>NC_077227.1:495721654-496338320 GCF_027887165.1 Monodelphis domestica
GGTACAGAAGCTTTGACTTGTTCCTCCTCCAGCCTAGGCCAGTTCACCCCACTTTAGGTAGATTAGAGTTCCTGGTTCATCATTTGGGTGTAGTACTAAATGTAGACACTCAATGGACTTTATTTCTGAGGTTGTTGAAAACTCCTAAACTCAAGTAAACCTCCAACTTCTGCTTCCCTAGTATCAAGGATTATAGGGATACATCACCACATCAACCATTTCTATATTTTTTAAAGGTTTCTTGATGCCTTTTGATTTTTATAACAAACAGTTCCCGACCAGATAACCTATAAATTCCCTTCTAATTCTGAAATTCTGTGATTCCATGAGTTGAACCCAAATCTTCTGGCTTCAAATATAATTCCTAATTTCCTCATTCCATTGGAGTCAATCTAAGATAATTCCTGGTGCTTTAAAGCTTTTAATAATTTCGTAAATATTACTAATAAATATTCATGTTATTATCTACATCATACTCACATGTCTCATTGGAACATGGATTCCTCCTTTTTCAGAGCTTGCTGGAATGTCATATACTTGTTGTTCCTGTTCCTAGGACAAATTCAACAAAGGAGAACAGCAAAATTATCACAAATCTGATCAAATCAGGTCATAACCTCCTCAAGCCTCTCTTTAACTAAAGAACAAGTTTGTGAAGAATTAAAGGAAAACTTCCCAGTTACAGAGTTCCAGTAGTAACAGTGTCATTTACTGATGAAGATATTTAATCTAAAACTTACTTTTCCAACTTATCTAACCTATGGATTTACATTTCCTATATGTAAAATCTAGAAGAATTTACCTCAACTACTTGATTTAATTTCTGTGTCTTGGATTTAACCTCTACAAGCCATAAAAACAAATGAGTTTGAGTTCAAATAAAGTTTATAGTAAAAAAAATGTAAAAAATTTTTTGGAGTTTGCTTACACCACTTTTATTTTTCTTTACATGATGACATATGTTGGGCATCATAGTCTCAAAGATCAGCATGACTTACAAATTTTAATTTTCTACCATTGTAAAAATATTAAGACAACTTACAAAACAACTTAGATACATAAATTTATAAGTATACAAATACTTCTTTCACCTTCTTCTTTTACCCCCCTAGCTAAGGATTGAGTAACTTCTTAGGGGAAACATAATTGGTTCCAAAGGCTTGGATTCAACGTGTACTCCAACTCCATTAGTATAGTAGCAATAAACATTTATTCATGTCATCATTTGGATTTATATACCATTTCTTATTGCATAAAATCCTACTCTGATGCACCATCATGCTATAGATGATCCTCAGTTCTTGAAGGCCATAGGAAGTATGAGACCTGGGAAGTACTGTCAAGCTGGAAAGCCTTTTAGCACAGTCCCATCCATGACATCAGTAGTCTGAAGACCAACTTTGTTCAGTTCATAAAAGCCCATCACCAAGCTGATTGAAAAACAATAATTTTTTTTGGTCACAGTAAATCTTGAAGACAGTTGACCAAGTAATAGAAAAGGAGCAACCTTTTGTTTTGGTAAAACAAAGGAGGTAGGTAGGTACAAAGGGTACCTACACTAATGAAGTCATAGAACTATAGCAGTTCTAGGACTGAAAGGATAAAATAATTTGGTACGTATGTGTTAGAATGCAGATACTTAAAAGTCTAGCTAATGCCAGTGGCATGTTATTTGACATTATAAGACTTAAAATTCATTGAGAAATAAAGCTAAGATATAATTATCACATTAGATTAAAGACCCCAACTCTAGAAGTATAACTTTTGACACTTCTGAATATAATACATCCTTTAATTAGAAGACAGTCTCACCTTAGGAATCAAGTGGCTTGGTCTTTGTGGGGATGGAACATCATAAACTTGTGGATTAATAGTTGATAAGAGGGCTGAAATTGGTCTGGGAAGTGTAACAAGGTCCTGAGAAAGAAGGAGGAGGAGGAAAATATAATTAAGAAATAAAAATCTCAGACATTAAAATATGTTTTCAAAGTTAATTTCTAATTGATAAAGATTTTTCTAGTGTATAATCAAATAAAATAGAGAGATAGTAGTGTAATGATAGGAACCTAAGGTTGTAGTCAGAAGTCTTAGGTTTAAATTTTTAATACTTAATAGCTCTAAGATACTTATTCCTGTAATTTTGGGTAATATTAACAAGATACTTATTTTTTTCTGAGACTTTGTTTCCTCATCCATGAAAGTAGGGATAATAAATACTTGCATTACATACCTTATTTATTTATTCATTCATTCATTCAACATGTGGTTAGCAAAAGTTTATTAACCCCTCTTACAAATGTAGCACATTTTCTGAAGTACTCTCCTAACCTTCACTCATACTGGCAGATGAGGATCCCAGAGAATAACTGCTATATCTTCCTATCAGGGCTCAAATGGTACCCCATAGAGATTGGGAGTGGTGGCTTTCTAATGCAACATAACTCACAAGGCCCTAATAGTGTGCTTTCCTCCATGGTGATCAGTAGATATTAATTAGCCAAATGTAATTAAATTTTAGAAAAGGGTATTTACTAAGTTGGGATATAGTAAGAATAATTGGTATGAAATAGCTCCCCCAAAGTCATTCTTCCATCAATATTATAGAGTCCAGAGGAAAGTGGGCTCAGGTATGTATTATAAAGAGGTAATTCACAGTTCCTAGAAATCTTTTTGCTGGAGTTCTCAAGATATTCCCATTAAGCATGGTATAGCTTTTCTACTGGTCTGCTTGAAAGTGTCATATTTCTAGATTGTTCTTGATTTTCAAAGTAGTCACTGTACCAGCTGTTCCAGGGATGCTTCTAAGACTAGGATATAACAAGAAACATAAGATTCTCCAATCCTTTAATGTTCACAAAATCCTCCTCTGGTCAAGTAGGGAAGAGCAGTCTAAGACAGAGATTAGGGACCAGGACTTCCTTTCTCCATCGCCAAATGATTCCTTCTCAGGGACTTGGATCAAATTGCTCTCTTTTATGTTGGGAAATGATTATATTATTACTATTACTATTACTATATATTACTATCTTCCAAATTGGATTGCTATTTTGTAGATGACCCACAGGGTAGGACCAAATTTCTGTATCTAATACCAATACAAAGTCTGTTTTGTGTTATGAGGTGAGTCCATTTCATTCAAAGGCTTTCAAGGACTTTTTTTTTTATCAAATACTTTTCAAACTTTGTCTAAAGTCTATAATTGATTGGCTCAAAGGAAATTTCAGACTAGATTCATAACTAGGTCACATCTCTTATTGAATGGTTTAATTGAGAGATTATCTCATCTGATAAAAAGTATCAGACCAGGAGATATTGTTTGTTGCTTTTAGTAGGGATGAGGGTGATTTGACTGATTCACTCAATCCATCCCCACTCTTACACAAACAAATACCTACTGTGTGCAGAACATTGTGCTACGCAGTTGGGTAGATATGAAGCTCCCTGCTGTTGTGGAGTTTACAATCTAGAAGGGAGATAATGTAGAAGCATAAATAACCATTGTTCTGACAAAATCTAAGCAAGAATTCTATTTTATTTTTTGGCCTTTTCATCTCTTTTACCTAATAAAGTACTTGACACATAGTGGTATTTAGTAAATGCTTGTTGATTATAAAGTTGTAGAACAAAATATGTGTAAAACAAGGTGATTATGAAGGGATGAGGTGAGGCTTCAAGGGAAATGTGGTATCTGAGTTGGGCTTTAGAGGATGGGTAGGATATGTAAAGGGAGATGGAAAACAATCCAGGGATAGGGAATACTGTGAACAAAAGCCAGGATACAGTAAAATATATTGAACATTGGGGGGGAGGAGGGAGGTGTAAGGCAGATAGAGTCCAGTATGGCTAGAAACAGGCTACATGGAAAGGAATAATAGGTATTATTATATAGCTAGAAAGGCAGGGCAACACTAGATTAGAGACCCTTGAATGTCAATCAAAGGAGTTTGGTTTTCTTGGTAAAAGGAATAACATAACTAGAATGTGGGATTGTTTAGGACTTATATAAATGTGTATTATTAGTACTAAACTATTTGGTGTTGTGAAAGGGAATTATTATTCCCTTTGTCTATTTTAAGTTAATCAATCAAGAATTAAAGTACCCCTACTTAACACTTAGTAAGTCACTAATAAAGAAAGTTCACGCCCTAAAAAGCCACAAGCACTACTATACTCCCACCCCCCACCCCCAGTGGAGAAAACTTTTTATATAAAGGAGAGATTTAGGCATTCTCGGCTCTCCATTTTTGGCGGCTCTTAGCCGCTGGAGTGTGAGCTCTGGTGGGATTCTGGAGGTCTTGGACTCATGTGCATTGAAGATTCTTGGCAGTTTTCAGTGTCTTTTGGCTCTTGGATTTCGGCTTCCTGATCCAGACTTTGGATTCTGGTGAAGATTCAGTTTCCTGCATTGGAGACTTGGGCTGAAGAGGGAAGCTTACTCAGGTGAGACTTTTGCCTCCTTGGTGTAAGAAATTGCTCTTTGTGGCTCAGCCTCTTTGGTGTTGGTTTTTGATTGTTAGAACACCTGGAGACACTCATGGACTGGTGAGATTCTTATTTGTATTTGTGGTCTGGAGGCACTAGGATTAGGATTTGGGGTATCTTTAGCTAGGCTATATTTTCTACCTCTTTCCCATATTTCCCACTTTAATATCTCTACCTTGCTATAAATAAAGCTACTAAACAGCCTACTGACTCAGTTTAACTTTAATTTTTTTAAACGGCGACCCAATAATTCTTTTTTAACCATTATAATTTTTGTCAAAACAAACAAAATTTTAACTATTACATTTGGCAACCAATTTTAATTATTACAGTATATTTTGGAGATTATGCCTGCTCAACAATATAATTTCAATAAATCCATCCTTCTTAATTTTGTAAGTGATCTGAAAGATTAAGTCTTTCTCAATTGCATCCTCCTTTATGTAAACCAATATTAAGGATGTGTGATTTAGACAAAATAACCTAGTTCAAGAGTCATGAAATCTAGATTTCAGTCCATGGTATTTTAGTATCTTGTCATGTAACTTTGGTCAAGTCACATCTCCTCTATTTTTTCCTTCACCTAAAAATCAAAGGTCCATGATCAATCAACTAATCAACTGATCGATCACTAAGGTCTATTTAATTTTAACATTCTAGGAAAAACTAGATTTAAAGAAAAGACCAATAAGGATGAGATTATTGTCCATGTATGGCAGATGAAGAAAAGATTAGAGGACTAAATTAAATTGAATTGAATAAGAACCTACTGTACTATTCTCATCATTAGAGGAACTATAAAATTTCAATGAAATATGTCAGGGGTATACTGAGGACTGTATCATAAAAAGCTTTCTGGGGGGAAATGTATCCAGCAACACAATTTTAGATTTCGTCTTCATTATTTTTAAATTTTAATTAATTAAGAATATTTTTCTGTGATTACATGATTTATTTTCTTTCCCTCCCCTCTTCTCTCCCCTCCTTCCATAGCCAATGAGCAATTCCACTGGGTTTTACATATCTCATTGATCAGGGTTTGATATTCATTATTGCCATTGTCTTCAGCTAGAGTCTAAGACTATAAGTCTACCTAGAGGGTCAGTCTGCAGTCTAGACAAGTCTAGACAAACAACAAAAAATCAAACAAGCCCGGATTTAGCATTTGCTAAATTCCAGGTTATAAATGCTCACATTGAAAATTTAGCAGTCATCTCTCACGACTCCATACAAGCTGTTTCTAGCATACTAGACATGTGCTTTACTGATACAATGTTTATAGTCTAGCAAGAAAAAATAATACATATGCATATAGTAATACTGCAAAAAAAATTATATGTGGTCTGAGAACTAGGAAGCTCATTATCAGTGGGCTAAGGAGAAACTGTTTGAGGAAACTTCACAAGGATTGTGAAAAAGGTATAGTTCTTCAGTGTTTAAATTCTGGGGATAAAATATCATTGGATTATCCTATTACCTTGGAGGACCTTCAGATCTCAGTAAGATGAATTAAAAGAAGAAAACTAGTTTCCTTTTTTTTTCTTTTTACCAACTAGCAATCCATTTTCACCTAAAGTTACTCCAGTGAGGGTGTTACTAATGGTCCAGATGTGTTTTAAGTTCATGCAATTTAATTGATTTTGTTGAGCACTGAATAACTGAATGAATAACCAGTAGGAAGGCTCAAATCTTCAGAGGGCAAAAAAGGATTTTCATGAGAAAACTTCTACTAAGGAATTTTCATATACAGGGAACATATTACAGAAGTGCCCAGTTCTTCTCAGAAATCATGCTTAACAAAGGAATACAATTAGAGAACCAAAAATATATAGAGCCAAAAGGAAAAGGAAAAGCTAGGGGTTATAGGGTACTAGATAGATACTCCAAATCACGAACTAGTTAGTATGGGCTGACTTGTTCAATAAAGTTGATCCATGATACATACTGTGTAATATGAAAAAAAATTTCCTTTCCTCATTTTAGATTCTTAAGCCTGATCTTAAACCTGAAACCAAGTATGTTCTTTACATGATTTAAAGTGAGAAAGACAGTTCAATTTGTAATTCTAAGAAAATTGGGGTGTTGTTGCTTTTAAACTAACCTATAAGATCTCTGGCCCTAGGTTCTAGTCCCAGTTCTGCAACTAACTCACTTTCTGAATTTAGCAAGTTATCTCATATGTCTAGACTCCAATTTTCACATCTCTAATATTAAGGATTTATACTAGATGAATGTATAAAGACAGGGGTGATAATCACTAACCCGGTAACAAACTCAAAAAGGAATATAGTTAGAACTTACATACTACTATCCATCTCTTCCCCTAATAAGGGTAGGTGCTAGAGTTAGCTGATTTTAAGGCGCCATCTAAATCTAATCCCATAATTGGACCTCTTTGTCTGGCTGTAAACGCTCAGAGAGATTTTTGCATTTTCTTTCTTGTGGTTATTACAAAATAGAATGGTTATCCACTTGTTCAGAAATCATTAGGTTTCTTTTTTACCCTATAACAACAGAAATCATTGAATTTCTATTGGTTTAGTGGAATGAGTATTAGATCCAGAATCAGAACACCAGGGCTCAGATCCCTTCTTTTTCACTACCTATGTGACCTAAAACAAGTTACTTAATTACTCTAGGTCTCAGTTTCTTCACCTTGCAAAATGTAGGGGTTAGATTAAATGGTTCTGAAGATCCCTCTTAGGTCTTTAATTATGATGCTATGATATCACAAATATAATAAAAAAGAAAGAAATACAACACAAGAGACTGAAAGACTTGAATGTTTCCAAAGTCTTTAACTAGAACTGAAAGTCTATGTCAGTCTCAGGAGCTCCACTTCAGCTTCTAGGGAGTTCTAGTTTTTGGTTTCCTTTTAGTTTCAGGTGATTTGTCACCACTAATGAAAGCACATTACTAAAAGACTATTGCATATGAGTGATGAACAAACATTTTAAAAAGCAAGAAAAGACCTCTGCTCCAGCATCAGAGAATCAGGAGCCCTGAGTTTGAGTTCCAATTTTGAAACTTACTGTGTGTTTGTGGGCAAGTCTTATAGTCTTTCTGAGGCTGTTTTCTTATCTGTGAAGTGGGGCTAATCCTGCATTATTTGTGAGGGAAGTGCTTTGCAAACCTTAAAGCTATTATGCTATAACTATATGGCATGGTCTAAGTTCTATTTCAGAGAAAATGATGCTACAAGAAACAATATAGTCTTCTACCATCTCTATAATGATTAGGATGGTTAAAAAGTCTTAGAACCAATATTGATTCTAAAGCAAAGGAATGGTTAAGGGCTAGTCAATGGAGGTTAAGTGACTTGCCCCGGTCACACAGCTTGTAAGTGTCTGAGGTCAAATTTGAACCCAGGATCTCCTGTCCTAGCTGTCAATCTACTGCACTACCTAGCTCAGTGGATTAAGAGCCAGACCTAGAGATAGGAGGTTCTAGGTTCAAACCTCTGACACTAGAGCCTGTGGTCTTCCCACTGTACCATGCTATATGTTCTGTTAGTTGAGTGAAGAAATTAAAACTATGGTGTTATGATTAAAATTATCTCAAGATTTGGGGCAAGAATATAAGTTTATTGGTTATATCAGGTTTATTGGTTAGGCCAGCCTCATAAAGCGATAAAGTGATTGATATGTCTCCATGGCTCTTTTGGGACCAGGGATGATCTGAGCTGGGAGGAACAGCTTAATAAATCCACTTTGGGGAGCTCATTATTCAGCTCCTCCCTTGAATATCCCAAGACATCTTTAATTGGTGGTAACTAATTAAGAGGTGGTCCATCAATATCTCTTAACACCCCCCCCCCCCCCCATCCCCAGAGGTGGACAGGTCACATACACAGGAAAAGTAAGGTGTCTCTGACTCAGATCCTGGGCATAAGAACATATGGAAATTCTCCCTAATGTATAGGAATTAATACAATATATGAAAAGTAAGTCCTCACAATGGAAAAGTCTAAAATTAAATACTTAGTGGCTTGGTTTCTTTAAATGGACTGTGTAAAGGACAGCCTTTTGGTAACTTTAAAAAGTCAGCTGCCCAGGGAACAGCTGAGCATGTGAGTCTAGGATTTATGGCAGTTGTTGCAAAGAGATGCCCTGAGCTGCCTCCTGCACTAAGCTGAATTGACAACTTTATGTAGTTTGTAGCAAATACTTAGCAGTGTTAGAGCACAGTGCAATTGTTCCTTGTAACAACTGTGCTGTGGTATAAGATGCAGCTCAGGGACTTATGAAATGCAAACTATTCAGAATCTTTTAATAACATCTACTTTCTGATGCTGACTATGAAAAGAGCACTAGATAGTAAATTAGTAGATCATTAGGCCTGGAGTAGCACAAAAAGATGACAAATTGAGAATCATTCTTTCAACAGGGACACAATTTAAAAAGTAACATTCTCACAGGTAGCATCACTTGTCATTTGCTGGAAGCAAAACAAATGCGGCATTGAAATGTCATTCTGAGATGATAAAGGAGGAAATGGTTACCTAGGTCTATCTTGCATTTCAGTATTTGGTAAAGCTTTATTGTTGGAGGGAAAATACTTTATACTTTTCTTTCCTTTGCATAGCTCCTCTTTGAATCAATAGAAATGTATCATGGCTATCATCCCTATATTTAATGAATGGCATGAACTTCTTTCTGGTACTGCAGCAAATTAGAAACTTAAAAAAAAAAGCCACTAGGAGACTATCCAATTCACTGTGATATTTGTTAAATGCCTAGGAGAGCATTTTTTTAATTAAAAAAATGTTAATCATAGGTTAATAGGGCTAGAAGGGCCCTTTGAGATTATCTAGTTCTAGCATTCCATTTTATAATGGAAGAAATTGAGGCCCATAAATATGAATGACTTCACAAAGTCACAAAATAAGTTCAGGGCAGAGCTGGGAATAAAAACTCAAGTCTCATGGGCAAGGCAAATTAAAGACAGTCTTTACCCCCAAGGAACTTATGTTCTACTATCTCCTCTTATTCATGTAAGAGGAGAAAACTACTGAGTAATGTTTAACTCATATCCAGTTTGAAAATAAGTGTAATACTTCATGGAACATAAATTAATTTTAAGAATGGAAATGCATTGTAAGACTATCTTATGTAGATAAACAATTTTTTGAACTTGTTAAATCTAACATATACATATCAACAAAAGTTCACAGTTGATGGAGAGAAAAATAGTAGCTTAAAAATAGACCTTGAATGTTTTTTTTTTCCTTTTAGAAGATGAATTTGCTTCATGCCAATCCACAATGGGTTTTGATTTTGTTGTTTCCCTTTTTTTCCTCTAAGACTGCTAATAGGTACATTGAGTGATCTACACTTTATGGGAGGTTCATAAAATACTTATCAACAAGGTTGGGAAAAACTCAGGAAATATCCTTGATGTGGGTTTGTCTTTGTTTCTTTCCTAGGGGAAAGTAGTCAGTGGGGTAGCATTGTGTATGCATTTCCCCCTCCTTCTTGAGCAAATTGTGTTCTATAGCTACATCTGATACTTTCCTGGTGTCTAGAATTTTGCAACAGGTGAGTCTGGAATGAAAAAAAACTATTCCGAGACAACTAGGATGCAGTTCTGACTCTACCCTCTCCACAATGAAGTATGTTTGAGAGCTCCCAGATGTAACAGATTCGACTTGGAAAGGTTGGATTTAGAAAGTAGTTGAAAGGTAATTCTGATAGGAAGGGAAACAGTGGGAGGAAGGGATGTAGGGGGTGTTTATGGACATCAGCAACCAATTGAATTCATTAACCTAGACAAGAAAATTAATCAAATAAACACACTATTAATTCTATCAGATAAACAAACAGTACTAATCCTATCCTCACAATATATTTCTGCTCACCATTATTTCTTGAGCATTCATTGAATAACACCAGTTACTCACATTCAAGGTTATGCAGCAGTCATTAGATTTTCTTATAAGTAGTTTCTCAAATTCTAAATTGAATATTTCTTGATATGCGCCAAGGTACATACCTGTTTAGCAAAGCTTAGAGTCTTTTCAGTAAAAACTTTTGCTGTGGTCAGTGGTGCAGGTTGCTCATACACTTGATCTGTAGAGGGAGAAACTGCAGGTCTGGGCAATTTCACCCAACCAACCATCTGCTCGTATACATCTGGTAGAGGAGATCTGTTGATCTCAGAGGGTCCATGGTTAGTCTTTTCTGGGCTGCCGGGCAATTCTTCCAAGCTATTCTGGGAGGAAAGAGAAAGTCCACCCTCTTGAGCATCAGTCAGGAGATGGAGACGATTTGCAGGGGCCAGCCCTTGTCGACCATGAAGAGAACATTTCCACCACCCCTCACTTTCAGGAACATTCTTTTCTAGAATAGTCAGGATATCTCCTCTCCGGAAAGCCAACTCATCAGCACATTCAGCATTGTTATCATATAATGCTTTCGCCAAAATACACTGCTGAGGGAGAAAAGATTCAATTAACAATAATAACTGCTTTCACTTTTGAAAGAATTTTCACAAATATGCTTTTCTTGACAACAATTCTGAGGCAGAAAGTAGCCTCCATTTTGTAACTTGGAGAAACTAAGGCATAAGTACATAAGGTCTCATTTGTTTAAGTTCATACAGGTAGTCAGTGGCAGGGCACAGTCTGCCAGACTCATACTATTTCTTTCTGTTGTATATCATATTGCCCTGTCCAATGTTTATTAAAAACTCATTCTTAAAACAGTTAGGTGGCTTAATAGACAGAGAACCAGGCTGAGACAGAAAGTCTCTAGCTGAGTGACCCTGGGCAAATCATTCAACACCAATTGCCTAGCCCTTACTGTACTTCTGCCTTGGAACTAGTAGTTACGATTGATTCTAAGATGGAAGGTAAGGGTTTAAAAAGTCAAAAACAAAAAACTCATTCTTACAAAAAGTTACAAAAAAGTCAATCTCACTATGTTAATATTTTCTCCATGTTAAATTACATCAAAAAATGTAGTTTTATGGCTGGTGTTTATTGCTGATAAACATAATCCTAACTATACCAAAGTCTTATTTTACTCTCTCATCAAAGTATGGAAGTAATGTTGGGAATACAAGCCATGCCAAGTCTTGAGAAGATGGGAAGACTTTGAGTACAAGCCAGGTGATACTGTTTGTATGTCTGTGGTCCAAAGGCCAGCATTGCTAGATTCACTGGGGTTCATTACCAAGAAGACTGGTCATCAGGAGATGAGATTTTTCTTTTTTGCCCTAGCAACCTGAATTGTTGAAAGGAATACCACTAATACCACAGCTCCTTGAAGTTTCATAGTTAATATAGTCACTTACATCAAGCCATATGTATCTACAGTAAGACAGTTTCAGTGTCTAGTATATAGATTGTTTTTTTTGAGACTCCGTTTGGGGTTTTCTTGGTAGACACTGGAGTGGTTTGCCATTTCCCTCTCCAGCTCATTTTACAGATGAGGAAACTGAGACAAAGAGAGTTAAAGTGACTTGCTCGGGACCAAACAGCCAGTAATTAAGTGTCTTAAGTAATTAAGGCCAGATTTGAACTCAGGTCTTACCTGATTTTAGACCCAGTATTCTATTCACTGTGACACCTAGCTGCCTCAATGCTTAGAGTACCCTCCCTCTGTAGTTCTATTTCTCAGAAATGTAGTTTCTTTCAAAGTTGAGCTCAGAAGTCATCTCCTGCAAGAAGAGATTGTAGATTCTAATAGTACCCTTTCCTTCAAATAATTTTGTATTTACTTGACTACTTAAATGTTGTCTTCCCCTCTTCTCTGACCCTCAAAGGATCCTTCCCTCTCTCACTAAAATGTAAGCTCCATTAAGGCAAATGTTTCTCATTCCTATTTTTCCCTTTTGTCTTTGTATCACCACTGCCTAGCACAAGGCCATACCATAGTAGATGCTTAATAAAGGCATACTAAATTGAGTTTAATTACTACTGTGCTGATTTCTTAGAATGAAACTTGATAATGGTGAAAATGATTGGCACTACATCCTCTTTACTGATGAAGACGTGTTTCCATCCACCCTCTACTTCCTATACTCACCAAAAAAAAAAGTATCTGAAATCCTGTGGTTTACTGTATGTATAATGTAAGCCTTGGTTTCCACAGAGGTTTACAGAATATGTAATCAAGTTGTTAGAAGCACTCAGACTTTCCTTCCAGCTATAATATAGGATCTGAGGATTACAGGTATAATAATAATAATAATAATTAATAGCTAACATCCATATGTACCTGCTATGTGATAGGCACTATATTAAGCACTTTATAATTTTCTATTTTGATCCTGACAACAACCCTGGGAGGCAGGTGTTTTATAATCCCCATTTAGTAGCTGAGGAAACTGAGAAAAACAGAAGTTAAATGATTTACCCATTGTCACACAGATACTAAGTGTTTGAAGGCAGATCTGAACTCAGATCTTCCTGACTCCAGGCCTCGTGCTCTATCCATTGTACCACCTAACTGCCTGCATAGTCAATATAGTGAGAAAACTGAATCCCAGAGAGGTTGATTCCCCAAAGATCACACAGGTAATAAGTGACAAAGGCAGGATTTGAACTCTAGTTTTCTGACTTCAGAGGCAATATCCATTCTGTTATCCAATTGGTAACTTAAACATAAAAGCTACAAATCTGGAATAGAGGGACTATCTTCATCTAGTTGGAAATTCATTAGCACAGGGGTAAACAAAAATAGAAAGCAACTATGAATAGCTTCACAGTGGTAAAAAAATCATGGATCTCATGCTGAAAGGGACCCTGGAGGCCTTTCAGTCCCATATAAGGACACAGAGGCCCAGAGGTTAAATGATTTGCTGAAAGGTCATACACATAGTATGTAACAGAGAGGAGCCGAACAAAGATCTGTGACCTTTGCTCTTTCCATCAGATCATGACTTGGGGTGAAAAAAAAAACCCACAAGTCTGTGGGAAACTATCTTTATTTAGCTATTAATTTACTACACAGAGCCCATGAATAGGCAAAAAAGGGAACAATCTGTGATTAGAACCACCAGTGTTCACTCAAGAGATTAAAAACCCCAGTATAAATGTTTACATATAAGTAAGCAAGGATAACTCATTAAACTATTATTATCTATTAATATTTTAGCACAGCTTTGCTTAACAGATTGGCTTGGAACACAGAGAGCAGGCCTCTCTATTCCCTAAGGTTACAGAATAGTTAAGTTTGGACTAGGGGTAGAGGTTAGCAGGGAGATGGGAGGAGGTGCTGCAAAAATGCATGAGGAATAGGCTGGACAGAATTTGTGAAGAGAGTGCAGAGGGGAGAGATAAGAGAGAGAATAAGCATTTATATAGTATCTGCTATGTGCCAGGCACTGTGCTAAGCACAGCTTTAAAGGAAGTGATATTATGATCCCTGTTTTACAGTTGAGGAAATTGAGTCAACCAGAGGTTAAGTGACTTGCCCAGGGCCACACAGTAAGTTTCTGAGCTCAGTTTTGGACTCAGTTCTTCTTGACTCCAGGCCCAATGCTCTAACCATTATGCTACCAGTTGCTTAAAGAGGGGGGAAACTGTTCAGAGAATAGGTTTAAGTAGTCCAACAAAGCAGGGAATCCACCAGAAGTAGTTCTCATTATTGGGCACATGAAATAGGGGAAGCACAGAGGGGAGTTAGAAGATGAAGGAAGTAAATTACCCTGAAGTTGCAGTTTTACACCATTATTCCATATTCCTTCAAGTTCAAATGTGAATGAGGCAACTAAGTTAGAGAAGTGCACACATCTCGATTATATTTGGTAGTGGGAGGCAGAAAAAAGCAGGGCTAACTGAAATAAAATGCAAGCTAGATGACTGGATTTGAAGATCCTTCAGGAATCCAGGGCTTTCAGTTCAGATATTTGCTTCAATCTCTTATCTCCCTCTCCCTCCTTAAATGAGAGTGGTGACCATTACATTAGCAAATGGTATGGATTTTTGATCTTCTCCCAGTTCTTTATTATTCTCTGAGGAGGGGCCTCTGAGCACTGAGTTGCTCAAAGGTGGGCAGCAAGGACCACAAAGAGGGTCACCATCTCAGGAATAACGGAGAGCTAGTTGTGATCTAATAGGGTGCTTATTTAGGCCAATTCAGGGAATAGGATAGAAAACTGAAAAGGGAACATGCCTTTAACATCTGTACTGTACAACACATCCTGGGAGAAGAAGAGAAAACCACCAACCCAAACCATCTGCTGGATTTTCCATGAAAGGCATTTCAAAGTGAGCTGAGGGAAAGGCTCCAGCCCACAAAAGAGCTGCAAAAAGATAACACTTGCCCTAGAAATGTGACTCCTTGTGCCTTTATCCAGGGCAATTGCTGCAAAGCAACAGCTGGTCTGAAGTGTATCAGGAGAAATGAACAGCAAGACTGATGATAGAAGTGGCCTGTTAGGGATGGCAAGACAGGCTCCTCATGATGGCCACAGAACAATGGGCTCTATGTTCTTCGACCCCATTCACAACCCACAGCTGTCAGGAAAGACTGCAGCAGTTTCCTCCTCGAGGATTAGTATGTTTCATTAACATAGTCCTTAGCTTTGAATGAAGAACACATAGGACTTCACTTTCTCTCAGTATTACATAAAAATCTCATCAGAAATAAGAGTCCACTGTAGGGTGGATTTCTGATACAGATAATCAAACCCATCAAACAACCAAAACTAATGAAAGTATTTGGAAATATATTTATTAATAAACTACAGATTCATTAAAATATATGAAAATATTTATTCATAAATTCCTTATTTATTACATGTCTGCTTTGAGGAAAGCACAGTATAGAAAAAAGAATATTGAGTTAGAAGACTTGGATTCAAGCACCAGCAGCTGTGATGACCTTAAACAAGTCATTTAATTGCTCTGATCTTCCCTAGCCTCATCTATGAAATAGGGAAAATATTAGTACTACATAACTGATAAGTATGATATTTGAAGGAAATGCTATAAAGAATTCAGTGGTTATTTACTCACCACTTCAGGAGTTACACAAAGAATCATGTTAAATATACATGAGAGGACTAAATATATTACAACTGTCAAAAAAAAAGAAATTGTACTAGGGCTGTGATATTTAGGACTTGGGGACAGTAGTTGCCATCATACTATAAAGGTTCAGAAGGACCAGTTGGTAGAGAGTTCTATTCTTAATGTGGGGATTCCATCATCTGTCTCCTGGCAAGGTACTTCCTAGAATATAATGATAATCAGGACAAGATTCCATTACTTCCTCTCCAATTTTTTTAAATCCTTGTCTTCAGTTTTAGAATCAATATTATGTATTGGTTCCAAGGCAAAGTAGCAGTAAGGAAGATACTAGATGGCCTGCTTCCTTAAAAATCAGAAGGGCTAGGCAATGGGAGTTAAGTGACTTGCCCAGGATCACACCGGAAGTATCTGAAGTCAAATTTGAACCCAGAGCCTCCCATCTCCAGGCTTTCTATCCATTGAGCCATCCACCTGAATGACCCTCAATTGTTTTTTTTTTAATTTGTTTACAATTTTGTGTTATTAAAAAGGGGGAGGAGAGTAGTGGCATATGAACTGCTTAATTTCAGATTTCCTACTACTTATATAGCACCTTCACTCAGATGTGATACTAGGAACATCCAGTGGTTTGAAAGCCTGGGTTATGCCTGGAAATTCACACCTCACTTGGCTCTAACCCCTCATCCAGAAACCTTGGAAAGTCTCCTCACTGGCCAGCCAAGAAGTTGGCATTGATTCCATTTGACTTGGTTTATAAAAGTATCTTCCTTCAGAGCCATAGGTTGAAGTTTTGATGCCTTGAGTAAATAGTATGAAATCCATCTTCAAATAAACTTTTAAAGACAAAATCAGTTGAGATGTGAGGAAGGGAGCAAGGAGAAAAGATGCTGGCTGCTTTTTAAGTAAAAGTAGGACCGGAAGTGGGGGCGAGGGACAGCTGAAGGAAGAAGTGAGCTGGTGCAGAATGAGAGGAAGGAAAACAGGTCATCTAGTAGCTTCCTATTTTAATTCAATATTCTTGCTAATTAGGCATTAAGTTCAGTTGTTTTGCAAAAAATGCAAAACTATTTGAGGTCTCTAAATGTTGTTGCCTTAGGGAAAGCTCCAGTCACCTTGCCCTAATTATGGCTTTGGATCATATTACAAACAAAAAAAAGGGAAGAGTCAACAAGTAGCATATATCCAACCACAAATAACTGGTAGAAACCCCAGATTTTAGAGATAATGAAGTATTTCCTGGATTTAAAAAAAAAATCAATTCTTGCCCCACTTCTAGTTTCTATGCTTGTGTATGTATTAATTCATTTCCTTAGTAAAACTGTAAACTCTTTGAGGGTGGGGCCATGACTCTTATATGTGGCATGATGGTGGACAGAGTGCCAGGACTGCAGTCAGGAAGACCTGAGTTCAAATCTAGCCAAAGACACTGACACTTGCTTGTGTGACCCTGGGCAAGGCACTTAACCATTGTCTGCTTTTGTTTCCTCAGTTATAAAATGGAGTTCATGACAGCATTTACCTCACTCACAGAATTGTTGTGAGGAGCAAATGAGATAACTATTGTACAGAGTTTAAAACAGTGCCTGGCCCATATAGTAAGTACTATATAAATGTTACCTATTATTAGCATTTATTTAGTTAATTAAACTGTATTAATTATTAATAATATTTAACAGAATATAGTTTATTAAGCATCGATATTATTCTGCAATTTTCATAATATTGAGGACAGACAGCTAATATTGTAGTAGTGAGACAAAATAAAATCCTTATATTCAGTCAGAAAACTAGTTGGGTCTCAAAGTTTATCCCATAAATTGTATTATCATGGTGATTGTAACATTCAAATATTCAACTTGTCCAATAGGGAAATACAATCCATGTATTTACCATTCCCTAATGCCCTAACTTGATTGACCAGCACCTATCATCAGCTGATTAATCAGTATTGCCCTAATCAGTATATTCTACAATGGAAGGATATAAACCATGTTAAATAATGGGTAAATTGTTGCAAACATTGTTTTAAAAGGACCAATTAGGGCCTGCTACTGTCTCCAGGAAAATTTATTTTTTAATCAGGTCTACAGTGGCTTAGAGAAGCTATTTAGGTGGGGATTAGTGGCTCATGTGATATCTGGCTTCAAATTTTTGTAGTCCTAAAGCCGAATGTTCTCCAATCAAATGGCTACGAAGAAATCTTCAGCTGAGAACAATCCAAAGGAGACATGGCAGTCTGGACATGAGAGTACCCAAATCACAAAACACATGAAAGTTATCCTTTAGACACTTCATTTTGAATGATCAAAAATTAAAGGAGCTAGGTAAAGCAGCTAGATGATAGATAAAGTGGATCAATAGGGAAGACCTGAGTCCAAACCTAGCCTCAGACACTGACCCTAACTTAGCCATTGTCTTTCTTGGTTTCCTCAGTTGTAAACTGAAGATCACGATAGGACCATGATGGTGAACCTATGGTACACACGCCAGAAGGGGCATTTAGAGCTCTCTCTGTGGGCACCTATGTGGAGCACAGAATGTGCCAGAGTTCTTTCCTAGAAAGCCATTGGGGCCAGGCTGCTCCCCTCCCCCTCTCCACACATGCCTGAGGACATTTCTCACATCCCTGGCCCCTCTAAAAGGTTTGCCATCATTTCAACAGGGTTTATCTCACAGGGTTATTGTGAGGATTAAATACTTGATAAACTCCCATGTTTTCCTGTTGTCTCTAGGACCAAATATAAAATGCTGTCTGTCATTCAAAACCCTTCATAACCTATTCCCCTCCTACCTTTCCAGTTTTTTTACATCTTAATCATCCCACATATCCTTCCTTCTAATGACACTGGTATCCTGGCTGTTCCATAGACAAAACACTCTGTCTCTCAGCTCCAGGCATTTTCTCTGGCTGTCTCCCAGATCTGGAATGCTCTCCTCCTCCAGTCCAACTACTGACTTCCCTGGCTTACTTTAAACCCCAATTAAAGTCTCACCTTGTAGAAAGACTTTCCTAACTCCTCTTAACTCTAATGCCTTTCTTGTATTAATTATTTTATTCTGTATATAGCTTGCTTTATACATATTGTTTTGCTTATTGGTCTCTCCAGTAGACTGTGAGCCTTTTGAAGGCAGGAACGGTCTTTTCTTTGGAGATGAATAGCATTCTTTTTTCATAAGTCCCTCAGAATTGCTCTGAATCATTGTGTTGCTTTTAATAGCCAAGTTTGCCACATTTGATCATTCCATGATATTGTAGTTATTGTGTACAATGTTGTCCTGGTTCTGCCTATTTCACTCTGCATCTGTTCATGGTCTTTCCAGCTCTTTCTCAAATCATCCTCGTCATCATTCCTTATAGCACAATAACATTCCATCACCATCATATACCACAATTTCCCCAATTGAGGGACATCCCTTTAGTTTCCAATTCTTTGTCACCATTAGGAACAGTCTTTTGCCTCTTTATGAATTTTCATTCACCGTACAATACCTGGAACTTAGGAAGCACTAAATAAATGCTTATTCTCTACTCCTTCCTTTTCAGACCATGCAAAAGTAAATCTACTCATTACTTTCAATAACAGAAAAGAAAAGTTAGCAATTATACAATACTGAATCAGCACTCATGCTTTTCATTTCCATATTAACTACCATAGTTCAGGCCCTCATTACTTCTTATGTAAAATATTGTAATAGCCTCCCTAATTAGTCTTCCAGTATTTCTCCCTCCTTCACTCTATTCTGCCCACACTGCCTAAGTAATCTTTCTAATATAGGTGTGGGGAGATTTGGTTTCCTCCTTTCCAGCTCAGCTGTATAAAGGATTTAATCACAGATAAGGTGTTAATGTGATAAATGGGTTAATAATACCTTGTTAACTCTTTATTAAGTATGAGCACTTTTTTTCTAATTGAATCAGAAAGGGTGGTGGTGGTGCTGGTGGTGAAATGACAATGGCCTAGTTAAAAATTGGTGGAGCTTCTAGAACTCTTAAAAAGTCGTGCCCTGCTTCTGACTGGCAATCTGGCATTTTGAGTCAGTTCAAGCTAAGAATCTTTCATGGAGTGTTAAGGGATGGCAGTGAGGAGGATTTCTTTCATTTCTTCATGCCCATCAGCCATGGTGCCTAGTATTTTGCTGCTCATTCAAAAGGAAGCACACCATATAAAGTCTTGGTTCTAGATAGTTCAAATCCAATGTGGAAGCAGCAACAACATTTGGATACAGGAAAACTGTCACTAGAGAAGAGAGTATGACTCTGGCTGCAGAGAAGAGAGCCTATGGATAAGAGAGAAATAGTGCTCTGCCAATGATTCAAAACTGCCTCGCTACCAGCTGTGTCCAGGGTTCAGCTATTTTAAACCTTCTGGGCCATAAACAATTTTGTCAGGGTAAGAAGTTAGCATTTTGATAAAAGGATCATACCTTAAAATCACATTCATACCTCATCATCTGTGATGACTTTATCATCTGACTGGGGGAGAACCCTCCTTCCCCTACACTATGCATTGCTTTGACCATGGTATTTCTCTGTTCAAAAACCTTAAAAGGCTCTTATTGAGTACAGAATAAAATGCAAATTCCTTAGCTATACTTTCATGACCTTTTAAGCCCCAACCACCTTTTCCAGGTTCTACTACTTACTTTCATTCTAGCCAAATTCAACTTCTCTTCATCCTTTGACTGTTCTTTCCCACCTCTGTGTCTTTGCTCATCCTGTTCCCTCAGTCTGGAATGGTCTCCCTTCATTTCTCTGACTTGAAAACCTATCCATCAGTTCAAGGTTCAGTTCAAATGCCACTTCCACCATGAAGCCTTCTATGATCACTCTAGTCAGAATTATGTGTCTTCTCTGAATTTGTGTAACAACAACAACAATGATAAATATCTTTTAAGGTTTGCAAAACACTCTACAAATATGTCTCATTTGATCCTCCCCACGATTTTAGGACTTAAGAGCTATTATTATTACCCTCTACCCTTTATTTTTTAAATGGGTAAATCAGGACCAATGTTTAGTGACAAGCCTGGGATACACAGCTAATAAGTGGCCAAAGCGGAATTTCAATGAAGTCTTCCTGATTTCAAGTCCAAATACCTGGTTTGTGTCATTCATATGACTATCACATAATGACATGTTTAGTTACTTGTATACATTCCATATCTCCACTATAATAGCTCACATTCTATGTGGGACCTTAAGGCTTACAAAGTGCTTTTCTTATAACAACCCTAAGGAACAGTGCTGCAAGTATTAGGATGGATGCTTATAGGTAATTAAAATGAGTATCAGAGACATTGTACCTTTCCTTATAGCCACACAGTGTCAACTTCAGAATTGGAATCCAGATCTCCTGACTCTAAATCCAGCTCTATCTATACCGCTGCTATCTCTTACAGATTTTATTATAAAGCATCTGCCTTACACATCATTGTGCTCATCAACTATTGCTAAGTGAATTAATTGATTAAGCTATAAGTAGGATAATTGCTAGAAATTGCAAATATATTTTGAAGTCTTAGAATTCATTTAGTGTATTTTAATTCTTTGGGATATGGTAAACCAGCAAGAGAATACAGGTTATCCCAAAACTCTTGAGATATGATAAGCACTCAAGAGAAGGGTACAGACAATTGTGCTTTAGCAATTCAGGGGAGGGATATTTGTTTGAGTTAAATTGTCAATGCATGTTTTCAGGGAGGAACTAGGCCTTAAAGGTTGGATAACAATGAACCTCTTTTCTCTTCCCTTCTCTCCTCTGATTTCCCTCTTAAGCTGCGCTAAGACTTTTAGGATACCCTGTAAAAAGTATCTCTGGATTACCCAGAACATCCCATTTTTTCGATCCTGCTTGACTTTTTCTGGCCATCTTGGCTCTACATGATGCACATTAAGGAGTAGTAAGGCAAGTATTAAAAGACATAAAAGGAAAAGTTCCCTTGTATCAGAACCACAGAGAATTATTGAAATTTAGAACTTGAAGCATTCAGTTGTCCCTTTATCTAGGGAGAAAACTGAGGCCCACAGAAAGGAAGTGACTCAGTCCTTATCTGCAGATGAAAGGATGGAGCTGAGGAATGGGCAGGCTGCTGTTGCTGGTGCTGTATGGGTGCCTGCTCTGTGGTGCCAGTAGTCTGTGGATGACCAGAAATAAGAAGGAGAAAAAAGGGAAAAGAACCCTATAGACCCTCTGCCTCCTCTAGTGGAATAAAGAACCAGCACAAATGTTTTAGGCCCTTAACAGAACATTAGAAAGCTATTTTCTGTCACTTCATTTTTGTTTTGAGCTGTGACCTCAGGCTTCTCCTTTACTCCACTATTAATAGAATGGTAAGCACCTTTTTTTTTCTTCTATTTCCTTAGTGATTGTGGTTACCCACAATGACTCTATAGGAGTGGAAGTGCTTTAGTTTTGCAACTTACAAATCCAGTTTTCCTCTACTTACTTGGACGGACCTAAGTCCATTGCAACTATGGAAAAAGAAGGCCTTCAAGTGAAAAATGAAGATGTGAGAAGCTGAGCCCTTAGTCCCCTTGATTTTAACTCTAGCAAGTGAGCAGACTGGTGGAAACTCATGGGGTCTCTGATGTCCCTTGCTTCATCTTTAGTACTAAAGCCTGGCTGTTAGGCCAGCAAAAAGTGCCAAAAAGAAGACTATAGAAAAGATGTGCTATAGGAATTCAGAGGAGGAAAAACTGGTTTGAGCTAAAGTGGTAATGGAAGCCTTTAGGGAGGAGGGAGGAATTAAAGGATGGGTAATATTCAATCATTCACCAGCACTTTGAACCTCTATTTTCTTCTATCCTGTTTTCTTTTCTTCTTTTGCTCTTTTAAAAAAATCTATTTACCTATTTATTGTCTTCTTTTTTATTTTTCTTCTTTGTTTGTATAAATCAAAATTTTTTTGCTCATAACTCAATATTCCTTGCCATGGTAAATCCTTACCCATAGATCACTCATGAGCTTCTTGATGATTCTAGGATAGGGGGATGGGAGACTGAGAAAGACTCCTGATAGAAGGTAAGATTTAGCTGGGACTTGAAAAGATCCAGGAAAGCCAAGAGATGGAGATGAGGAAGAAGTGCATTCTACAAATGGGGGACAGTCCACCCCAAAAAAGGGTTAGAACCCCTAGGCTTGATGATTTTTAAAGTTTCTTTCAACCACTTGGTTCTAATATGAAAAAGAATGGCATGGTTCTAATCAAAGCCCTTTTTTCCCACATGAGTGTGGACAAGAAGGGTCTCTGATCTGCCTCAGTGGAGAGATTTCCCACACTAGTAAACTCACAGCTCATTTTTCAGTAGAGAAGTATTTCTGACATGAATGTTCAGCATTTTAACTTTTCAAAAGTTCTATCAGTCCTAAGAACATGCCACAACTTTAAAGAGAAGGTGATTTCCCCCCTTATTTCCTTTAAGTGACATAAGAATATTTGGTTATTTTATTCTGATCACATTTTAAAAGCAAAAACACAGTAAATGGTGACCCATATGCACTACTAACATTTAAGGTTGCAATTCCTTTTATATAAGTTAAAAATGGCTTATGTTTGTGTGGGCAGAGTCCATAGAAACTCTTCAAAAAATTCTCCTTCCCGATTAATGAAAAATTCACTTGTCTCATTCTTATCAGAGAACCGGAAACAGATCCATGGCACCAGAAATACTGATGGGGGAAGAAGCTATGTAGAGCCCTTTGATCATTATATTAAAATAATACGCCTTCCCTTCAATGTCCTTGGGAATAACATACATTATGTAAATATGAAGAGAGGCCAGGAAAGATCAAGGCAAGAATTGAATTGTTTGCATTAGCTGACTTTCAGTGTTCACTTTTTACTACTTTCCCAAATAATAATATATGAAGAAAATCAAAGTTTCCAAAGTATTTTTTTAATCGTCTCACCATTTCCACTATCCCTTCCCACATGCCCTAAAAAAGGAAGAGAATAAGAAGGAGGAAAATCCAGAGGAACTATCACTTCTCTGGGAAATTTTGATGAGCAACTTTCTGTGGAATATTTTATGAGCTCAAGAGGGAGATTACAGAAGAGCTAAAAAAAAAAACAGAATCACAAAATATGAAGGAATGACTGAGATGTCTATTAATTACACAACATAATATAGGATAAAAAAAATTAGCACTGAAATAGACAAATGTAGAAGGACTCAAAGAGAAAGAGACTTAAAAAAAAATCTCTTACCTTCCATCTTAAAATTGATTCTAAGTATCAGTTCCAAGGCAGAAGAGCAATAAGGGTCATAGTGAAACTTTTAGAGACCTAGTGCTATGTTCCTCCTCTACCCCCATTACCCCAGACAGGGGAGGGAGGAAGTGCTCCCATTGGCTGTGAGGAATATACTCTGACACATGGTGAGGGGGAGGGGGACAGCTCTGCCCCAAGTCCCTCTGGCAGTGATGGTGGTCGTGCCCACAGAGAGCACTCTGAGTACTGTCTGTGGCATGGTGCCACAAGTTCACCACCAAGGGACTAAACAATTGGGGTTAAGTGACTTGCTTAGGAACACACAACCAAGAAGTACCTGATATCTATCAGATTTGAACTGTGGAAAATTGCTACTGAATTGTAACAATCTTTATGTGAAGTCTGTCTTGGTTTTGAAGGCCAGCCAGCTTCTAAAACAAAGTAATTTGCCCCAAGGCTGTGCAACTGAATCAAGTTCTCCCTTCTTTTTAGACTTTTGTTTAAGGATGACAGGATTAAGGACAAGACAAAGTAATTTTGGTGAAACCGGATTAAGAGAGTACTTGGCAGCTATACATGGGAAAGTATGGTGGTTGGACCACTTAGAGTGGGGAGAAAGGATCTTTTTGGCATCCTTAAGATCCATCTCTTCCTGTGATGAAGTAATGAAGGAGGAACTGGGGCCTCTTAAGTCTATCTTCTCAGTGGTTATTTACAAATCAGAGGTGTTTGGGATGTCCAGGGGATGGACTGAGTAATGAAATCACAAGGGGTATATATTGGTATTCCTGTGAGGCTCTTGCTCTCCTTTTTTACTCAGGTCTGTCTCTTGCTATGCTATCTTAGGCCCCACTCTCTTTCCCTGATGGTTTTTTGGGGGGCCATTCAGATTGTGAACTGGTCAGTTTAGACTGTCTTAAGTGATCTATTAAAATTGACTTAAAATTAAGAAATAATGACTCTCAAGAATTTCAATCCTTATAGAACACTGGTCCTCCCTATCTCTAGTCCTGGATCTCTGTCCACTGCTACCTAGTTCCTCCAGGAAGGGACTTTCAATTATTAGTTGTATTATTGATACTATTAGTACTATTGGTACTATTAGCTATTAGTGGTAAAAACAAGACTTGAACTCTTCTCCTATAACTTCCAGTCTAGTGTTTTTCTGCTCCCTCTCAACAGTCTCCGTTTGCCTTCCCAAACCAGATTCTTTCTGGTCTCTCAGTAATCTGCTTTACAGTTTTATATTCCTTACAGACAGGTAATTCTTGCCCTATCTGGTCTGATTCAGTATCATAGGTTCATTGTCTAAGAGATTTGGAGCTAGAAGAGACCTTCAATCATCTAGTCTAATTCCTTGATTTTACAGTCAAAAGAAACTGGGGTCCAGGGAGAGGGATTGAATTAATTGTCCAAGGTCATACAAGATAGTTAAGAGGCAGGATCTGGATTTAAAGCAGATTTGTCTAACTTTAAATTCAGTGTTCTTTCAGCTGCACTATGAGCTCCTTATAGATTGCTACAGCTTCAGGCTTTTCAAAAATCTCTTATTAATCTTATAACAATAGATATGATCGAGCATCATAACACTAGGTTTGCTGAGGCATCAGCTAGGTGGCTAGAGAGCAAAGCCCAGAGATGGGAGGTCTTGGGTTCAAAAATGGCCTCAGATACTTCCTAGCTATGTGAACTATGGCAAATCACTTACCTTCCATTACCTAGCCCTCACAGTTCTTCTGCCTTAGAACCAATACATACTAGTGATGGAAGGTAAAGGTTTATAATAAAAAAAAGTGTTTGTAAAGTTGAAAAATGAAAATGTGAAAAAAAACATAATAGGTTATCTTTAATGTTATCCTACTATTTATTCAAAGTGACAACAAATAATCATAATTCACATGTATAGGGTATTGCATGGTTTACAAAGCCCTTTCCTCTCAACAATCCTATAGTCACAATAATCCCAATTTCTAGATTATTTGAGTTGCACCTTAACCAAGTTAGGAAATTCATTAATTTTGCAAAGGTCCAGGAATTATTATGCTATGAAGAATGCTGAGCTTTATGACTCTAAGAAAAGGAAATCATTTTGGTTCCATACAAAACGTGTACAAGCAGGAAAGATTTTGTGTGTGAGCGTGTGTGTATGTGTGTGGTATCATGCCATTCTCAGTTAGCTAAATGGTTAAAGTTTTAGGCCTGCAGTTGGCCTCAGATACTTGCTAGCTGTATGACCCTGGGTAATTCACTTAACCCTGTTTGCCTCAGTTTCTTCATATTTAAAATGAGCTGGAGAAGGAAATGGCGAACCGCACCAACGTCTTTGCCAAGAAAACCCCAAATAGGATCTCAAAGGGTCTAATGCAACTGAAAAATGACTCAACAACACTAAATGCCATTTTCAGGATTCAGGTCAATATACATTTAGTTAACAATTAAATAAATTACTTTTAATAATTATTCCACATTTTTGTACTCCGACCTTACAAAAAGATTATGACCCCCTGAGTCGCAGGATACAGAACAGCCTGCTCAGCAAACTTCAACTATGGAAATAAAACTTGGCGGGATCAATGGAAAGAGTGCTGGATGGCGAACCTCCTAACTCCCCTGACTTCCTTCAAATCCCAGTTAAAATTTCACCTTCTACACTACAGGGAGCCTTTCTTAATTCCTCTTAATTTTAATGCCTTCCTTTTATTACTTCCTATTTCTCTTATTTGTACATATTTGATTGTATGTTGTCTACCCCAGTAGATTGGGAGCCTCTCTAGTGTAGAGTCTATCTTTTGCCATTCTTTGTAGCCCCATACTTAATAAATGCTTATTGACTGCCTACGTGGAGGACCTGGGCTTAAAACTTGGTTCTAATATTTAAGGGCAAATCATATTCAAAGTAGAACAGGATGACGACTAAGGTTCCTTCTCTATGAGCCACTTGTTATTTGAACTTAGAAGTGTTTGACTACAAGATCCTGAAAAGTGCCTATCTAGATTTTTCATTAGCCTTTAGGTAGCTACATTCTTGTATATTCTTTACTGACTTTCTGTGAGTGAGCCTTGACTTCCCAACTAAATTATAAACTCTTTGAGGAAAAGAACAAAGGCTTGTTTCTTTTATATTCCCCAGAGCACCCAGCCCAGGATAGTACCCAAGGGAGTGGGTTCAACCATTACCTAATGAATTACAATTCAGACTCTTGTGTTCATGGAGGAAATTCATAACATTACCCCAGATACGAGAGCTCTCCTAAGTATCCATTTAGTATAGTTTCAGAAGCAATAGTTGGTGGAGTTGTGTTCTACTCTTCATGCAAGATTATGTCTAGACTTGTTCCTTGTGCAGAATGCATTTTGATTTGTACACCACAACCAGGGACAGAGATGGGACTCCTTAGAGGTTCAGACACTGAAAACATGAACCAGGCATCAGGCAGTCCCAAGTATCTTAAGCACGATAAAAAAAAAAATATTAAAAGAGGGAAACCCAGCCATTTCCTGGTTCCATCTCAAAAACATTTGGGACCACACAACTTAAATGGAACCCTGCCAGACCATGTATATCTCTTTTCCTCTTCCTTCTTTCTCATTCACTTTCTTTCATTTTTCTTCCATCTCTTTTCCTTTCCTCTTTTCAACACTTTATGCCACTTCCCTCTCTCCCTCTTTACTCATCTGTCTACCTTTCCTTATTCTTTCTTCTCTATCTTGGCCTCCTGACTTTTCCCCCTTTCTTTCTCCCTCTCCCTCAAGGTGCACTGATAGTCAGTAAACCTTGGGTCCTGACTGCTACTAGCTAGCTCACTGAGAAATCCTCAGGCAAGTGATCAGTAAAATGAGGGATTAAACAATAATTTTTGAGTTTCTAATGTCCAATGACTGATGTTTATATTCTTATTCCCCATCTCTCTCATTCTCTCTCTGTTTCTCATCTCTGTCTCTGTGTTTTGGTGTCTAACTTTGCCTTTGTCTATCTCTTTCTCTTTCTCCCCTCTGTTCCCTCTCTCCTATTTTTTACCCTTGGAATATTTTTTTAAGAAAAAAAAATGTACTCTTTTCTTGAATTATCTTAGGATCTGAATTGTCTCAGACCAGTAAGGATCTAAATATATCTGTCCATCTTAATACCTACATTTAAAAGTAAAATTCAATAAAATGAGGAACTGACTGTGACTTAAAAATGGTTAAGATGTAGTATATCATTACAATGATTTTTCTTAAAAAATGTGCTAACTTTGATTTTTTTTTCTGACTCATGAAGCTGGAAGAAATATGTAACATCTACAATTATTTTCATTTTCCTTGTCCTAGCAAATTTATAAAAAAAACTGTGAGAGGCTGTGGTATTCACAGAACAGTGCTGACCACTCAGGATTACTTCAGTAATCTGCCTTTCATTCACTGAAATATTTGGAATGTTTTGCTACTTTTAAAAAATGAGGTGACAGCTAAGTAGTTACTTCTTGTATCCATCCTTCAGTATTCAATCAGCTTAATTGTACTTTTATGGTTATTCAAAAGCCAAGTAGTTAAAATAAAAGCCAGAGAAGTAGAACTGTGATATCTTTTTTTCTGAGCCTAATAATGTTAATAATAATATTATATATTATATATGTATAATATAATAAAAATAATGTTAATAGCTTAGAAAAAATTATCATTCTGTTTGTGCCTCAGTTTCTTTCTTGGAAAGCAAAACTTTAAAAGTTATAAAAAGTATAGTTGAATGTATATGTTAAATAATATTTATATTTATTTAGCATTTTAAAATTTGCAGCTCACTTTAAATGCATAACGCCATTTGTTCCTCACAATATCTTTGTGAGGTAGATTTTTTATAAATGAGGAACCTGAGGCTCAGTGAGGCTGTGACTTTCCATTTGACCACATAGATAGAAAATGTCAGAAGTGGTCTCTGAAACCATCTTATGGTACCATAGAGAGCTATTCCAAGCCCTAATAATATTTGTATTTTTGAAACTTGATTAAATCAAACCAAACATTTGAACAATATGCCAACTCAGTTTTACCTGACACATAGATTAACTGTAGTTGATATTGACTGATGGGTTGGTCATTTGGAAACTATCATTACACTCTTCCTTAAATTAAAAAAAAGTTAAACCATACAATTATATACATTTACTATTGCAGGCAATCTAAAATGTTCTAGAAAATATATCAGAGGAAATAAGTTTGGGTACTTACATTGACCTTCATCCTGCCCCTTTTAAAAAAGGTGCCTATTCCATCTCCTGGAAAATCCCAGCAGAAATCTATTTGATTGGGGATATCTTTCTACAGTACTTTGCACTGGAATTCTGTGAGGTTTGGTTTGGAGTCTCAAATGTTACACCCTGGACTATGATCTCTCTACAGCTGTTCATATCCGGAGATATGGCCTGAAATCAACAGCCATTGGGAAATGAATAGGGCTAGTTACATAAGAAATTCTAACATTCTGGTTGGTTCCTAGTCCACTGTATGCAAATGATGCTTATAAGTTGAACTGTTGGCCTAAATTTATAGAATCTTAGAGGTGAAAGGGATTCCCAAGAGCTTGTCGGTTCAGTTTATACTTATTTTTATAGGTTAGGAAACTGAGATACAGAGAAAAAGATTGGCTTTCCAAAAGTTTAACAATAAGTTAATATCTGAGCTGGGACTAGAATCCAGGTCTTCCAAATCGCACTCTACTATGCTTCCCCCTATATCATGGGAGGAGGGGGGGGGGAGTTGAGAGAATGGTGAAAAACAATAAAAGCTCTAAATATAGCCCTGGGCTCATGGGGAATACTGTGAACAAATGTAACTTTAATTTACTGTTTCTCCCTCCTGGATTGGGTCCAGGTTCCTTTTTGTGAATGCTTTGAATTCTCCATTACCACTCAAGTGGAAAGGACATACCATAGAGGAACACTTGAAATCACGGCAGGCACCACTCAGTTGTGTGATTTTGGGGAAACTGAATCTGACCAGAAAAAACATTTTTTTTTCTAAGAGTCAGCAAATGGAAAGAAAACATTTTCCTTCATGCCTAAATATTGGTGGTGTTTTTTTTTTTTATGGCCTCTTAGAATTATTGTTAGAAATCACCTCTGGAGGGGCAGTGAGCCAGGCCTGCAGTCAAAAGGACCTGGTTTCAAATCTGGCCTCAGACACTTCCTGCTATGTGATCTGGGCAAGTTTCACTTAACCCCCATTGCCTAGCCCTCTCTTCTGCCTTAGAACCAATACATAGTACTGATTTTAAGACAGAAGGTAAAGGTAAAAAAAAAGACTGTTGGAGCTGGAAGAGACCTTAGAACATAGGATGTCATAGCTAGATGGGATCTTGGAACACAAAATACTAGACAGAAATTATCTAGGTCAACTTTCTCATTTTCTAGCTCAAGAACCTGAGGCACAGGTTTGTGAAAATGACTTACCTAAGATCACACAGGTTGTGCTGAGCCAGGACTATAAGTCAGGTTTCCCTTTTATCCAACAGAATACTGACATTTAAATTGAGTAGTTTACCCATACCTGGTTTTTTCATTACAGTTAGGATCACAGGAAAGAGAGGTTGCTATAATGTAAAGAGAACTGACCTCAGATTTAGGAAGACCTGTGTTCAAGCCCAACATCTCTGACAATTACTGGCTATGTTACTCTTTGTTAGTTATTTAACCTCTTGGGAGCCTAGGCAACTTTCTACAATTAACTTGCAGAAAAGGTAGCACTTTGTATTCATCATTTGAGCAAGTTCTGCACTGGAAGTTCCCTAGATGGATAAAATCACTGAGCTGGTCTAAAATTAGTAAGGATCATGCCTCTAGAGCCATCTATTCCAACCTTTTCATTTTACAAAAGAGAAAACTAAAGTGTATTTCTTGTTTGTTGGTTTTTTAAACTCTTACCTTCCATCTTAGTCAGAAGAGTGCTAAGGGCTAGGCAATGGGAATTAAATGACTTGCCCAGGGTCCCATAATTAGAAAACGTCTGAGGCCAGATTTGAACCCAAGTTGACCTCTTGTCTCTGGGCTTAATGCTCTATCCACTGTGCTATCTAGCTGCTCCTTTGGTTGTTTTTAACATAATCACTTCAGTGTCATGAGGCAGCTTGGTGGTCCAACAGCTAAATTAAGTAAGGAAAACCTGAGTTCAAATCTAGACTCCGACATTTGCTAGCTGTGTGATCCTGGGTAAATCACTTAACCTCTGTTTATCTCACTTTCCTATTCTGAAACTACCTCCAAATATTGTTGTGAGGAACAAGTGAGATATAATAATTGTAAAGCAATTATCACAGTGCTATATAGTAAGTGCTACCTAAATGTAAGCTATTTCCCAATTCAGCACCATGTGCCTCTAGTGAGACAAAGTAGAGTTAAGCAAAATAAAGAGACCTACCAGCTCTGTCTGACAGTATAGTAGTCTACTAACTCTCTACTGAAAGGAGTGGTATGTTTTTTTCATCCTTCTTCTGGAATCAAGATTCAACCAACTCATTTTCCAAATGATTCTCCCATATGTCTACTAATGAAACTCTTTGAATGGGATTCAAGATGGTATCATCTTAGAACAGATTCCTCTTGGCAAAGGATTTTAGTGGAAGGATTAGCTTTTATGCCCAATAAGTGGCACAATGTATAGATTCTGTACTTGGAGTTAGGAAGACTCTTAATGGAATGAGCTCTTAATTCTGCCTCAGACACTATTAGCTGGGCTAGCCACTTAACCTCTTGAAGAACCAGTTTTATCTGCTAAATAGGGATAATGATAGAACATACCTCACAGGGTGTTGTAAAGATCAAGTGAAATAGCATTTATCAAGTGCTTTGCTGACCTTAACTTATTATGTAAATGCTAGTTGTTATGGTCAAATGAATCCACATTACCCAAATGGAAAGCAAATGAATGAATCAAGCCATAAAATATATTCTGGAAAATATCTATTTTTCTTTTTTACTTAAGATTTCCCTTTTCCTTATCTTCCCTCATACTTTTTTTTTTAATAAACCATGTTTACTTCTTCCTCCAGGTTGAAAAAAAAGGGAAAGGAAAGATATCTTTTAAAAAATATTTTTATTTTTTATCATGTAAATTTAACATGTAATATGAAATTTACACACAAGTTTTCCTGTTATATGATCAAACTTATCTCCCTCCCTTTCTTCCCTTCACCCTCTTGGTGGGAGAAGCAATTCAATTTGGGTTATATATGTATTATCATGCAAAATGTATTTCCATATTATTTATTTTTAAGTGGGTAATCTTATAAAACCCAAACCCCCAAACATAAACTCAAATAAACAACTGAAAAAAAATCTACATTTGACTCCAACAGTTCTCTCTGAAGGTAGATAACATAAGGAAAGATATTTTCCAGAAAATAGTTACAGTTGTATCCATTTGTTGGGTAATAAGAAGTTGCCTCTCCCCTAATATCCATTCACTAAACCCTAATTATGGTGTAGAAATGACTGAGTGCTTTTTTTTTTAAATCCTCACCTTCCACCTTAGAATCAATACTGTGTACTGGTTCCAAGTCAGAAGAGTGGTAAGGGCTATGCCTAGCAGTGGGGGTCAAGTGACTTGCCCAATGACCCTGAGTTCTTGAAGGTAATGCCAGAAAAGTTCAGACTCTGGCAGATGCTACCAGGCAGCAAAGTTTGATCATATAACAGGAAAACTTTGAGTAGGAACCTGCACACATATGGGGCATTTGCACCTAAACATCAGTATCACTCAGTTCAGAGAAACTCATCAGTGGAAAGATGGCTACCAGGTAATGAATTTTTTTAGTCATCTCAACCCATGAAACATGGTATGGTAGTAGTGGTGGTGGTGGTGGTGAGATAATCTAGATTGAGAAGATCTGGGTTTGAGTATTGGTTCTGCCAATTACTAGATGTGTGATGCTGGGCAAGTTGTTTCTCCTCTCTGTCCCAGTTTCCTCACCTGCAAAATTAAGGGGTTGTTCTAGACCAGTTATAGCAAACCTTTTAGAGATAGATTGCAGGGCCCAGGCCCTGCCCCCCCCTCCCCAGAATGAGTGCTGTGCCCCTCCTCCCCATCATGTGCTGGGTACACTGCCCCCTCGCCTTACCCCATACAGGGGAGGGAGGAAACACTCCCAGTGGGTTGCTGGGTGGCGGGGCAGGTGAAGTAAGGAATGCTCTCAGTGAGTGTAGAGGAGGGAGGGGAGTGACCAGAGTACTCTGCTCCCCTCCAGCTCTGCCACCTGTGAGCCTCCCACCTTACCCTTTGTATGCTCCCATTGGCTGCTGAGCATGGGGGTGGATGGTGTGAAAAAATGTTGTCAGGCATGGTGGAGAGGGGAAGAGGAGCAGCTCTGTCTAAGACCCTCTGCTTTTCTAGTAACCAACTGAGTGGGGAGGAGAAGGTGCCAGGTACCCACAGAGAGCACTCTGTGTGCCATCTTTGGCACCCGTGCCATAGACTCACAGTCACTCTTCTAAACAGTTGGTTCCTTTCAGAATGAACATTTTACAATTCTCTAGAGTGTTTATAGAGTAATGGAATGCTAGAGCTTATCAGAACTTCATAGATTAGACCTCTTTCTACAAATGAAGAAGCAGGGAATAAGAAACTCAGTTTATCTTGAAGTAGAAAAGAAAGATATATAAAACAGAAATAACCTGAAGCAACTTAAAGTCCATTCCTTCCCCTCCACCCTCAAAGTTCTGAAACCATGAACAACAAATGAATGATTTCCACCATTGTACATGGTTAGGACATGGCCCTTACTCATCATTCCTCACCCTTACTCATCATTCTTGAAAATTTCTTTGGAGTAAAGTGGCCCCTCCCAATCAACTCACTCATGTATATTGTTTCATCCATCATAATATAAGCTCCTTCAAGGCAAAAATTGTCTTTGCTTTTGGTTTGGGTCCCCAGAGCTTAGCATAGTAGTTGGCACATAGTAAACACTGCAACAAGGTGGCACAATGTGCTGGGCTTGGATTAAGGAAAACCCGAGTTCAAATTCAACCTCAGAAACTTCCTAGTTCTATGGCCTGTGACTTTGGGCAAGTCACTTAATCTTTGTTTGCCTCCTTTTCGCTGAAGAAGGAATTGGCAAGATTTTTTTCCCCAAGAATACTAATGGACAGAAGTGTATGGGGTCACAAAGAGATAGACATAAGTGTAACAACTCAACAGCAGCAACAACAAAAATATTTAATAAATGATTTTCAATTAATTTTTTCGTAATACTAGAAAATAGCCCTACTATCCAGAAGTAGTACAAATGTCACTTCTGGAACCTAATCCAACATTCTGGAATGTGCTCTATTAACATATCTTGAAGGGAGATTTGGTCATTGGACAATAATTTATCAAGTATCTTTTATGTACCCCACAGAGTGGTAGGTACTGAAGAAACAAAGATGAATCAGTCCCTTAAATTGTGGTAGAGGCTCTCTCCTCTAAATCAAGTTTTACTTGGCTCTTTTATAAAATGAAGTATTTTAAATGTTTAATTATTCCATAAAATATGAGTCATTTGTGATTCTTGAGAAAAAAATAACATTAAGACAATGAACTGAAAAGTAACTTCAGTTTCTTATCAATTTAGAGCATTATTCTCAAAAATGGCAATACATGGAATGGCCTGTAACAGGACAGAATTTATATACTTATTGTGCAAATATTTATATAGTCTTGTGTAGTGGAAATAACATTAGGTAGAGTACAAATATGTGTGCTTCAATCAAAAATCAAACACTAAGAATATGACTTTGGGAAAATTTCCTCCTCTCTTTGAGCTTTTGTTTCATCACTTGTAAAATAGGCATAGGGGCAACCAGATAGTGTGGGCCTAAACTCAGAAGGACCTGAGTACAAATCCTGCCTCAGATACTTTCTAGCTGAGTGACACTGGACTCGTCATTGAACCCAGCCTGCCTCAGTTTCCTCATCTGTAAAATAAGCTAGAGAAGGAAATGGCAAACCACTCTAGCACCTTTGCCAAGAAAAGTTCAAATGAGATCATAAAGAGTCAGACATGACTATGACTGAAACAAATGAAGAACAAAATAGGTGTGACCATACCTATGGATATCCAATTCACAGGGTTGTTATGAGTGTAAAAGGTGATACATAATCTTTGCAAACTTTAAAGTACTATATAATTGTTATTTTCTTTATAAGGTTTCTTCATCTGGAAAATGGGAACAATACCTACCTTACAAAGCTCATGTGAGGAAAGTGTTTTGGAAACTTCAAGGCACTATAAATTTGAGTTATTTTAGCCTTAACTTTATTCCTATTCTTTTTTACGATGAGGAATAGTAATAGATTCTAGGGGGGGAAAGCACATAGAATAAAAATGATGCTATGGGACAATCTTCCTTCCTTCCTTCCTTCCTTCCTTCCTTCCTTCCTTCCTTCCTTCCTTCCTTCCTTCCTTCCTTCCTTCCTTCCTTCCTTCCTTCCTATCTATTGGCTCTACAACTTCTGGACATATATTAAAGCATCTTAATACCCTTTGCAATCAGCTAAATCACTGGAAAATGGCTTCTAAACAATCTTTCTTATGTCTCCTTCTGTGACATTGTGTGTGTGTGTGTGTGTGTGTGTGTGTGTGTGTGTGTGTGTGTGTGTGTGTGTGAGGCAGGCTTGGATGTGACATCAGGAAGACCTGAGATCAGAATCTACCTCAGATAACTATATGCTGTGTGACCAAGAGTAAGATGATTACTCTCTCTGAGACTCAGTTTCCTTAGGTAATAAAATGGGGATCATTATGATTGTACTACTTATCTCAGAGGTGTTGTAAGCCTTCTAAATGAGCTAATGCATGAAAAATGCAGTATAAATGTTAGTTTTGTTGTTGTTATTGTTATATCACTCATAGGGATAGCCTTTGAACTAACAGCTTCTTACCTTCCTCCTTTCTAAGTTATTTCCTCTCCAGTTTCTTGTCATTTCCTCCTTAGTCATCTTGACTCAAAAATTACCATATTATTACAGCAGCTTCTTCCCTATTCTATTATCATTTAGTTCACCCTTCTCCGAAATTTCATTTATAGACTGAGAAAGTCTTGTTTTGTTTTTAAGTGAGAACTCTGAGTATCTAAGTTAGTAACATATTTGGATTATTAAGCTTAGAGCAAAGAAATAACTTCTCAAGTTCTTTTTGATATTATAAAAAACCAATAGTACCACTAGCATGAATACACACTAGTGCATATTATCACAGTAGTCCTGGCATATCCAAATGAATTGAATTTGATTTAATTCAATTTAATTCAGTAAACAATTGTTAGGCAACTACTATGTGTTGGGTATTAGGGATGCAGAGACAGAAAAGAAAAAGCCTGGACTCAAAGGGCTGACATTCTTATCAGCCTACTTTTCTCTATCTTGTTTGTAAAGAATGTCTTGAGATGCTTTTTTCAGATTAGGTTGGGTAAGTATTAGGAGGCCAATGGATTCTCAGTTACTTCATTATTTTCTCAGTTCTTCTCAGCATCAGCACTCTCTTAAACTGTACAGATGACAACCCTTCAAGTCTTCTCATTCTATTCAAATCTTGTCTGTCTTTCTAGATATACTATTAGGGATCTACCCAACACAACAGTAGCCTCTCTCTCTCTCTCTCTCTCTCTCTCTCTCTCTCTCTCTCTCTCTCTCTCTCTCTCTCTCTCTCTCTCTCTCTCTCTCTCTCTCCTTTTTCTCTCTCTCTCGTTATGTTTGGAAGATGTCAGTGCAACATCTTCATTCTTGTTATATGATATAACCTCCTTTCTTTTTAATCATTATTTACCCTTTTTCCTTAAAAATATTTTTAATATTCATTTAAACTTTTTTTGAGTTCAAAGTTTTCTCCCTCTCTCCCCCCATGAGAAGGCAATCAATATGATTTCAATTATATATGCAAAACATTTTCATATTAGCTGTGTTGTCCTCCCCAAAAAAGTAAAGGGCAGCTCCATGATAGAAGCCACGTCTGGAGACGGGAAATGGGTTCAGATATGGCCTTGGATACTTCCTAGCTCTGTATCCCTAAGCAAGTCACTTGACCCTCAGACCTTACGGCAATTCTGCCAGGGGACCTATATTTAGTATTGGTTCTAAGGTAGAAGGTAGGATTATTTTTTTATAGCAAAAAAATAAATGGAAAAAATATACTTCAATTTTTATTGAGTTCAATAGTTTTCTTTCTGGAGGTAGGCAGTATTTTTTATTATGAGTCCTTTGGCATTGTCTTGAATCATATTAATCAGAGTAGTTAATTAAGAATTTTACAATTAATCGTTGTTATCATATTGTTTTTTTAACCCTTTTCTTCCCTCTTAGAATTAATACTATTTATTGGTTTCCAGACAGAAGAGTGGTAAGGGCTAGGCAATGGGGGTTAAGTTACTTGTCCAGGGTCACATAGCTAGGAAGCATCTGAGGCCAGATTTGAACCCAGGACCTCCCGTCTCTGGGCCTGGCTCTCAATCCACTGAGATACCCAGCTGCCCTCTACCAGATGTTATTACTATTTACAAGTTTATCTTGGTTTTGCTCATTTTACTTTGCATCATTTCAGAGAGGTCTTCCTAGGTTTTTTCTAAAACCATCTCTCTTTGCATTTCTTATATCAGATTACATCATAATCATATACCAAAACTTGTCTAATTAATGAACATTCCCTCAGTTTCATCTTTTTGCCAACACAAAAAGAAAAGGAATAAATATTTTTTTTCTTTGATATCATTGAGATACGGACCTGGTATTGGTATTCCTGGGTCAAAAAGTATCCAGTTTTATTATTTTGGGGGGCATCATTGTAAATTGTTCTCTGTAATGTTGGACCAGTTTACAATTCCATCAACAGTGAATTAGTGTCCTCATTATTAATACTTTGGTTTTACCGTTTATGTCTCTTCATCTTGCCCAGATTGGAATACAGGGCAACCACTAGACCTGATCTCTTTTGATGGACATAGGATCTTGACTTGCTCCATTCTTTCATTTCCAACTTTAGACACCTCAGTGGTTGCCCCCATAGTTCAGGGATCACTTTACCGATGTCAAATGTAGCTGAGACAACTGGTTGGCTTGGCTCACAGCAATTCAGAACTCCTGAGTTCGAGAAATCAGCCAACCTCAGGCTCCCTGGGCATGAACACCACATCCATATATATTATTTCTTAAGTAAATAGATGACTGATATGCAAAGGATAGAAGGAGGCCAACTCTTCTCCTGCATTGAGAACTGAGTTAAGGACTCAAGTTACTAAAAAAGAGTCTGCATGTAGGCTGAAAGAAGAACTTCATAATGGTGGTGGATGTGAAAAAAAAAGGCAATAGTTGATCTGGGAAAGATCTGTGATCTCCAGTGAATTGTAAGCTCAATGAGTCAACAGTGTCATATGACATACAAGAAATAGAGTATTTTAGGGTATATTAAAGGAGACATATTGTTGGGGGACCAAAGAAGCGATGGTTTCTGTACTTAGCTCTGGACAGATAATACTTCAAATATTATGTTTTGTTCTGAGTACCACATTTTAGGAAACTCACTAATAAACCGAAGAGAACCCAGTGTAGACAAATAGAATGGGAGAAGGTCTAAAGTTCCTATTATATGAGGATTCAGTGAAGGAACTGGGGATGTTTAGTCTGTATCAGAGGGCACAATGGGAATGTGCAAACTGTCTTGAGGCATTTGAAAGGCTACCTCTGGGAGGAAGGATTAGATTTGTTCTAGTTATCCCCAAAGAGCAAAAAGGAGCAATGGATAGAAACTGAAAACAAGACAATGATGTAAGGGGGAAAATTACTTCCCAACAATCAGAACTATTTAAAAAAAAAAGAATGGGCTAACTCAAGAGGTTCCTTTTTAGTCTTTGAGTAAAAACTTGTAGACAACTTGTTGGGTATCTTGTGGAAGAGATACTTATTCAAGCTGGGATGAATCTAGATGGCCTCTAAGGTACCTTCTAGGTCTGAGATTCTGATTCTGTGTAAAGCAGGTCCTTTAAAGTTTTCTTCCTATAGCAACAATGATGGGGTTGAACTGTCACAGGTAAGCAAGACACAGGCTAGCTGGACTTAAGGGTATGATGGAACAAAGTGAAGCTGACTGGTTCACTTGGGAGTCAAACAAATGACCTTGGTCTCTGCTCAAAGCTCTAATAAATAATTCCAACCCAGGGCTGGCAGACAAAAAAGAAATGGAATAATTTTCAGAATTTCACACCACGACAACCATGGTTCAGACCAAAGGAATGGATGTTTTCACATCAGGGTCAGGTCTGGCCTGGGAGTCAGGGAAGTCTTCTGTTCTGAGATATTTAAGAAACAGGAAGTACTAATGTTACATTCTTTTTTTTTTTCCACGAAGAGTTGCAAAGGCTCAACCATTGCCTCCAGTCCCATCTCTGTGACTTTTTCCTCCCCATCATAACCCCTCCCCTCCAAGTCTACTTCTGCTCTTCAAGATGCCTTCAAGCTCATTATTCTCATAGCATGACCATTCAGATTTGATCTGCTAAAGTCTGAAGTTCTGTTTCCTACATGTAGAACTATGGCTCCAAGACAGAACCACCATCAATATACTCTTTAACCTCTAAGAGTTCTCGTGATCAATGTTTATTTTCTCTGGAAGCCTTTTCTCTTTCTTTAAAAAGATAATTTGAAAAGTGTATTCCCTACCACCTCCAGGGCTGCTATCAGTATTTGTAAAATGACAGCAACATGTCTTGTGCACAAATAAAACTCATAAAACTCATTCCTGAAGGGAGCTATGAAGCCAACATAGTGCCCCTGAAGGAAGGAAGAGAATTATTTGACACCATCTTGACCTCTCTTTACCCTAACCAAATTTGAAATACTCTGAAATCTTATAGATTTTATCTCTTCACTATTTCTCATAACTACCTTCTCCTTTCCCTTCTCATTGTCACTACCCTAGTATAGTCCTATATTTTCTCTTGCCTAGACTAGGATAGTAACCTTTTTTTTAACCAGTACCTTCTATCTTAGAATTGATATTAACTATTGGTTCCAAGGCAGAAGAACAGTAAAGGCTAGGCAATTGGGGTTAAGTGACTTACTCAGGGTCACACAGTTAGGAAGTGTCTGAGGCCAAATTTGAACTTAGGTCCTCTTGACTCCAGGCCTGGCTCTCTATCTACTCTACTACCTAGATGCTCTGGGTGTAATAATCTCTTAATTGGTTTCTCCACCTCTAAGCATCTCCTTCCTTTAATCGGGAATACACACTACAACTAGGTCAACCTTGCAACCAGACAGTTCTAATCATGTCACTTCTATTCTCCAAAAATGCCCCCTCAAGAGCTAAAAAATAAAGGTCAGACTCCTTTATAGCATGGCACCAAACTACCTTCCAATAGTTCTGCCCAACCTTATGCTCTAGTCAAACAGGTTTACTTGGTCTCCCCTCTGGTCGACCCTTCCTGGCCATTCCTCTCCTACTAACATATTAACCTATTCTGAAGTTGATCTCCATGTTTTTCTCATACCATTTTTTTACCTTTAGAATACTCTTCTTTCTTTTCACTTCTACATGTTGAACCTCTACCATTGTTTAAAGCTCAGTTCTAATTCTATCTCTTTCACCCCTGAAGCCTCAGCAGAAAGTAATCTCTGAATTCTCATACTCTTTTGTACCTCTTCTTTGTACTAATATAAATCTATTATATTCATTTTTTTAAAGTTTTACTTCTCTCCTCTATTTTAAGTTCCTTGAAGGTAGGGTCCTTAATATATTTACCTTTCCTTTTCCCCCAGCGTCCAAGTTCAGGGCATTACACAGAATATGTGCCTCATAAATGTTGAGTTAACAACAAACATTTGATTTGTTTTTTCAAACTTTTCTTTAGCTTTTTTCAAACTTTTGCCAACTTATTTTCCCCTAAATTAATGTGTTATCTAGCCCTGTCCAAGGAACACAGAATAGAAATGGAGGACCTACTATGAAGGAAACCATATATAGAGAAGAAGACACGAATTGCCTACAGTACCAGAAGGGCTGAGATGAAAATTCTCCAGTGCACAGATACATGGTTCAGAACATTCTGAGTTCAGCCAGTGTCCAAAAGAGTACAAGTCAGGAGCTTGTTAGCAGTGAGATCTAAGACAAGACCTAAGACAAGGCCTAAACAAAATCTGAGAAAGACTAGGCTTGAGGATGTGTGTGAGTCTGAAGTAACTTAACTTACCAAAGAGGAATTAGCAGATAAAAGGAAAATACCAGATGCATGATTTAGAATAGAGTGTAGACTAAATCAGACTCCTGGTATGACGTGCCCAGTCATCAAGAAACAGAAAAGCTATATTCAGAATCAAAGACAGAGATTACTAAATTTGGATAGCCATTGCAATCTACCTCCCTCGTTCTGACGATGGTGTGTTGCTATCCTTTGAGTATTCCTAAACCTGCCTCTCAACTCTAGTCTAAGTCAAGACCATGCTATTAAATAGGCCTGTGGATGTGGCCTCCCTCTGTAGGTCTAAACACCATTCTTCTGAGGGTTAAGTACCATAAGGCTGTTTGCTTTTTGTTGGGGTCAAATGTGAAATAAGATACTCATCTTAAGACATAAATATTTGCTAGGCCATTTCTTTGGCTGAGAGGGCACATCCTATTCAATAGTTCAATCAAAACAAAACAAAACAAAACAAGGGAAAAAATAATTCTTAAGTGCCTACTTAAGTAAGACGCTGTGCCACAAGCATACAAGTTTTAAAACTACTTCAGAAAACTGTCTAGGATAGCACATAATTATCTTCATATAATGTAGATTGTAGGGGAAACTGAGCATCGAGGGTTTCAATAGAGGGGAGGGAGATTCCTAGATAGGAATCCTTATTCCTTTGTGAAAGTGGAGCCTTATGTGTTTTGGTGGAGACAATCTACTCATCAATGAAGTGAGTTTTGGTTAGAGCTAAGCTGGCTGAGGAAGAGTACATAATGAGCACAATATGCCTCACCCCTGACTTGACCCTATCAGGCAAGACTAGGAACTAGACATCTTTCTGCCACCCTTATGGCTCCACTCAGAATCCCTTTAATTTTGATAGTCTCCCTAGGCCAAAATTTCCTTTCCTGACCACCACTTCCTGTTCCCATATACTCGTCTATGGCAGTTTTATATATCTGGTGTTTTCCTATCCTATTGTCTACCATTCCATTGTGGAGCTCCTATTCTGCTGTCAGAAAACTGTCCTTCATATAGGACCTGTGTCCTCACCACCCTATCATGTTCCCAAGAAAAAACTTGGTGTATATTTTTAAATTTACTTGTACATGTACATATTGTGTTTTTTTTTCCCCCTTTAAATCCTTACCTTCTGTCTTAGAGTCAATATTGTGTATTGGCTTTAAGGCAGAAGAGTGGTAAGGGCTAGGCAATGGGGGTTAAGTGACTTGCCCAGAGTCACACAGCTGGGAAATGTCTGAGGTCACATTTGAACCCAGGACCTCCCATCTCTGGGCTTGGCTCTCAATCCACTGAGCTACCCAACTGCCCCACATTTTGTGTTTCTTACTAGAAGAAAGGCCCCTTGAAGGCAGGAACTATTTCATGTTTTGCCTTTGTATTTCCAGCACGAGCACAGTACCCAGGATATAGTATGCATGTAATAAATGTCCATTGAATTTAATAGATTCAACCTCAGTAGTGGTGGTGGGGGGATATATTATTCTTTTCTCTTTTTATATTAAAGCAAAATCAAAAAACTACATATAGAAATTATTTGAAGCTAATGGCATTCTTTTATCTTTTTCAGTGATATTAAGTTTGGAAAATGTATTTAATGCCTCCTATATTTGTATCTACTTTAATATAGCTTTTTTTCTTCATTAATTTGCTCTGTATAATCTTTCCTTTTCTATTTTTGATCTATAATTTCTTCTTCCTCTCTGTGAGGATTCTATCTTGTTTAGAAGTCTTTGCTAGAAGAAGAGATTTTAGTAACCAGTTTCTAAGACCTCTTTTCTGAATATCTTTTATGGCTACCTAGGAAGGCATCACATTTTCAAGCAGCTCACACAAGGGAACAGCTTCACTGTCTTCACATCTATGAACCACTGTCCACATTTTACAGCCTCACCCCCTGCCTCCAAAGAATGTGCAGAGATCTTTTGATGATGTCTGACCATAGGCAGACCAAAAATGAATAGCCCTTAGTCCATATCTATCACAGTGCACCAGTCATCTAATAATTTGCAGTGTCAGGGTGAGCATTCACTTCTAAGCGGACACAACAGGTCATATGTAATGTTCCCTAAGCTCAGGCTCATGGCTCCTATCTTGGAACTTACAAAGTTGCTGTCTCATGACTACTACTGGTGCAAAAAGTCCAGGAGTCCCTTATTCACACACAAATTCATGCTCCTGGATTTGCCCTCAGAATGGAGCTCTGATGTGAGTATTACTTCTAATAATACATCCAGATTCAATTTTATGGGCACTTTTGCAAAGTCTCCTTGTGCTATGTCTCTCACTCAGGGGAATATTATGAACTTCACCATCTGGTTCATCTTTAAGATTTCTCTAACTTTCTTCCATTGTCCCCACCCTCTCCTCCCACCCCCAATAATACTCTGCTAAATGTTTAGGAACCAGCTCTCTGAAGAAGAAATTTATTCATGCCATAGTTTTAAATTTAATTTACATTAAGATCTTCATCACTTCCTTAATTCTAGATAATGAACAAAATAATAAACGGAGCCCTCATTTGTAGCATTTGCTGATTTCCAAGATGTAAATGCTGACACTGAAATTTTCTTAAACTTAAAAAAAAAATCTTTTCAATTACATGTAGAAACAATTGTTGACAATTGTTATTTTGTGATTCAGATTCTTTCCCTCCTTCTTTCCTCTCCCCACTTCCCAGGAGGTAAATAGTTTGATATAGATTATATCAGTGCTATCATGTAATACATATTTCCATATTCCTTATGCCGTGAAAGAAGATACATATTACACATACAAGAAAAAACTCATGAAGGAAATAAAGTAAAAACTGGAGTGGTTTGTTCTGTAATCAGACTCCAACAATTTCTTTTTTTGACTGTGAATAACATTTTTTATCATGAGTCCCTTAGAGTTATCTTGGAATCTTGCATTGCTGATATAGTTTAGTCTTCTACAGTTGATCAATATTCAATATTTTTGTTACTATGTATACTGTTCTCCTGGTTCTTCTCATTTCACTTTGCATCAGTTCATAAGTCTTTCCATGTTTTTCTGAATTCATTGCTCATCATTTATGGCACAATAGTATTCTATTATAATCATTTACAACTTGTTCAACCCTTTCCCTATCGATAGGCATTTCCTTAGTTTCCAATTCTTTGCCACTACAAAAAAAGCCTCTACAAATATTTTTGTACAAGTAGGTCCTTTTCTCCTTTCTTTGATCTCTTAGGGATATAGACACAGTAGTAGTATTGCTGGATCAAAGGATATGCATAGTTTTATGGCCCTTTGGGCATGGTACCATATTGCTCTCCAGAATAATTGTATCAGCTCACAGTTCTACCAACAGTGTATTAGCTGACACTGAAAATTTAACAAATGGCTCTTAGGAGACTGTTTCAACTGATTCCAACACACTCTAACCTCCACCCCTTAATGAAATCCTGGGATGTTAATATGATATTTTTCTGAAATTCTCTCGCTCATTTTGGCTCTCCCTAAAGGGCTCTTAGCTCCCTATAAGCTCTCAGGCTTGTAGAGAAAATAAATAGAAAAGATTTTATTTAGACAGGATTTAAAAGGGGACTTAGGCCTTGGCCCATAATCAAGAATATTCTATATTCCTATTCCCATCAGAACTATATAGTTCACCCTACTTAGAGAAATTCTTCTTGTATCTCAAGATTGAGAGAGTTAGTCTTTCCTCCTGGACCTACTAGAAACATAATTGTCTAGAAACATAATTCAGAGCTAATAAAAGTCAAGGTCTGGAGTTACCTTTCCTATATTATGGGTCTATGCTTCATTGTACCATGGTTCTAGTCCTCCTGTCTTCTGTTCCTTGATTCTCCACATGCTGTTGTTCTGGTCTTCCTGTCCCCTCCTTCTATTACCAGTTGTTCATTGTCCCATCTAATGCAAGCTCATCTCTTTTCAGAGGCCACATGCTTGCTATAGTCTTCGTTAAGGGTCTCCCAGGTCCCCACCTGGTTTAAAAACTTCTACCCTCTGGAGGGCCACATGATTGCATCAGCTTTAAACACAGATCTCTCTCTAGGTCAGTCTATATCTTGGTTATTATCTCCATTCCATTTGCTCTTCCTCCAACTCTATACGATATTGCTGTCTTATACTTAAGCAGTTCTTCTCTCCTACTACTGTCTTTGGTGTCCCCTATGTATGATCAGGGAGGGATCTATCTGATTTCTTGTCACATACCTTGTATACACACACTTGAAGGATCACTACTATTCAGGTACGTGGCGGGTAGTCATGAGGTGTTTGCATATGATTCACATAAATAAGACTACCACGGATTAGACTTCTACCTATAAATGCTAATAATAATAAATATAAAGTATTGGTTTATTATTTCTTGTATACATTCTTATGTAAGAGTTTAGAATAGTATGCTCATTTCTTTGGCAATACATTTCAAATTCCTAATTAGAACAGATACAAAATTGAAAGTGTGGAAAGGTTAAAAAACATTACCTATGAACTCCCTTTCTGTAAGTATGAGTAACATCTCGGTAGCTATGACAACTTTTCAGATAGTAATTATTTTGTATTAAGAATCATAAAAGCTGAAGGTTGCAAGGGGCTACTTCATTTTACAAACAGGAAAATAAGCCCACAGAGGTTAGTAAACTGTACAAGAATATCCTGATTTTTATTCATAGATTTCCCTTAAAAAGCAATACAGAGAGACCACTGGGTGGCTCAGTGGATTGAGAGCTAGGCCTAGAGATGGGAGGTCCTTCAAATCTGGCCTCAGACACTTCCTATCTATGTGACCCTGGGCAAGTCACTTAACCCCCATTGCCTAGCCCTTATTGCTCTTCTCCCTTAGAATCAATACACATATTGATTCTAAGACTGAAGTTAAAGGTTAAAAAAAAAGCAATACAGAAAAAGAAATATAAATTTCAAAGATCCACCAAAAGATATCTAAGTTATCGAATAAACAGAGAAATGAAAATCAAGACAAACTAAAGATATCACTTTATTTCAATAGCAAAAAATAACCCCCCAAGTTGTAAATTCATATTGGCAGGGTTACAGGGAAACTGGTGTTAAAAAAAGTAATAAAATATAGTGTGAATGTGAACTATGGTAAATACTGGGAAGAGCAAACTAGTAATATGTATGTCAATTGATCAAAATTTTAGATCTAGAGATTCCATGGTAAGGCAGCAGAGTAGATACTGTAGCCAGGAAGATCTGGAGTTTAGGCCTGCCTCTGACCTATACTGGCTATCATGTAGGACAAATCTTAATCTCCTCTCAGCTCCCCCCAATTAATTCTCTAGGACTCTAAGTTGTAGAGATAGAGCAGAATTAAATTGGTAGAAGGAATTTCCTCATCAGGGAGTTCCTCACATTATTGAAATCACAGGTCCAGCCCTATCTCTTATTTTTTAAAATAGCATAAAAGTAAATAATGGCCTTTTGATACAATGATATCTCAGCTTCTTTATATGTAAAAAATTAGAAACATCGTATTTGTTTAATGTTTATAACTTGTATCTACATATATGTACACATCTTTACGCATTTACACATGAAAAGCAATGTGGCATAATGGATAGAAAGTTAGTCTTAGATCCAAGACCTATCTCAGAAACACAGTGACTTAGCTCCCTGGGAAAGCTACTTCATTTCTCAGTGTCTCAGACAACTCTCTAAAATTTGAGAGCTACAGAATGATCATAGATCTACACCGGTGGAGGCACTTTCCTCATGTGGAAGGGGTTCCCTATAGTAGCAAAATAGGTCCAAACCTAAACACACACAAACACATGCACATACTTGAAAAACAAATGTGGCAAAACTACAGTCTTGCAATGGAACACAGAACAAAAATATTTTTTGTTTGTTCATTTAGTTCTATTTGTTGAATGTTAAAAGTTTATATATTTTTTACTCATTTCATATGTTTTTCTTCATTAATTGTTGCTAAAAATTTGTTAATTCATAGCTTAATTAATAATTTATAAATCATTAAGTTTATAATAAAACTAAAAATAAAAGCAGTGTGCTGAATCATAAGTTATGGCTTCAAAAGAAATTTATTGGTCAATTTTAAAAAATTTATTAAGCATATACTACTTTGTGCCAGGCACAGGGTTAGGTGTTGTCAGGAATTTTTTTTTAAAAAGTAGAACAATAACAATAGATATTTATCTATTACTTAAAGATTCACAATAAACATTATGTAGGGTATACTGAAAGTTGTGGTTTAAAACTGCACAAAAATTTTTGGAACACCTTATCTCCTTGACCTCATTTTGATCATCATAACACACCATGAATCAAAGTACTACAAGTCTAATTATCCCCATTTTATAAATGAGGACATTAAGACTCAGAAAGGTAAAGCAATTTTCCCATTATTATTCACTTGTGTCAAAGAAAGGATTCAAACCTAGGTATTCCAGTTCAGTTCATTTTTCTAATAATAATAATAATAATTAACATTGATATAATGCTTACTATATGCCAGGCAAAATGCTAAGAACTTTATAATTCTTATCCCATTAAATTCTCACAACAGCTCTTCAAGGTAGGGGCTATTATCTTACTCATTTTACAGATGAGGAAACTGAGACAAACAGAGGTTAAGTAACTACATCAGATCATCTCTCCTTGGTCCTAGCACTCAAAGAGTCTCTAATTTAGAAAGACAAAATCAGCCCAGAAGAAGCAGCAAAAAATGAGTATTTGTTTAATTGTGGAAATTCTAAGCCAATTTAGTAATGAAACTTGGGAACACAGTGCTGGGTATAGAGAGAAGCTGAATAAATTCTTGCCAAATGACTGGTGAATGAGAAATATTATTGTTCATTTTACTGGACATGCAGCTAAATGGGAAGGATTCTTCTAGCCAGTCATTACTTCACATGAGTTCTCTGGAGCTGAATCACTGGCAAAGAACTGCATAGCACAGGTGTCCACCACATTAAATAACAGATGGTCATAATTAATTAGCAAGAGTTAGTAGCCAAACCATGACTGCCCCTCTTCTTCCCAGGCTCCACTAGGGTATTTGTACCTCTTCAGTGGTAAAAAATGAATTATTATATTTAGCCAAATTAGAAGATAGGAGTTCTTGTGGCCCATTTAGAAAGGTTTTTTCCTTTCTTTCCCTCTTCTCCATCTAAAAAACTGGCACTCACTTACCTCTGGAGATGTGTTCATGATGCTGGTTCCTTTCAGGACTGTCATGCCAAACAGAGCCTCTTGTAGAATGACAGACAGTCACAGTGGGGTAAGAAGGAGGATGATTAGGCAATGCCACTTCTCAAAAGTGTACTTCTAAGGCGTCATCCAACAACACAGAAATGTGGTAAAAGGAATCTCTCCAAAGGCAATATTTCTAGAACTTCTCTTATGTGTAAAATGAGGTAAATACTTACGAACCCCTAGATATGATCTCCTGTCACTCCTCACTGGTTTTCAGCTACAAGGAGAGATTGCCTGAGTCTGTTTACTACTCATATTTGCTTCATAAAACCACACACCAGAGAGGAAAAAAAAGGCAGCTTACTGTTTTACAGAAGTTCCTATTTCAGACAACTCAGTGAAGAACACTAAGCTTTGGATTTTGCATGCCAAAGCTGGATAGGTTCACACTAGGATGAGGTGAATCACTCTTACTTCTCCAAACTTTCTCTATTGAAAATTAAAAAAAAAGTTAACTGACAGTGTTTCTACATTTAATATCCTCTTCTGATGTGTTAATAGAGTTGGATGAGATTATATAAAGTGATTCACCAATATTAAAGTACTTTGTGCTACCCCCCTTAATGCCTTTCCTCTGTCAATTAGCTCTAGATTATCTTTGTACCCAAGTTGTTTGCATGATGTCATAGTTATTAGACTATAAAGTCCTTGAGAGCAAGGACTGTCCTTTGCCTTTATGCTCAGTGCTTAGCTCAGTACTTGGCATGTAGTAGGTGCTTAATAAATGCTAGTTGACAAGTGTTAATTATGTCATCATCATCATCATCACCATCAGAGCATGAAAATGGTCCTAGGTTCTTAAAGGCTATGTGTTTGATGTCCAAGTTCCAGTCCATCTAAATGCAAGAAATTTCACTGTTAGAAGATTAGTCACTATATGATGAATTTTTTAGCAATGGGATTCCAATTCTATAGTGATAGTGATGAAATGATAGGAAGGGAGCAGAAAGTATTCACAGTTGTATGGTTCTTAGACCATCTATGAACATTAATTAAAAAAAATTGAGATGATATTCAAATGGATCTATGATCTCATCAATATAAATGTTTTCACCTATGATACAGATCCAAATCCATCCATATCTGCCTATCTGCTGTGACTCTATTCATATCTTTAGAAAAGGACAGACAGAGTCAGGCAGAGAGACAAAAATATCCAGAGATAGACAGTCAGAAAGAAATGCAGAGAATGAGTCAGAGTCAGAGATCAAGCAGAAATAATAAATGGTACCTTTTCAGACCATAATGCAGCAAAAATTATAATTAACAAGGGTCCATAGTAAGGCAAATTTAAAATTAATTATAAACTAAATAATAAAATTCTTCAAAGCTTGTGGATCAAAGAAGAAATCATAGAAACAATTACAGACTTCATTAAAGAGAATGACAATGAGGAGACATCATATCAACACTTGTGCAATACAGCTAAAGCAGTACTCAGGGGAAAATTTATATCACAGAGGGCATATACCAACAAAATAGAGAGGGAGGAGATCAATGAATTGGGCTTGCAACTTAAAAAAAATTAGAAAAAGAACAAATTAAAAATCCCTATATAAAAACTAAATTGGATATCCTAAAAAGTAAAGTAGAAATTAATAAAATTGAAAGAAAAAGAATTATTGAACTAATAAGTAAGACTAGGAGTTGGTACTTTGAAAAAACAAAATAAAGTACTCATCAATCTAATAAAAAAAGGAAAAAGGAGAATCAAATTAACGGTATCAAAGATGAAAAAGGTGATCTTACCTCTAATGAAGAGGAAATTAAGGTAATTACTAAGAACTATTTGCTCAATTATATGGCAATAAATATTACAATCTAAGTGAATATTTACAAAAATACAAATTGCCTAGATTAGCAATAGAGAACATAGAATACTTAAATAATCCCATATCAGAAACAGAAATCCAACAGGCCATCAAGGAACTTCCTAAGAAGAAACCCCTAGGGCCAGATGGAGTCTCATGTGAATTCAATCAAACATTTAAAGAACAACTAATACCTATACAAATTATTTGACAAAATAGTCAAGAGACCAAGACAGAAAAAGGAGACAGAGTCAGAAATAAAGATACAGAGAGAAACAGAGAAAAAGACAGAGGCATAGTCAGAGACAAAGACAGAGATAGAAAGTCAAAGAAGAGACAGGCAGGCAGCAAGATGGTGATAGCAGAGATAGAAACAGAGAGATAGTCAGAGAGAAATAGAGACAGAACTTCAGAGAAATAGAGAAAGAGCCAGAGAAATAGACACAGAGAAAGACAAAAAACAAAGAGATAGGTAGAGACAATGACAGAGATAGATAAAAGATATATATAGAGATAAAAAAGAGAAATAGAGATGCAGAGACAGAGAGAGAAAGTAGCAGAGTTGGTTTGTCATATACCTAAAGGAAAAAGTAACATGACTTCACTGGATAATCTTTCCATGTAGTTCTTAGGATTAACATAAGTAAACAGACCAAACTACAGCTTATGTATTAACACCTGTTGTAGAAGATAGACTTAAAAAATATTTTTATTGACATGTTTTGTTATTAAATCACCTAAGGGTCTCTGTATTTCTCCATATCTTCCTCCCAAAGAGCCATCCTTTTAACAAAGATTTTTTTTTTTTAATGGGAAAAGAAAGAACAAGGGATAAAATCAGCAAAACTAAACGATACTTGAAAAAATTTTGGTGTTTCTGACAATTCCCATGTCTATAGATCCCTCTCCCTCATCTCTGCAAAGAAGTAAAAAAGGTATTTTTCATCTCTTCTTTGTGATCATGCTTGCTCTTTATAATTTGTGACATTTATTTTTTAAATCATTTTCTGGTTGTTATTTATATTTTCATTGTTTTAGTCATTATGGATATTATTTTCTTGACTCTGCACAATTCATGAAAATCTTTTCATGCTTTTCTAAGTTCACTATTTGACATTTCATTCATGTACAACTTGTTTAGCCATTCCTTAACCCTTCCGCATCTATTTCAGTTTTAGGTCTGCTTCCACAAAAGATGCTATTATAAATATTTGGTATATGTGGAGCATTTTTTTTTTATCAAAGACTTCCTTGAGGTATATTACTACCAACAGAGTCTCTGGGTCAAAGAGTATGGACATTTTCATCACTTTTATTTGCCTGACTCCAAATTGCTTTCCAAAATGGTGACAATAATTCATAGCTCTATCAAAAATTCATTAGTGTGCCTATCTTTCCACAACTACTCTGACATTAAATATGAACTATGGAAAGTTTATCAAGTATTTGAAAAATCTCCATGGAAATTAACATATATCTTGGCACATTGAGACAGCTAAACAAAAGTTGGCAGCAGGGTGAAAATTAATTTGGAAATTATGATGTCAGATCAAGAAGTGAAAAAAGCCAAAAGATTACAGATGACTCAGATGTCTCATAATTATATAGCATGAATACCTCCTAGAGGAAGAAAGCTGTAAGACACTGGATATGAGGATCACCTAGCAAATTCCAAAAAAGCAAAAATGATTATATCTTATCAAACAGCAACTATCTGGTCACCAACATTGGCATTATTTCAAAATCAGCTTTGTTATTTCAGTGCATCAACTAGTTGGAGTAAAGCTCCAAATCATAACCAAATTGGAATGAAAAATAAAGCTAAGAAGACATTGTGTGTGGTTACAACAATCCTAACTGAACCTTTTCGAAGAAGTTGCCATCTCTCCTATTATTTTCATGATAAAGACATTGTCTCTATTACTATTTTTTTAGAACTTACTTAATTGCTTTGAAATAGTAAGTACAATGAGGAAGTGATAAGAGCCCAGAAACTGTTTTATCCAATAAACATTTTATTTTATTGCCAAGTGCAGACATAAGACAGCCAAGATTAAAATTGTCTTGGCATACAAATTTGTTTGCAAAATATTACAGAGGAATTTGGAAAACTGGGTAATATCACTTCAACAAAACAGTGATAGTGTGCAAAATACAGAAATAAGCTGAGTAAACAGATAACTAATTTTTCGAGAGGTTAGTTTGAGACATACATAAGCAAGATTATTTTGAGTGCTTACAAATAAAACAGCATTTATTAAGGTCTCCTTACTACATACCAGGCATATGCAAAGCAGAGGGAATAAAACTAAGATCAACATACAAAAAAAGAAAGTCTGCCCCCAAGAAGCTTATGTTCTGATTGGGGAAAACAATATATTAAAGAGAGGTGAAAAAGTGGTGAGCAGGGAGAAGGTATTCGAATGGCAGGTATGGTGCCTGGGTCTGGAAAGTAAAGACACGGAGCCAGAAAAGGAATGAACAATGCCTGATCTGGGCCTTTCCTCAAAATGGAATTTCTGGGAGGAATTCATAAATGGAAAGAGAGTGCTACTGGAGCAGTGTGAGAAGGCAGCTGAGGCATGGTGGCAAAATCCAAAGGGTCAGAAGCAGAGCCAGTAGAGGAAACATTTGCTGGCATTTCCAGGGTGATCTATGGTTATCCATAACAACAATGGAACCATGATGCATGAATTCTACTGTCTCAGTACCCTCAAAATTATTTAGATATTATATGAGGAAAAAAGCAATAGAATTTAAAAATATAAAATTAGGAAGAGTGACTGACTGATCAAATATAGAGAGAAATCATGCTGGGGAGTTACATATTAGGGGAGGATTCCAAAAGAATAAGAAAGATCATAGTAGGTACTTTTATTTTTATCCTTTAAAATAATATTTTATTTCCCTCTAATTACACATAAAGACAATTTTTAACATTTATTGTTAAAAAGTTTTGAGTTCCATAGAAGAAAAACAACTGCTTGAATACATGGACATCCTAATGCAAACACCAACAACATGGAAATAGGTTCTGATGTGTCCCAATGAAATTGTGTGTCAGCTGCAGGAAGGGTGGGGGAAGTGGGGGAGGGAAATAATGTGATTCTTGTAACCAAGGTATAATGTTCTAAATTGACTAAATTAATTAAAAAAAAAAGAGTTCCAAATTCTCTTCCTCCTTCTGACCCCTCCCCACTTCCTGAGACATTAAGCAATCTGATATAGTTTTTACATGTGCAATCATGTAAAACATTTTCCCATATTAGTCATTTTGTGGAAGAATTTTCAAATAAAAAAAAAGAGTAGAAAGAAATTGAAATATAGTATGTTTCAGGCTGCTTTCAGAGTCCATCAGTTATTTCTTGGAGGACAGATGGCATTTTTCATCGTGAGTCTCTTGAATTATCTTCTTGGGTTCTTATATTGCTGAGAATTAACTAGGTGATTCACAGTTGTTCATTAAAATATATTGCTGTTACTGTGTACAGTGTTCTTTTGGTTCTGCTGACTTTACTTTGCATCACTTTATGTAAGTCTTTCCAGGTTTTTCTACAATAATCCTGCTTATCATTTCTTATGGCATAATAGTATTTCTCTAGTCATATACCATAACTTGTTCAGCTATACCTCAATCGAAGGGCATTCTCTCAATTTCCAAGTTTTGCTACCACAAAAAGAGCTGCAATAAATATTTTTCTACAAATAGGTCTTTCTCATCCCCTTTTAAAAATATCTTTGGGATACAGATCTAGTAGTGATATTGGTGGATCAAAGAGTATGCACAGTTTTTTTTCCCCTATTTTTTTTTAAACCTTCTGTCTTAGAATCAATACTGTGTATTGGTTCCAAGGCAGAAGAGTGGTAAAGGCTAAGCCATGAGGGTTAAATGACTTGCCCAGGGTCACACAGCTAGGAAGTATCTGAGGCCCAGTTGTTTTAATTTGTATTTCTCTAATTGAGTAATTTTGAGAATTTTTCATATAACTGTAGATTTGATTTCTTCTTCTGATAACTGCCTGTTCATATCCTTTGACCATTTATTAATTAGAGAATGATTTATATTTTTATAAATTTGACTCCGTTCTCATATATTTGAGAAATGACTTTCATCAGATATTTGCTATAAAAACACTTTCCTCAGCTTTCTACTTTCCTTCTAACTTTGGTTGTATTAATTTGTACAAAACCTTTAAAATGGAATATAATTAATTATATACATGTAATATATAGATCATTAATATAATGAAAATTATTTATTTCATATCCTATAATGTTCTTTAGTTCTTGTTTGTTCATGCATTCTTTCTTTAGCTATAGATCTGACAGGAAAACTATTCTATGCTCTCCTAATTTGCCTATGACATCAACTTTTATATCTAAATCATGTACTTATATTGACATTATCTTGGTATATGGTGTGAGATGTTCATCTATCCCCAGTCTCTGCCATACTATTTTTCAATTTTTCCAACAATTTTTGACAAATAGTGAGTTCTTATTCCCAAAGCTCAGATTTATCAAGTACTAAATTAATATAGTAATTTTATTATTAGGTATTGTTTATCTAACCTATTTTTGACCAATACCAGATTGTTTAGATGCTTACTGCTTTGTAATCCGGTTTGAGATCTATTATTGCTGGGCCACCTTCCTTTACATCTTTTAAAATTGATTTCCTTGCTATTCTTGATCTTTTTTTCTCTTCCAGATGAATTTTTAAATAATATTTTTAACTCTAAAGTAATTTTTGGGCAGTTTGATTGTTATAGCATTGAATAAGTAGATAAATTTAGGTAGAAGTGTCATTTTTATTAAATTGTTTCGGTCTCCCCAGGAGAATATGTTTTCCAGTTGTTTAGATCTGACTTTGTGTGAAATGTCTTTATAATTGTGTTCATATATTTCCCGTGTTTGCCTTGGCAAGTAGATTCCCAGGTATTTTATATGATTTAGTGACTTTAAATGGACTTTCTCTATCTCTTGCTATTGTTAATATATAGAAATGCTAATGATTTATGTGTATTTTGTGTAAACTGGTTCATTAGAACTAGCCATACTGTTTTGTGTGGTATTGAACTGATTGTATTTGATTTGGCCAAGCCAGGTCATCCCACACATTTTCCTTTTATATTTGACTTCATCTAGGATGGATTACAAGAGGATGTTATACTAACTACAGCTCTCAGTAGACATGAAAGCCTTTTGATTTCTGTCAATGTATATATATTTCTCATGTTCTAGATAAGACTTTAGATAAGAATGGAGGCAAAGACCTTAACCATGATGTTACCCAGGAAAATATGTCTCCAGTTGGAGCCAGATAACTGTTGCTTAAAAAAAAAAATTAAAATAGTTATGCATAATTAGCACTCCTTTGAGACCTTATATTTGTATGATATATTAAAAGTAGTGGTTAAAATATGTCCCTCTGGATTGATCTTCTTCCAGTTCCAATGTTTAAAGTCATCCAGTTCTGGGATGGTAGTTTTTTTAAAGTGTTTTAAGAGATCTTGTCTCTCAGCTACCTGTGCCAGCAAGAGTGTCATGATTCATTCTTAAAGTACTCGTAGCTGTAGAAGGGGTGGCACTGGGTCTGGATACTTTTTAAAAAAGTATTCACATAATGCTACTGTGTCAATCTGGCATATTGGAGAAGCCTCATTGGTTACTTTCTTATAAGCACATGGTCAATTAGCTTTATATAGGTTTTGCACCCAGACAGTTTCCTCTGCCTGGTTTAAATAAACATATTTAAGATTTTTAAATTTTTTATTATTTATTTTAAAAATCTTTTATTTTTGAATTTTGGGTTCCAAATTCTCTCCCTCCCTCCTACCTCTGTCCAACCCACTGAAAAGACAAGCAATGTGATATCAAGTATACATGGGAAATCATGTAAAACATTTACATATTAGCCATTTTTTTAAAAAATAAGAAAAATAAAGTGATAAAATTATACTTCATGATACAGAGTTCATCAATTCTCTCTCTGTTGGATAGCATTTTTTCATCATGAATCCTTTGGAATTATCTTGGATTATTGTATTAGTCAGAGGAGTCAAATCTTTTTTTTTAACTTATTTTTTGTTTGTTACATTAAAACATTACATTAAAATCTTGTCCTCTCATCCCTGCACTAAAGAAGGTCTCATTTGACCCCCCAAAAAGTATATAAAAATTGTCTTGCATGTTTTTTATTTATTTATTTTTATTTATCAGTTACTTTTCAAATAATATTTCTCTTGCTATACAGAATGTTCTTTTGATTTTGCTCTTTTCACTCTTCATAATTTCATATAGGTCTTCCCATGTTTTTGTTATATATGAATAGGCAGAAGAGTGGTAAGGCTAGGTAATGGGGGTTAAGTGACTTGCCCAGGGTCACACAGCTGGGAAGTGTCTGAGGCCAGATTTGAACCTAGGACCTCCTATCTCTAGGCCTGGCTCTCAATCTACTGAGCTACCCAGCTGCCCCCTGCTCCAGGTCTTTTATTTTAATTCTGTGCATGTCTTTCTGCTTCAAATGTGTCTCTGTACATAGCACATTGTTAGATTTTGGTTTCTAATCCATTCTTCTATCTGCTTCCATTTTATGGATTAGCTCATCCTATTCACATTCAGTTATGTGTATTTCCCTCCATATTATTTTCTTCTATTTCTCTTATCTTCTCTCCTCAAAAGTCTGCTTTGCTTCTGACCACTACTTCCTCTTTAACCTATTCTCTTTATCACTCCATACCATATACATGTATATATATATATATATTCTTCCTTCTTTCAAACAATGCTGATGAGATTGCATTTCAAGCATTGTCTGCAACCTCCCCACTCCAACTTCTCCCTTCATCGTACAAGCTTTTTCCTCTCATGCTTATTTTATGTGAGAAAATTTTCCCTATTCTACCTCTCCCCTTTTCCATTTTCCCATAGCAACCCCCCTTTCTCACCCCTTCTTTTTTTGTTTATGTTTTGGAGATCATCCAACATAAACACCCATAGACTCTATGTAAATTCCTTTTAACTACCCCAATCCCTAATAATGATAAAGTTTTAGGAATTGCATGTATCTTCCCATGTAGGAATGCAAAGTTTAGCTTTATTGAGTCTCATGATTACTCTTTTGTATTTATTTTTATGCTTTTCTTTGAGTTTTCTGTTTGAATATAAAATAAAAAAAAAAACCCTTATCTTAGAATCAATACTGTACATTGGTTCTAAGGCAGAAGAGTGGCAAGGGCTAGGCAATGGGGGTTAAGTGACTTGCCCAGGGTCACAGAACTGGGAAGGGTCTGAGATCAAATTTGAACCCAGGACCTCCCATCTCTGGGCCTGCCTCTCAATTCACTGAGCTACCTAGCTGCCCCATGAATATAAAATTTTCTATTCAGCTCTCATCTTTTCATCAAGAGTGCTTGAAAGTCCTCTATTTCATGAAATATCCATTTTCCTCCCAAAGGATTATACCCAGTTTTGCTGAGGTTATTCTTGGTTGTAATCTTAGCACCTCTTTCCAGAATGGCATATTCTGAGTCTTCTGTTCCTTTAATGTGGAAGTCCAAATCTTTTAAGTTTGAAGAAAAAAGAGAAGAGGTCTTGGCCAAAGACAAGTCATTCTCTTCCCTTACTTCCCCCTCCTCCTCCCCACTCTTTGAGAGACTCCTTCACTATTCATTCCAAATGCCTCAAATGGCCCAATATTTTTGTAGAAGTAAAATCATAGTGCATAATCAGGGTTCCTTAGCAAATTTGAACACATTTATTGTTTGATGTCACTCTAGGAAATGTAATGGCTTTCATGTCTAATAGTTTTAAGGCTTACAAAATGCTTTATATGTTATCTCATTTGATCCTCACAGCTACCCTATGAAGCAGGTGTTATTACCCTCATTTTAAGGAAATTGAGGCTGAAAGAGGGGTATGAATATGCCATGGTTCAGAGGAAATAAAGACTACAAAAAGGCCTGTACCAGAGGCCCACAGAGAATGCCTTGACCCACAAAACAAACAAGAAATAATCATGGGAAGGGCGGGAAGAACACTGCATTTCAAGCCCCAGTGAACTTCTCTCTCCTATTAATACAAACTTCCAAGAATAGGAACTGTTACTTTCTTTGTATTTGTATCCTTAGTGCCTGGCACATAAGTAGGAATGTAATAAATGCTTGTTGGATGAACTGATCAATTGCAGAGGAGGTACTTGCCACAATGAGATCCTGGATCCTTTGGCATATAAGGAATACTTTCTGAGCAAGCATAAGCAACAGTAAAGTAGCAAATAACAATGCATTTCAATGTATCAAGAACTGTATCAAGACATATCTTTGCGAGCAACACCTCCTTTTTTTCTCTAGCTTTTCATTTTGTCTTATAACTTTATCAATATAATATTGAGTGGGGCCACACTTTGTAGAATAGGATGCACTAATTTAAATTATTAATGAAAAGGTAAAATGATTGCTTAATATTTAGAAATCTTCCCGTGCTTAAATTCTTTCATTCATATTCTTCTTCTCTCTGAGGGAAAGTAAGAAAATGAAAATCAGTCCCAGCATGCTCTTGTTCTATAATTCATTCTTTTACAAAATGCCCATGAGTCAATACAACCTCAGAGGATCCAACTATTGGTATCTAAGTGTGAATATATGTACACATTTCAAACATATATGTGAATCTGTGTAGGTACTTACAAAAGATCTCTAGTTATTCTGAGTAAATTTGAAATGAAGAAATAAATGGAGCATCTTTTGATGGGTTAGGGTAATAGAAAGGGGGATCTTGTTCTAATGATTTTTAATCATAAAAGACCAATAAACTGTGCGGTTAAGTTTTGTACATAACAAAGAAGAGAGAAAAAGAAAAGAGAGTGGAAAGACCTGTGGTCTTAGAATCAGAAGAATTAGCTCCAAGTCCTGGCTACAACACTTACTAGCTATGTAGACCTTAAGGCAAAGTCACTTCACTTGAGCTGAAATTTTCTGGTCTGTAAGATGGGGCCAATGATAAATGCCTTCCCTGCCTCAGAAGGCTGTTGTGCTTTTTTACATTTTTTTTTATTTTTTAGATTAATAACATTCTTATTTTTGAAAAACAAATCTAAGTCATATTCATATAAACACTGCTGTTACAAAGTACGAGGAGGAAACGAAAACAGAAGTCTCTACTGTTGCACAAAACAAGACCAGGATACTCTCTGTCTCTTTGACAGCCATTTAGGATAAACCACAAATGAAATCTCCTTTGGGCTGAGCTACTGGGCTCCTTTCTGAGAGGGCAGGAAAAAAGGGAGGGGAGCTGGGATCGTCAAATGGCGATGGTTTTTGGCAGGTCTCTACAGTCACTAGAGATACTGGTGTATTGTTAAAAATATGTATGCTTCTCTTTAAAGTATTTAAAAAAAAAAACTCCACAGGAGATATATTGTGGAGGCCTCTCCTGGGGTGTGAAATGCAGTGTCTTCTTCCCGCCCCTCCCATGGATTATTTCTTGTTTGTTTTGTGGATCAAGGCAGGCCTTTTTGTAGTCTTTATTTCCTCTGAACCAAAACCTAGGATCCACATGTTCCACCAGTGCAGCTGGACATTTTTGACCCTAGTTGGTACACTGTCGTCACTACATTTTCAATGAAGTAATCAGCAAAATGTTGTAGCATCTGTTCTATGGCTTCATCCAGCTGTTCATTGGGACCTCCTTCTCTAACCAGGTGGTGTAATTTCTTCTTGGTCAAAACCTGATTGCTTTCTGGACTAAGATGACCCCCTGCCCTAGGAGAGCCTGGCATCTTTCCCACTGTGGTACTGTTGGCCACAGACCTCTGGGTGCTGGAAGGTTCAGATTTTATGGATGACGAGAGGTTGATCAAGGCTGAGGGGACAAACTGGTTCATAATCTGCTGGGCTTTGGCCTTCAGTTCATGGAGCTTGTGAAGATCCTGTTTCTTTTTGAGATTGTGGGGGAGTGCAGCCAATCAACTCTCAGCAACTGCTAATGGATCACTACTGATGACTGGCTCTACACAGGTAGGCTCTGATGCTGACTCGTTGCAGTGGGTTCTCAGAAGCCAGACCAGTGGAAAGCAAACTGTGGCAGGTCCTACCACACTAGAAAGGCTGTATGAATAGGCTCCAGGATGCCCTACATGTCGGCTGTCTAAAGATGAGTTGGATAAGATCACCTCTGAAGTCACTCCAATTTGGCAGTCAACTCAAGTCTTATCTGTTCATGATCCCAGGGCTCCCAGCCAGCACAAACTTACACTCCCAACTGCCAGGTCTGACTGGTTGTTGTGTTTTGTTTGATATTGCTATGTAATTACAAATTTCTTTATTGAATGCATAACAACTGAGCATCAGTTATCTTTCATTAGTAAATTTCCTGGTTTGGGAGGTTTTTGTAGTCCCTTTGCAAAAATTTTTATGTGTTTTTCCAATATCAAAGAATAATTTATTTGAAAAATTCAAACTTCTCACATTTAAGAGAATTGGGAAAAAATTAATTGCCCTAGAATAAAAAAAATTTCTATATGAATAACTTAATTGTACTATATAACTTTTTTTTTTCAGGCAAGGAAGGGTTAACTATCCTCCTTATACATCCAGGTACTATTTACAAAAATCTTTAAGAATCGGTCTTAAATATTGTTAGGGTTTTAAAGGCTCACCACTGAAAATAAGATTATTTTTTATGTGGTATAATATGAAAAGTTATTTGTTTTATGAAATTTGCTAGCTTTACAAAACATTCTCTTCTTGGGTGAGGTGGCCAGACTGAGTTCAAGAGATACTCCTTTAAATTTCTCAAGGAATTACCTAACAACATGAACTAAAGCCTGTCGGTGCCAGTCTTTCCCAAAGTTTTACAATCATTCTTCAACCAGTCTACAATGATCTTTAAGATCATCATGTTTAAGATCATCAGAAATCAAATAAGATGGTGAGGTAGAAGGCACGAGTATAACTCAGTTCTTCTTCCACATCTTCTCCACAAAAGCATAGACAACACAACAGCCCAAATTCTGATCAGAAAATCCAAGGGGGAAAAATTAACAGTAAGTCATTTTTCTAGATCAGGTTGGTATGAGGAGACAGGCAGAGCTGTACAGACACTGAGGAACTGGTATCTAGCCAGGAGCATAGGGACAGACTTCCAAAGTGGAGACTAAAGGAAATTTTACCATTAGATGTACACTAGTCCAGGAAGAGGTCCAAGATCCAGCACAGAGGGTTTGATCTCATGCAGAAAAGAGGAACAGACCTCATGCAGAAAAGAGGAACAGAAGTCAACTGGAAGCTCTGTTAATCACACCACAGCTGGGTCATAGATACAGTGTAGACTGAGGAGAGGTCCTGTGCCTAAAAGTGGTAATCTAGTGTAAGGCATGGTCTCAGGCTCTCAGTTGTATATTAAATAAGCAGCAAATACAGAAGCAGAGTAGGATATCAGATATAGTTTTCAGCTTAAAGTCAAGACCAAAATGGGAGTAGAATGGGAGTAGGGAATATAGTTTTATCATTCAACCTGCAGAATTTTACAGCTGGTTAACAGTAATCCAGCAGTCCAGCAGTATTCTACTGGAACTCCAACTAGAGGCAAGTTCACAGCTGTATTGCTCAGATCCAAACTGATGTCAGGAACTTGCAGTCTCCTTCCAGAGACCAGGAGATTGGTGCTTATACTTTATCCTGAATCAGATTACTTTGGGCTCAATGAAAGCTTGTAGATCTTCAGTCTGAGTTGTCCCTGAAATTTTTAAATAACACAATTCTCAGTACCATAAGAAAGGAGCACTAGGATCCAAAAGGATAAAAAACAGGACCAAGGACAGCCCATCCATTCCCTTAAGAAGTGTTCAGAGCCTGGCCCTCAAAACAAAGCCCCAAACCAAGTAATACTGGAAGAATGAGTAAACAAAACCAAAATAATCCTACCAGAAAGAGTTATGATGGCAATAGGGGCACTCAAGACACAAATCTGGAAGAGAATGAATCCAAAACTTGTACAACTAAAGCCTTAGAGAAAAACACAGCTTCCCTACCAAATCAGTTAGAATACCTGGAAGAGGCTGAGCAAGAGTTTAAACAAAAGAGCTAAAAATGATTTTATAAATGAATGCACTAGGACAATTGGAAAAGAAATGAAAGCACTGGTAGAAAATAAACAAGAGCTATGGAAAAAAGAACTAGAAAAAGAATTAACAATTTGGCACAAGAAGTAGAAAACAAAAATGTATCAAAAACACTTAGTCTAGAAAATAGATCAGGGAAAAATAATTTAAGAAGCATTAGACTGTTTGAAAGTTATGACCCAAAACAACAAAAAACCCTAACCATCATATTTAATGAAATTTTTTTTTAGAAAAATTACAAAGATCTAGAAGCAGAGAGCAAGGTAAAAAGAATCTTTTAGTTATCTCCTAAAAGAAATCCCCAAATAAAAAATTCCAAGAATATCATGAACCAAATTTAGTTTCCAATTCAAAGAAAAAATATTTAAGCATTTTCTCAGTGGTACCTATGCCCTCCCCTCTCTTGATCATTATCTGAGTAATGAAGCACCCTTCAGTTATTGTTTTGAACAAGAACAATAGTTGAAGTTTGGATTTTTTAATACATCTAATCCCTAAGGTGAAAGAATAAAAGAGTTATGGAAAATGTTAAAAAGCAAAGGCTGGGTAAAGAGAAGGTTGTGAAATGTAAAAGAGGGAAGAAAAAGAATGAATACAGGAATTTAGGAAAATTATAAAAGAAAACATGAAGCACAGAGAAAAATAACCAGACAGAAAATTCTAAATATCAAAAAGATGAGAAAAAAAAGAGTCAAAAAGATTTTCTGAGAAGACATGCATATTTAACCGTAAAAAAAATCCACTAAAAGACAAGAAGACACATAAAGAGTATATTTGGCAGGCTATCTGCTAAGAGATAGAAAGCATAAAGGCAGAAGATATTTAAAAATACATTAAAGAGGGTCAGCTGGGTGGCTCAGTAGATAGAAGAGTCAGACCTAGAGACAGAAGGACCTGGATTCAAATGTGATTCACACTCTAGGTCTGTGACCTTGGGCAAGTTACTTAAACCCAATTGTCTAATCCATACCACTTTTCTGCCTCAAACTAAGGCTTTAGTATCAAAATTATTTTTTTTAAGTGTGATAGGTATTAAAAAAGAAATAGTGGCCATTCCTTTACTGAAGTTTCCAGAGGTCTCTGTGATATGGGTATAACACTTGAGTTCTTGAACATTATGCCAGTAGAGCACAAGCTGTGATGGGTTCTATACCAAGCTGGAAAGATTTTAGTATGGGTCTGAGCCACAGGCAATGTACCAGCCTAACTAACCTCAAAGACTCAATACCATTAATGAGTTGTATTGATCATGGTGAACATAAAATCATTTAAAGTATGGAAGGATTGTTAGCTATCACTAGCAAAGCAGAAGTTCTGAGGATGTTCTAATATGGTTCATTCTAGGCAAATGTCTTTTATGGGAGGCAACAAGCCCTGCAGATATTATGTAACTTTTCAATATAACATCCCCAGATAGCAAGGATTACAGTTCTCATTCAGTTTTTCTTAATCCCAGTCCATATTATAGAAAAAATGTCCATGTTTGGGGCAAGTCTCTTTACCCTTAAGAAATTTGGTGTAAGAGATGTAGGTCCAAAAAGTAGTGAAAATACCAAACAAATACAGTTCCTACACCAATGGCCAACTGAATGTCAAGTATAGAGAAGGTCTGAGTTTGGAACAGACACTGAGAGAACAGGAAGAGCATCAGCAATAAAATCATCACTGATGACAAAATATAAAAACATTTAAATAATTCCTTCAAGGAACTGAATTAAAAAAAGAATCATACAAATAAAATGTATTCTTTATATCCTAAAAAAATATAGTATGACATAGTAATATCTTGGTTGGATATTATTGAACATTGATTGCTATATTAGATGGTATAAATCATGACAACACATGTCATACAATATTCCTGGTATTTGTGACTTCAGAACATTAGCATATTAAAAAACTCTGGTGAATCTGTATATTTAAAAATATGTTATGATCAGATTCGACAAAGCACATAAAGCTTCAAAAAGTGCAGACATATGAATCATTTTAATTCAAGGACATGAATAACTTATGAACCTAAACATTCAAATAAACTTGGTAGATGTTCAATGTGATCATCCAGTTCAAGTATTAATGCCCTAAGAGCGCAAGAATGCAGAAATATTACATTCTCTCCTTAAAGTCATCTTATAAAGCAAAATTTGAAAAATAATTCAGAAGCTCTAGATTCTGATTTTTCCCAATGTATGCTTCAAATCCTTCTGAATATCTATAGATCATAGACTTCATTTACATATTTACATTTCAAAATTTAAACAAAACCTTGAATTATCAAACTGGAGAACAGAAGATAGTTGCTTAATGTGTGGTTTCTGAGAACCCTATTCCAGTCATTAAAACAAGACCTATATTCAGTTTTGTGGTTTTATAGTAATCCTTATATTGCAAATAATTTAAAATAACTTAAGCCAGTAACGTCTGGTATGATTTTTAGAAGAGCACATTAGTAGTCTAGAAATACTATCACATCTACCAAAACTGAATTTAGAAGGAAAAACTGTATTAACAAGTTATATATGTAGAGACTTTGTTCTCAAGTTATAATTCCTATAAGGTTAAGGTCAGGTATATTTATAAAATAATTTTTTTTGTCAAAAGCACTTTCCTATGTCTCTACTTTGGTATACTATTACTTAAATCTTTGGGACAACCTAAATTTCAACAAATATTTGGAAGACAGAACATAAACTCAGATTAGTCTTTTTTCTTTCTAGAGTTAACTAAGTCAGTGGAAAACGTCTTCAAAAAGTTTCAAGAAAACTGATTAGTTAATTACACAAACCTTCAAAGATAGGAGGTAGGTTCTATATGCCTCAATGATGAAAATAGTTAAGGTTCATGCTAAAATTAACTGAAAAGTATCACTTAAAGACTTCATGAGGAAGACTAATCAATGTCATTTAAAGATTAATATAATCTCTAATGTCTAATTTTTATTATATTCTAGATATAAGTAACATGTTGACTTCTCAACTTATAGCTCACTATCACATATCATTGCCTTGTTAAATATAGTATAAACACAGAAAAGCAAAAACTGAAAAGAATCACATGGATGCCATTATTAAAATCTCTCAGGTAAAAATTAGTTGGAATGAAGAAAAAATGTAATACTTACATATGCAGATCTGAGTTTTATTACTGGAATAACTATTTTTAATGCTATTTTTAAAAGAGGTCTTAAATATAGCACAATTATTTGTTCTCAGAAATGCAGGATCACCAATGCACCAAATGCAGCTACCAAAGTTGTTTTCATTCTAAAATAATTAAATGTAGTAGGATAAAAGTACATTAGATGTCAAAAAAGCCAAAAGGAAATTCTTGATGACAGATTGTTTCAAGAATTAGAAAAAATGTAAAAAATTTTCCTTATAAAAAGGATTAACTATTGTGAGCAAATGTTAAGTATTGTACTTACTGATGATCACACTGTAATAATCAGTGAATGTGGAACAACTGCATATATCTGCATTTCCAACTTTTCCTACCATGATTCTAAATCAAGGTAAAAAAAGGATTTTGTACATATTCAGGAAGGCTCTAGTGTTGGCACCACGATTGCCATAAGATAGTACAATGAAATAAGGAATACTTTAAAAAGGTTTTGTTTTTTTTATATTCTATATAAAATAACAGGGCAGACTGGGGAGCAGGAGAGAAAAGAAAAATATTCAAAGAAGAATCTCTAATCTGTGGTTGATCTCCGGTACCAAAATCTAGCCCTGAAGTCATCACTACAAGTCATGAAGCCAGGATTGGTGGGAGAGTGTACTATACAACGAACAATATTATTGTGCCCCAGTGAAAGTAGATTTCTTCGTTCAGCTGTTCGTGAGTCCCAGCAGCAAAGACTAATTGTCCTTTCATCAGGAAGTAATACATAATCTTCTGTGTGATTAAAGACTGCTTGAGTTCGGTGTACTTGTCGTCCACTCAAACCAGCACCTGTAAAATATTAGAATGCTAAGCTTTTGAAGATGTATTAAGTCACAATAAAATGAGCCTGAATATAATCTAAGCACTATAGCCCTTTAATTCCACAAAAGCTAATCACCTTAAGATTCTAAATTGGAGTTAATGTCCATTCAATTTTAACTGCCTATTTCAAATATTCTCATGGGTCAAAAGCTGTTTCAATTTCATTAACAAAAACAAAACAAGTAGCTATTCACTGTAAAAAAGGCTTTCTATTTTAATGATATCTATAACTAAAAGTCTCAGTAAACATACATGACCAGTGTGTGGTACTAATGTTCTTTAATAAGAATTGAGCAATTTAAGGAATACTGCACCCTGTTGGCTCAAAAAACTCATGAATGAATAACCAACAAATAAAATGGTCAAAATGGGGCACCTAGGTAGCACAGTGGAGTGTTGGGCCTAGTCAGGAAGACCCATCTTTCTGAGTTCAAATTTGGTCTCAGACAATAACTGTGTGCCTCATGGCAATTCATTTAACCCTGTTTGTCTCAAATTTCCTTATCTGTAAAATGAGCTGAAGAAGTAAAGGACAAACCACTCCAGTCTCTGCCAAGAAAACTACAAAATGGGGGCATGAAGAGGACACAACTGAAATGACAACATAAAAGACTAAGAAAGGATTTTAGAGATTATGCAGTCCAATCTCATCGATAAGATGAGGAATCTGAAGCTCATAGGACAAGTGATCACAAACAATAAAGAGTCTTATACAGGCATAGCAAGGCCCTTTTATTAGAAAATAAGCAAAATTAAACACGGAAATACTTATTATGATATGATCTGAAACAGATGCTAGACAATTATTTCCACCATTTCTTCTCTCAGTTCATTCGAGATTTGTGTTACATGTGTCTGCCATTTTCAATGGCTACTCAATGTTTTATTGGGTAATAGCAAAGTTTTCAGTAAATTTAAAGTCCTATTTCAAAACTTCATGTACAAAGCTTTTAAATGAGTGAAATTGTCTTTCACCTAGCAGAATTCAACTCCCATAAATGCTCAGTGGAAAGAGCACTAGATCTGGAGTCAAAAGAATCCGGGTTAGAATCCTGCTTCTATTCCCACACTAATTATACTGTGAAGATGGGATTACAATACTCTTGATCCTGGGTAAGTCATATAACCTCCCTGGGTCTGTCTGTTTACTCATTTGTAAAATGAGAAGGCTACCTGATCTCAAAAGGGGCTCTTCTAGCTCTAGAACAGTGATGGGCAACATTCTGAGCTTGGTGTGTCAAAATTTGCCCCCAAACCGAGCATAACTAGGGTGGTGTGTCACTTCGAGAAAAAACCATCCTTCTCAGCATGTGGCCCCATGCGGCCATGTCATCGAAAATGGCATGTCAGTGCTAACACGTATGTCATAGGTTCACTATCACGGCTCTAGAACTATGTTCCTATATGTAATCTTTTTTCTTTAGCATTCATTTTTAAAATGTTGAGTTCAAAATTTTGAACTCAACATTCTCTCTCCTCCACCCAACTGAGAAGGCAAGCAGTATGAAATCAATGCAATGGGAAACCATGCAAAACACATTTCTATATTAGGCATATTTAAAGAAAAGCAAAAAAAAAAAGGGCTTCAGCATATACTCAGAGTCCATCAGTTTTCTCTGGAGGTAAGTAACATTTTTTTTAAAGATCCCTTACCTTCTGTCTTAGAATCAATACTATGTACTGGTTCCAAGGCAGAAGAGCAGCAAGGGCTAAGCAATGGGGGTTAAGTGACTTGCCTAGTCACTCAACTAGGAAGTGTCTAGGGCCAGATTTGAATGTAGGACCTCCCACCTCTAGTCCTGTTTCTCAATCCACTGAGTTGCCTAGATGCCCCTGATAATATTTGTCATCATGGTCCTTTGGAAGTCTTGGATCACTGTCTTGATCAGTGTATTTAGGTGATACTGTACATAATTGATCACATTTCTGAATAAAATATGTTCCAGTATAGTTTTGCTATGCATCAAAAGTGTGGTCTTATGTAATTTTTTCATCCATTTTCTAACTTATGAAATGGTTATAGTACTTTATTCTACAACTCAGAGGACTGCCATGTGATTGAAGCAAAATGTATATGAAGCACTCTGAAACAGTAAAATATAAGACAAATGTAAGGTGGTGATATTATGAACTATTTTCACATACCTGTATATCTGACTAATGTTCGTCCTGTTGAAATTTCCCATAGTTTAGCTACAGAGTCTTTTCCACTTGAGAGAATATATTTTGAATTTTTGGAAAAAATTGCAGAGCAGACTTCAGCACCATCATGTGCCTTCTCGAATGTAGTAATACAGCGATTTGAGACACCATCCCATAATTTGATGCAGCCATCCTTGCTACCAGTCACATACATGTTGGCACTAGGATTATAATTAACTGAACATATTGCATCAGTGTGCTGATCTTGAGGGTTGCAAGACACAAAACATTGAAATGTATTGATATCATAAAGCCGAAGTGTTGGGTGTTGGGTTCCAACAAGTATGAAGTCTCCAGAAGGATGAAATGAGATTGAACGTAACATTTCAGCTTCCTATCAAAGAGAACATTAGACTTATGTGACTAGGTAGCAGACAAATAGGTCAATTATGGGAAATGTTGCTGTTAGAATGGAACTCATTAAACAATTTCTCCCAAGCACTACTAATTTAGGTAAAGGATTATTTGATTGAATAAAACTGAATCAATTTATCAAGAAGGTATTTTTGGTACAAGGTAGTCAAATGTTATGGCAGTGGAAAAAGCCATTTACTAGCTGTGCAATCTTTTCCTTTATTGTAAAGTAATGGAGTTGGACTAGGTGACTTTTTAGGTCCCTTCCAATCCCAAGTCAATAATCCAAACTTATTTGTTTCCTTAGCTGGTCCCTCAATTCCACAAAATTTAAATATAGGCCTATTGATCACTTTGAGGTCAGTGAATATTATGGCATAATTAACATCTTATAACTACAGTTTCCAGATAAGCTAAAAACTGCTGCTGCTTTTCAGGAGTTTGATGGTTTCAAATGAACCCCAATTTTCCATCTACTCTGTGGTGAGGGTGGCCCAGTTTATGGTTGCTAATTTTATAGTATTTGGAAGGTGGGTTAGAATGGTGGTAGAGGAAATCTGAAAAAGGCTACACCAACATTCTATTTATTTCTTAAGGCTAGTTACAATGGTTCTCATCAGTATATGGGAAAGTGAAATGCATCATTTGAATTTTGTGTCATATATTGCTGAATGTAGGTCATTACTTAATCACTTGAGAGGAAAAAAAGGATGCCTTATCATCAGTGTACTTAATATTTAAACATATGCACCAAAAACAAGTATCAAACATTTTTCAACCTGAATGTATTTGAAGGCTCTTTTGGCAGATGGTTTGGAATAATCAAACAACTTAAGAGTATAGTCCCTTGAACCTGATGCTAGGATTTGCTCCGTTGGGTGGAAAGCCAGGCATGTAACTTCATCCACATGATCATATAGAGTTCTGATAACAGGATGATTTTCCATATTCTGCTGGGCAGTCTCATTCATCATGACCTAGAAGCAGAGAGGAAAAAAAAATCATGACCAGAAAAGTTAGGTATATGTGTATGCATACAACCACATGCACACAAATGCATATTATGAGCAGATTATACAGTCTTAAAATATAACTGTGAGGCAATGTGATAACATAGTTAGCACTGGTCTTATTAATATTGGTTTTGGAAGCCAGGAAAATCTGAGTTCAAGTCACTTAATCTCAATGTCTCAGGAGAGTGGGTGCCAGTCTACATTAGTAGAGAGTATGTTCTCACTAAGAGTTCCCTATATAAAGTCACAGAATTCATCCAAAACATAAATCAAAACTGTTATTTAAAATCTGCTTTAAATTATGGCCTCCAATGTGATAAAAATATTATGTTCATACCTCAATTGGCATAGCACTTTTTGCTAACATTCTTTCTGTATCTAGTATCTTTATTGAAGCATCAGCAGATCCAGTAGCTATTAACTGTCCATCCCTACTGTATGTAGCCACACGGCATGGTCCTTTATGAGATGTGACATAGCAGGTTTCATATTCTGAAGCTTCTGGAGACATGGTCTGAACATCTGCATCAAATTCCAGGTCAATTCCCGTGCCAGGAGCAACTGTATCTGAGCGTCCAATTGCATACTGAACTGCACTGTCATCATTTTCCATTCCTGAAAGAGGAAATTGAAGGGAAAATGTAAACCTCAAAATTTCTTAGACTTATAAATGTTGGAAATTTCACCATTGGGAAATTTCATACTTGAAAAATTTCCTATTGATAGTGGGTCTTGACTATTGGAATGTGAACCCCATTGGCATGGGAGGTTCCTTCTCCTCCCTTCTTAAGATTACTTTAGGACAGAAACCTTTTGCTGAACAATGGAAAGGACTTTGACCTATGCTTAAGCAGAGAACAGGAATTTCTTTGAGTCATGATTGATTTTAGAATTGATACAATGGAGATACTTGGAATCAATCTCCACCCTATTCAGTCCTAACAGGATTGAGTAAGGACTGCAGCCTAGATCAAAATTTAATTATTCTAATCTCTACCCTACTCAGGTTAACAGGATTTAGAAAGGGCTGTAGCAAAGGATCAAAGATTTAATTATTTGAAAATATGACCTTCAACAGACATGTGCAAAGCCAGAGACCTCTGGGCGGTCCTGAGTTAAGCTAGAGCCTCCATTGGCACAGGGAAATTGATGGACAGGTGATTGGTAGATGTGAGGACTGAGGGGAGGCAACTTGGATGGTTTCCTGAAGGATAGGGGGGTCTGAAGAGTGGAGGGGTGGAGGAGTTTGTCGGAGTGGTGGCGGTATGCTCTGAGAAGCTTGCGCTGAAGGAAGCTGAAGGTGGGGGCCCCGGAGACTGTTTCTCCATTTTTGGTTACGTGAGTAATAGGGACTGATCTCCTTTCATTGCTCCAGCTATCTAAGGGCTTGGGCCTTTTGGCCCAGCCTAAACAGAAGGGGTATTTAAGCCCTATTCCCTTCTCTCCCCTTTCTCTCTCCCTCTATCTCTCTATCTCTAATTCCTTTCTTCCTCCTGTTTGTAATTAAAACTCCATAAAAGGTTGACGGCTGACTTGAGTTTTCATTAAGGAATTACATAGCTGAATTCCTTGGCGACCTTAAATTAATATATATCAGTCTTTTAAAAGTGATTTCCTTGTCACAAAAAGAAATATGTATTTCAAAATCCTAGCTAAAGTTTTGGGCAACCAAACTGCAGGAATAATGACTATTGGCTGACAACCCAAAGAAAGAAGGATAAGGAGAAAACCAAAAGAAGAACGACACACCTGCAATAAAATTATTTCTTTCCTCTCTGATGTTCTTGGTGTTGATGCCCAGTAATAGTAGGTAGGAGACATTTTGTCATTAAATCAGATCTATTGCTATCTAGCATTGACATTTTGACAATTTTTTTGGGAACATATCAAGCAACCTTCAGAAAGAATGCTAGCCACTTAAATTTACAGCAATTTCCTAAGAATATATTCACTTTATTATTTTAGAGCTCAAAATAACATCAGCAACCATGATGGTATGTAATAATCTTGAGAAGTGCTTTGCTTTTTTCCAGCCTGTTTTCTTTGGTCCCTAAGTCAGTTATAATGATCACCATCAAAGCAAGTTTGAAAAAGCTACAGAAATTCAGTTCCCACAACAGTTCTAATAAAGAATGATATTTGCTTTTACCTATAACACAACTAGAGCTATAAATCTACATTCAAAGGTGAATCTAAAAATCATGCTCCAAATTGCAAGATACCTAGTTTGATGAGATGGAGAAGCTGTTCAGAAGGTGCACACACAGACTGAGGCTTGATTTCATTGATAAGGCCATTAGCAATGTTGATATAGCCATCGTAGAGCAGCTGACTGATGATCAATTTATAGAGCTGCTGCCGATCTTTTAAGCTCACTTTTGTCCTGTACATTTTGGTGAAAATTAAACAGTCACTTTCTTTCACCTGCAAATGAAAGGAGCCCAAAAGTGAAAATGAACAATGATATATATGTATGTACATATGATATGGTCTTTTTAGGATCATACACCTAGAGTATAGCTCTCTATATTAAGATTAGCCAGAACACCATTTAAGGAAGGTTATTTTAGATAGTTATAGGCCAGGGGTCCTCAACTTAAAAACAAAACAACAACAACAACAAAAAAACCCCCAACAACAACAAATGCCTACATTTCAATAATTGTCATTCTTTATAATGCTTTTTAAAAATCCATCTAAAAACATTATTTTGAGGAGTCCATAGACTTCACCAGACTGTCAAAAGGTTCTATGACAGAAAATAAGGTTATCCAACAAAAACAGAAAAGTTTCTACCTTCTACCAGGCAAAGTATTAAGAGGTAGGAAGGTAGTTAGGTTCTAGTAGTGCTAAGGGGAAGTAAAAAGCCATGTGAAAGCAGCCAAAGGCAGGACATATTTGAAAAAAAAGGGGAGGGGGGAAAGGATGGCATAGAACCACAGCAGGAGGGAGGAAATTAGAAAAGATTTCTAGAGGATGGAACAAAAAAGGACAATGAAGGTCTTAATCTATGAATGAGACTAAGCTGATATATGGCTATTAACTGGAGATATCTGGATAACTTTGTTCATCACTTCTTACAAATTTGAACATTATGGCTGGTTTAGGGGTTTTGGTTTTGGCAGCTCTGGGTTGACATATTGGGGAAAGGGAAAATTTAGAAGACCAGGAGCCCAAGATCTTTTGGGTCTGAGAACTATAGATCTAGAGACTGAAAGGAAAGTAAACCCACTCATTTTACAGAGGAGGAAACTGAGGCTATGGAGTGATTAGGTGACTTGCCCAAGGTCACAGAGGTGAGGCAGTGAGCAGAGTAGAGATTTGAACTCAGGTCTTTTGACTTCAAATCTGCCATTCTTAGTCCTATGTTAAGCTGTTAAGAAGAGTCTTAGATAACTGCATTTCAATATAATTGTTTTTCTTTGTAATCTTATTTTACTCATTTAAAAGCATTATTTTGAGGAGTTCATAGTCTTCATTTTGCAGTCAAGAAAGCAAAGTTCTTTTCTGGGGAAGTTATCTTAGTCTTCTTTCCTGCCTCAGTGGAGTGGGTGTGGGTGTGGGTATCTTAAGCCAAAAGAAACCATGCATCTTACAGGTTCCTGTCACAAACTAATAGGATACAAACTATACTAGGTTCCCTGCCGGCAACGGTTTTTGAGTTTGTATACTTAGCACAGAGTAGACACTTAATAGACACCTGTCAAACTTATTTTAAAACTGTGACCCAGAGATGGGGCAGTAACTTGACAGAGGTTTCAAAGTCAGCAAGGGGCAGAACATGAAATTCACATCTAGGTTTTCTGACTCTAATTCCATTCCAATACACGAGGTCTGCCAGGCACGGTGGTGGTGACGGAGAGTGAAAAAGGACCTCAATTCGAATAGTAAAACTCACATGCCTCCTGTTGACCAAACTACTACGATTACAGCACGGGCAGGAGAAACAAAGGTAAGTACTGCAAGGTCCTACTCTCAGAGAGTGTGTTACCAGTCGAAGTGGACAGGGGGCCTGGGCACAGACCAGGGTCTAGATGGGTTGTACTTATTTGGAGAGGCGGATGAGGCGGAAAGGCTCAATCATGCAGGGTCCGGGGGGCAGCTGCCTCCCCAACCCCGCTAAACCCGTAAAAGGCCCGGCGGGCTGGACCTTTCTGCTCTCAGTCCCTCTCAGGAATCCCCACTCCCTACCAGCCGGAGATAGGCTCGGCTTCCGGCCTCCTGGGGTTCAGTCTTCGGCCCGGACCCCTCACAAGCCTGGCCTCCACTGGCCCACCTCGGCCCGCCCCCTTGGACAGTTCTGCCTCCCAACCGGCACGAGTATGACCCTGGACCCTCCTGCCGGCATCTTAACCGTACAAGCCCCTGGGTCACAGAGACTGCGACTCTAGTTCACAGCTTGGTGTTCGTACCTTGTTTCCGGAACCCGGTCCACAGACGAGAAACTCCCGCAGGTCCAAGCTCTGAGCTTGTAAAATGGTGGCAAAAAGCTGGATCGAGCCTCCTAGCACCACCCTCAAAGCGCATGCGTACAGGCAGGGGCGCAGAACGCCGCGATATCGATTGGTCAGGCCGGTTCTGGGCTCCTCCTTCTTTCCTTTTCTCAACCTCGGTTGCCATTTTTGTTCCTGGCATGCCAGTCTTAGTAGTGAGCTTGTTTAATGCCCTGGGTTCATCACTTCAGCAACCGTGGGGACGTCCAGGAGCAAATATTTCTCCATTTATATTTCATCAGCAGTCGCAATGTTGGGGACTTACGGGAGATCTAGAATCACAGTGTAAGTTAGGTTATTTAGTGATACTGTACCTAGGAACCCTGCTGTGTTTATTATACGCCTGCGCGGCGTCTTCGGCGTCCACCCAACCCGTAGCCAATAGGACTTAGACACTTTTGAGACTGCGTCCAATCAGCGCTCGGCATGGGACGTAAAGTGTCTTTAAGAGGGACTATTTGAATTCAAACGGTAGTTGTCGTCCAATTTCCTTTCTCCCAGCTATCTTCTGATCGGACCTGAACAGGCCAGAAGGTTTGTGGCCTCCGAAAATTTAACCTTTTGGGGGAAAAATACGAGGGAAGAGGTGTTTTTGAGGGGATGAGGGTGCATGGAAAACGAATGAGGTATTGAGGGACAGCGTGGAATCGGGGGAGAGAACCGGGCCCTTTGAGAAGGGAAGGACAGAGCTCGGCAGCGGAGGCCTTACGGGCCTGGGGGTCGGTTTTTCTAAAAAGGTTTTAAGATTATGGATCTCCTAAAGTCCCGCTTATGTTAATGGAGGAGGGGATTGTGTTTAGGGGTGTATATATGTGTGTGGGGAAGGTAATGGAGTTCTGTTCTACTTATTTATGTTTATTAAACGCCTACCATGGGCACGAGCCAGTACTCCCGGAAATATGGAATAGATGAGGTAAAACAAACCTACTGACTTTGCTTTCCAGGAAATTATTAGGATGGGCTAAAACAAGGCAACACCAGGACCTTGGAGACATAGCAGATAAAGTGTTCCTGGGAAATATGAGGAAATTTTATGTAAAGAAAACTGGAAGTTGGATAGAAATTTGAGTTCAGTACTTTACCCTTCTTATTTCCAGTTTTACCGACCTATTTATCAGTTTTAGAAATAACTTTTTACATTTAATTCAATTAACGTTATTGGGGTTTTTTTTTTGGAGGTTAAAGAGATAGGGAAAGGGAACCAAGTGAAGAGAGAAAGATAGCATTAGGATCCTATTATAGTTTAAATTTTTTTGGTTGATGATTATTAATGCCTAGTTGTTTGTAGATATTTAAAGCTTACCAGATAGTTGCTTTACATGCATTTTCTTTTTGAGGGCATGCATGTTGTAATGGGTTGAGTACCAGACCCACTGGGAGACTTGAATTTGAATATTGCTACTTCAGCTAAGTGGCTCAGTGGAAAGAAAGAGGCTGGCTTAATGGGCAGGTCCTGAGTTCAAATTTGCCCTCAAACACTTCATAGCTATGTTATATTCCATTGGGCAAGTCACTTAACCCCCTTGTCTAACTCTTACAACTCTCCTGCATTGGAATTAATATAGATTCTAAAACAGAAGCTAAAGACTTAAAAAAAAGAACATTGCCACAGCCATATGATCTTAGGGCAAATCCCTTAATCTTTCTGGACCACTATTGTTTTATCTTTAAGATAAGGAGGTTAAAAATCCTAAGGTCCTATGATTATAAGATTTGCTTCTCCGAGCTACTTTAGAGAAATTGGGAGGGAATGACAATAAAATGAGAGAGTAGATTTGAAGACAATGTAAATAATATCTTCGTTTATGACAATCATTAATAAATGGTTTGGGGGCAGCTAAGTGTTTCAACAGATTGAGAGACAGGAAGTACTGGGTTCAGATATGGTTTCAGACACTGTTAGCTGTGTGACCTGCTGGGCAAGTCACTTACCCCCCTAGCCCTTACTTTTGGAACCAATACACAAGTATTGATTCTGAGATGGAAGATATGGATTAAAAAAAATAATGATGATAAATGATATTTATCTAGTGCTTTTAAGATTGGTAGAGCATTTTGCATTTAATATGCATAATACAGGATTCCATTAAAAACCTCTATTTTTCAGTTTTGGAACCTTGTTGCTATTCCTCTACTTAACATTTTCTGTTTCCCCACTGATTCAGTCAGTTGCCAAATATTGTTATTTTCTTCTTTGTAATATCTCTTGCATCCAACTCTTGTACTCTTGAATTACAACCAGAAGGTTAGTTCAGTAACTTTCATTTAGATAATTGCAATAGCCTCCTAATTGGTCTCCTTTAAATCCCTCTCCACTCCAGTTCATTTTCCATGACCCTGTCAAAGTAATTTTTCTTTGCAAAATCTGCAAATCTGCAAATCATGTTACTCTCCTCAGTCAGCTCCATCAAGCTGTCTTTTGGACTTCTGGGAACAAATACAAACTGTTTAAACTTTTAAAGCCTTTTATAATTTGGCCCAAACCAGGGACCAGGCTATCTTTTTAATTTCATTTGCCATTAAGCCCTCTCCTACACTCTGGGATCCAATTACACTGGACTCTTGTCAGATTTGAAAATCCATATCTTGACTCCATACCTTCCTTTATGTTGACCACCCTTCTGCACAGAAATTTGTTCCCTCCTTACTTCCTTTTTTTTTTTTAACTTGTGTCTTGGTATTAGTTCTAAGATAGAAGATCAGTAAGGGTTAGGTAATTGGGTTAAGTGATTTGCCAGGATCAACCAGCTAGGAAGTGTCTTGAGATCACATTTAAACCTAGGTCTTCTCAACTCCAGGCCTGGTACTCTATTCACTGTGCCACCTAGCAGCCACATTAAAAAAATGAACTCTTAGTAAACCTTTACATGATTTTTTTAAAACTACATAAATATGATGGAAAATGATTGCTATATGTTACTTTTAAATTATGTTGAGTTACTACTCCCCACTTAAAATGGGAATCAAAAAACTATTTGCTTGGTGCAGTCATGGTACTAGTATCCTGTACGCAACACATGCTTGGCATAACTTATTAACTTTATTTTTCTCAAACCCCTGTTTTCATTCTTTCCCCATTGTCTTTCCTTCTTGCAGTACTTTCTGTGTGCCTTAATACTTTAAGAATCTGTAGCCCTTGAAATGTAGGTACCCCCTCCATCAATTGAGATTACATTCCCTCTCCCATAATAGATGGTTTTCATTAATTTCTATAATCAAAAACATTCACTGCCTAGTGGTGCAAATTTCTGGTGATAAGACTCTGGATTTAGGCTGGACCATGGAAGACAGCTGCAAAACCTGCCCTTAAATATTTTATTTGGGTAGGGCCTGTCATAGTTTTGGATTACTCTGTTATCTTCATACCAAGGCTAAAAACTGGAAAAGTCCTTTACTTGAAAGAGAATTCTGAGAGCTCTTCAAAACCTTTACTTGGTTATGCCACACTATCATTTTAGATTTAGATTGATTATTTGAATCTGTTATCTTTACTTCATTATCTATTCCTTCAGCTAAAATTTGGCTTTTACTGCTATCACTATATCGAAACTATATTCTTTGAAGTCTATTTACGGCATCTTTTTCTCAGACCTCTTAACCTGTCCATTGTATAACATTTGATACAATTCACACTCTTCCTGTATTCTCTATACAACTAGGCAAGTTTTTCTTCCTTTGCTCAGTTTTCTTTTACACCCAATAGAGTTCCAACTTTATATTTCTTTAACTGCTTGTTGTTGTATGCTTCTACTTTACCAAAATCTAAACTTCATACTGGTGGGTGTCAGTGTTTCCTCTACATACAGAATGCAGCGCCAACCATGCTTTCTTATACTGTGGGGATATTTTCCATGTTCTATATCAAAGAATCTGTTCTTCATCCAATTTTAAATAGTTCAAATGTCTTGATAATCCTACAAAGTGCCCTGGCATTCCTGCCTGTTCAATGCCTAAACTCCCTGCACATGCATAATAGATAATAGCTAAATAATATAAATAAATAAAAATAATAGCTAAATACATAATGTGTATTTAGCATATGTCAATTTCTTATTCCATTCCATTTATTTTGTTAGGAATTATAATAACCTGTTTCAATATCCATAAAATTATCACATTGTTTTAGGTGACCTTTTAGAGTGAAGACTGAAATGTGAAAAAAATTGAAGCTCTACAAGTTAAAATAATAGAAATGATAATCTTGTTCTAAATAATTGCACTTGGGCATGGATGAGTGAAAATGGACTTTATAAACTTTAGAATACTTGTACAGAAGGAAAATAATCTTCATTTACAACTTGAATAAGCTCTGAATATGATCTCCTATCCTTTCTTGGCCCCCCATTTGATCTGTATTGCTTTTTAGACAAAACATAATCAGGGAAAAATTGAGTTGGACTCTAGAGAATGGCCCTCATCACCTCTTTTCATAAAGTCGCACTGTAAACTTAAAATATGCCAATGCACTATAAAATTTGACTTTTTATTATGAAATTATAAAATAATTAACTCTTCCAATGCATGTTTCATATCCATGGAAATATATATATATGTGTGTGTATATATATATATATATATATATATATATATATATATATATATATATATATATATATACACATATATATATATGTACAGTCAGGCCCAGCTGGGTTTTGTAAGGTGTGTTCTATGTATCACTTCTGTCTCTATACTTTGACTACGAAACATTTTTTCCTTCCAGGCAACATGGACATATCCAAAGAAAACAGTGTTTCAGGACCTAGCAACAAGGTAAAAAATTATTACACGGCAAAAACCTTCCCAATAACAGTTATAAACCGAGTCATACAATGATACATAGTAGTGATTATATTTTGACATTTTAGTTTACTAATTCTATTTTATCTAAACTTTCCAGGCCCCTAAAAATTCAGATGGTAGTTTTATTTGACGTTGCTTGCTCTGTTCAGATTTGAAGGAAATGGGCAGATTAATAGCTTTTTAAGAATAACTTGAACTATGACATCTCCCCTCGGTATATTTATTAGCAATTTTTTCATATTTTATTTTCATTGTTTTTATCTATCATATTTCTGGAAATAATATTAATAAATTGAGTAGTCCAAGGAATTCCCAAAATAATTTCATTGTCCATGGAATACAATATTTACTTTTGGCTTAAGGAAGTACCCTATACAAAATCTTATGAACAAAGCGACATCAATGGAAAATGGAAAAATAGAGATGGATACATTTTTTAAAACAAGCAAATTAATCTTAGTTTATATCTTAAATGTTGATTTTTACTTAATTTTTCCTTTTTATAGTAGAAATATAATTTTTCTAAATCTTTGAATTCATGACAGGGATAGCTCTTCATGGTATATAAAGCTTTATTTCTACATGGGAAATCAGAATCACAGAATTTTTAAATTGGAAGAGACTTGTGCAGGGTTATTAACTAGTTAATTAGTAGACAGAAAAGCTGGGACTGCAGAACACAGATCTTTTAATTTATAGGGCAATGTTTACTACATAATATTTGGCCTAGTCTACTGCAGACAGGGTGAAAAGGATAGTAGCTACTATATGATTTCCAAAAGAAGTTTTACTCCTAATCATGTAGTTCTCTGGATAAATTAGAGAAAGCGTGAAACATTATTTTAACATCAAATTAGAACCTTTTTCTTTTTAAAAAACCCTTAACTTCCATCTTAGAATCAAGACTGTGTTTTGGTTACAAAGCAGAAGAGTCGTAAGGGCTCGGCAGTGGGGGTTGCCCAGGGTCACACAACTGTAAAGTGTCTGAGGTCAGATTTGAACCTAGGACCTCTGGTCTGTAAGCCTAGCTCTCAATCCACTGAGTCACCCAGCTGCCCCCTTAGAACCTAAATTTTTTAATGAAACTCAGTCAGTTTTTAAACTTAACTCAAGACCAAAGTCTTTTTAATATCTTTTTTTGTATTAAAAACAAATCAGAAAACATCCAAGATCTACTATGTACTATCTGTCTTGACAAGATAATAATTAAAATTCATTCTATCATTCCATGTATAAGAAAGCAGAAATCCTTTTAAAATTCTGCTGTGTCTTAATTGTCCTACGTGCTATCATTTTTAACTTAACTTTTCTTTTTCTTTTTTTAATTAAAGACAGCAATTCTGCTTGGGGAAGGTCCAAAACGTGTGCCTATAACTCAGCAGATTTCTTCTCAGAGTCGGTTACCTGGGAGTAGTGGACAAGCTCAGCGAGTCTTATGTTCCTCAAATCCTCTTCTAGTTTCTTCCCAGGCACAAAAGAATATCTCTAGTCATAAAACAAGTCATGCTCACCAGTCACAGAAGTTACAGCAAGCACCTGTAATTCATCCTACATCAAGACCACCAAGTAGTACTCAAAACACTGAGCAATCTCAGCCACCAGTCTCTGGTAAGTAAGACATTCAAGACTTTTTGGATTGTTTCATCCTTTGTAGTTAGTATATTGAAAAATCGTGATTTTTTGTTTAGTTTGTTTTGGAACATCATCTTTTAAATAATCTCTCATGGGTATGATATTCAGGTTACTGTAATTAAGTGTATATTTGCATTTAACGTTGTGACCTAAAGTCAGAATAATAGCTGCCTAATTCATTTTATCTCTACTTCACATTGCTCATTGATTTCTGCAAAAAAAAGTCCACTAGTATTTCTGCTATGGTTATTAAATTGTCTTTGTATATTTTTGTAACTGAGCTGTTTTATATTCATGTTATCCTAGATTTCTGCATTCCCTTATGACAGTTTTTTGTTGTGGAGGAAGTGGTAGACATGGTTATTTTTTTGAAAGGTGTATAATGTATATATGTATCTAACATTCCACTATCTTTTCCTTCCCTAACAAGAATGTTATGGACTAAAAACCAAGTAATGTTGAAATTACTGAAACTGAATGATATATTTTTTAATATCCATCAAGAACTATTTCACTTACTCTAAGTATCTCATAATACAGATGTTGATCCCAAAATAGTAGAGGTTTTTCTGAGATTCTCCTGAAATTTCTCCCCCTCACCCCTCTCTAACTTTGTTCTTATTTCTCCTCTTAATCCTAGAAATTTCCCATATAATAAATGGTAGAAAAAAATGTTAATCTATGATTGTTTCATAAAATGTATTGACTTTTAAAATTTGTTTTATAAATAGCAAGCATTCCTGGAAAGGGAGAGACACCAAGGCAGAAAAATGAGGAAACTAAAAAGTAAGATTTGCATATAATATATCTATGAAGCTAAGTATATAGAGAATTGTTGAGATAGTCCATTTATCTTTAAATGACTGTTAGTAAATTTGGGGGAGATGATTATTATAATTTATTTACAAATATAATTGGCTGTTATGTAGGAAATAGAAACTAAAGAATTAATGTATCACTTTTAACAAAAAAACTATTTAGCTATGGTCCAAAATTGTTTTCCTTTCAATAAGGAGAGGGGTGTTTAGATGGAATGGAGGGGTGTCAGTCAATAAGCATTTTTTTTAACATTTCTGTCTTAGAACCAATACAGAAAAGCAGTAAGGGCTAGGCAATAGGGATTAAGTGACTTGCCCAGGGTCATACAGCTAGGAAGTTTCTGAGACCAGTTTTGAACCTAGGATCTCTTGTCTCTAGGCCTGGCTCTTAATCCACTGGGCCATCTAGCTACCCTCAACAAGCACTGCTGGTGAATAGTTTACCCCTTCTACGGTAGTGGTAGTTTTCATAATATTTATTTGGTATAATTGTGTATAAAATCATGTAAATGCTTACCATTTATTTAGTTTCTGAGAAAGTACTGTTGTTCCCATAAACTTAAATATATTAAAATACTCTCTGTAGAAGACAGTGGGCATTGGATGATTTTGAAATTGGTCGCCCTTTGGGAAAAGGAAAATTTGGAAATGTTTACTTGGCACGAGAAAAACAAAGCAAGTTTATCCTGGCACTTAAAGTGCTCTTTAAGGCTCAACTGGAGAAGGCAGGAGTTGAACATCAGCTGAGACGAGAAGTAGAAATACAGTCTCATCTTAGGTAAGTAAGTGTTTTAGGGTGTTTTTTAAGGCATTAATTCAAAAAGTAGAATAAAGGAAATTACTGTGTGTACTGGCTTTTTCATAGCTCATTAATAATCATGGTGTGCCTTAATTGATTAGATCACTATTTTTGAAAAATTATGTGTATGTTATATTTATTATATCTATAGGACTTATGAAATTGTTGAAAATGAAATGAAGATACCATTTGATAATGTGAATAATATTAAGAAGTCAGTCTGGCAGAAATTAGGTATAGACCAGTATCTCACACTATATAACAAGATAAGTTCCAAATAGGTATGTGACTTAAAGATTGAAATAAGTTAATTAGAGGAGGGAGGGGGGAAAGTTACCTTTCAGATCTTTGTATAGGGTGAAAGTTCATGACCAGGCAAGGCAAAGAGGATTATAGAAGATAAAATGGAAAATTTTGATTATGTAAAATTAAAAAATGTTTTGTATAAACAAAACCAGTGCAGCTAAAATTAGAAGAGAAGCAAATAACTGAACTGGTGGAAAAATCTTTGCAGAAAGTTTCTCTGATAGAGTTCTTATATCTCTAAGATACACAGAGAACTGATAGATTTATAAGACTAAGATCCATTCCCTAATTAATAAAAGGTCAGAGGATATGAAAGTTCAATTTTCAGATAAACTATCAAAAGTCATAAATTAATAGAAAAAAATAAAAATTAAGCAACTCTTGAGATTCTACCTCATACCCAACAAATTGACAAAGTTAAACAAAAAAGGGAAAATGACAAATGCTTAAGGGGCTGTGGGGAAATAGGTACATTAATGGACTATTGGTTGAGCTGTGAATTGTTCCATCTATTTTGGAAAACAATTTGGAACTATGCACTAGAGATCTAAAAAGAAAGGAAAAGAACTCATGTACAAAAAAATATTTAAAGCAACTCTTTTTTTATGCTGGCAAAGAATTAGAAAGTAAAAATGAGTGAGTAAAAATGTGCATAAATGATAGCACATGAATATTTATGCTGTACCATTGTAAGGAATGATAAAAAGGATGGTTTCTGTGAAGCTTGGAAAAGCTTATATAAATGGATAAAGTATATAAACTGCAGTGAAGTAAGCAGAATCAGAAGAACCTCAACATTGAAATGATAAACAACTTTGAATACTTTGAATTCTGATTAGTGCAGTGACTAACCTTGATTCCACAGGATCGGTGATGAAACATGCTGCCCAACTCCTGAGAGAAAAGTAGTAGACTCAGTGTAGATTGAGGCATATTTTTTGGACATGGTTAATGTCAGAATTTATATTGGCTTTTGCTTTCTCAGTGAGTGAATAAGAGGGAGAGAAGTTAAAATAAATTTTAGTTTTCTTAAATGGTAGCATACCCATTGTGGTCTTAGAGTTTTCACATTGCCTTTTTTCTCTACCTTAAGACTTTTAAGTTTTAAAAGCCATAGCAGTGAAATAATATATCATCTTTTTAGCGCATTAAATATTTTCTTAGTTGAATGTTTCTAAGCTAGGAACTTTTCTAAACTAGGTTAATAAATCTTATGTAGTTATTGAAAGGAAGAAAAAGAATAGTGGGGATTCTGCTTACTGGTGATAACTCTTTTTGCATAGTATTCATTCTTTGTTGCAGGCATCCTAATATTCTGAGATTATATGGTTATTTTCATGATGCCACAAGAGTTTATCTAATTCTAGAATATGCACCTCGTGGAGAAGTCTATAGAGAGCTTCAAAAGCTTTCAAAATTTGATGAACAAAGAACAGCTACTGTAAGTTTTAATTAATTGCCCAGTAGGCTAAATAATTTCTAAAGGCTTTTTTCCCTTCTTGTTTTAGTTTCTTTAGAAATATAACTTTTACTGTGGTAGAGTAGACTGCATTTTAGATCGAAACCCAAGTAAGATTAGATGGATAAACCAAAACAGTTTGTGCATCTTTCCTGCCTCTCATCTGTACCAATGAGGACTTAGCTTGACTTAGGACAGCCCAGAGGTCTGTCCTTTTTTCTGCACATGTCTGTTGAAGGCCATTCCTTAGATAATTAAATCTTGAGTTTGATGCAGACCTTCCAAATCTTGTTAAGCTAAGAAGGGAGGAGAAATGTAGAGTTTCCAAGACCTGAAATAGCTTAAATCAAATCTTCTAAAGAATGGTCTGATTAGGGTGGAATAGTTTTAAAATTCACAGTGGTGCAGAAGCTATAGTGCAGGGCCTAGAGACTTTTTTTTTCCTAAGATCAAATCTGACCTCAGACACTTCCTATCTGGGTGACCCATAGCAAATCACTTAACCCTGTTTGTTTTACTTTGCTCATATGTAAAATGAGCTGGAAAAGGAAATGGCAAACCACTCTAGAGTCTTTGCAGTTGGATATGACTGAAAATGCCTGGACAACAATAGCTAATTTCCTAAATCTCCAATTGTGACTCAGTTTTGTTTTGATGTTTAAGGTTAGGTCATAATAATTGCTATAGAAGATGTAGGATCATGGATCTAGAGCTAGAAGGAACCCCAGAGGCAAATTAAAGTGACTAGTTTTTCAGCATGATTTTAAATTTATTTTTGTGTCATCAACATTGGTGTGTTTTAATTCTCCTTTCTATTGTAATAACTTTGGGGGTTGGAGTCATTTGTAGAAAGGGCTTTCCTTTGTTTTAAGCTAGTGGTATAAAATGCATTAAAAAAAGAAAGTTCTGTAATTAGCCTTGTTATTCTCCCCTGGACTCTTAGGAGTTCTTAGGAAAACTGAAAAAGACTCTTTAGAGATCATTTAGTTCGATTGTTTCATTTCCTAGAATAATGACCCGGAGAGTAAAGTATCTTACCCATGGTCACATGACTGCTAGGGGTCAGATCCTGAAACTGGACAATAGACTTTAGACTTTAAGCCCCCAACTGAACTTCTCCTCTCTACCATTCTGCCTTTGTTAATAAGGATCTGTTAACTTTCTCTTCCAAAATGTTAGTAGGGATTGATAGAAGTTGCTATTTCTCTCAGATTTAGGGGAATCTTCTTATAGTTCTTTATCCCTTTCCTGTTACTTCCTCCTCCCCTTTTCTCCTATCAAAGGTCAAATGATTTTTAGCTTATATTTGTAATAAATAGTACTTAAGAATGAATACATTGGATATAAAAATTGGGGACAAGAGGCTAATAGTTAATTTTATATTTATCACTTTTTTCAAGATTAGTAAAAATATAAAATATTGTCTCTTCACAAAGGTTTCTAAAATTAAGTTGCTTGACACCTTAAATACTAACTTTCCCATTGATCTTTTATTAGTATATCACAGAACTGGCAGATGCCTTATCATACTGCCACTCAAAAAAGGTGATTCACCGAGATATTAAGCCAGAGAACTTATTACTTGGATCAGATGGAGAGCTGAAGATTGCAGATTTTGGCTGGTCAGTGCATGCCCCATCATCTAGGTAAGAATGTAATTTTAAAACTGGGCACTAAAGCTAAATTTGTTTGGCACATGCCCTCCCTGCTTGTGTGTGTTTTGGACCTGTGATTTCATTGAGAAAAACTCCTTGAAGCTGCAGACTTGAGAGTTTTGAGTTCAAAGTGATTAGCATATGTTTAAATATGAACTTGAATCCATATCTTCCCAAGGCCCTAAGTTTTATATACCTTGTTTCTCCTACCTTTGTGTGGTTTCTCTTACCTGTGCTATACTGTATTTAGTATATTGGGCAATTATTAGGTTACTGTTATGTGCCCAGGACAGGCCCACTGTGACAAGGAAGAATATTATCTAATTTGAAAAACTTTACTTAATAAATTTATCAGAAGGATCAGTTGACTTTGCATTGCAATATTCAAACAAAAAAAATTCAAACTTTGAAATTGAATAAGCTACATACCACCTTTTAATAATGAAGGGTATAATAGTTTAAAAGAAAAAGGTGGTCACCAAATTGTAATAATTACATTTAAGATTATGAGGCTCTTAGAAGCTTTAACAATTTAGTTTAATTGAAATAGAAAGATAACAAAGCGAGGGAAATGTAGGAAGGAGGTAAAGGATTGCCTAGCCTGCCGCCCTAGCGTCTGCTCTGACAAAAAGCTCAATGTCCAGGCAGAAGAGTCCAGGGAGCCTCTTTAGGCTAGAGTAAGTGTCTCCCTTCAGGCCTAGTCACTAATGCACGAATCCAAATCCAAATCTGGAGTCTGAGAGTCCCTTCAGCGGAGGAACTAAGAGAGTGTTAATTCCCTTTTCATAAGGGGTATGTGAATTCCTTGGTTCTGTTCCACTCTGAAATACCATTAGGTAGAATTGACAGCTTTGAGCAAAATAGACAAAACTTTACAAAATTGCGATCCTTTTCAAGGTAATACATCCCTGGAAAGCAGTGGTAAAGCAAATTGAGTATGTGCTGTCACATTTTTCTCATCAAACAGTGTCATTAGTGGCAACCATTAAATATGTAAAAGTAAGAAGTAGGAAGTTATTTTTATAAATAAGGTCTGGAAGTGACCATAGACCTTTGTTTTTATATGTGTGGTAAAGCAGTTGCTAGGTATAACGATTCTCTCCGTTGATGCCTGTCAGGAACGTGTCTAGATATAGAGTCTTAGAGCCTTCCAGGATTCTGGAAAATTAAATATTCTACTTGCCCAGGAGTCTAGAAATATTAGAGTCAAGACATGAACCTGAGATCTTCTTATCCCAAGGCAAAGACCACTGTATTTTATGCTATCTAGCCTCTCAACCATAGACTCTAGGCTAATGTCCTAATTTTATAGATTCAGAATATTAAGACTCAGAATGGTGAGGTGATTAACAAGTCATACAACTAGCTAGCAGCAGAGCAGAAACTAGAATCCAAACTTATTCAGCATTAAAGGAGCAAATGGGCCAACTTTAGCATGAACTTACTGTACAGTCAGTATCCTAAGGTAAAGTGCTCTTAGTGACTTAGTGATCATATGCTTCTTGGATTTCAGTTAGGTTTTTTAAAGTTAGTTTTTCTTTAAAAGAATTCACTACTTGATTCTTGTTCAGGATATTCCCCCAAGTTGATGAGTATTCTATAGTAGAAGGGCATTACATAAAACTTATAAAATCCCTTATTGATTCCAGGAAACTTGCAGGTTCATTTGAATTGAGTAATTTTTTTTATCTTTCTAGTTATGAATGTGAATAAGAAAATGTAATGCAGTAACATAACCTTTTTACTATCCTCTCAATTGTAGGAGGACAACTCTTTGTGGCACACTTGATTATCTACCTCCTGAGATGATTGAGGGCAGGATGCATGATGAAAAGGTAGATCTGTGGAGTCTTGGAGTTCTGTGCTATGAATTTCTAGTTGGAAAGCCTCCTTTTGAGGCAGAAACATATCAAGAAACTTACAGAAGCATTTCAAAGGTAAAACATCTTAAAAGAGCCCCATCACTCAAATTGTAATTTCTTTATATAATATGATTTTACTTTTTTAATCAAGTCTGCTAAAAATAGTATATTCTTAAAATATATGACTTTTTGTGTATTCTTATTTTCTTTTGTATCTTATTTTTCATCATTATAGATTCATGGTACATCACCTTAGCTAGTCCTTCATTGCTGCTGTTCTGTATTTAAAAATTTTTTTGTCATTTCTTGATCTCATTCCTCGTAGTGATCATCTTAAGCCTTTTTCTTCTCTTCTGCCCACCAGCCATGCCTTATCCCTCACATTGATAGCCGATGCCTAAACTACCTACTTCCCTCAAAGCAGAAAGTTCCCTCACAAGGAATCATTTCTTACCTAAGAAGAATGAGCCTCATTATCAAGGTTTTATCTTGACTGTAGCAGTGTTCTTGAACCTCTGCTAGAACTTTGCTTTTGATTTTAATCAGTCCTTGCTTGTGCCTTTCCTTTCTTTCTCCTGATTATCCTTTTCTTTGTTTTCTTAACTCACTCCTCCTCCTGACTTTACTCTTCGTGTTTGGGGAATAACATTTCCTTATTCTCTTGTGTGCAATTTTAGGTTGTCTGTGTGACTAGTCATATCACTTAGTAGGTCATTTTTTAGTTCCCTGCACTTTGCTTCCCATCCATCCCTTCTTTTCTGTTCCTATTCTTAGCTCCCTGAGGAGCTATTACCACTGAATTATGACAATGGCCTACTTCTGTGGCTTCCTACTTCTGCTCTCACAGCTGATAATCTGTCTTTTATAATGCTACCAGAATAGTCTTTCTTACATAGAGATCCCACCATGCTTTTTTCTGAAGTCTGTGTTTTACCCATCTTTTTATCTTCTGGATAAAGTTCAAGATGTCTCTGTTTAGCATTCAGGGCCTTCCACAATCTGGTGGATTGAAATGAGATTCCTAGCCTTTCCTGTTTAATCAAATCTGTTTTTAATTAATTAATTTAGCCAGTTTGGAATATTATTCCTTGGTTACAAGAATCATATTCCTTTCCTCCCTTCCCTCCCTCCACCCTTCCCGGAGCTGATGCACAATTCCACTGGGTATTACATGTGTCCTTGATCAAAACCTATTTCCATGTTGATGTTTGCACTAGGATGTTCATTTTGAGTCTATATCACCAATCATATCCCCTTGACCCATGTAATCAAGCAGTTGTTTTTCTTCTGTGTTTCTACTCCCACAGTTTTTCCTCTGAATGTGGATAGTGTTCTTTCTCGTAGATCCCTCCAAGTTGTTCAGTGTCACTGCATTGCCACTAATGAAGAAGTCCATTATATTCAATTGTACCACAGTAAATCAGTCTCTGCGTACAATGTTCTTCTGATTCTGCTCCTTTCACTCTACATCAATTCCTGGAGGTCATTCCAGTTCCCATGGAATTCCTCCAGTTTGTTTTATTATTCCTTTGAGCACAATAGTATTCCATTACTAACAGATACCACAATTGGTTCAGCCATTTCCCAATTGAAGGGCATCCCCATATTTTCCAGTTTTTTGCCACCACAAAGAGAGCGCAGCTTTGAATATTTTTGTACAAGTCTTTTTCCTTATTATCTTTTTGGGGTACAAACCCAGCAGTGCTATGGCTGGATCAAAGGGCAAATAGACTTAGCGCCCTTTGGGCATAGTTCCAAATTGCCCTCCAGAATGGTTGGATCAATTCACAACTCCACCAACAATGAATTAATGCCCCAACTTTGCCACATCCCCTCCAGCATTCATTACTTTCCATTGCTGTCATGTTGACCAATCTGCTAGGTGTGAAGTGATACCTCAGAGTTGTTTTGATTTGCATCTCTGATTATAAGAGATTTAGAACATTTTTTATGTGCTTATTAAGTTTTGATTTCTTTAACTGAAAATCACGTCCCTTGCCCATTTATTGTTTAGAGAATGGCTTGATTTTTTTTGTACAATTGATTTAGCTCTTTAGAAATTTGAGTAATTAGACCATTGTCAGAGGTTTTTGTTGTGAATATTGTTTCCCAGTTTGTTGCTTCCCTTTTAATTTTGGTTGCATTGGTTTAATTTGTACAAAGCTTTTTAATTTGATATAATCAAAATTATTTATTTTATATTTTGTGATTTTTTTTCCTAGCTCTTGCTTGTTTTTAAAATCTTTCTTTTCCCAAAGATCTGACATGTAAACTATTCTGTGTTCACCTAATTTACTTAAAGTTTCCTTCTTTATATTCAAGTCATTCACCCATTCTGAGTTTGTCTTGGTGTAAGATGTGAGATGTTGATCCAAACCTAATCTCTCCCATACTGTCTTCCAATTTTCCCAGCAGTTTTTATCAAACAGTGGATTTGGGTCCCAAAAGCTGGGATCTTTGGGCTTATCATAGACTGCTTTGCTGAGGTCACTTACCCCAAGTCTATTCCACTAATCCTCCTTTCTGTCTCTTAGCCAGTACCAAATTGTTTTTTGATGACCACTGCTTTATAGTATAGTTTGAGATCTGGGACTGCACGGCCACCTTCCTTTGCATTTTTTTTCATGATTTCTCTGGATATCCTTGATCTTTTGTTCTTCCAAATGAACTTTGTTATGGTTTTTTTCTAATTCAGTAAAAAGGTTTTTTGGTAGTTCAATGGGTATGGCACTAAATAAGTAAATTAATTTGGGCAGGATTGTCATTTTTATTATGTTAGCTCGTCCTACCCATGAGCAGTTGATGTGTTTCCAATTGTTTAGATCTAGTTTTAATTGTGTGAAGAGTGTTTTGTCGTTGTGTTCATATAGTTCCTGTGTTTTTCTCGGCAGATAGATTCCTAAGTATTTTATATCGAGTAGGGTGATTTTAATGGAATTTCTCTTTCTAATCCTTGCTGCTGAGATGTGTTGGAAATATATAAAAATGCTGATGACTGATGTGGGTTTATTTTGTATCCTGCAACTTTGCTAAAGTTGTTGATTATTTCCACTAGCTTTTTAGTTGATTCTCTAGGATTCTCTAAGTAGGCCATCATATCATCTGCCAAGAGTGATAGCTTGGTCTCCTCATTGCCTAGTTTAATACCTTCAATTTATTTTTCTTCTCTAATTGCTACTGTTAGTGTTTCTAGTACAATGTTAAATAATAGAGGTGATAATGGACATACTTGTTTCACTCCTGATCTTATTTATCCCCATTGCAGATGATGTTTGCTGATGGTTTTAGATATATACTGTTTATTATTTTTAGGAAAGGCCCTTCTATTCTTATGCTTTCTAGTGTTTTCAATAGGAATGAGTGTTGTATTTTGTCAAAGGCTTTTTCTGCATCTATTGAAATAATGTCAGTTTGCTTGTTAATATGGTCAATTATGTGGATGGTTTTCCTAATATTGAACCATCCTTGCATTCCTGGTATAAATCCTACTTGGTCATAGTGAATAACCCTCATGATCACTTTCTGGAGTCTTTTTACTAGTATCCGATTTAAGATTTTTGCATCTATCTATATTCATTAAGGAGATTGGTCTGTGGTTTTCTTTCTCTGTTTTTGACCTGCCTGGCTTTGGAATCAGTACCATATTTGTGTCATAAAAGGATTTGGTAGAACTCCTTTGCTTATTCTGTCAAACAGTTTGTATAATATTGGGATTAATTGTTCTTTGAATGTTTGATAGAATCCATCTGGTCCTGGGGATTTTTCTTAGGAAGTTCTTTGATGTCTTGTTCAACTTGTTTTTCTGATATGAAGTTGTTTAGATAGTCTATTTCTTCCTCTTAGTCTAGGCAATTTATATTTTTGTAAATATTCATCCATATCACTTAGATTGCAATATTTGTTGCCATATAATTGGGCATAGTAGTTTTTAATGATTGCCTTAATTTCCTCTTCATTAGAGGTGAGGTCTCCCTTTTCATCTTGGATACTGTCAATTTGGTTTTCTTTCCTTTTTAAAATTAGATTGACCAGTACTTTGTCTATTTTGTGTTTTTTCAATGTACCAGCTTCTAGTCTTATTTATTAAATCAATAGTTCTTTGACTTTCAATTTTATTAATTTCTCCTTTGATTTTTTTAGGATCTCTAATTTAGTCTTCATCTGAGGATTTTTAATTTTTTTACTTCCTAGTTTTTTAATTTGCATGTCCAATTCATTGACTTTTGCCCTCTCTAATTTGTTAATATATGAACTCAAGGATGTAAATTTTCCCCTGAGTACTGCTTTGACTGCATCCCATAGATTTTGAAAGGATGTCTCATCATTGGCATTTTCTTCAATGAAATTATTGTTTCTATGATTTGTTCTTTTACTAACCGATTTTGGAGAATTGTATTGTTTAATTTCCAATTTTTGATTTGCCTCTCCATGTACCCTTACTAATCATTATTTTCATTGCATTGTGGTCTGAGAAGGTTGCATTTATTATTTCTGCTCTTTTGTACTTGTTTGCAATGTTTTTATGCCCTAGTACATGGTCAATCTTTGTGAATGTACCATGTGCTGTTGAAAAGAAGGTGTATTCCTTTTTGTCCCTATTTTTCTACACATATCTATTAACTCTATTTTTTTTCTAAGATTTTATTCACTGCTCTTACCTCTTATTTATTTTTTGGTTTGATTTACCTAGTTCTGATAAAGGTTCAGGTCTCCACTAGTATAGTTTTTCTGTCTGTTTCATCCTTGAGCTCCACTAGTTTGTCCTTTAGAAATTTGGATGCTATGACATTTGGTGCATACATGTTGAGTACTGATATTTCCTCATTGTCTATACTGCCTTTTATCAGGATGTAATTACCTTCCCTATCTCTTTTGACTAGATCTATTTTTACCCTTTATTTGCCTTTGTCAGATAATCATGATTGTGACTCCTGCCTTCTTTTTTATCAGTTGATGCCCAGTAGATTTGGCTTCATCCTCTTACTTTTACCCTATGCATGTCTACCTTCCTCATGTGTGTTTGATGTAGATAGCATATGGTAGGGTTTTGGTTTCTAATCCACTCTGCTATTCACTTGCGTTTTATGGGTGAGTTCATTCTGTTTAATTAACTTTAGCTCTAATCAAGTTTAATCATTTCCCTCCATGTTCTTTGTTTCAGCCTAACTAGATATCTCTTTTCTCCAAATGCTCATTGCATTTTCCTTCCTTTGCAACTTTGCTTGTATTGTTCCCTATACCAGGAATATATTCTTATCTGTTTGGATTCCTTATTTATCCTTTAAAACTTGTGAAAATGTTATCTCTTCCAGAAAACTTTTCCTACGTCTTCTTTTCCTTTCTTCTTTCAGATCATGTTTAGAATTAGTAAACTCCTTCAGGCCTCAGAGTACTTTGTTTTGTAACCCTGCAATAATATTACATAGTATTACATCAATTATTTTGGCATCTCAACCTCAAATAGATTGTAAATTCCATGTATTTTATGCTTAGTCTGCTCCATGGTTTCTGGCACTGTGTTCTATACACACTTGTTAGTGGAAGTTATTTCTACCAGTCTTTGAATTTTATTAATTCATACAATCTATTTTTCTTCTAGGTTGAATATAAATTCCCTGACTTTGTAACAGAAGGGGCTAGGGATCTCATTTCAAGACTTTTGAAGCATAATCCTTACCAAAGGCTAACACTAAAGGAACTCCTTGAACATCCTTGGATCATAGCGAATTCTTCAAAATCACCAAGCAGCCGAAAAAGCAAAGAATCAAAACCTTAAGATTCTTTCTTGCTTTCTAGGAAATTTGAGCCAAGGTTACTATGTTGCCATACAAGAAATGCTACTGAAGTGGGATATAGTTTTGAACAATTGCCTTCTGTCTGGGCTATCGAAAAGGAAAAAAAGTAACTTGAATGGTCAATATCTTGACCCACTATGGTTGTAATTTTCAGTTGTGAGTTATGTGAGAAAATTCAACTACACTTAAACATCATTCCAAAGTAAGACAATTCAAGGAATAAAATCAAACACAAATTCCTGTTGCTTATTGGCTCAGAGCGACACAGAGGAGCTGCCAGAGAGCCTATGTTAAGAGAGAATGTTCAATTTGCTGAGAAAGTTGGACTACAGTTATCCTTATCTTGGTATCTTGCAAAGGACAGTGCAATAACTTCCCAATAACTCTACATGTTGTTCTTGTTTTTAATTTATTGGGCAGGTGAGACGTGTGTCATGTGGTCTGAATCTGAATGAAACTGGTAAATCCCTGTGAACACTGATTTTCTTTTCTATTCTGTTTGAATGTTGACTGTCCTACCAATTTATTAAATAAAGACTTCTTTAAAAGTATATTCTTTGTACTTGATGTATTAAAATGGAGGAACAAAAGATCTAGTTAGGATATATATTTCAGCAAGCCCTGAAAAATTGAAAGCAACAATATTGTTGCCCATGTATGGGTAATGTCTGTTGCAAAGAAAAACTACTTAGATTGTAATAATTCATAAAGGAATTGTTTTTATAACGACAACAGAATCATTTGTTAAAGTATTTACCTTATACCATGATTTTAAGTTTTAATAGAAATATTCATTGACTTGGTTATAAAAGAATCTCAACATTGTTTTTTAATTTTTGTTTTTAATTTCACTTAGAATAATGAAGTCAAATGAACTTTTTAATTCAAAAGTATTAGTATCAGTCATGGTGATTAAAAGCCCAATTAGCATTTGGTTACTATTTTGTACTATAAATAATATGAAATATACATTTTAGTGCTGAAAGGGAATGCTTCCAGTGACAAGTTTTATGACTGATAAGTAATTTTGATACAATTAGACTTGGGTAAACAGTTAACTTGACAGTGTGAAATCTACATTGGTGTCAGTGAGGGTCAGCTGAGAAATCATTTTGACAACAATATGCCAGTTTGCTAACAAACAGATTTTTTTGTCATCTTGGGGGAGTGTGGTATATGTTCTAATTGTCAGGTGGAATATTGGAATTATACCATTAATTGATGTATATTGTGTGTACACATACTTCTGGAAGGAATCCTAGATAGCATTCCTCAAGATTACAAAGTCTTGGCTAAAGTGAAAATGGGATTAATTCTCCCCTGGTCATTTTTAGATTTAATCACTAGAAGTGGATAAACCCCACTTGAGTGGGGGAGATGTGTGACCCATGTGTGCAAAAGTGGGAGATGAATCAGAAACCATTGACTGCTCCCTGAGCAGTCCTAAGCAAAACTATAAACTATAATTTGTCCATGTAAAAAGTAGAGGAAGGCACAGGAAGTGACACAAAGAAGCATCTTTAGGAGTTACAACTTGCACCCCTCTTGAGAGAGGCTAGTCCCTTCAGAAAATCAGAAAATCCAGGAAAGGAGTGAGCCTTTTTCACTCACCCACCTGGTAATTCAAAGGGAGAGATTTAAGAATAGTCTCACCAAGTCCATGGTCTCGGGTCCAGTAAGCAGATTCTTCACCAGCCTCCAACTTGAACTCAGAACTCTGAATAGCAAAGAACCCCTCACAGGAAGTTGTAAAAATCCATGGCCTCAAGAAGTCTACATAAATGCTTTGAATCAAGTTTGGGCAAGAGTTCTAAAAACAGGAAAATGAATTCAACTATGGTTGAGAGTTGTTGGCTCGTCACTAAAGAGAAGTAGCATGTCAGTGGATGGAGTCTTGTGCATTAAGAAAACCTAAGGTTGAATCCTGCCTCAGTTTCCTCACCTGTAAAATGAGGAAAATGGCAACTTCAGGTTTATAAAGGGCAAATAAGGTATGAAATAGTTAGCAAACCATAAAGAAGTATTCAAGTGTGAGCTGCTATTATGTTACTCAGACAGATTAGGTTCCAATTCCTGGTAGATTTTTTGAACATAATAGGTTGATTTCACACACAAAAAAAAATGTAATAAAGTATGGCAGGATGTTATTTAAGATTTAGGTTTCCGGGGGACAGCTAGGTGGCTCAGTGGAAGAGAACCAGGCCTAGGGATAGGTGGTCCTGAGTTAAAATTTGACCTCATATTTCCTAGCTATATGAGCCTACCACTTCTGTACCCTTAGTACCTTCTGTCCCTTTGACTGGAGGAGGCCTGGAGGGCAGAGCAAAGAACCCCTCCCAAAACCTCCATTTAAAGAGGGCTCGCAGATCAGCCATCTCTTCCTTTATCCCCAGTCATACTCCTTGTTCCAAGTGGGTATCTTTTTTCCCTTAACCCATGGGATCTAACCTGCATCTCTGTTCTCCTAGTTACATTATCTAGTGCAGTTTATGTGACTGAGTTTGAACCAGAGTTGATTGAAGTGGACCTGGAAGGGAGACAAAAAGGGGGAAAAAGATTCAAGTGAGACAAGGAAGTAGGGCCTCTTTCTGCAGGAACTGGCTAAGGGGGCTGAGGGAGCCATGTTGAGAGCATTCACATGGCTATTTAGGCCAAGTTTCTTTTCTCTCTAATTCTCTATCTCTACCTATCCAAGTAAATACTAATAAACTTTATAGAAATGAAGGACCAGAGTTTTAATTTAACTCTTATAGAAAAGAGGACAGAAAGTGGCCTTAAAGTCTCTTTCCACATGGTGTCTGCCATGCATGAGATAAGTTCATACAATAGAGAACTTTGTTGAAACCTATAGGGTTCCTTGGATAGACTGCTGAGCCTGGAGTCAGACACTTACTAGTTTGACTTTGGACAAGTCACTTAATCTCTGTTTGCCTCATTCTACTGGAGAAGGAAAGGGCAAACCCATGCAGTATCTTTGTCAAGCCCCTGGGTAGTATAGTCCACAAGGTCATGAAGAGTTGGAATAGGACTGAACAATGAAAAAAATTCAACACACATTTTGCCACATGGGCATTTCTTGGTGATATATATATATATATATATTTTTTTTTTTAAATATATATTTAAATTTAAAAGTCCAAACAATTCCACTGGTGCCTACTGTCAACTTGGAATCTAGAAACCCCAATCTTGAGATCTTGAGAACCCCAAGTTTGTAGCAGTGTGAGGTCTGAGACCTTTTCACATGAGAGTTTCTCCTGGAAAGAAGCCTAATTTCACATTCTTACATTAACAATAGACCTTAAAGTAGTTTAGGTGGAGCTAGCTAATTCAATCAGGTGTTAAGTACCCTTTTTGCCCCTGTTGTTTCTTCCTTTGTGTCAAAGCCCTTTACCAAGGTAGCCTAGCCCTTGGCTGGATCTTTCTCTTTTGGGTCCATTGTAAAGCATCAGCCTCTCCCTGATAATCCTGTCTAGAACTCCTCATCTTCTAGTTCCCTTAAACAGTACATAGGTCTCCTATCATTTATTCTTTAGAACTGTCAATCTAGCATAGTTGGCATTCCCAAGGGTTTGTGTCCAGGATAGCCAGAGTCTCCGGGCTCTGTGTGGGTTTGTGGCATGCAACCCTGTGTGGAGGCCTGAAAGAAATTATGCTGAACCCCTCTCCTTAATTAAGATGTGTTTTTTCTGACTATTTAGTAGTTCTGTGTTTTTCCAGATTAACATTTGGAGGTCCCACCAAGATATTCCTTTTGATATAATTTATGTAATATGTGGCAATATAAACTATAGTTTATTTGGGGGAGGGACACAGAAGGCTGTTGAGAAGTTACTAATTATTTTGCATGCTATGTGGATTTCCGGGCTTTATGTTATTTGTCAGGGTAGGCTTGGGACTTGCTCACACATGTTCAGTCTTGCAGTGAAGCTATCAATATGTAGCAGCCTGCTCTGGTAGATATTTCCCAGGCATCATTAGGTAAACACCATGATTGTTTTTCTAATCCTCCCAAGTGTTTTATACTTTGCAGATGAGAGTGTGCATTACTTAAATTCTTAATAACCCTTGTATGCCAATTATCCAAATAGATTTTGTTATGCTTGTGAAGAGCTGGCTAACTATTTATTTAAACTCTTACCTTCCATCTTAAAGTTGATACTAAGTATTGTTTCCAGGGCAGAAGAGTGGTAAAGGCTAGGCAATTTGTGTCAAGTGCCTTACCCAGTAGTATCTGAGGCCAAATTTGAACCTAGGACCTCCTGTCTCCAGGCCTGGTACTCTAACCACTGAACCACCTAGCTGCCCTAAGATCATTTTTTTTAACCCTTACCTTCTGCTTTGAATCAGTACTATGTATTGATTCCAAGGCAAAAGAGTGGTAAGAGCTAGGCAATGGGGGTTAAGTGGCTTGCCCAAGGTCACACAGCTAGAAAGTGTATGACACTAGATTTGAACCCAGCACCTCCCATCTCTGAGCCTGGCTCCCAATTCACTTAGAGCCAACCCATTACATCTGCTGTCTCCCCTGAACCCTGTTTTGTGGAAGGGGATTCTCCTCTCTTTTCCCCCTCTCAATACTGAAAGTCCCTTGATTGCAAACTTCCCTCCTCCTTTTATTTTTTTTAAGATAGCAGAAAGAATTTCCTTACTTGATACTTCTGTATACTAATAAAATCAAAGGTCCTCTCTCTGAGCCAACCCGTTACATCTGCTATCACCCCTGTACCCTGCTTTGTGGAAGGGTGCTCTGTCACCAACTGTCAACTGTCAGTTGTGAAGTTGTCAATTACAACTCCTGAGGCAAGCAACTTTTGTCACTGACTCTGCCTAGCAGTTTCCACACAGGATCAAAAACATCTTAATTCCTGGTGGGGGTGGAGAACAAGTCAGTTACCAACTGCCACTCTAGTCAGTTACAAAACTGAGTGAGAGAGTCTATTGTAAAAGGGAGGCTTTAGAAGGGCTGTCATTGATAGGATCTAATCATCTTAGGGTCCTGTGTAGCTAGAAGCAAAGCTTGTGGGGACAACAACCATTTTCTAACTGTTAACTCCTGACAGTTAGAGCCTAGAAAAGATCTAATGAGAAACACGTTACAACTAATACTTTGGTCTTCTGGGCTAGGACTACTTGCCATTTATTGGGGCTACTGTATCACTTATAATACAGTGGCTGGGATGATGGACAATATTCTGGGGACATTGACCAATATGACTATGGGATGGACACAGTTGCCAATGAATTATCTAGATGTAAATTACCTCTGGCAAATCATACCCCAAGTCTATTTTGTGTTCATGGTAGTAACTATCATTTTAAAGAATAACAAATCTGGTGCCAACCTGATCTTCCAAAAGAAAATTATACATGCTCTAGTCATTGATAATAGATTAGAGACATTTCTTGGTCAGATCCCCATTATAACTGAGGTGTGCCAGGATTACATGCAGAGAAAAGTAAGCATGGGGAAGGGAACCGACGAGGAGACTGGGGACGTGGCAGGGCAGACTAATAAGGACGATGTAGTTAATAATACTAATACTGGGACACCATTAGGTGCAGTAGGGGGAAATGACCTTGCCAATAACATACAGGCACCAATTAATGCACTTGCTAATAATCTTGCAAATGTATCAAAGGCTCAAAAGATTATGCCTTTTGTGATATGGAAATCACATTAAAAGACTCATATATATTCATTTAAGGTCGCCAAGGAATTCAGCTATGTAATTCCTAAGGCTGGGCCAAAGGGCCAGGGCCTTAGATAGCCGAGGCAAAGAAAAGAGATCAGTCCCTATCACTCACGTGACCAAAATGGAGAAACAGTCTCAGGGCCTCCACCTCAAGCACCAGCCTCCAACCACCTCCTTTTCTCTACCCCGGAAGTGCCCAGACTCCTTAGCTGTCCTCTACCTCATTTCCTGTGTCTCCTCTGTGCCAATGGTGGCTCTAGCTTAACCCAGGACCGCCCAGAGGTCTGTCCCCTTTGCACATGTCTGTTGAAGGTCATATTCTCAAATAATTAAATCTTGAGCTTTGCTGCAGTCCTTCCTAAATCCTGTTACCCTGAGTAGGGTGAAGATTGTAGTTTCCAAGACCTGATTCTGTCATTCCAAGTATCTCTATTGTTATTGATCAGCAAATAGCCAAATCCCATCCCCTAAAGAATGGTTTGAACAGGGTTGAGTAGTTTTGAAATCCACACTTTGCATGATATAGCTAAGGTCACTAATAACTCTGGCATTTTACATGCAAAGGTTCATAAGTCATTTACCACCCATGACTTAGAGTCTTTACATAAATGAATGCCTAGATTTTTATTATAGTCTCATCTCACAATTAAAGAACTTAAGAGAGCATTTCACTTCTATGAACCAGATTTTGAGGATGTAGAAATTCTTTTATCTGAACTTTTTACACCCAGGAACACAAAAACTTTATTGAGCAACTAGAAAAGATTCTTCACTCATGAACTGGCCAGAAGTTTTTGAGGATCTGGATTTTTCTAATCCAAGATCAATGACTTATCTGAGAAAATTCTGTGAGGATCTATTGCAGGGAATGAAGCAGTTGTCAGAAAGATCCAATGCATGGGGGAAATTTGACAGATTATCCCAAGAAAAAAATGAACATCCAAGCACATTTATTGATCGCCTTATCGAAACAACTGAGGGACTGTTGGGTTTTAGCCCCGATTCAAAAGAATCAGAAGTACATGTGAGGAGACAATTTCTCAAGGGCTGTGATGTGCACTTGAGGGATTTCTTCAGGAATTATTACCCTAACTTTGACACCATCTCATTTAATGAACTTAGAGACACTGAAACGTATCTTCATGATAACTAAGTAGATCAAGAAAGAGAAAATAATGATCTAAAGAAAAAGCTCCAAGAGACCTCTGAAATATTAAGGCAGAAAGAATTAGAGGAGGTTAAAAGACTGGCTATAATTAAGACATTTAATAGACAAACCACACAGTATAGACAGACACCCCAAAGTCAACAGAGGGTGCAAAGAGATACCAGGACCTGTTTTTTGTGTTCTCATCAAGGACACATAGTAAGAAACTGCCTGATGAAACAGCACTATGAACAGGGCCAAAATAAGAGAGATGGGAAAGGTAAAAATGCATATTATCAGGGAAAAGTATATAATAACAAAAACTATGGGAGACAGGACTCTAATAGCAAGCAGTGTTGCTCTCACTGCAGACTTAGAGAACAGGAGACCCCAAACCTGAAATCCATGGAAGCAGTAATACTTTCTGGAGCAAAACCCCATTATTCAGAAGTTGTAGCGAGAAATAAGCACTATACTGCATGATGCCAGGCTCTAGCATTATCTAGTGAAAAAAGATGAATTTGGAGGGTACCCCAGGGAGAAAACATGAGGGCATAAGCATAATGTGCACAAAGGGAGATGGTAAAAAGGAAAAGGAAAACTAAAATTTTAGTGGTGGAGAAACAGATGGTTAGGCAAGATGTCAAGGGAAATAACTTAAGTACAAAACAAAAGTCTAGAATTGAGGTGCAAAATAAAATTGCACAGATAATAGCAGACATGAAACATGACATTTATGGTTCACAATACATGGGCACACAAAACTGCATGGAGAAAAGCAAGAAACAGATTAAATCCTTTTTGGAAAATATTTTAGCTTGCAGAATGGATCTAGACAGTGGAAAATCAAACAAGGGTAGCAAATCTTTAAAACAGCAACTTAAGTATCCACACCATTTTGACAAGATAGCTAAAGGAGACATTGTTGTAAGAGACTTTGAAGCTGATACATTTATACATCTAAGAGGGAAAAGAAAGGAAAATGAGGGGAGAACTAACTTAAATACAAAAGCCAAAGACTTTTACCCACAAAATCCTATAACACTCAAAGATATCAGTCCTGGGGATGTGTTTAGCACAAATCAATACCAAACTTCCAATGACTTTCTATTCCCTGAACCAGAGACTGCAAAACAATTTAAGAGAGTGGGAACAGAAGAGTCTTTGATAGTGAAACCTCACCCAAGAAGTTCTCAAATTGAAGTTAACACAAACACAAACCTTTCCTATGAGCAAGCCGTTAGCTCACAGATAGCAGTGGTCCAAAGTGATACAGAGCTAGTTAATAATAGTGCATTGAATGGGAGTGGAATAACTAAAGAGGGGATGGTAGATTACACTATAACATCTACAAAACCTGAAACATCTACTGGTTCTATAAGTGCATTACAAACTATTGTAGTGAAAATTTCACCTTTGAAGATTGTTATAATATTAAAACTATGGCCATCAAGGAATTTACTTATGAAATTCCTAAAATGAAACACTCAAGTCAGAATGGAATTTATGGTGGTTTAATCACAATGGGAGTAAGAGAAGGGAGAGGGAGAGGAAGAGAAGTAGAGAGGAGAAAAAGGAAAGGGGTTACTCAAGGCAGGGAGTCAGAGGGAGTTAGGCCCAAAGGGGCCAAGGTAGAGAAGGAAACAGTCCTTGACTCACATGACCGATCTGAAGGGAAGCTGTCTGAGGGCCTCCACCTTGCTCAAGCTTCTAGCACGAACTGGCATCTAGCCCTGTCCACAGGAAGTAAGCAAATTCCAGAGGCTGCTTTCTCCGTCACTTCCTGTGCCTCACAAGTGCCAATGGCGGCTCAAACTTGGCTTAGGACAGCCCAGGTGGGCAGTTAGTTATTTCTGATTTGTCATTGACTAGCACATGCCCGTGTAGTGTGGGTGTGCACAATTTTGGGTGCTAGACCAAGCAAGATGGAGATTTTTAAATTCACAAAACCCTGGGGCAAGAAAGTAAAGATGATAATAGGAAATATGTGTATGTAAACACCATAATAGCTAATTTACAAGAAACTCCAAAACTATATCTTGGGGCAGAAGTGGGAGAACAAAAGCACAAACCTCTCACTGATATAGGGGTAAGTGGATCTGTATTGAAGTCATTCCCAGAAGATACCACCAAACAGGGAATGATTTCTATGTCAACAGATTCACAAGAGGGAGTAGATACAGAAGAACCTGATCCAAGAGATATGGTAAAACCTGTGCACTCCAGTAACATAATAGCAAATCTGTGGGAAGCAGTACACAAGTACACAAGCAGTACACAAGAACCAAATTTGTCACCAAAGAACACAGAATTAGAGCATGTTACTGGGCGACAGATAGAAAAAGGATTGGGAAATACAGAAATCACTGAAATAGAGTCAGACAAAGACACAAAACCTGAGTTAACAACACGTGACACCGTATTACAACAGGTCACTGAACAAAAGCTAATGAAAGACCTGGAGAGTACAGAAATCAGTGACCAAGAGTCAGAATCAGGCCCAGATGATACAGTACAAAATGGTACAATAATAGTTGAACAAAACAATGATGAAGAACGGGAACCCTATGGGTACATCAAGCTCTATGATAAAGTTCACAAAGATTTAGATGAATTGGACACAAATTGGCATAGTGAACACCTGAATTCAGAACAAACAAGCTTTTCTGATTCTGATTCTATGAATTTCAAAACTACTCCACCCTATTCAGACCATTCTTTAGAAGATAGGATTTAGCTATTTCCTGATCAATAACAATAGAGATACTTGGAATAACAGAATCAGGTCTTAGAAACTACATTCTCCACCCTACTCAGGGTAACAAGATTAGGAAGGGCTGCAGCAAACTCAAGATTTAATTATTTGAGAATATGACCTTCAACAGACATGTGCAAAAAAAAGGACAGACTTCTGGGCAGTTCTAGGTCAAGCTAGAGCCACCATTGGCACATGTGAGACACAGGAAGTAAGGTAGAGAATAGCCTCTGGAGTTCTCGGGACTTCCTGGGAGGAGGTAGAGTTCAGTTCGAGGCTGGTGCTTGAGGTTGGAGGAGCCCCGCAGACTGCTTTCCTTCAGATTGGTCATGTGAGTGATATGGACTGATCCCTTTCCATGCCTTGGCTATCCAAGGCCTTAATACCTGCTTTGGCTCAGCCTGAGCCAGAGTGGGTCTGAGTTAATCTTCTTTCCTTCTCTCCCTTTTCCTTCTCTCTCTCCCTCTCTCTCCCTCTAATACTTTCTTCCTCCTGTTGTAATTAAAACACCATAAAAATTTGGCAGCTGACTTGAGTGTTTCATTTAGGAATTACATAAGTGAATTCCTAGGCGACCTTAAATTAATATGTATCAGTCTTCTAAAGTGATTTCAATATCACAATTCTGATGATGCAACTGAAAACATAGGAAATTCTTTATCAGTAGAAGAAATACTGTCTATTTCAGGAGTCAATAGTTATGAAGAATTTTGTAAGAAATATGACTTAGGGGACAGTGATACTGAATTGGAAGTAATATGATAGAGAACTTGTTACCAGGACTGGTTTGAGTTCTATAGGGTAGCAAACAACACAAAACCTTATAAGAACCAGATTGGTACTAGGCATAAGATCTGACATGTGATCCACAAAGAAACCTTATTCAAATCAGGAAAACCCCTAATCCATAATGACAAGCCATGGCTGAAAAAAAAACTGAGACAAGTCCACGAACCCCAACAAATGTAGATGAGAAACATCCAAGATGCTATTGAAGTATCTTACCCAAACAAAAATTATTACATGAAACCAAAACAGAATAATGCCCAAGAGAGATAGTATAAATTTGGGAGGATTAGTGTAGCCTGTGAAACACAGGAGAAGGGGTTCCTTGTGGAACCTGGGAGTTTATTTTGGTAGATTTAGAATACCTTAGAATTATTAAACCTATATACAAATTTCAGTCTCAAGCCTAGACTAAAATATCATTAACTTCTACAATCAACCACATAGGAATAGAATAATAGCCTTACAATCACACATTAAGAAAGATATCTACATTCATTACATTAAAAAAAAAGAATCTCACTTGCACACATGAGGATGGCACAAACATCCTGTATAAAGTTTCAGTCACATGCATCAAAATTTTCACACTTACATGCACGCACATATTAATCCTACACACATTCATGATCCTGTAGTTCCGGATACCTGTGATCATCTTTTAAGGTGAGATGACAGGCAAGTATGTATCCTGTAAAGGAGAAGGCACTCCAGACCTGTGACAAACTTCAAGCAATACCAAAGGATGGAAGATATATGGACAACTGGAAAGAACTTTGAATCAAAGACATTTATGGGGAATGAACTTCAGGAAAATGGGTCATGTAAGATTAATCGTCGATCATATTAACTTCACATATAGGGAAGTACATTCACATGCACACTGGAATAACTATGCATCCATCACAGCATATATAGAACACAAACAAATTTCACATTGACATTAGGGGCTGTAAACCTCAAATTTCCTTAGACTTATAAATGTTGGAAATTTCACCATTGGGATATTTCATACTTGGAAAATTTCTTACTGATAGTCTATTGGAATGGGAACCCCATTGGCATGGGAGGTTCCTTCTCTTCCCTTCTTAAGATTACTTTAGGACAGAAACCTTTTGCTGAACAATGGAAAGGACTTTGACCTATGCTTAAGCATAGAACAGGAATTTCTTTGAGTCATGATTGATTTTAGAATTGATACAATGGAGATACTTGGAATAAATCTCCACCCTATTCAGTCCTAACAGGATTGAGTAAAGGCTGCAGCCTAGATCAAAATTTAATTATTCCAATCTCTACCCTACTCAGGTTAACAGGATTTAGAAAGGGCTGTAGCAAAGGAGCAAAGATTTAATCATTTGAAAATATGACCTTCAACAGACATGTGCAAAAGCCAGAAACCTCTGGGCGGTCCTGGGTTAAGTTAGAGCCTCCATTGGCATAGGGAAATTGATGAACAGTGATTGGTAGATGGGAGAACTGAGGGGAGGAACTTGGATGGTTTCCTTAAAGATAGGGGGTCTGAAGACTCCAGGGGGTTGAGGAGTTGGTCGGAGTAGTGGCAGTGTACTCTGAGAAGCTTGCTCTGAAAGAAGCTGAAGGTGGGGGCCCCTGAGACTGTTTCTCCATTTTGGTCACGTGAGTAATAGGGACTGATCTCTTTTCTTTGCCCCAGCTATCTAAGGGCTTGGGCCTTTTGGCCCAGCCTAAACAAAAGGGGTATTTAAGCCTTGTTCCCTTCTCCCCCTTTTTCTCTCTCTCTATCTCTAATTCCTTTCTTCCTCCTATTGTAATTAAACTCCATAAAAGATTGACTGCAAACTTGAGTTTTCATTTAGGAATTACATAGCTGAATTCCTTGGTGACCTTAAATTAATATATATCAGTCTTTTAAAGTGATTCCCTTGTAACAGGGCTGTGCTGTAAATAAGGAAAACCCATATATTGTATATCTGTAAATAAATCTCTACTACCAGAGGATATATATGTATCTATGTATTTATATAACGTGACATATGCAAATGTATACAAATAGCAGACATGTATATATATATATATACATATATATATATATAGCATAATAATGATCTAATCCAGTAATATAGATAGAAAGGAAATTTAAAATATACTAACCATTAATAGACAGGGACAGAGTAGTTTAGGGTGAAAAAGGGAATTATTGTAACTAGAGATGTAACATAGGGACAGAATAAATCAGATTTCATTAGATACAAGTTATATATATCTAATATACATATCTAATGATACAATACAATACATGATATATGCCAATAAATGTTATGAATTGTTACATTGGAATTAGCATTATGTAAGGTATAGGATAGTTCAATTTTACTTAAGATTTAAATTTTATATTGATTGCTATAGGAATGACTTTTATATTAAGAAATTGTTATATTGTAAAAATTTTGTTGGCACATAATCCTAACCCTCTTCCCACAACTCAGTCTTAGCATAAAATAGGAATTTAGATTAGCAAATAGATTAGGATAAGATTTATTATTTTGGGAGGGGGGATGTTAGATAGGCACAATAAGTAACATAGATTAGAATAGACATAGGAGATAAGTAACTGGCATGGGCCAGGATGGCACCACACAAACAACAGGAAATGGAGAATTTGTGATAGAGGCTGGCACTAGGAAAAAGTGCCAGGCTGAAGAGTATGTGAAATTGATCACCTCAATGGGGGAGGGGCCCCAGGAGGGAATCCTGAGAAGAAGACTCTGGTGAGGAGTGCAGTGAGGCTCTCAGTTGGGAGAGGTGGAAAAAGACTTTCTCTTGAGGGTTATCCACTTTTCCTACTGGTGACTGGGCATCTTTTCCCCCCAACACTTCCCAATTGAAGGAACTTTCTGAAGAGAAACCTGAGCAGACTTTACCTCAGCTCCTATTGCCCAGGGGTGAGTCAACCTGACTTTCTCTCAGGGGGCTCAGGCTACCAAGGCCTGAGTTTCCCCTAAACTTGAGGAAGGAGGAAAAAGGTCTAGAAAGAGACAGGGACCCCTTCTCCCCACTTTCCTTTTCCAATTCTTCCCTGCCCATTTATTCCTTTTGTATTACCTGACTGATTTGACTTTAAAAGTTATCTGTTCCCCAAACTGAGTGTGAGTGAACGGATCAAGAGGAGACCTTTTTGGTCTCGAGTAGTGGAGGGGGGACAAGAGGGACAAGAGCGAATTGGAAAGAGCAGCTTTAGCTAAGGAGGGAAGGAAGAAGGGGGAAAATCTTCAAACGCCTTCTCCTCTTTCTAAGCCAACCTGTTACATCTGCTGTCTCCTCTGATCCCTGTTTTGTGGAAGGGGATTCTCCTCTCTTTACCCCTCTCAATACTGAAAGTCCCTTGATTTCAAACTCCCCTCCTCCTTTTATTTTTTTTAAGATAGCAGAAAGAATTTCTTTACTTGATACTTCTGTATACTAATAAAATCAAAGGTCCAATTCATACCCTTAAACAACATAAACTAACACTTAAGATTTTTAGTAGATTTTTATTGCCATCTTTGTTTTTATATCATCTGGATAACCCCTATGTTTCTTCCTCTGTGCAGAAAATTATTCCTTATAACAAAAAAATTGTTAAGAAAAAAAAAGGGGACAAACCCCAGCAGAATCCATTAATACCTCCGTCTCCTCCTCCACTTAATTTGAGGTTAGTTGCATTTGCCTACACCTCTGAACCCCTTTTACTTGTGTGGATGTAGAATTGAAAAGATCTGGGACCTGATTAGAAATGAAGGGTATAGTAGGTGAGGAAGAATGAAGAGTTGAGGGTAACAATAAAGTTGTCAACCAAAATGACTGACAAGATTGTGGTGGCCTAGAGAGAAATTGAGAAGTTAGAAGAAGGGATGAGTTAGAGAAGATTATAAATAAACAAAAAAGAAAGATTTTGACAATGTACAAATGCAATCCCAAGATTTTCTTCACCCACACATATTAAGAGTATATGAGGGGCTATGTGGCACAACGAATACAGCATCAGGTCTGCATTCTGGAGGACATAGATTCAAATTCAGCCTCAGAAATTTCTTAGCTGTGTAACCCTGGGCAATTTAAAAAAAAATTTTATTTGTTTTGGAGCTGAATATTAAACTTGGTGGTGGCCAGGGATTTAATTTTTTTAACATTATTTTATTTGGTCATTTCCAAACATTATTCATTGGAAACAAAGATAATTTTCTTTTCTTCCCTCCTCCCCCTCCCACCACTTCTCCCATAGCCGATGCGCGATTCCCCTGGGTATCACATGTGTTCTTGATTTGAATCCATTTCCATGTTGTTGGTATTTGCATTAGAGTGTTCATTTAGAGTCTCTCCTCTGTCATATCCCCTCCACCCCTGTAGTCAAGCAGTTGCTTTTCATCAGTTTTTACTCCCACAGTTTATCCTCTGCTTGTGGATAGTGTTTTTTAGATCCCTGCAGATTGTTCAGAGACATTGCATTGCCACTAATGGAGAAGTCCATTACCTTCGATTGTACCACAATGTATCAGTCTCTATGTACAATGTTTTCCTGGTTCTGCTCCTTTTGCTCTGCATCACTTCCTGGAGGTTGTTTCAGTCTCCATGAAATTCCTCCACTTTATTATTCCTTTTAGCACAATAGTATTCCATCACCAACATATACCACAATTTGTTCAGCCATTCCCCAATTGAAGGGCATCCCCTCATTTTCCAATTTTTGGCCACCACAAAGAGTGAAGCTATGAATATTCTTGTACAAGTCTTTTTCCTTATTATCTCTTTGGGGTACAAACGCAGCAGTGCTATGGCTGGATCAAAGGGCAGACAGTCTTTTATCGCCCTTTGGGCATAGTTCCAAATTGCCCTCCAGAATGGTTGGATCAATTCACAACTCCACCAACAATGAATTACTGTCCCTACTTTGCCACATCCCCTCCAGCATTCATTACTTTCCATAGCTGTCATGTTAGCCAATCTGCTAGGTGTGAGGTGATACCTCAGAGTTGTTTTGATTTGCATCTCTCTGATTATAAGAGATGTAGAACACTTTTTCATGTGCTTATTAATAGTTTTGATTTCTTTGGCTGAGAACTGCCTGTTCATGTCCCTTGCCTATTTATCAATTGGAGAATGGCTTGATTTTTTGTACAATTGATTTAGCTCTTTGTAAATTTGAGTAATTAAACCTTTGTCAGAGGTTTTTATGAAGATTGTTTCCCAATTTGTTGCTTCCCTTCTGATTTTAGTTACATTGGTTTTTTTTTGTACAAAACCTTTTTAATTTGATGTAGTCTAAATTATTTATTTTACATTTTGTGACTCTTTTCTAAGTCTTGCTTGGTTTTAAAATCTTTCCCTTCCCAAAGGTCTGACATGTATACTATTCTGTGTTCACCTAATTTACTTATAGTTTCCTTCTTTATGTTCAAGTCATTCACCCATTCTGAATTTATCTTGGTGTAGGGTGTGAGGTGTTGATCCAAACCTAATCTCTCCCACACTGTCTTCCAATTTTTCTAGCAGTTTTTATCAAATAACGAATTTTTGTCCCAAAAGCTGGGGTCTTTGAGTTTGTCATAAGCTATCTTGCTGAGATCATTTATGCCAAGTCTATTCCACTGATCCTCCTTTCTGTCTCTTAGCCAGTACCAAATTGTTTTGATACTCCTGCCTTATTTTTGTCAGTTGATGCCCAATAGATTTGGCTCCACCCTCTTACTTTCACCCTATGTGTATCTACCTTCCTCATGTGTGTTTCTTGTAGACAGCATATGGTAGGGTTTTGGATTCTAATCCACTCTGCTATTTGCTTGCGTTTTATGGGGGAGTTCATTCCATTCACATTCAGAGTTGTGATTAGTAGCTGTGTATTTCCCAGCATTTTGATTTCTGCTCCTGTTCCTGCCTTTTCTTCTTTCACTATTTCGTTCTACACCAATGTTTGCTTTTAAACAGTCCCCCTTGTTCCCACTCTTATTTTACTTCCCTTTCTACCCCACTCCCTTCTTATTCCTGCCCCCTTATTTTCCCTGTAGTCTTTCTAAAATTACCCCCCACCCCCTCCCTATCTTGTACTGCTTCCCTCCCCACCAGACTGTTTGTTACCCCTCTACTCCCCTATAGGGTGTAAATCTATTCTCTGCCCCCAATGGATTGGATTGTTCTTCCCTCTTTGGATCAGTTTCAAAGCATGTAAGACTTGAGTATTTCCTGTCTCTGACCTCTTTACCCTTCCAGTGTATTGATGTTCTCCCCCTTCCCACCATGAGCTTCTTTATGACATATAAATTTACCCCAATTTGTTTCTTTCCCCATTTCTTTTAATATTAACCTATTTTAAGCTCTAGTTATATATATGTATATATATGCATACTCATGTGTATGTATTTTTGCATGCATATATCTATATACCTCTTTTTGTCTTGTCCTTTCATCCTATACAGTTTGTCACTGTTCCCTCTAAGTGTACTTCTTTTTGCTGCCCCGGTAATAACAACAGTTTTTAAGAGTTACCAATGACCTCTTTTCTTATAGGGATACATATCATTTTAACTTATTGAGTCTCTTAAAAAATTTTTTTTTGTTTTGTTTTGTTATTCTTTTCCCCCCTCTTTTGTAATTACCTTTTGATGATTCTTTTGAGTTCTGTGCTTGGACATCAAATTTTCTGTTCAGGTCTGGTCTTTTCTTTACGAATTCTTGAAATTCTTCTATTTTGTTGAATGACCATACTTTCCCCTGTAAGAATATAGTCAGTTTTGCTGAGTAGTTGATTTTTGGTTGTAGACCTAGTTCCCTTGCTTTCCATGCCTTTCTTTTTTTCAGTGTGGATGCAGCCAGATCCTGAGTTATCCTCACTGTGGTTCCTTGGTATCTGAATGACTTCTTCTTGGCAGCTTGTAATATCTTTTCTTTGGTCTGATAGTTCTTGAATTTGGCTATAACATTCCTGGGCATTGTCAGTTGGGGATTAAGTATAGGAGGTGATCTGTGGATTCTATCAAGCTCCACTTTTCCCTCTTGTTCTAGGATATTGGGGCAGTTTTCTTTAATAATTTCCTGTAATAATATGTCCAGGCTTTTTCTTTTGTCATGGTCTTCTGGTAGGCCAATGATTCTTAAATTGTCTCTCCTTGAATGATTTTCTAAGTCCTCTGTTTTGTGAATGAGATGCCTCATATTTTCCTCAATTTTTTCATTCTTTTGGTTTTGTTTTATAGTGTCCTGCTGCCTTGTGAGGTCACTTGATTCTAGTTGTTGTATTCTGGTTCTTAAAGACTGGATTTCATCCTTAGTTTTTTGGTCATCCTTTTCCTTTTGGTCTGATTTTCTTTGGAGGTCATCTTTCATCTTCTTCACCTCATCTTTCATCTGCTTTGCCTCATCTTTCATCTCCTTTGCCTCATTTTCCAGCTGGTTGATTTTGCTTTCAAGACACTATTTTCTTGTTTTAGTTCTAGTGCCTCTGTTCCCAGATGACTTATCTTAGTTTTTAAGTTCTTACCCCAATTGTCTTCAGCCTCTCTTAATTGTGTTTTGAATTGCATTTTGAGTTCTTCCAAAGCCTGTATCCAATTTGCTGGGATTTCTGATTTTTCCTTTGCTGATCCTTCCCCCTTTGCTTAGTTCGCTCTTTGCTCATTACCTGTGTAGAAGCTGTCTATTGTAATTTCTTTCTTCTTTTTCTGTTGTTTGCTCAAGTTTACCCTTTCTTTGCTCCCCATATTTGTCTTTGCTCTTGCTCCTCTCATTTTTTTTTGGTTTTGGGGCTGTCAGTCTCCCCTCTTGGAGCTTTGTCAGATCTCTTGGTACAGTCTCTAGGGGAGGAATGTTAGCTTCCCTGTCCTCTGAAGGCTTTTGATCGGATTAAGTTCAACTGGGTTGGGCTGTATTTGCTCTGAGGCCGAAGACTCCTGGAAGGCTGGGCTGCCCAGGCTCTCTCCACTTCTCTCCAGCTGCTTCTCTGCTGTCTGCAAGGTTCTCCAGTGCCTTTGCCTGCCTCCCTGAGCTCTGAGGAGTCCTGATGGGATTTTGTTCAACTGGATTGTTCTGGATGTGCCCTGAGGCAATGGTGAGACTGGAGCCAGATGGAGGGACCCAGTCACAGCCCCAGTCTCTCCCTGGCTTCCTCCCTGCTGTCCATGCTGGACGCTCCAAGCCCGGTGCCCTGCTGCTCACAAGATAGACCCTCCAAACCAGTACCTTTGCCCGCTCAGAGGTTCCCATTGCCACTGGGGGCTCAGCCCTCTGGGTTGGGGGGGAGTGGTCCTGGGACCTTCCCTCTGCCTTCCCCTTAGACCCGAGCATTCTTGGATTCTGGCTTTTGGGGGGCATACCTTTTGATTTGAGTCCAGAAGGAGAGTTCCCTGCCTCTGTCCTGTAGTTCAGTTTGAATTTTGGTGCCCTAGGAGCATTCAGTTTGTAATTGGTAAGGAAGGGTTTGCTGAGGTCTGAACTTTTGCTGCTTGCTAAGCCACCATCTTGACTCCACCCTCCCCCCACCCCCCAGGATTTAATTTCTAAATTCCAAAATAAGTTACTAAAGTAAAATGGAATTTATGGTAGTTTATTTTACAATAGAGGGAAGATATTAAGGAAGAGAGAAGAGAGAGAGAGAAAGAGAGACAGACAGAGATAGGGATAGAGATAGAGACAGAGACAGAGACAGAGAGCGCCAGCCTTTCTCAGAGGTTCACACCTCCAGAAAGGCAAGGAAACTAAGTCAGGCTTTCACTCACCATGGTAACTATCTAAAAGGAAAGCAGTCTGATGTCTCCTGCACAAGCTCCTTCAGGGGTCCAGTTCCACAGCCAAGTGTCTTCACTCCAAATCTGAGTGTCTGTTTTCCAGTCTCTCAAGTGTCTGTTTTCCAGTCTCTCCTCTGAGTGACTCTTCTTCACTCTAAGCCTGAGTGCCTGTTTTATCCAGTCCAACTCCAAATGACTGAAGATTTCTCAATTTTATCCTTGTGTGCCTCTGTTTCCTCTATTTAAAGACATTTTTCTCTTGTGTCACCTTCCCTAAGTTTTACATCTACTTATGACAGCAGACGCTCCTCTTCAGGACTGCCCACTCAATGTATAAAATGGGTGTTCATACCTTTTTTAGTTAGGTAACACCTTTTGTGGTTAGTTAACCCCTTTTTTGGTTAGTTAACACCTTTTTGTAGTTAAAATGGGTAAATCTACTTTAAATACTGAATTAACTCTTTGGAGATTAAAATCTAAAAATAGACCAGGAATTATAATTTAATATTCCCAATAAAGGAAGAGCTAAATACCTTCATTGTTATAATCAGGAAATAGCTAAATCCAATCTTCACAACCCTAATTGCCTAGCTCTTGCCATACTTCTGTCTTAGAATTGATACTAAGGCCAAAGGTAAGGGTTTAACAACAATAACAAAAAAGGGCATGTGAGATTCTGTAGCAAAAATAAATAAGAGAACTATTTGATTATCCAAATCAAGTTAGTATAAAAGTCATTAAGTTAAAAAGTATTTATTAAGTGCCTATTATCCACCAGGCCCCATGCTAAGTGCTGGGGGTAAAAAGGAAGCAAAAAGAGTCCCTGCTCTTTTTAAAAAAAATATATTTATTTAGAATATTTTTCCATGGTTACATGATTCATGATTCCCCCTGCTTTCTTCCCTCCCCACTCCTGGAGCTGACAAGCAATTCCGCTGGGTTATACATGTATCATTTTCAAAACCTATTTCCATGTTATTCATATTTTCAAAAGAGTGATTTTTTAATATTAAAACCCCAATTATATCCCCATCGAACCACATGATCAATTCTGTTTTTCTTCTGCATTTCTATTACCACAGTTCTGGATGTGGATAGCTTCTTTCTCATAAGTCCTTCAGAATTGTCCTTGATAATTGCGTTGCTGCTAGTAGAGAAGTTCATTACATTGGATTGTACCACACTGTATCCATCTCTGTATACAATGTCTCCTGTTTCTGCTTCTTTCACTCTGCATCATTTCCTGGAGGTCATTCCAGTTCCCATGGAATTCCTCCAGTTCATTATTCCTTTTAGCACAATAGTATTCCATCACCATTAGATACCACAATTTGTTTATCCATTCCCCAATAAAGGGGAGAATCCCTGCTCTTAAGAATGTCACAATCTAATGGGGAGAACAATGTGCAAACAGCTATGTACAAACACTATGTACAAACCTATAAATAGGACAGAGATAATCAATAGAGGGAAGACACTAAGATTGAGGACTGGGAAAGGCTTCTTGGAATCAGTCAGTTGTCAGTTGTAGGAGTAGGCCATGGAGTTAGTCCCCCATTGTTTCTATCCCTTGGACAGGCACTGCAGGTAATCTGAAGGAGTTCAGATATAATGAGTCATGGAAGTTATAAATATATATTCAAATGTTGATTTCAATGAGCAAGGAGTTCTTGGGTCAGTCTTACGTCTATATAATTAATGATTTACAACCGAATCCTTTTATCAGAGAAATTGGCTTGGGGTTGAAATTCAGGTTATGGAGTTGAACTTTACTTGACCTTTGAGAGTTGGCATGTAGCTTTGGACTTCATGCAGTGAAAAGGAGACAGCCAGACTAAAAAGTTCCTAGAGATCACAAAAGCTTGATTTCATTCTCTGACTTAAGTAGACTAGAAATCCTGAGAGTCAGGAAGAATACCTGAAAGGGATCAGAGATGGCTCCTAGGATTAAGAAAGGCAGCAGTACCTTCAGTAGTCTTCCTTTGGTCATCTATCTGGTGACTTTTTGTAAAGGAACTTGTAAACCAATGTTTAAAACATTTGTTGTATTCTTTTGTTTTGTGGATTGATTCATTTACATTTAAATAAACCCTATAAGCCACTCTTCTCTCAGTCAGTTTGGCTTCTGACTGATTCCAAACTCTATGTGTCTTAATTTTTCTTTATGTGCCTGTACTTTCAATCTTAATTTTTTTGCCCTTTGTCTCCAGTTTCTGGCTTCCCTCCTAGGTTAGACGAATCCATGTATGTCTTGCTGAGACTGGACTGCAGCATAGACAAAGAGAAGGGTCTAGAATTGAAGAGAAGGAGCAGACTGGGCTTGACTGTTTGGAAATTATGCCACATCTCCAATGACCTCATGTAATTTCTTAGCATTTGGGCCCATATTTTTTAACATTATTTTCCCAGAGATGCTATTGACTGAATTCTATACTATGTTCTCAAGATAATTAAAGTTGCAGGTAACAGATTGGGCAAGCAGGTTGCCTAATAGATGACAGCTATGTATAAACAATGATGACTTCTATGGGAGAAGTGGGATAAAGGACACCAACATGATACATGAATGCACATAGTATTGTTGTAGTAGGCTTGAGCTGAACCCCCAGGGTTTGGGAAGTGTACCCTTTGCAATGATGCAAGACTCCAAAACTTCTAATTTTTAAAGGCCAGATTTTTCCATTACTTTTTTTTTAAACCCTTACCTTCCATTTTGGAGTCAATACCGTGTATTGGTTCCAAGGCAGAAGAGTGGTAAGGGCTAGGCAATGGGAGTCAAGTGACTTGCCCAGGGTCACACAGCTGGGAAGTGTCTAAGGCCAGATTTGAACCTACGACCTCCCATCTCTAGGCCTGACTCTCAATCCAATACCCAGCTGCCCCCTCCATTACTTTTTGATCCTCCTTTTCCTTTTGAACGATTTTTCTTTGTAACTTGTTCTCTTTTTCTTTTTTTTTTTTTGGTCATACTTTCTAGCTGGTCAATTCTGGCTTTCAGGTTACTATTTTCTTGTTTTAATTCATGTGCCTCTGTTTCTAGATGACCTATGTTGCTTTTTAAGTTCTTTTCCCAGTTTTCTTCAGTCTGTGTTATTTGTTTTTTGAAAAAAATTTTAACCCTTCCAGAGCCTGAATTCAGTTCACTGGCATTTCTGAGATTTTGCTTAATGTTCCCTGGTCCACCTCTGTTCATCTGTTCTTTGTTGTTTTTCTGAATAGTAGTTTCCCGTAGTAGTATCTTTTTTTTCTTCTGTTGTTTACTCATTTATTCTCCCCCACCCCACCCCACCCCACCCCACCCCTTTGCTTGTGGGCTGAACACTTGCTCCTCTGGTTGTTTGCTGATTCTGTGAGTTTGAGCTTTTCTGCCCTCTAGAGGCTTCTTCTCTGTGCTGCTTGTATACTGGATTTGGCCAGTTGAGCTGATTTGCAGAACTGAAGTTGCCCTGAGGTCAAAACTTCCCATAGCAGAGGCCCAAGATGGAGATGTGGTGGCTGAAGGCTGCAATTAGCCTGCCCTCTTCTGCTTCTTTCCTCCAGCTGCCTCCTTGCCACCTGTGGTCTGAGCCCTAAGCTTCACATTGTTGTGGTAGCAAGATACTCTGTCCTGGTTGGAGCCCTCACCCAGAGATCCCACCATCCTTCCTGAGTCTCAGCACAGTAGGTGGGGGAGGTTGCATTGGGACCTTCCTTCTTTCTTCTTTTTATATTAGAGAATTCAACCTTCTCTGTATACCTTTAAAGTTGAATCAAGCAGGAGGGTCGTATAGCTGTTTTGTTGCATTGCTACTTGTAGCAAAATCCATTACATTGGATAATTCCACAATGTTTTACTTTCTATATACGATGTTTTTCTGGTTCTGCTCATTTCACTCTGCATCAGTTTGATGAGGTTCTTTCAGTTCATATGGAAATCCTCCAGTTCATCATTCCTTTCAGCACAATATTATTCCATCACCATCAAATACCACAATTTGTCCAGTCATTCTCCAATCAAGGGACACCCCCTCATTTTCTAATTTATTGCCACCACAGAGTGTGGCCATTAATATTTTTGTACAAACATTTTCCCTATTATCTCTTTGGGGTACAAACCCAGAAGTGGTATGCCTGGAACAAAAGGTATATATATTTTTAAAAAACCGTTTGCACATAATTCCAAATTGCCTTCCAGAATGGCTGGTTATTAATCAATATATTTTTATTCATTCATAAAAAATGCTCAGAAAAATTTGAGTAAAGGACTGCTGTGGAAAATTAATATTTGAATTGGCATTTTTTGAAAAATAATCTTCTCTTTAGCCCCCCTGAGAAAGTTTGATTTTAAAGCTTAGTCTTTCTCCCAGGCTATGAAATCAGTTGGGTCTTCCCCTCTTTTGTCTAGAGTGGAGACCTGCTTCCTATTTATCTATAAATGTGAGCTTGATTAATGAAATCAGTGCACTAAGCAGCTGCCATTTTTGGCCTACAGTGACCACCATACATTAGGGAGGAAGAGGGCCTCTTGGGGTCCTGAAGATCCTCCTCTTCCTCTGATTGAGGTTTCAGTTCATTTCCTGTGTGATTACACTCCAATCAAAGACATCCTGGGGAGGGACCACGTGCTGTTAGAAGGGAGATACAGTGGATTAAGTGACAGAATGGAAGCCTTTTTTTTTTTTGCTTCCCAGCTTTCCTTCCTAGCTATTTAGTTCTTTGGCCCCTCCTTTCTGGCCACGTTCTCTCCTCCCTATGCCTAGCTGCTTTGTTTGCTCCAGCTTAAACTTCTGCTTTCTCTGACCTTACCTAATTGCCTGACTGCTCCAGCTCACATCTCACCTTTTGGGCTCTACCTGAGTTTTGTGAAAGGAAATTCTTGGTTCTCTTTGTCTATTTTAAACTTACACTTGTGAAAAGGGAATCTTCTTTGCCTAATAGGAGTTAAAACTTTCGTTCACAATAATTTAAGTCCCCTACTTAGTACCTCACTAGACTGTGAAGACAGGATTAACTCTCCTTTGCCTACTTTTGAATTAATCAACAAAAGTGGAATACACCCATACTTAACCCTAAAGTAAGAGAAGACCACAAACTCTTACTACAGGAGTTTACACCTCCAAAAGGAAGTGGGGGGAAGTCTGCAACCCGCATGCTAATCTGGGTGATAACTCAGAAATATGTGAATCCTAGGAGAAGAGTTAACATCTTTAGAGGTGAGAACTCAATCCCATAGACACTGCCCCTGGGCAATGCTGGGCACTTTGGAAACTGTGATTGGGCCTTGTGAAGAGGGGAAGGGACAGGAAACCACCATAAAAGCCATGAAGCCCTTTCCCAGTGGTTGCTCACTTCCTGCCCTCCTGGCTGAGGACTAGTATAGGTATTTCTCTACCCTCTTTCACATTTCTCTACATTATTGTTTCCCCTCTATTTTGGTAAATAAACTTCTGACTTGAGATATAATGATTTCAGTGACCACGTTATTTTCTATAATTTAAGTCCAATCATTTAATTTAACCTTTACAGTTTTTTGGCATCTGTTCAGATTGTGGAAGGCTAGTTAGAATTCTGGAGTGGCAGATTTAATAAATTACTATTTAAAAACTAAAAATACAGACTCCAGAGCATTTCATTCATATACAATAGTCACCTTGGAGTAGTCAAAGAAGAATTTATTAAAATACCTCTATTTCAAGGTTCAGGATGAATTTCATCTCCATTATAAATGAAAAGAAATTGGAGTAGTCCAAATCAAAGGGTCAGAGGATTAAGAGAAGCTGGCCTACTTTTTGTTCAGATAAGGAAACTGCAATCTAGACATGTAGTGCCTTGGTTCACTGAATTTCAGTAGCTCCACTCTGATTGGATTTACTGTGATTCCAAGCTGGCTGAATGGCACAAGGATAGAATGCTGCACTTGGAGGCAGGAAGTACCAAGTTCAAATCCAGATTTTGATACTTTATAGCTGTTTGACTGTGAGCAAAATCTTGTCTGGCCTTTAATATGTAGTAATGGGACTTGTGAAGAAGAGCATGGAGGCAGAGAGCACAAGGTACTATTTATCTAATAAATTGTTAGGTCATCTAGCCATAGATTTATTTATTTTGCCCTATTTTCGTAGTCAATGAAAATGACACCACAGGTGATGTTTTGTGCACAAATTGGATTTAAATGGGGCAAAGTTGCATAAAGTCCTCTTTCTTCCATAGTCATTAAAGTCACAAAAGTCAGGCCTGGCAATGGCTGGAGTTGCAGTGGATGAACTGGACGTTATTGGTGTCTGACCATGCATGCCCTAGGTGCTCCACTGTGCTACAGATTCTTGGAGCCACAGGTGAGTGCCAGGTGGACACCTAAGGTGGATGAGCAGCCCTGAAGAGGGCTTGGTGAGTTCTCACACCAGAGATCTGAGTCTCCCTTGAACACCTATATGCCTCCGTTGTATGGGAAGAATGTAGGAAGATAATGAAAGTTGGGGTTGGAAAGGTAGATTAGTATCAGAAAAAGATCTTGAATGTTGAAATGACAGTCTTTGTTCTATTTATATGGTGGCACCATTAAAAACATAGCACAGAAGGGTTAAATTTGAGGGTTATTTTAGGAAAGTTAGAGCAGTGATGTAAGCTATATTGGAAAGGAGAGCAGTTAGCAGGGTACTATATCCATTTACTCATGAGATAGGGGAATAAAGAAGGAAGGAACCCATTTTATTGACTGGTTGAGGGAATTCAAGGGATTGGAATATGGGGTAGGGAATCTTCTTAAGTCACAAATCATACAAGATCCATTTTAATTTAAAACCCCACTAAAGAAGGAGTGAACAGCTCCTTATTGCTTCTGTCATTTGTAGTTTTGACAAGATGTGCTCTAACGGATTTTATTTCTCAAGGCTAAATTGCTGTTAATTCTAATTCCTTTATACCAAAAAAAAATCTTCAAGACTATCTTCTTAAAAAAAACTTTAAAAAAAAGTTAGGCTTTAGCTCTGTGCTTCCTAGACTTCTTGGACTTGAGACTGTAAAGAAATATAAAACTACTTAGGTTTAAAGCCAACCAAAGAAGATCTACAGTTTTGAAAGTAGGAAAGGTAACTTTATTTTTTTTTAAACCCTTACCTCCCATCTGGGAGTCAATACAGTGTATTGGCTCCAAGGCAGAAGAGCGGTAAGGGCTAAGCAATGGGGGTTAAGTGACTTGCTCAGGGTCACACAGCTGGGAAGTGTCTGAGGCCAGATTTGAACCTACGACCTCCCATCTCTAGGCCTGACTCTCAATCCACTGGGCCACTCAGCTGCCCTGGAAAGGTAACTTTAAAGGCAATGACAACTAATTTTTTTTCTCCCAAAGTTAGTTTTACTAAAACAGTGTTGCAGATAAAAAAATTAAATGAAAGCAAATGTTAGTTTGTAAAAAGCCTAATTTTCTATATTTAAAATAATGGCCTCCAAACTTGTCTATGTACCCCCTTAGGGAAAAAAATTGAGTTATGTATCTGAAAATGTATTATTTACTTATTTATAAATTATACATGTACTACTGAATAATTACACACATCAGAAAACATGTTTAAAATCAAAATTGGTAAAGATGAATTAATACTTATCCTAGTATAAATCCCCAGGAGTTTGAGTAGGAGAGAGACAGTCAGATCTCCACTTTAGGAAAGTCACTTGTGGCTCTGTGAAGGATGGGTTGGAGTCAGGTGGAATGAGAAAGGAAAACCCTTTTCGGAAGGGTTTATAGTAATCCAGGTCATTAGTAATGGGGGATTGAACTAAGTTGGTAGCCATTTCATAAAGAAAAAGGAAACAGATTCAAGAGATATTATGAAGCTGGATATGACAATTTATCAAATAACTGGATTATTTGTGGGGTGAGGGAGAGCAAAGAGCTGAAGATGATACAAACTATAGACATGGGTGCCTAGAAGGATGATAATTCTCACAACAGTAATAGGGACGTCTGCAAGAGGAATGGGTTTGGTTGGGAAAGATAATGCAAGGAGATCTCTAATGTAGATCACAACCCATCTATGTCTGGGTTATCCTGTGTGACTTACTATCTCACATAAAACTAAGAGGGGAAGTGAGTCTCTTATTAAGGAGTAGAGCCTGTTCCTCAAAGGGTGCTTTCAGTGATCAGGAGAAAGAAAAAAGAGTTAGAATTTTCCAAATGGCAAATAACTATGTAGTCATAGTTATTGCTATGGAGAACCTCAGTAGCAGTTGGGTGTAGCTGTAACCCATCTTTCTATCCTTTGATTGATCACACACTTGTCAGATGCCCCCCACCCCAGCCATTTTGGAGACCACTGGTTTAAAATGTTGCCCATATCCTTTTGCCATGTTTTGTGGCTTTTAGCACAGGTTTAGAGTTGGGAGAGACATTAGAGGGCATCCAGACCATTTTACGGATCAGGAAACCAAGGCCCAGAGAGGCTAAGTGATTTGTTGAAGGTCTTCTAGGTATTCTCTGAGCCAAGAAGCCAGCTCAGATCTCTTGATTTCATTTCCAGCCCTTTTAAATTCATTCTTGAAGTTCAGGTCATAATCTCCAAAAAAGAAACCAAACAGGTGCTGACAAAACATTTTATTGTAATTCTATAACACTCATAGTACAATATAGTCTCTTCTGCTTCTTAAGTCAGAAACAATTACTGTTGGGCTTAAAAATATTCTCATTATGCAAAATATGCCTTACATATTTTTACAAAAATGCCTCTTCTATACATATTTCATATAATTTATACATTCAATTTTCCCCAAAGACAGAATGAAAATTTAAAATGGCTTGGTTTGTTCTCAGAAGCAGAACAAAGTCCAGTTGTTTGTTATTCCCTTGAAAATCAACTATGAAAATATAAAATTATATATTAAGCAAGTTGATTTTTATAACTAAAGTACAATTTCTCCTCAGAGTCCAAAGATTTTCTTATTTTTCATTCTTCTCGACTACAGAAAGGATAATTAAAATGCAATGGAATGGTGGCTCAGATAGATATTTCTTGTCAAGATAATATTGTAATCACCATTGCAATTACTTAAGAGTTCTCTTAGGGCAGCTAGGTGGCTCAGTAGATAGTGCACCAGGCCTGGAGACAGGAGGATCTGGGTTCAGTTTGATCTGACATTTCCTAGCTGTGTGACCCTGAGCAAGTCACTTAACCCCAACTGCCTCACCCTTACAGCTCTTCTGCCTTGGAATCTGTACTTAGTATTGATTCCAAGACTGAAGGTAAGTATTAAAAAAAAAATGAAGTTTTCTTGTTCATTTACTCAGATCTTCAACAGCTGGAAAAACTCTAGTATAAGTCTGGAGATGGCCTGAATGTAGTTATCAGTGGTACATGGGGTACCATGTATTTCATTTTTTCAGCCACAAAAATTCATGCAACAGTTTATTAAAAAGCGTGTAACAGCTATACTTTACATTAGTAAAGCCTGTATCCACTGCACTAATAGAATCATGGGTCTCTGAAGCAGAGTATACCACAAGGTGGCTTATGCTACTTTTCAAATATAAAGTATTTTATTTAACATTCTTATTAGGGACTCCTCACAATCCTTAATACTAGAATCTGATTTATCAGTTGATACAAAAAATTTATCGTAATTATACTTTTAAATAAAAATTTTCATTTTACTATTTTTTTTGCTTCATTGATTAAAAAGAAAAAGAAACATTACATCAATTGATGCAACTTGGTCCTTCAAGGCATTTGGAGATTTCAGTTCTTCTTTAAGCATCTGAATCTTTGAAAGTGGTATAGCAGGTAAAATGGGAGTGGAATGAAAGGGCAAGAAGTACAATTTCACTTATTACTCTGACACATACCCCTTTTATTATACAAAAACCCCCCCCAAAAAACAAAAAACCAAACCCAAACCTTTCAGGGGTTTCTTCTAGACAAAGCAGACAGGAAAGTGTCTATTTCTTAGTGTCTTTAACCACTTCACAAATTATCCTTGCTTTAGCTGACCTACTTTTAGAACAAAAACAATTCCCTGAAATCTGGAACACCAAGTGTATCTACTCAAAGCAAGATAAATTGCTTTAAAGAAAAACTAGGGGAAAAATAATCTAATTCTGCATAGTAATTTTTTGAGCAATAATAATAGCTAAGGTTTGCAAAGCATCTAAAATTATCCACCTGGCAAGTTGATTTTTATAACTAAAGTTCAATTTTTCCTTCAGAGTCCAAAGTTTTCTAATTATTCATTCTGAATATTTCACATATATTTGTCTTATATGATCCCCACAACAACTCTGGGAGTTAGGTGCTATTTTTGTCTATGTTTTTTCAGATGAGGAAAATGAGAAAGAAAAAGGTTGCAGGGTCATACAGCTGGTGTCTGAAGCAGGATCTGTACTTGAGATCCTGACTCACTGCACCATCTAGCTACAAAGTGGGGACTTAGCTATACCTCAACAAGGACAATATTCAAAGCAAATGTCAGGGTCAAATTCTCACTTACTACTTGGTGAGTTTTTTCTCTCTCTTTGTTAGGCTTAACATTGAAAGGCCTCAAAATACATGATCTTTTATGGTTAGCTCAATTCCAGGAAAAACCAGATAGGTTGATCATCCCTTTAATTTCTTGGTTTTTATAAATAATGCTTAAGGGCCCTGTATTGCCACAGCTACTACTGAAAAGCAAAACAAAACAAAACATTCCCCTAAGTTTACCTGAAAAAAGGAACACACTGAGCAGCTGGGCCTAGATCCACTGAAAAACTTAATGAAAGTAAGGCAGCGTCCTGAAATATTTACATTCCAAGGTGCTCTGTTGGAAGACAAAGTAAACATTACCAGGAACTATTTTTTAAATGTTCCAAAACAAAACTAATGAGTGTCACTAAAGTGTAGCTGCTAATTTGGATCCTGATTATATGGTGTCAAACCTCAAATTTGCCTTCATTAATCATAGAAGTGCAGCTGTTCTGCAGAAACAATATTCCACATTTAGCCAGAGGCAGTGTGCCAAGTATCAGAAAAGGCAGGATTTCTAAAAGTAAGCTTCAATCACTGTTCTTTATTAACTCACTCAGAGATGAGCCCCCTCTGAAGCTTTTGTAGATTCATCAACCTCCTGAAAGCAATACGGAGTAACTTTGTGTTTGAGAATCAGCATTGATTCCTTTAAGTTTTGCTGACATTAGAGAAGATACAGACATTTATTCTATCACAGAATGTAAGAATCAGAAAGGACTTTAGAGATCATCTAGGCCCACCCTCTCATTTTACCAACAGGGAAATGAGGCCCAGAGAAGGTGATAATCTGGATACTTAACTCAGCAACACCATTAAATCCCAGTCTGGGAGGGAGGGAGGGAGGGAAGGAGGGAAGAAGGGGGAGAGAGAGAAAGAGAGAGAGAGAAGAGAGAGAGAGAGAGAGAGAGAGAGAGAGAGAGAGAGAGAGAGAGAGAGAGAGAGAGAGAGAGAGAGAGAGAGAGAGAATTTCTTTTATATCAAATTCTTATAGCAGAGTATAAATAGAGTTTGTTTTACATATACTTACACACACACACACACACACACACCTCAAAAGCTTAAGACTTAAAAGACAAGTTTGTGTCTGGTTAATGAATCAAGGCTTGCTGCTTGGGGCCTTAAAAAGACCCACTCTCCGAAAGTATCTGACAAGTAATGGCAGAGAAAATAACGTGATGCTAATCCTTACTGGAGCAAACAATTTGTGAACAGCATAGGCCATTACAAATGTGCTTGTGCCGGTGACAATCTTAGATTTATGGAACGACTCTGCAAGCCCTAGTTTGAAGAGAAAGGAAGATACATCCACGCCACTGGAAGAGAAAAAGAGAAGAAATATCATTATCACAACAGGGCCCTTCTTGGGAATTATACTTATCATTAGAAGCTTCTTAACTGTGAGAGAAATACTTTCCTGCAGTGGTGTGCTGAGAAGAGCCAGATGACTAAAAACTAAGTTAGTCAGCATGAATTCACAATTGTTATTCATATGCTTGTCATTTTGACAGTATAAATCAATATGGTACATTTTGGTTATAAAGCACTTTAATTTACATCATCCCACTTTATACTCCACAGTAACCCTTTAAGGAAGGCAATGCAAATATGTTATCCTTGCTTAGAGTTAAGGAAAGTAAGAAGAAACAAAAGACTTCCCTTTAGAGCTTATAGATAATGAGAAGAAGTTAAGAGAAGTTATCAGAGAGAGAATATTGGAAAGTGCACATCTGTATGTTGAGAGCCTTCATCTGGGTTAGGAGTTGGTTGGGGGTTGGCATAGGGAGAGAGGCGGGAGGGAAGGTACACATCTTGCTACTGCGTGGGAATGCATAGCAGGAAGATCTATGGAAAGCATACTGGACTTGGAATCAGAGAACCTCGGTTCAAATTCTGACTGGTTCTGCTTCCTATGTTATCCTGGGCCAAATCAATCTCTTGGGGTCTGGTCTCATTTTTCTTCTCTGTAAAATGAAGGAAGTGATCTGGACGATTTCTAAGGCTCAAATAATACTGACAATGGTGATTATGATAGCAGCTAACATATACATACACATGTATGTGTATATATATGTTTATTTATTATTAAATATTTATCTTTAAGATTTACCAAATACTTTAAAAATAATTTCATTTGATCCTCACAACAACCACATCAGGGAAATGCTGTTATTAGACAGTCAAAAAATATTTTTTAAGCACTCACCATGCAAAGCACTGGGTATACAAAGAGAGGCAAAAATGTAGTCCCTGTCCTCAAAGAGGTCACATTCTAATTTGGGGTAAACCACATACAAACAGCCATGATGAAGAATTAAACATAATAAGTAAAATATAAATAACAACCCTAAATTGTAGGATTCTATATAAGACCTGTATTCAAGTCAAGTGCTCTGCTATATTGGAAAGACAGTATGCTGCCAAAAAGTGATCAAAAGTCATGAATAGCTTTAAATAATTAAATGATTTAGATAACTGTTCTCATGAGAGGTTTTTATGGGAAGAAAGCAGGAGGGGGAAGGAAAGGGTGGAACCAACCCCTAGATTTCAGTGCTTACGAAATTTGGTTTAGCACCTTCTCTGTGATTTATGATCTCAGAGAACTGCCTGAGGTAACAGAGGTTAAGCAACTTGTTCAGTAACACAGAAGTCCATGTATTTGAAATCTGAACCCAGGTTTTTCTGACTCCACAGTTAGCCCACTATCCATTTGTCTCTGTTCCTGATGAAATTCTCAAAATCAGAGTCCCACCTTGAAACAATCAAGTAGATTATTCCCAAAGATAGTAGCGAGATCCCAATATGCAATGAAACAGCCACGGCTCCATATTCTTTAAAAACGGTTTTCAGTTGCTGGGATTTGCTTTGCTTTTTCTCATCCACAACACCGGAGTCTGTGAGTGCTGTCTCTGTTTTCTTCGGGTCCTATGCACAAACAGGAGAAAGGTTAGAAATGATAATAGGTATAAGAAGAATAATGCCTGACCCTGTATAGAGGACTTTGGGACACCTTATCTCATTAGATCCCATAAAAAATTGTGTGAAGTAGTCAGTACACAAAAATTGGAAAAACCCTGGGCTGAGAGTCAGAGAAGGTCTAGCTTCTAGAGAGAGAGAGAGAGCATATACTAGCTTACTTTGTGCTAAGCACTTTCTAATTAATATCTTATTTGATCCTCATAACAGCCCTGGCAGTTAGGTGCTATTATTATCCTCATTATTCTAATTTTATAGATGAGGAAACGGAGGCAAGCAAGGCTAAGTCACTTGCCCAGGTTTCACAGTGAGTGTTTCAGGCTGGATTTGATCTCTGATCTTTCTGACAATAGGTCTAGTGCTCCCTCTAATATATCATCTAACCATCTAGCCTATGGTATACACCCCAAGGAGGTCAAAGCTAGAAATACATTTTTGAGAAATACTAAAATATCCTGAGTAACACTTTTTGTGGTTGTAAAATATTAGAAGCAAGATAGATATTCATTGAATGGGAAATGATTAAATAAACTGTAAGTATGTGAATGTAATAGAATATTGCTATGTTATAAGAAATGATGATCTTAGAGAAGAATAGGAATAGTGACATAAACTGATTCAAAGTCAAGTTAGCAGATCCAGTAAAATTATATATATATATATATAATGAGAACAGACTTGTAAATGAAAAGCACAACCCCCTCTTAAGTGAATGTAAGTATAATGGCCATCAAGACTGGACACTTAAAAATGGGACTTCATCTCATCTTTGAAGAGGTGGGAAATTAGGGATGTGGATCATGATTAGGCTTGGAATCTGCACCCCACGCCCTCCACTTTCTTTTTTATTTTTTGTCCCAATTCTTTGTCTCTTGATGGAGAGGGAGAAGAGGAAGGTAGATATTTGGAAATAAAGATGGTAAAAACAAAAAATGACAACAAGAAATCTGCTTCACAGAATTATAGTTAAGACATTTAAAAAAGCTGAAGTAAAGAAAATATCAAATCAAGATGTGAAATGTAGGATGCGTTAGTTGTAAAAATATGAATAAACTTTATTATGATTGGGTTATTATTCTCTTTAAATGCTCTCTTATTATACTGACTTGCTTGCTGTTACTGCTATACAACATATCCCCTTAGCACTTTTGTACTGGATGTCCTCAGTGTTTGGAATATAGTCTTCATTTTTACCTCCAAGAATTCTTAGCTTTCTTCTTGAAGTCTATGAGACCCTCAAAATAGGTATGGAGCGACTGTGAGTACATATCAGTTACTTCCATATACCGACTTTGCTCCCAAACCAGTGACTGTTTTCCCTAAGGCTGTGCTTGAAATATAGCTCAACTGCATTGACTGTAAAAGTATCAGGTCAGAAGTAGACATCAAACAAACAGTAGAATCAAGGCTCCTTTGGGGAGGAGCTCTAGATACCTGAGAGGGAGCTCTCAAAAAGGCAAGTTTCTATATAAAAAGGTTGTAACAGTGAATGACAGCAGGATGGAGTAGATTCTTCCAAAGTTTTTCCCCAGCGCTGTCAGCCAATCACACTGGATATCTGATTTCTGGTCTGTGACCCCAGAAGGCCTTTCTTACTTTTTTCTAGGAGAGGGTTGTAGGGACCTGGAATTAGGATCTTGAAGTGGAGAGTGGGGTATGAAACTGAGACGCAGCTATTTGACATTTCTCATAGACAGAAGTAAAAATAAGATGAGCCTTTCTGAGGCAAAAGGACTATCAGGATTACCTGGGCATCTTCTATTCTGAGCAGGAAAATAAAGAAAATTCAGGATGATAGGGAGAAGAGAATCAAGCAGAATAGGGGAGAAGATGTGTGGGCCTAGACAAGGTCAGGGTCTGTGCAGGGTGCAGAAACAGGATAAATGGAAGTTATTTGGTTTGGTTCTGGGCTACAGATCTAGGAGGGGACTTGTGCCTAGGGAAGGATTGCGGGTTTTAAATTGTGTGCTAAGTAAAGAACAAGTTCCTTAATTCCTTTTTTGTGTCTGGTCCCAGGAATTGGCTTGAATCCCAGAGTAAAAGGAAGCCTAAAGTTTTGTCACCTTGAACTTGCAAGAGATGTCTGTCTGGTTGAGAGGTGGTAGAGTCCAGCAGCAATCTACTGGAAACCTAACCAGGATCAGACCACAGGCACATTGCTCAGACCCAAATCTGGACCAGGAACTTGAAGAGCTCAGAGCAGAGGAAAAAAGCTCAGACTTTACTCTGGAGGTTCCCCAGTCTGAGCTGTCCCTGAGATCTTTGAATAAAACAAAATCTAATGCCTCAAGAAAGCAGCAGCAGGAACAGCCCACACATTGCCTCCAGAAGTACTCAGAGCCTGGCACTAATATAAAAGTCAGAAGTCAAGAAGTAGGCTGGAAGAATTAGCAAACAAAAAAAGAATCTCATAGTAAAGATCTATGGTGAAAGGGATGCTCAAGTCACAAATCCATAAGAAAGCATAACTTCAAAACACCTACAAGTAAAACCTCAAGGAAAACATTGCCTGGGTACCAATTCTGCTAAAAATCCTGGAAGAGGTGAAGCAAGAGCAAAAGTTAAATTTTTTTAAATAAAGGAATAAAAGGGCTAGACTAAGGAAATTGGAAAAGAAATAAAAGTTACAGAAGAATTAGAAATAGCTAACAGTTTGATACAAAAGGTCTAAACCTTTATTACTTAACAAACAGACTTTCTGAAATTAAAATGGCCCAAATAGAAGTCATCAACTCCATGAGGCAATAAGAAATATTGAAACAAAGTCAAAAGACTGAAGGAATAAAAGAAAATATAAGGTATCTTGTGGCAAAAACAAACGATCTGGCAAAGAGTTTAAGGAGCAGAAATTTAAGAAACTGCACAACTTGAAAGCCATGAATGGGGGCAAAAAAAGACCTGAGATATCATACTGCAAGAAAAGAATTCATCAGTCACTTCTTGAAAAAACTCATAAATGGGTAGCTTAGTGTATTAAGAGCCAGGCCTAGAGTGGGAGGTCCTAGGTTCAAATCTAGTTTCAGACACTTCCCAGCTGTGTGACCCTGGGCAAGTCATTTAACCCCCATTGCCCAGCCCTTACCACTCTTCTGCCTTGGAACCAATACACAATATTGATTCTAAGAAGGAAGGTAAGGGTTAAAAAAAAACCCAAACAAACCAAAAAACTCATAAATGAAAACTTCTAGGAACATTACAGTCAGAATCCAGAGCTTCAAAAAAAAAGAAAGGAAAAAAATACTGTAAGTAGTCAGAAAAAATTCAAGTCCTAAGGAGCCTCCAGTAGTTTCCCCCACATTTTTTGGGAAAAGTAAGGATCCAGTCTATTATGATATTTTGGGCATTCCAAAGATTCTTTCTTCTTTCTATGACATTTCACTACAGGATTGGTATAATTCTGATACATGATGTTTCAGTTATCCCTTATTCTCTTACAAATCAAGAGCAAGGCTTTTAAGATTCGAGATGAATGACAGACAATTTGATAGTTTATAGCAGGGGTTCTTAACCTTTTTTGTGTAATAGACTCCTGTGACTGGCAAAAAACACAGCCACTTTCTTAGAACATTTTTTTTAATTGAAGGAAATCTTGGATTTCATGTAAAGGTTAGTGAAAATAAAGATTTAATCTTTTTTCTTATCTAAGTCCATGGACACTTTGAAATTTATTTACAGATTCCTGAAAAGTCCATGGGTCCCAGATTAAGAAACCCTGATTTAGAAGGGAGAGATTAAAAAATTCATTTTCCCTCATCCATCCTTTATAAGGCATTTAATGTTTGCAAGAAAGGACTAGTAGATGGTGTCCTTTATAATGTAGCTGAATCATACAACTCTTCACAAAATACTATAAAAGGCCTTTAGATGTTAGGTAAAGTTAATCTACCCACTCTGTACTCAATAATTTAGATTTGATCAGGAATGAATTATATCCCTCACTTCTTCATCATTTCAAATCTGCTTTCCAAAGTTACATTTCTGCTGAGTGATTATCATTTAGCTGAATATCTACTGTATATATGTAAGGACTTATGCTAATACTAGATTGTATATGCTTAGCATTGTAGCTAGTAGCCTGGCCTTGTGGCAGGTTGGGGGGTGAAGAGGAAGAGTGGGGAGAGGGAGGGGGAGCAAGGGGAGGGAGGGAGGGAGAGAGAGAGAGGGAGGGAGGGGGAGAGAGGGGGGAGGGAGAGGGAGAGGGAGGGGGGGGGAGAGGGAGAGGGGGGGGAGAGGGAGAGAGAGCTGAATTATCAAGAGCCAAATCTCTCAGTCACATACACAGCACTCTCAAATGTCCAGGGCTTTGGAGATAGGCAGGTGCTATCTGTAGCTCTCAGGCTTCAGTGTATCATATACACTTATTTCCCGCCTTCTACTTACTTGGAGACTTCTTTGGGAAGTTTTTTTTGGGGGTAGGCAACTTAAAAAAGCACTTCAAAGTTACTTTGTGTTCTCAACAGTTTATTCTGAAATCATGAGTCTCAAAACAAGCCTTTTGCCCTTTGGGTTCGACAATACAGCCACAACCAGTCTTTCTACTCTACCTTTTACTAAGCTGTTAACCAACCATTTGGGCTCTTCATTAGCCTCTGGTCCAGGAAGGTTCTCGTCAGCACCCACCTGGAGCTCAGAGCTGACAGAAAGGGCTAGCCTCCAGGCCAGACAGCTAGATTCCTATACACAAAAGAATGATTCTTTGAGGCTGATTAGATACCAAAGGCTTTCAGCTGGAATGCTGGCAGCTTAACCCACTCCAAATCCCTTCTGATGCTTTGGACAAGGTTCTCAGTGAACTTCAGACAATAAAGACAAGAGGACGAGGACGGGTCATCAGCACAGTCTGTTTCTCAGAGGGAGGCACTGTAGAGAGCTCAATATTTCCAGTCAGGGCAGGGCTGGGGCTAAAACATATTTTCTGAATTCAGGAGGTAATTCTGGGCAAGAGTTCACTATTCCTCCCTCCCCCCCAACATATTAGTTTCTATTTTGAAACTGTTCAGGATCATTGAGGAAGAGAATGATACTAGCATTACATTTATTGACAATGTTTTCAAGTTGACAAATACTTTTCTTAAAACAGTCCTAAGGTGGGCAGCTGGGTGGCTCAGAGGATTGAGAGCCAGGTTTAGAGATGGGAAGCCCTGGCTTCAAAAATGACCCCAGATACTTCCTAGCTATGTGACCCTGGGCAAGTCACTTATCCCCCATTGCCTAGTCCTTACAGCTCTTCTTCCTTAGAACAAATACATAGTATGGATTCTAATTCAGAAAGTAAGGGTTAAAAAAAATTAGTCTTCTGAGATAGGTATTTTTGTTGTGATTTTAAAGGAAAAAAAATGAGGATCTCAGAGGTTAAATGACTTAAAAAGTGTCTGGGCAGCATTAGTCTACTCTCTGGGAAGTCCAATGTTTCCGGTTTGTGAATTACAATATTAAGAATGCTCCTCCAAAGGGTTGGCCTAGGCCTGGAGCCCAACCCAGTAGTTGTCATTCTGAAGATCCAACCTACCAATTGAAGTTTGAATTGGGGGAGTGAGCGGAGGAGGAGTACATCAGTGATTTGTTACATTAATCCATTTGGTTATTTTTAGTTTGCAATTTTCTTTTGAGAAAATTCCCCATTATCACTTATCTGTTGAATTCATTTGAATCTTTATTCATCTTCAAGATCCTAAAAATGGCTAAATTAGTCTTTCTTTTCTGTTCATCCACAAAACAAAAGCCACAGATCTATCCTAAAGTAACCTGTATAGAGTAAAAGGTAAATTCCTCAATGGCAGGAAAAAGGGCTACTCTGTGGCTGGGACAAGGGCAGCCAGGTGACACAGTGAGCCAGGAAGACTCCTCTTCTCCAGTTCAAATCTGGCCTGGACACTGTCTGGGCAGGCCACTTCACCCTGTCTGCCTCAGTTTCCTTATCCATGAAATGAGCTGGGGAAGGAAATGACAAACCACTCCAGCATCTTTGCCAAGAAAACCCCATCCGGGGTCCTGAAGATAGGACTCAGCTGACAACATTGAAACGCTTCTACCTTTTCCTCCCGCATTCTCTGGGTTGCGAACTTTTACTTGGGGTCTTCCTAGGATCCTCCGTCTGTGTGTAAAGCTCTCCCGCTCCTTCGCTCTACCTCACTTTCCCTTGCATCAGAAGTTATTTGATCCCTAATGCCATCCGTACATGAGTGCCGAGCAAACAGGGCCGGAGCAAAATCTTTAATCAGGGGCGATCAGGGAACGGAGAGTGCTGGGCCTCGAGCTGGGAAGACACCTGAAGTCACTTTATTGCTGTTTGCTTCAGTTCCCTCCTCATAATAGGGGGGTTCCTGTCAGCTCCGACCTGGCACAGTCGTGAGAAGCAATAAAAGAATATTTGTAAAGCTCGTCCCCTTCTTCCCCCAGTACCCCGATAGAGCCGGTGCTTAATAAATGCTTACTGACTGGAAGTTGACCTTTTAAGTCTGGTGTTTTTTTGTTTGTTTGTTTGTTTTTTTAACATTAATTGTGAGCAGTCCCACTCTGACTTATCTCCTTCAGAGGCAGCTATATGATGTACAGATAGACTCTGGAGCCCGGCAGAACCGAGTTCAAATTCAACCTTAGAAGCTTACTAGGTGTGAGATAGCAGCATTGTCTAAGGGGATGTAGAAGGCCTGGCCTGGAGTCAGGAGGACTCTTCTTCCTGAGTTGTCGGAACCCAGATACTAGTTTTGTGACCCTGAGCAAGTCCCTTAAGCCTGCTTGCCACAGTTTTCTCATCTCCTCTGTAAAATGGGCTGGAGAAGGGAATGACAAACTTTCCAATAGTCTTTGCCAAGAAAATCCTGAAAGGGGTCACAATGAGCGGGATGCGACTGAAAAACAACGACCTTGTCACTTATACCCTCTCTCTTGGTTGTTTTATTTGTAAAATGGGGATAACTAACCCTTGGCTCACAGCTTTGTTATGAGAACCAAATGAGCTAATAAAAATGGTTATTTATTTCCTTTCTTCCTTCCCTCGCCCCTTGCTCAAAGCAGAGGATACCTGGGACCACAGTATGCTCCTATCTCATACCCCCCGGTTAGTGGGGGTGGGGAGGAGGTAAGCAGGGAGCCTGGGGTTTGCAATCTCTCTCCAGTGGAGCGGGTGCGGCGTGGGGCAGTTAAGGAGACTTCGTGGGGGTCAGCGCCCTCAGCCTGGGGATCTTGGAAGGGTGGGGGAGGAGAAATGAGCCGGGAGGAGTAGGAATACCCTGCTACGCCCAGTGAGCCCGGGCTGGTGCGCAGCCCAGGCGGTGGGGTGCTTACCTGGGGGCAGGAACTCCCCAAGCTGCTGCTGCTGCTAACGCCGTCGCTGCTCCTGGGGCGGCTGCTGCTGCCGCTGCCGCTGCCACTGCCACTGTCGCTGCCACAGCCGCCGCCTCCGCTGCCTCCCGTTCGCAAGAGGCTTATCTGAGCGTGCATGGGACCAGGCCCGAGAAGGAGCAGAAAGCGAGGGGTGAAAGGGGCAGCGGGCCCGAGGGGGCTGTTTAGGAGAGGCCCCAGGCGGAGTCGGAGCCCTGTTGCCCCCCTGCACGCGATCGCCGCCAGCAGCCAGACCATGGTGTATTCCGTTGGGTTAGGGCGTGCTAGCAAGAAAGCGAGAGAGGGGGCCCCTATCCGCCCCGCCCCGTCCCTCCCCGCCTTTCTTTTTTTTCCTCCTGGGTTCTGGGCCGAGTGGGTGTCTCCCATTGGTCCCCTCCTCCCCCCTTAAAGAGACCGCGCCTCCTCTCTCCCTTGCGAGGGAGGAGGCTTTAGGGAAGGGTGCCGTGCAGAGACCAGAAGCAGTCCGGTGGGTGAGGTGGAGAGTGTACTCAGAAACAGGCGCGTGAGCCTGTAAAGTGGGGCAGATTTAGGGGTTCGTTTTGACTCTTTATTTGAGAGGAACGAACGGGACCTTTTTTACCTAGTCTTAAAATATTAAAACTAGAAGAATGGAAAGAAGCCTTAGCTTTGTTATCCTAGATTCATGGAGGAAACCCCACCTCCAGCATTCCCCTTTTGTAACCTAAGGCAAGGCTTTGTCTGGACTCTGTGCCCTCGTCTGTAAATTGGAGGGGTCAAACCAGAAGGATCTCTGAGGTCCCTTTGAGATTTATGTCCACGTGATAGACCTGGAACTGGATGGAACCGTAGAGTTCATTTTCTCCAACACCTTCATTTGGCACATGAGCCAGAGTGACTTATCTAGGATCACACTGGTAGTGTCAGCTGCGTCTGACTTTTTCTGACCCCATTTCTTGGTTTCCTTCCTTCCTTCCTTCCTTCCTTCCTTCCTTCCTTCCTTCCTTCCTTCCTTCCTTCCTTCCTTCCTTCCTTCCTTCCTTCCTTCCTTCCTTCCTTCCTTCCTTCCTTCCTTCCTTCCTTCCTTCCTTCCTTCCTTCCTTCCTTCCTTCCTTCCTTCCTTCCTTCCTTCCTTCCTTCCTTCCTTCCCTCCCTTCCTTCCTCTCTTCCTTTCTCTTTCTTTTCTCCCTCTGTCTCTCTTCCTTCTCTTTCCCCCTACTTACAGGTAAAAACAATTTTGGCATTTATTTTATAACATTTTGAGTTGCACATTGTCTCTTTTCCTCCCTTCCCCTTTCCCTGAGGCAGTAAGCTGTTTTACATTGGTTAAAAATGTTCTATCCTACCAAATATATTTCCATATTCATCATATTGTGGAAGAAGACAAAAAAAAACCCTGAAGAAAATAAAGTGAACAATGATCTGCTTCTACCTGCATCCAGACTCTGTTCTTTCTTTGAAGGCAGATAGCATTTTTCATCTTAATTACTTTGGGATTGTCTTGCACCAGCTCATTTTAAAATGAGGAAACTGAGGGAAATAGGGTAAAGTGATTTGCCCAATCACACAGCTAGTCAGTTTCTGAGGCCAGATTTGAATTCTAGAATATGTCTTTAATGGGGTTTTCTTGGGCATGATACTGGAGTAGTTTGACATTTCCTTCTCCATGGTCTCTATCTTACAGTTGAGGAAACTGAGGCAAACAGAAGTTTACTGACTTGCCCAGGGTCACACAGCTAGTAAGTGTCTGAGACTGGGTTTGTCCTTCTGACTCTAGGTCCAGCACTCAATCCATTCTCCCACCATTTCTCTTAATAATCAGCCAGTTGACTCAGTTTTTTAGTAAAAGACATTTTTTTCTAAGGCTGTAACAAGAGCAATAGTTACAAAGTATTTCTTCCACTCCACAAAAAAGGGACACATTTCCCCACAGATACACAAGAATATGTAGGGGCAAGAGTCTATGGTGAAGGACAAATGCAGGAAATACTCACGGTCTAGGCAACTCACTATGGCTTCCCGAACCCAAGAGAAGCCACAAGGTAGGAAGATAGAAAAAGGATAGAAGATTTGTATACCAAGAAGGGCGTGAGGGAGCCAAGTTCTACATATGAGATGGCAGAAATGAGTCAGAAAACCAGGCCTTATTGATTATAATGGAGCCACAGCAGAACTCCGATCAGTCTGGACCTCTTTCTGAAAGGCTAATCCCGTCCAGTGATCCAAATTTAATACCACACAGGTCGGAGACATGATAGAGCAAAGAAAGTGCCTGGCCGAAGGCCAGGTCCCAGGTGAGAGAGATAGAGAAGGAAAGGAATTAAAGATGGAGGCCAAGCTCCAGCAAGGACAGGCATCAGTGAGAACTGAGATCCAAGAGAGCGAGAGGGCGGAGATTGCTGTGGCTCTGTTTTTAATGTCTTTGATATGCAACTCTACATGATACATAGGGATGATTATCATTGGTTAATGACAAGGTATAGGTGTGGTTTCTCTTAGCCAGGTGAACACAAAGAAACCTGTTTTCCAGCCTGACCTGGGGGAAGCTGGGGTCAAGGGTCAGAGGCTTTCCTAGCCATGCTCAAGACTGAGTATGCTCTCTTCTAAGCCACTCTGTACATTCTAACTGTTTCCCTTGCCCATAGCTAGGGGTGGACTGCTACACTCACTATTGCTGAACTAATGAGCCTCAGTTCATTCTTTTTAAAAACAACTAAAAAACCCTTACCTTCCATCTTAGAAGCAATACCAGGCAGAACAGGTGATTAAGTGACTTGCTCAGGGTCACGATGCTAGGAAGTGTTTGAGGCCAGATTTGACCCTAGGACCTGGAGGTCTCTAGGTCTGGCACTAATCCACCAAGCCACCTGACTGTCCCCAGGGCTGTTTTATTCTTCTGATGAGACTGAAGATATTTGTTGTTATGCTGGAGAGGGTGAAGGATGAATAAATCCACTCCTTTGCTTAGCTGAGCTGACTCTTCATAGAGCAGACTATCTCAGCTGATAGGTCACTACCCTGTTGACTGGGGTTCAATAGGTGGCCTGACTCCTCTGTGGGGAAGGGCTATTGGTGGGCTCTCCCATGAAGCAGATGCTGTCAGAGTGCCCAGTTGCTGGGATCTTCTAAGGGTATGCCATCTCTGCTGTCTTCTTTGACCCACTTTACTTCCTGGCCTCAGGCTCTGATGGACATTGATGGGGACCACAGTGCTCTTTTGGGGGTTACTGGGTACTTTCAGCCAGACTAAGATTTAGACCAAGATTTGTAGAAACAGTTCTCTTTTGGCACCTCAGAGCCGCAGCTAGGAGGTTTATCGGCTCTAGAATCAAATATGAAATCTCTATTAGTTATTCCAAAATAAGACATGGCTGCAGGTATTTTCACTAGCAATCTGTCTTTCAAATATGGAATGCTCTCCCTCCTTATCTCTCTCTCTTAGCTTCCCTGGCTTCCTTCAAGCCTCAGAATCTTAGCTTTTATAGGAAGCTTGTCCCAATCTCTCTCAATTCTAGAACCTTCTTTTTGTTAATTACTTTCTACTTGTCCTGTATGTAGCCAGTTATTATATGATTGTTTGCATTATTTTCCCCATTAGATTGTGAGTTTCTGGTCAGAAGAGATTTTTCACTCCCCTTTCTATCTGTAGCCCAATGGATGGCACATAGTAAGTGCTTGATAAATGTGCGTTGATGGGTTAACCCTATGGGAAGGTAAGCCTAGCCACTCCAGTGGAAAAATATTTCTTGGTTCAAAGCCAGTTCTCCCCCAAAAGTTACTCCCACCTTAGCTTATGGTGGTCAGTCCCACTTTAGGCACTTATAGATCCCAGACTTCTTTCTGGAAGAAGAGTGAGAACAAAAATCTGAATGTAGTTTATGCTCTGGAGACATGTTTATGGTTTTTGCTGGCTTCTTTATACGCAACTGAGAATTTCACTTCGGACCATCCTGAAGGTGTAGAATTTATATTTTGCATCTGAAGGACTTCATTTTTCATTTCAGTGTTTCAGTCTTTTCACCATAAATGACCTTTAAACTAGGCTAAAGACTCACTAGGGCATTCTATTACAGAAGCAAAAACTGATAGCCAGAAAGGAGGAAGACCTTGTCCAAAAGAACACAATTGTTTTGTGATAGGACCAGAACCAGAACTAGATTTATTCCCATTTTCTTTTAGATTCAACAAAATATAAATACATTAGGCCCCTATATAAGGATGGGGAAAAGTTGGGCAGGAGTTAATATTCTCCTTATCCCCATCATAAAACATTAGGAATAATAGGGGCTATAAAGTCCAATTCCTTAACTTTAAGGAGGAAAAAATAAGTCTAGGGAAGGGAAGAATCTTAGCTGAGGGTAAGTTAATGGCAGAGTCCTTATTTCCTGAGATTCAGTGACATCATAATGCCTCCTACCTCATCAATCTTAACTCTGAATACAGCATTATAGAAGACAGCCCTGCCTTTCCATCCATCCTCAATTGTTACTACTTAAAGAGATAGAAAGAACCAATAGATGACTGAGTTGGCTCACTGTGTTCTCTGTGTGTCCTTGTTCCTTAAACTATAACTATAATTGTGTGTGTGTGTGTGTGTGTGTGTGTGTGTGTGTGTGTGTTTCTTTTTAAACCCTTACTTCCCACCTTAGAATCAATACTGGGTATTGGTTCCAAGGCAGACGAGTGGTAAGGATTAGGCAATGGGGGTCAAGTGACTTGCCCAGGGTCACACAGCTAGGAAGTGTCTGAGGACAGATTTAAATTTAGGACCCCCTGAATCTCAATCCACTGAACTACCCAGCTGCCCCTTAGAATGTTAGTCTTATTCAAGGATACTTTCATCTCAAGGAAGAACCAACTTAAAGATGTCTTGAGTAGTCAACAAGTAAACAAAAGCAAACCTAAAATAACATTTTGGTTGAGGATTTTTGGATAGGAGGTCTTGTGTTTTTTTTATCTTTTTTCCTTTGTGAAATTCATATACAGTGAATCCTGGAAGATATATCCTCTTCTTACAGTTATTCTGTCTTCTAGCTGACTAAGTCAGTCTTGCCCTACATACTAGAGTTTATAACAACAGTATCTTTAGAAGTAACAGCAATATGAGATTGAAGTAAAAAAACAGAAGGAAAAGAAAATAAACTTGAGAAAATCCAGTTAAGTGGAAAGAAAATTTAATTTGAATTCAGAGGACTTGATTTGGAATCTAGGCTTTGTGGCTTAGAATTTGTGTGATCTTGCAAAAACTTTCTTAGTTTCCTTATCTGTCAATTGAGAGGGTTGGACTAGAAGTCAGAGTCCTAAATTTCTATGACCTAGCTTTGCCATTTATTACTTGTGTGAGCTTGGTAAACCACTTTTTCTCTTTGGACCTCATTTTCTCATCTATGTAATATTGATAACACTTGTACAACCTCTCTTTTGGGATTTTTATTTTTGTCAAACTTAGTTCCATAAAGGCTAGGATCAAGTCTTTTCTAAATTGCATTAGTCCTAACTCTTATTGTGTTCTCTATTATATACAATAGATGCTTAATGTTTGTTGAATTGAGTAGATAACTATATTCTAGTATTAAGTGTGCAATGAAGACTAAGGTGGCCTTATTTAGGGTAGGAGAATTTAATTGGGGGATTGAGGAGAAGAGGAGGGATTAACAATAGTGATCCTTTCCTTCAAAAGGAAACAAAGAAATATACATTTACATAGTGCCTACTATGTGCCAGGTATTTTGACAAGTGCTGAGTTTTTTTTAAAAAAGGCCCTATTTATCTCTTTGGATCCTCACAACCACCCTGAGAGGCAAATGCATTTATTTTTTTTTCTCTTTAAATAATATTTTATTTGATCATTTCCAAGCATTATTCATTAGAGACAAAGATCATTTTCTTTTCCTCCCCTCCTATAGCTGACGTGTGATTCCACTGGGTATCACATGTGTTCTTGATTCGAACCCATTGCCATGTTGTTAGTGGCAAATGCATTTATAATCCCCATTTTGAAGTTGAGAAAACTGAGACAAGCATGTGATTTGCCCCAGAGTAACAGAGCTAGTACGTTTCTGAGGCTGAATTTGCTATTAAAACATTTTCACAACTGCACAGAAGGAAAAGTTCAAAAGGAAGCATGGAGAAGCAGGAGAGTTTTGAAAGTAATATGTGGAATTATTTTTATGTTGTTGTTTAGATTTTTTAAAATCCCTTCTGATACTTCACGACTCTATCTGGGGTCTAGTTTGCCATTTCCTTCTCCAGCTTATTTTACAGATGAGGAAACTGAGGCAAGCAGGGTTAAGTGATTTGCCTAGGGTTGTAACAGCTGGTAAGTGTCTGAGGTCAGATATGAACTCAGGAAAAGGAGTGCTTCCTGACTTCACAGCTTTCATTCGATCCCCTGCTCCACCTAGTTGCCCTGAAATTATTGTAAACTTTTTAAAAGAAATCAAGTGGTACAAAATGATGATTCAGTTTCATCTGTTTATTTTAACATGGTCTTAGATTCATTTCAGTCAAGAGAATGACTTCAAAGAATTTAGGGCAGGAGACTTATTTTTGCAGTTAACTGTTACTTCCCCCTTACTTTGAGTGATCACACTGACTTTGTGGGCTATGTCTAGGTCAGAAACCATCTACCCTGGATAGGAATAAAGGCAATGGGCGGTTCCTGGGATGGCCAATAGAGGGCGCGAACGTCTGTGTGTTTTTTCACCTTTTGAAAAGACAGCAAAGAATGAGAGAGCAATGCCCAAGACTTACCAGCTGGAGGCAGCAGAGAGTAATACTTTGAAATTTTAGACTGGAAGTGGAAAGGAATTGTAAAGAGAGCTTCCCAGCTCAAAATGACATAGAGGATCTTGTTTAGAACAACCAAAGTAGCTGAATAATAAAGCAATAAGGGACCTTAGAAATAGAGTCTGCACCTCTTATTTAAATATGAGGAAACAGAGGTGCTGGGAAATACAGTTCCAATAAGGAGGAAAAAGGGTAATTTTCTGAAAAACCTAATAAGGATGCGTAGGCATTTTGCCAATTGATAAAATTATATAAATAATATATTATAAATTATATAAATAATATAATTTTAGCGACACAGGCAGAACATAGGAACAAATGCAGGTGTCCTGGGTTTTTTTGTTTTCTTTTATTGGATTTTATCATTTGGGGTTCAGGTGGCATTTTGGGGGAAGATTTGGCCAACAGAAACCTATTGCCTGTTATTATTAACCTCACCTGACTATAACCTGGTTCATGGAATCATAGTATCATAGGAAGATTTTTTTTTTTTTGACATCCTGAGATAAGGACCGAAAGGAGAGTTTGAGCTTCCCAGAGAAATTTAGTTTGTTTTATTTTTGGAAGAATCTCCCCTTTGGTTATCTTTATGACAGCTAAATTTCATCTTCTTGTTAGCTTGTTGTGCCTTTTAAAAAATGTAGCCTTGTAGTTTTGTAAATATAGGATTTTGCAAACTTAGTGTTCAAATCTGTAACTTAATTTGTTTACTAGTTTGTTCTTACTTTATTCAACTTTGATGATGAAGGAAGCATGAAATTATGACTGTCTTTTTAAAAAAAATTGTCTAAACTAAAAATGTATGAGATTGCAATATGTAAAGGAATTGATTTTGCTGTCTCTGATGTAATTTTCTTTATTAAGATATGGTGAGGGGGTAGCCAGGTGGGTGACTCAGTAGATTGAGAGTCAGGCCTATAGACAAGAGATCCTGGGCACAAATCTGGCCTCAGATACTTCCTAGCTGTGTGACCCTGGGCAAGTCACTTAAACCCCCATTGCCTAGTCCTTACTGCTCTTCTGCCTTGGAACCAATACACAGTACTGATGCTAAGATGGAAAGTAAGGATTAAAAAAAAAAAAGACATGTTGAGAAGTCCAGATCAAGGTTCAGGATTAATTTTAGAGCTCTGAACCTATGATTAAGAATAATAAAACCCAAGTTTTATCCTCTAGAATTTCTACATTATGATAGATTTATTCAGCAACAATTACCTATCTGGAACTCAATGGGAAAGTATTCTCCTGGTAACATAGGTAATAACATAATTAGAGAAGCATGGGATAGCCCTTTAACAATATTATCAGAATTGCTAATATTCAGAGTGAGTTGAGATTAGCTAGGAAAGGAAAGGAGGCATAAAATTGTGGGGTTTTCCCCCCTTTTGAGTTATACTGGTGAAAGTTCCTCATAACATCTTGCTCTGTGGCTCTATCAGATATTTGGAAGCAATTCTAAGTTCCTGATGTTTTTAGTAATGGAGCATTCTACCATATGGTGAAGGCTTTGAATATCATCCTATCAACAGACCAAGGTGATTTGCCAAAGGGCCAACCTGGCTAATTATGGGGAGCTGTAGCACCTACTGGTTTTGGCCAGATCAAACCATGAAACAAAGAAAAATTTAAATGGATCTTAATTCTCTCTGCCCTCTTTCTATTATTAAATCAATGGCGGCAGATACTGGTAGGAGAGAGAGCAGAGGAAGCTGATTCATTCTGTTTTTGAACCCTCAATGAACTTTAATTTGAATATTGGTGTTTTGTATGTGAAATTCTTGAACCACTGCCCAAAAGTGGACTTAGTGACAGAGAAGCCAAAATCATATCAATCTTTACATTCCTGCTAAAAACAAAACCAAAAGAAAGAAGACAGTGATAGCTAAATGAGAGTAGGGCTCATAAATATTCCTTGGAGAAGCAAAGAAAAGAGTTAGTAGAGTGGGATTTATTATTTTTCCAAAGGCAACAGGAAACATTATTTCATGGGAAATTTGGTCCTCATATACTACAATTATGTTTTTTAAAATTAAATTAAAATTTTATGAACAAAAATTCATACTTTACAACAAAATTTCACTTTCCCTTCATTGGTAAAAAAAAAAAAGCAATACCCTTGTAATAAATATGCAAAATCAAACAAAATTAATTCCCCCCAAATCACCATGAAAATAATTGTAGAGCATCTACCAGTACTAATGTTTCTGAGAATGAAGTGGTAGAATTAGTCTATAGAGAATTTTATAACACCCTCCAAATTAAATCAACACACACTACCATAAATTGGGAAATTATCTTAATTAAGGGCACGGAATAAATTAATAAGCCTCCAAACAAATGTATTTAACGTGCTTAGCTACTCTCCCCACTCTTACTGAAGTAGGTAATTTAGGCTGAAAATTAATCTAAAAAAAAAAAACAAACCTCCTTTGTTTGACATTTGAAATACTGCAGAATTAGCTCAACCTATCGTTCTAGCCTTATTTCACATTATTCCCTTTTAGTTACATGTTTCTCACATTGATCTTTTGGTTTCTATGCCATGTACATATTTCCTTCTTGTTTATACCTTTTAGAATCCTTTTCTTTTAAAAAAAATCTCATCTAGGCTAGCACCTACTGCACGAAGCTTTCCCTGATTCCTCAGGTGTTAGTGATTTTTTAAATGAACTTATTTTTATTTATTTTTCACTTGTGTTGTTCCCTCCTATGCCAACACTACCACCCCCTTCCCAGCTGTAGAATGGAAGCTCAATGAGTTCAAGGACAATCTCATTTTTATATTTGTATTCCCAGCACTGTCTCAATAAATGTTGAATTAGACAGAAACAAATTCCTACTGTTCTGAAAACGATTAGAGGCCAATCTACTTCAGTCATTTTGGATAAACTTTCAAAATAAAAGTGATAGCATTGAAAATGTGCTTAATTTAAAATTGTCTGGAGAAGTGCTTTATCTAAACAATTTTCTTTTAACGTGGAGAACCAGATGATATCTCAAGTTGGTGGAGAGCTTGTCCTTGCTATCCCAGCTCTAATTGCATTTTGCATTTTTCTCTAATGAATTCTTATGCTGAAGGTTAATTGACAAGGCCATCAAGTTTTTGTCCAGAAATGGAATGTCTCAACTGTTGCTAGGTCACCCTGCCTCAAGATAAATCTGGAGACCCAGTAGTAAGATCCTTTCTCAAAATATAATTGTTAAACTCTCAAATAAAAGGTGTGTGAGGCTGCCCCATTCAAAGTTTAGTTACCTGATTCCAGTTTGGATATTTGCTGCGGAGATCCTTTTCATTTGGGGAAATTTTTTTCCTACTATGTGCATGGCAGGATCCCCAAAGGAAATAGGAAATTGCATTAATTGGGGCAAATTAGAATAGGAGATTTTTCATTGTAGTTAGTTCCATTTACTTGAACAGAGTTCACTCATGACGAATTAGTTCTGTTAATTCTAACCTACTCAGTCAGTATGTACCATTTGAAGTAGTAACAGAAGGTACCCAATTTAGGGAGAAGGCACAACTTTTGTTTTTTTTTCTTCCTATTCACTAAATGTGTGTATTCTTTTTTTCCACCTAAACCAAAAATACATATTAAGTGAACTATTAGTACAATGTAGTCTAGTAAAATGAGAAATTCAATTGGAATCAGAAGCCTTGAAATCAAATCTTTACTCTTCAATCTTTTAGTCAGATGGTAAAATGGGAAAGTTAGTGTGGAGAAGTGGATGGATGATTAGATGCCCTAGGAGTCAGGAGACCTGGGTTCAATTTCTGCCACTGACACACACTGGATGAGTGATAGTGGACAACTCCTCCTTGATAGATCTTGGTTTCCTTACCTGTAAAATGCAGGAGGTGATTTTTAAGGTTTCTTCTAATTCTAAAATCCTGTGATCTAATTATTAATATTACTAGGTAGGAAAGTTAACACTGTTCACACTGAAAACAATGTAAAATCCTGCACTTGACTTTGGGTTTTGATCTTTCAGGTCTTATGTGGATAATCAACCAACTGACTAGTCATTGTTTCTTTATGTTAGGAACCATTTGCTCCACTGCCATTTCACATAATGTCAATAGAGTGCAAAATCTCAAAATTATAATGGCATTTGTTTAGTGCTTTAAGGTTTGAAAAGCATTTTGCAAGTACAAGATCCCATTTGATCCTCACAACAATCCTGGGAGGTAGGTACTGTTGTTATCCCCATTTTACAGTTGAGGAAACTGAAGCTGGCAGAAATGAAATGATTCCCCAGGGAAAAACAATTAGAAAGTGTCTGAGATTGGATTTGAACTTAGGTCTTCCTGACTCCAAGTTTACTGCTCTATCCATGGCTCTGCCCAGCTGGCTCTACAATCTGTTGTAGAATTTCTTGGGGTAGGCAAGAAGGGCCAAGGGCTCAGCTCTTGCCATTTGAGTTCTAGTGATAGCTCATGCAAATCAAAGCAACAAACATTTATTAAGTGCTTCATATGTATAATCGTAATGTATAATAATAAGTGATAAGTGCTGGCTCAAAAACAAAAAATGAATGATATATATGATATATATATATACACTTACATGCACATACACATATAAACATACATATATACACATGCATACACACACATATTTTTGTATATATATAACTCCAGTATCTTTGCCAAGAAAACTCCAAATGAGGATGAAAATCTGGATAGTATTGAAACAACTGAACAAAGTGGTTGACCCTTGAGTCTTTTATTTTTTAAACATTATTTTATTTGGTCATTTCCGATCATTATTCATTGGAGACGAAGATCATTTTCTCCCTCCCACTCCCACCACTTCTCCCATAGCTGATGCGCGATTCCCCTGGGTATCACATGTGTTCTTGATTCGAACCCATTTCCATGTTGTTGGTATTTGCATTAGAGTGTTCATTTAGTCTCTCCTCAGTCATATCCCCTCCACTCCTGTAGTCAAGCAGTTGCTTTTCCTCCGTGTTTTTACTCCCACAGTTTATCCTCTGCTTGTGGATAGTGTTTTTTAGATCCCTGCAGATTGTTCAAGAACATTGCATTGACACTAATGGAGAAGTCCATTTCCTTTGATTGTACCACAGTGTGTCAGTCTCTGTGTACAATGTTTTCCTGGTTCTGCTTGACCCTTGAGTCTTGAAGGAAACCTGGGAGTCCAAGAGGGGGTGGTGGTAAGGGGAGAGAGCATCACCTTGGGCTGCTGCCAGGGCAAAGGCAAGGAAAAAAGAGATAGATTGTAGTTGTGTGAGTCTAGCATGTCTGGATTGCAGATATTGTAGAGGAGAACAACATATACAAAGACAAAAAAAGGTAGAAAGGGGCCATGTTGTGAAGAAATTTTAAATGCCAAGCAGAGGATTTTTTTATTTGATCCTTGTGATAATAAGGAGCCATTGGAGCTGATTGAGTAGAGGGGTCACCTGGTTAGATCTGTCCTTTAAGAAGATCACTTTGTTTACTCTATGGAAAATAGATTAAAATGGAGAGGGCCTTAAGATAAGGAGGCCAAATAGTTTTAGAACTAGAAGGGATCTTAGAGGTTATTAGTCCAAAAGATGAAGAAACTGAGGCACAGAGAATTTAAATGATTTATTCAAAGTCACAGGTAAGAAGCATGCATAGGATTCAAACTGAGGTTCCCTTAGTCCAAAGCTAGCCTCTTCATATTGTTTCTTGCATCATTTTTCTTATTCTGTTCTACTTGGTATATTGAATACATAAAGTATTTTCTTTTGCTTCCAAATTTATTTTATTTTATTAATAAATTTCCTCATAAGCTTTTAAAGTTATATGATTCATGTTATTTCTCTCCCTTCTTTCCTATCCCCTTCCAGAGCTGACCAGAAATTCAGTCTGGGTTATACATATATTATCACACAAAACATTTCCATATTATTCATTTTTTGTAAGTGATGTATAGAGTGTTTTAAACAGGGGATGCCCTCTGATGGCTACATATGGCATTTGCACTCTGGATTTTAAACATCATAGTTTATAAGTCCATGTTCAAGGGGTAGATTTTACAATTTTTCTCTATTGCTATAGTCAGTGTATGTACCAGTTTGTTTAAGATTGAATGAAGAAAGACTTAGCTCACACATACTGGGAACTTATCTGGTTATAATTTATTAATATAAAAACAAGAGATGAAAAAAGGATGTGTCAGTTTGTGGCCATCACTTGGCTATCTTTTCTTTTCTTTTCTTTAAACCCTTACCTTCTGTCTTGGAATCAATACTGCATGTTGGTTCCAAGGCAGAAGAGCGTTAAGGGCTAGGCAATGGGGGTCAAGTGACTTGCCCAGGGTCACATAGCTGGGAAGTATCCGAGGCCAAATTTGAACTTAGGACCTCCCGTCTCTAGGCCTGGCTCTCAATCCACTGAACTACCCAGCTGCCCCCTTGGGTATCTTTTCTGTTGATCTGAAAGAGGTCAAGATCCATCTAAATTCTCACTAGAGAGTCTCAGTCAGGCTGACCATAAATGGCTCCTGAACAGTGTGGCTTTTCACAAGCCTCATCCAGCTATTCTGCTGCAATCATAATTGTACTATTTTGGTAGAACAATAATAATTGATAATCATATCTATTATTTATATGGAACCTACTATGTACCAGGTACTGTGCCAAGTTTCTTTAAAATATTATCTCATTTAATAATCACCACAAACCTAGGAGGTAGTTATTATTATTCCTATTTTACAGACTAGGAAACTGAAGAAAACAGGGGTCAAATGACTTGCTCCAGGTCACATAACTAGTAATCATCTGCATCAGGACTTCCTGACTCCAGGACCAGTTTTTTATCCACTGCATCAACTAGCTCCAGGTACTAGATGTATGATTTCATAGATATAGGGAACCCATAGGGGAGGAATTTTTTTTTTAACCATAGTAGGATGGCCAGTGATTTGCCATCTCTTATGCAATGCTGGGTATGTAGTAGGTGGTTAATAAATGTTAATTGATTGGCTTTGTCTTATCATCTTAGAGATATGTCTAGTGCATTTAGAAGTTAAGTTGGAGTCAGGAAATGAACCTTAGTCTTCCTGGCTCTTAGGGCATCTATCTAGCAACTATTACACACTGCCACCCACATTCTTTGATCCTCAGGATTAAAAACTGGGAGCTAATGTCCTTTGCAAATGTACTGATTTGGGTCTGATAAAAATCCTAGGCACATCTGAATAAACTGATTAGAAATAAACCAGTGAAAGTTGCACACATTGATTGGTACAGTCCCTCCAGTGCCTCATGCCTACTCTTTTGGATTCATTAACCACTCTAGCTATTTTCTTTGTCTTGTTGCCTGCTTCCACATCCCTCCCCCAGAAGGGGAAGCGGAGAGAGCACTGGCAGACAGACACGTGTAATGGCCATGAATACAGATTCTGACACTAAAGATATTTCTCTACCAACCCCTAGCTTATCTAGCTTCTGATTATAAATATAAATTTATATTTAATTTATTTTTTTGGGGGGTGTAATTTCAGGCAAAAATATATTTAATTAATATAATTAATTAATAATTATAATTATTAATTTTAAATTTAAAAGGTTCCTGGGGTCTACCAGCCCTAGACTGGGTCATCTGTACAAGGTTCCAGGTCCCTTTGAGTCCATTTAAGTAAAACACAGTTCTATCCCTAAGCACTATTGACACTTGGATCTATGCTGCGCTTCTGGACTGGGTTCATTTCTGGGGGGCTGATACACCTTTCATGGCCCCAAACAGATAGCCGAGAAATTGGGAGCAATTGAAGCTGATTAGAATATGCATCCTTGTTTCCTCTTCACACATGTGTACAATGGGAATTTGTAGATTATCAATAAATGCTGTAGTCAGATTTAAGGAGTCAGAGGTGGTGTTTCTCTTGGCTAGACCTGGGCAAACTCATTGCCTCAGTAATTTTATCTCTGGGCTACTTGCATGCATTTTGTTTATAGTATTCATTTATTCATTCAATCAATCATTTAACAAATATTTTTAAAGTATTCTACTGTATGCTGAGTACAGTGGGGGACATGAGGTTGTATCAGATATGGTCCTGCACTTGAGAAATTTCTAGGAAACCCGGGGAAAGAGACAGGTACATAGAGATCTGTAATGCAGATCAGTACAATGATAAGTGTCAAATAAGCTATATGACCTTGGAGTTAATCTAGTCTAAGCCCTGCTTTTTACAGATGAAGAAAGTGAGTCCCAGACAAAAATGATTTGCCTATAATCTCACAGCTAGTTAAAGGAGAAACATATTCGTGAGTTCTGATGTCCTGACTGAAATTTTTACCTTATTTTTAACATTCATTTAAAACAATTTTAAGTTCCAAATTCTCTTTCCCTCTTGCTCCTCCCCTATCATTGAGAAGGGAAAGCAATATCTTATCAATTACACATGTAAAGCCATGAAAATATTTCCATATTAGCCATGTAGCCAAAAAAAAGTAAAAAAAAAAGTGAAAAAAGTATGCTTCAATCTGTATTCAGAATTCATTAGATCCTTTCTGGAGGTAGATAGCATCAAAAAAAATCATTGGTCCTTTGGAATTCTCATATCAAACATATTCGTGAGTTCACCACACTCATTAATCAAGTTTGTCTGAATTCCCTGTTGTCTGTGTGGCTCTAGAGGGTCAACTAGAACTAGTCAGTGGAAGTTATGGTGGTAGGGAGAGCAGATTGTGACTCAATGTAAGGATTACATAGTCTTCCAAGTGTAATTCAGCCTAGTCCCTTCTTCCAGCCATTGTCCATCTGCCATGATGCTCCAGGATATACAGGGTGTTCCAAAAGTCTTCATGCAGTATTAAGCATCACCTTGTGCATTCTTTGGGGTGTAATTTCAGGCAAATTTGATTAATGTGCTTATAGATCCTAATAGCGTACTAAATAGGAGAGCAAATGTGGCAGATTAGATTAGCTCTCAGATTTTATTATTTATAGGACACATTCTATACTGATTTAAGCTTTGTTTAATTCTGCATGAAGGCTTTTGGGACTGTGTACGAACTGATGTACTCAATGAGCTGCCCATTCCAAAGCATGTCTTAATCTGGGCCATCAGTGTTCTTTACTGGGTTGGTTTTTTTCTGTATGATTTAATATCATTTGAGTGTTTATGTGTCAATCTCATGGGGTGTGGTAGACAGATTGCTGGATTTGGAAACACAAAACCTCCTGGATTTGAATTCTGGTTTTGACCTTAAGCAAAGCATTTTTGGGCTCCAGGCTCCTCATTTGTAAAACCAGAGGTTTGGATTAGGTAACCTCTTTAGCCCCTCTTAGCTCTGAATCTACATCCTATGTTCTAGCGTTGTGATTCATTGAGAACAGTATATTTTCTAGAAAGGAGCTCCTAGGGAATATTACCATAGGGATGCCATCCTAACTTTGGACCTTGCGTAAGACCTCCTCCACAGCAATGGTAAACACCTCAACTTTTCAGAAGCTCCTCTTTTTAGTAGAATGAATGGATTAAAAAAGTATATATGAAGTTTTTACAATATGCAAAGTACTGAGGATACAAACAGAAAAAAGAACTCATTCTAATTTGGGTAGCATTCACTATCAGAGAATTCACTGGCAAGGCAAGTGGAAAGACCCTGTAGTCCTAAGGGTGCATCAGTGGGGCAAATGGCAAGGTCTATGGGAACTTTTATTTAAAAAAATTTTTCTTCATACAAGGATTTTAAAAAATAACATTTCACTCCCCCCAATTATATGTAGAAATAATGTTTTACATTTAAAAAATAGTTTTGAGTTCCAAATTTTCTCCAACCTATTCTTCCTCCCCTCCCACCTCCCTGACATGGAAAACAATCTGAAAAAATAAATGTGTAATCATATAAAATATTTTTACATGTTAGTCATTTTGTGAAAGAGATCTTGAACAAAAAAAGAAAGAAAATGAAATATAGTACATTTTAGTCTGTACTCAGACTCCATCATTTCTTTGTTTGGAGGCAGATGGCATTTTTCATCATGAGTCTTTGGGATTGTCTTGGATCATGTATTGTTAAGAATCATTAGGTCATTTACAGCTGTTCATCATACAATATTGATGTTATTGAGTATAATGTTCTGGTTCTGTTGGTTTTTCTGAAATCATTCTGCTGGCCATTTTTATGTGATAATAGTATTCTCTTATAATCATATGCCACAATTTGTTCAGTCATTTCTCAAATGATAGACATACCCTCAATTTCCAATTCATTGTTACCACACAAAGAGCTGTTATAAAAATTTTTGTGCAAATAGATACTTTTCCTTTTTTTAAAAAAAAATCTCTTTGGGATATAGATTAGTGGTGGTTTTGGTGGATCAAAAGGTATGCACAGTTTTAAAGTCCTTTGGGTAAAATTCCAAATTGATCTCCAGAATGTTTGGATCAGATCACAACTGTACCAATACTGCATCAGTGTCTCCATTTTCTCACATTCCCTCTAACGTTTATCATTTTCCTTTTCTGCTACATTGGTCAATTTGATAGGTGTGAGGTGTATCTCAGAGCTATTTTAATTGTCATTTCTCTAATTATTAGTGATTTAGACCATTTTTCCATATGACTACAGAAAACTTTAATTTCTTTCTCTCACATAAGTATTGAGTCTACATTGTACAGAGCATCTTACTGGGTACTGGAAGAAATGCAATGTTTAGATGATTAATTCATATGATTTAGAGCCAGAAGGATTTAGTAATCACCAACCTAGTTCAATCCTTTCATTATACATAGAAGTGACAACTCCAAGGTCTCATGCGTAAGTAGTAGCAAGACTGGCATTTGAACTTAGGTCTTTTGAATACAAATTCATTGCTGTTTTTGTTACCTCATACTAAAGAAATGTCCAAAATTGGAATGAGTTACATCAGAGACTCCTAGAGTCCTAGATTTAGAGTTGGAAGGCACTCTAGAGGTTATCTAGTCCTAACTTTCTCATTTTATAGAGGAGGAAACAGATTCAGAGAGATTGAGTGATTTGTCCAAAGTGACCTAAATATGATAAAGTATGAACCCAGACCCAGCGATTCCAAATCCAATATGTACTCCATTACTTCATGTCTGCCCCTGAAAGTTTTCAAGCAGAGGCATCCAGGTAGCAGTAGAGGATATAGGAAACAGTGGGATTTGTCTACTTTCTCTGGTCCTTTTCAGCTGTGAGATCATCTGGTTTTGTGGTCCTTTACTAGACAAATATTTGTTCAGTGTTAATTAAAATTAAATATTATTAAATTTATGTATAATTTCAATAAATTATTAAAAATTAAAAATGAATGTTGTTTCAATCATGTCTAATTCTCTGATCCCATTTCTTGACAAAGAGGTTGGAATGGCTTGCTAGTTACTTCTACAGCTCATTTTTTATAGATGAGGAAAGTAAAGCAAATAGGATTCAGTGACTTGCCCAGAGTCAGACAGCTAGTAAGTATCTGAGGTTGGATTTGAACTCAGGGCTTCCTGACTCCAGGTTCAACACTGTGCCACCTAGTTGTCAGTAATTATGAAGGACCTGTTATCTCCAAGGCATTATAGATAGATGCGAGGTGCCAGGATACAAAGCAAAAATGAAACAGACCCTGTCCTCAAGGGTCTTACATTCTACTAACTAGGAGGATACAATATGTACACAGTTAAGTAAGTGGAAAGTGCTGACTGCACGGAGAGAGCATTAGTTACTTGGAGCCTCAGCAAAGGCTTTCTGTAGCACGTGACCTAAAATTTGAAGGAAGCCAGGGATTCTGGAAGGCCGGGGTGAGGAAGGAGGGCATTGCAAGCAGCTTGTAAAGGCATGGGGATAGGAGATAGCACCATACATAAAGTGAAGAGCAAGTAGGACATAATATTTGGCTACTTTAGAGATGAGAGTCAAGACAAGAATCCAGAGAAATAGACAACAGCAAGGTCAGCTTTCAAATGAGAAAGAACCTAAGCATGAAAGTGAAATATAATTCAACCACTGAGCATTTTTAATGCCCAAGTAATAACACCAGAGCTTTGGCAAATGAAGGACTGTGTTGCATATTCATAAGAACGGATGACCAATGTGTCATTTTCTCAGATAATTAATTGTGTGTTTCGAATGTAATTGAACAAAGGCTCTAAGAGAACAGAAAATGATAATGAACTTCCTTTCTAAGAGAAGCAAGGAAAAATTTCATTAAAATGAATTGTTTTCTTAAGTAGGAGAGCTAGTTGCCTAGCAGGGTGGCAGCCATGTGATCAGATCTGGTCTCTGAGCTAAATTCTGTGACCTCTATGGAGTCTGTCTCTCTATTTATATTCCATTTTTATTTTTACAAAGCTACTAAGTTTATTAGTGTCTGTTGAATATGAAGTAAACTAAGTGACTAAATCTGTTGGAAAACACATGAATGACTTGCATAGTTTTAAAAAAAGTGTGGCTTATTTTCTTCAATTTTGGTGTTTTCCTTAAACATATACACCCAACCCAATTCTTTTAAGCAGCCTGGCTAATCTAAGGGATCAACTAGAATGGGAGTGGAAGGGGAAAGAGATGTGGAGGGGAGGCGGGAAATGAACTCTAACATCTACCAATTTCAGACTTCACGTGTGTAATGGGTATCATATAGTTTGTCTTCTTTTTTATTTCATTTTTTTCCAAGTTTTGGAAAATTGTATTTAATTAGTTAATTTAGAATATTTTTCCATGGTTACAAGATTCATGCTCTTTCCCTCCCCTCCCCCAATTCCCTCTCATACCTGATGTGCAATTCCTCCGGATTTCACATGTGCCATTGATCAAGACCTATTTCCATATTATTGATATTTGCACTAGGTGATCATTTAAAGTCTATATCCCCAATCATATCCGCATCAACCCATTTGATCAAGCAGTTGTTTTTCTTCTGTGTTTCTATTCCCACATAAGTTGCCTTCTTAATGGATGGGAAGGGTCTAGAAGGAGGGAGAGAATTTGGGACTCAAAAGAAAAAAAAATGAATGTTAAAAAGGTAAAAAAACAACCAAAAAGATGGGGAACAGCAGAGAAGATGCTGGCGCTCATGAGGAAGGCACATAGCTGGTTTTGTGAGGCTTTCTGATATGCCACTTCCTTATGATCTCCTGACCCAGTCATAGGTGAGAGTTTCATGAGCAGCCTGAAAAGTTCTTGAGTGCTCTGAGGATTCCAATTGTCATGAATGGATGACTTGACTTCCTAAAGAAGAAACTGGGCAGCTAATAGCCTCAGTTTGATTTGGGAAGACCAAGACAGTGTAGGATCACTTTTCCAGAATACTTGACACTGCCACAGAAAAGAGCCACTTGGCACTGCTGTTAGTGGATTCTTGCTTCCTGTGGTGATGAAAAAGTAAACGGTGGTTCTCAAGCAGCCCCTTTCAGGCAGTGGGCTCTAGGAGATAAATCAGAGTGACTTGGCTCCAGGGAAGGGGGCTGCTAGGTTAGAGAATCCATTTGTATAGGAAATCGTGGAAGGATATTCCTAGGCAATGGAAAACTTGGGGATTCTTAGGTTTTCTCTGCATCCCATTTTTGATTGCTGCCTCCCCTGGGAAGCAGAGAGGACTCCTCCTGACCTTGGTGGAGGTGGTGGTAATGATTTGGTAGGTAATTTGACCTGTTTGGTGGACACCACCTCTTGTCTCTTTCTCAGGGCATGTCACTACTTCTGCTAGGTTGACTATATATGTATTTATGTAGTTGGCTGTTCAGGAAAAACTAGTCTATCTGGTGTGAGGGCTTGCCAAACCTGTTTTAGTGCTCCTTTGTTCCTTTGGTGTCCTCCTGCCACCCAGCTCTCACTTGTGCCTCCAAGAAGCTGTAGCATTCACAGTGGCCACTCCTTGGTAAAACTTTCTTTGCAGGTGGGCTAAAATGGGTTGAGGGCAGCTAATGGGCTTCAATCTCCTTGGTGAGTTAGTGGGGTGTCTATCCCGGGTATTCTAAGACTTCCCCTGGTGGAAGGGGTGGATGAGAACAATTTGTTCTCATCCAGTGATACTGTTTTGGTCTTCTTTGAAGTATGAAAGACAATAACTAACCAGTCAACGTGGTTATGTATGTATGTGTGTATGTAAAGGTGTTTATAATGAAAGATTTAATAGAAATGGGATTAACTAGTACAGTGAGGTATATAAAAAGAACCTCTAATTTGGAGTTGGGGTTAATCAATTGACAAGAATTTATTAAGATCTTACCATGTGTCATGAATTGTGCTAAGTTCTGGGAATATCAAGAAAAAATCGAAATTTTCCTTACCTTTGAGAAACTTACATTTTAATAGAAGAGACATTGTACGTACACACACACACACATATATAAGCACATGAATAATATGTATAAAATGAATGCAAGGTTTGGAAGGGGAACCATTAGTAGCTAGGGGAAATGAGGAAAGATTTCATGTATGAGATGAAAACTGAGTCTGGGTTAGAATTTTGGTTCTTCCTTGGCTATGTGACCTTAACCCAGATATTTTACTCTAGATGTCAGTTTCCTGATGAGGGGGTTGTGGTTAGGTGATAGTACCACAAAAGTCCTTTGCTATATGATACATGATCCTTATGAGCTGGAAATGGTTTGAGTATATGAGAGAACATTTATCAAATGCCTACTATGTGGAGTTATGGGCTATGTGTTTCTTATCTGAAGAACAGACCAGCTAAATTTAAAAAGCTTCATATCTAGAAGGTTGAGCACTGGCAGTTGAGTCAGGAGTCAGAAAGACCTGAGTTCAAATTTGGCCTCATACAAATACTGTGTGACCTTGGGCAAGTCACTTCATCTTTGTCTCTCTCAGTTTCTTGAACTATAAAATGGGGATAATAATAGCATCTACCTCCCAGGTTTTTTTGGAGGAGCAAATGAGATAATATTTGTAAGCAGCATTTGCCATGATGCTTGGTACATAATAGATGCTATATAAATGTTTTTCCCCTTTTTTCCACTAGGGAGTGTGTGTGTGGATGTGTGATCTTTGTTGTGTATTGTGAGCTTTTTTGGTGGAGGAAGTCTCCACCCTTATGAGAACTTAGATCTTTGCAAAATTAGGTAATGCAGAATTTAAGGAAAATGAGGGGTAGAGAATTAGTGTCTTTCTCAAGGTCATAAAATCAGTAATCAGGTAAGTCAGAAGACCTGAATTGGAATCACAGGATTTAGAGCTGGAAGTCCCTGAAGGTCACCTAGTCTAACTCCTTTTTTCACATGTGAGAACACACACACACACATACATAGATAAACATATATTTAAATATTTGTTTGGTGAATATGGAGGAATAAAAGAGGTTTTGTCAAAGATCATTAATCCTGTTCTTGTCTGTCCTCTTGTTTAATTTTTTAATTTAATTTTTACTTTATTTTTAACATTCATTTAAAACAATTTTAAGTTCCAAATTCTCTTTCCCTCTTGCTCCTCCCCTACCATTGAGAAGGGAAAGTAATATCTTATCAATTACACATGTAAAGCCATGAAAATATTTCCATATTAGCCATGTAGCCAAAAAAAAGCAAAAAAAAAAGTGAAAAAAGTATGCTTCAACCTGTATTCAGAGTTCATCAGATCCTTTCTGGAGGTAGATAGCATCAAAAAAAATCATTGGTCCTTTGGAATTCTCATATCATTGTCTTGATCAGAGTAACTAAGGCTTTCATATTTGATCATCTTTAAAATATTATCATTGTGTACAACGTTCTCCTGGTTCTGTTCAGTTCAGATAAGTTTTTCTAGGTTCTTCTGAAACCATCTTCTTCATGACACAATATATATTCTTATGACAGTAGTATTCTATCACAATTATATACTACAATCATCCATTCCCCAATTGATGAGTATCCCTTCAATTTCATTTGGTGATTCTTTGGTGGTTTGATGGTTCTTTGTCACCAAAAAAAGAGATGCTATAAATATTTTTAAAGGGTCCTTTTCCCTTTACTTTGATCTTTTGAATATACAGACCTAATAGTAGTAGTATTGCTGGGTCAAAGGGTATGTACAGTTTTATCACACTTTGGGCAAACTAATTCTAAATTGTGTCCTAGAAAGGCTAGATCAGTATATAACTCCACCAATAATTTATTAGTACCTATTTTTCCACATCCCTTCCAGCAGTTATAATTTCCCCCCCTGTAATGATGGAGTGATGTGGTACCTCAGAGTTGTTTTAATTTGCAATTTTTTAAATCAATAGTGACTTAGAGCTATTCTTGTAACTACTGATCTCTTATTTTGAACTCTTGTCTCTTTTTTGAACATTACTTAAACTGGCTAGGTTGAATGTTTTGAAAACAAGTCAGATATTTCCAATTCATGAAAACAATATTTCTTTAGTTCCTAGAATTCAGTGTGTGCTGTTTTTCTCATCTGGTGCAGCTGATCAAGAGGGAAAGAAATGCTACAGAATTACGCTGAACAAGTTGCAGTGAAAACTTAAAAAAAAATACAAGAAAAAAGTTCAGGTTTATTCTTGGGTGTGATGGCTTTTTGTGGAAGCTTGAGTCACCCAGGGCCATGGGAAGCACTAGGGGAGGAAGTGGGGAGGTGAGGGTGGTGGGTGGGGATGCAAGGCAGAAGATTTGTTAGACAAGGTAGAAGAGTCAACCTTACTTCATCAGTCAATACTAAATATTAACTTCTTGTTTTAATGTTATACAGCAGCAATATTGAATTGTTAGTTAGGGTTAACTTATAGATATGTACACACACATATTTAAATATAATAATTGCTGGTTCCTATGTTGCATGGAATGGGTATCTGATACCCATTCTCTCTCCATCTCTCTCCAAGGAACATTGTGATTTCCATCTTTGTAGGGAGCAGTAGGGAGAGTCAGGATTGGCCATTTGTGTCTACTCTCTTTTATTTTCAAGAGGATGAGATGAGATTAGAGATGGCTAGGATGTGCTGGGAAATATTTAACAATTGGCTAGGGAGGGTGGGAAGAATGTGTGACACATTTTAAAGTTTGATCTGCATTATCTATATTTTCTCTATAATTTTCTTAATTCTAGGTAATCAACAAAACAATAATCAAGCCTCTGTTAATTTGCAGATTTCTGGGGTGTAAATGCTCAAACTGACATTTTAATAATTTTCTCTAGCAGGTTTAAGTTGGCTGTAGCATATCCCTGGTATTGGGATAGAATTATACCTATAAATTATATATCAAATATGAGTAATCAGGGGATACAACAGGTTCAAAATAAAGGTACTTTCCCCGATTTATTATTTTTTTTTGAAAAGTAATACTTAATTTACACTCAATAGTTTATCTCCCTCTCACCAAACACTGGTTATATGGAAGATAATCTCAAATAGCTAGAAAATCTCTTTATCAAAGTAAACAGAAATCTGGGAAGTTATACAGATGAATCTACACAGATTAGATTAGGCCAAACAACACAAAGTTGTTTGTGGGTTCTCTAGCTGGCAGCAAGATACGATCTCAGCTCAAAGTGAGAGAAAGATTTCTAAGGCTGCTCTTAGCAGTTCATAGGATTGCAAATACTGGAAGTTAAGGGACATTTAAAAGGCCGAGGCTCTTCTCAACCTATCTCTCAAATTCCTTCAGCTATTCCAAAAAGTCCCTTTAAGCAGTCTTGTGTATTACCCAAGGTCTTTTTTACCAGTCAAAAGTCTCTTCTTTTAAAGGTAGAGTAGATTCATAGATCTGTTCCTCAGAAACCACCCCAGGTTTGAGCAGAGAGAGATTACAGAAAAATGGGGAAACTGAGACCAAAATAGCTTAGGTATCTTCTCCAAGGTCACATAGCTAATAAGTAGTAGAGGCAGAACTCAAACCAAATTTCCTGATTCCAAGTCTGGTACAGTTTCCACTGAACCACCCTGCCTTTTCCACAACAATAATCAAAGTGACTATTATAGGGAACCAAATAATAACATCAACAATAATAATAGCCACTATTTGTATGTGCTTTAAGGTTTGCAAAGCACTCTATATTATTACAATTAATTGCTCTGGCACAGAAAAATAGGACTGGAAATTGAATATGTGTGTGATTGCATGTGTGTTTGTGTGTGTGTATGTGTGTGTGTGCTTATGGAGTCAGAGAAGGGACTTTTTCTGGGAATAAATCCTTAGTCCCCAGTTACCAAGGGAACATGCTATTAATTCCTTCAGGGTCAATATCCTCTTTGTTAGTCCTTGTGGGTTGTTTTTCTAGAAATATGGAGAAAACAGAATAAAAAAAAACCCAGAATGAAGATAGCCTGCTATTGTAAGAGATGCTTCTTGTACACGACAGTAGATGGTTTCCCCCTGTCATTCACTATAAATTCATGCTACTTTTTAGCTGGGTCCTCAGTGCTAAAAATTGTTGCAAACTTTTCATGCCTCTCTGGGTCACAACCTCCACAGCAGTAATTCTTGGATCCTCAGAGACTGAACCACCCCACCTTTCCATTTCTCCTCAATTATCAGTTGATGACTTCACTTTCTTCTCTTTTATTGAGATCATGGTCATCAGATGTGAACTCTCTCAACTTCCCTCTTCTCCAGCTCAAAAAACTTTGGACTTCTTTATCCATCTTTCTCAGGATTATGACCTATGTGTACTTGAGCAAGGTTACTTGATCTCACTGGGGCCTCAGTATTCTCATCTAAAAGATGAGGAGATTGGATTAGATAATCTCTGAGTTCCTTACAACTCTAGAGCTATTATCCTGTATTTTATGATCTTATGATTTTTCCTCCCTCCATCCTGGGTCAGAGGATGTAGCATCTCTTCCTTGCACATTCTATTCAATTCGATTCAGTTCATAGCAGTTTAGTTTACAGAATCACAGAATTCCAAAGTTGGAAGGAACCTCAGATGTCACCTAGTCCCAATTTATCTAACAAGACTGAATTTTACAATCTTACCATACAAGTGGGTGATTCAGCCTTTGCTTGAAGACCTTGAGTAAGAGGAAACCTAGTATCTCCCCAGGCAGCCCATTCTATTTTTGGAGAAATCTTAATCATGAGGAAGTTTTTCCTCCTGGCCAACTTAAACTTGTTACTTTGCAAATTCTCCTAAGGTTTGTCCTCTGAGTTAAACAGAACAAGCCTTATCTCTCTTCTAACTGAGAATCCTTTAAATAATTGAGCATAGCTATTATATTTCCTTCTCCTCCAGCCCCAGGCTAAACATTTGGGAGTTCTTTCCATCAATACTTATGTGGTATAGACTTCTGGGTATCATTCTGGTTCTTTTTTGGATACCATCTAGTTTCTCAATGTTCTTTCTAAAATATGATGTTCCAAACTGAACTAAACACTTCAGATGTGGTCAGATCAGGTTATGACACAGCAGGTTGATGGCTTTCTTATTTCTTGAAGTTATTCCCCCTTTAATACAATCTAAGGTTGTGTTTGCTTTCTTAGATGCCATATCACACTTTTGATTTATATGGGCTTTGTGGTTCATTAAAAACTCTCATACCTTTTTTTCAGAGATATTGCTGTTTATTCCCCTCCCCCATATCCCCTATTTATATTTAGGAAGATGGTTTATTTTTGGAACCCCAGGAAAAGTCTTTCAACAGACCCCAACTGAATTTACCATGTTTGATTTAGTCCAGTGATCTAGCCTGTGAAGACTGAATCCTGATCCAGATTGTCCTGATTGTCATCCAGTGTTCAGATTGTCCCTATCAGATTTGTATTACTTGAAAAATATGCTAGATAATGCATCTATGCTTTTATCTGGATCATAGGTTTAAAAAAACATTTTACAGGACAGAGCTAAGCACAAATTCCCTAGGACCTTCCACTGGAGGCACCTTTCCTAGTTGATACAGAAACATTCACAACAATTCTTCAGGTCTATCCATTCAACCTGTTCATGTAATTATGCTCTCACTTAAGCACATTAGTCTTTAACGCAAAATAGCATGAGGGATTTTATCAAATGTTTTTTCCAAAACTTAGGCACACAATTCAGTAGATAGAATACTGTGAGTGGTCAGCATCTCCTAAATTTTGGTGCCCTGGGATGAAGCCATGATCATCCCTTTCTATTTACAATTCAGATGGATATTCTAGTTATTTTTGACACCTCCTAAGGATGCTGATGAAGCCCCTTAGGAACCCCTGCCCCATTCCATTTCTGACTGATGCTGGCCCAGGGCTGGTCAAATCAGCAGGTGCCCAGTAAACATTTGTTTAACAGTTAGAATGGCACTTGTCAGAGGCTTTCTACAGCTTTGAAAAGTTTTCCAACGTTGCCTGGGGTATAAGACCATTCTTTCCTTTGTTATGCAAATAAGTAGGAATGAATTCCAACTTAATATTTATGGCACACCCCAGGCTGGAGTAGAGGATATTTTCCCTGTATGAGCATGAACAATGAAATGAAAGTTTACAACTGAGTTGCTGAACTCTTCCTTTGGGGACGAGTATTAGAAAGCCACGGTCTGCCAGTTTCTAGTTCTGTTGATATGTGAAGGCCATTATAGAAAACTGCTTGGGACTGTAAGGAATTAGATGATGAACTCGATCCTCATCAATATTTATGTGTTTTGAGTGAAATGGGGCCCATATGCTATGTGGCACGCAGTCAGGAGGTGGCAGTGTGGGTTCTTCCTCTGCTTTGCACTAACCATAAAGAAGATGGGCAAATTTATCCATTTCAAGTGTGACAGCTTAAGGCAGAAATAAATGTAATTGGATTTTTAGTATACAATGACTGTATTTGAGTCACTAATCATTTTTATTGCCAGGAATTCATCATGGGCTTTGGACAGTATAGATGGATACTGCACATGACACCTCAACAGGAATTTTTATTTCCTTAAATGATCCTCAGTCACAACCTAGGTCTACATCTGGTGTCAGATATCTGAATGAGAATTGAAAAAAAATTCACATACTGGGTTTTTTTTTTCCTTTAAAAAATCAGCCGTGAACATGGAGCCTTTCATTGCATGGTGCTCGTGCAATCACCGTTGAATTGAATCAACAGGGCTAGCTAGATGTTGAGTAGAACTGTCACCCAGACAAAATATTGGATTGATCTTTTTCAGTTGTCATCTATATATTTGATGTAGTCACAACCATTTACTGCCCAACAGAAAGTGATAATGAAAGGCATATTAGGCAACTCAAAAGATAATCCCAAAGGACAAGAGCTAGAAAGTGCTAGTTACAGCCCTTCCTAATAAGATACCATAAAGACAAAAAAAAAATAAAACTGGTTAGAACACAAATTATGTTATTGCAAAAAAACAAAAAAAAGACAGCCCCTCCTTAGACAATGAAGCAACTTCTCAGCCTCCAAACCCTCCAAATTCTATACTTATTGACCAGGGAAGAAAAATTAGATGAGTGTGTGTGTGTGTGTGTGTGTGTGTGTGTGTGTGTGTGTGTGTGTGATGGGTTGGGATGGAAGGAGTGTATATTATAAGAAAGGAATTCAGGATTATATTGAGATTGCTTCATCACACAGAAAGGGTGTTTGGAGAAAATTGTGTTTAATGTAAGAATTTGTGAAGGAGAAAAGGATCATAGATTATATTATTTTAGAGCCCAGAGAAATAGACAGCAGAACAATAACTAGAGAGGAGATGACTAGGTCTTTGCCTTAGAGTTTTGAGATTTAGGGGATGGAAAATTGTAAAATAATGATTTTAAAAGATGTTTAAATTTAACCTTTTAATTTAATTTAATTAAAACATTTGTTTTATTAAATAAAATAAGCGGTTAGGCAGCCTAGTAGATAGAGCACCAGACCTAGGATATTGAGTTGATTCCAGCTTCAGACACTTAATAGCTATGTGATCCTGGGTAAACTACTTAATCTCTGTCTGCCTTAATTTACTCAACTAAAAAAAAGGAGTTATAATAGCACCAACATCTCAGGGGTTGCTGTGAGTATAAAATGAGATGATATTTATAAAACTATCCACAAACCTTAAAGTATTATATAAATGTTGACAGCAATTATACTCACCAGCTCACTTCTTCCTCCATAATCTGAAATAATAGCCTTTCTAGATGTGTCATCCTTGAATGTTTTCCCCAAAGGGCATAATACTTGCATCTCTCTCCCATAGGACTGGTATCTTATCTTGGGGTTTCACATCCAACTTAAATAAACATTTTTTTGGTACTATTTTTACATTATTAACCACTAAGCTAATTTGGGGATATATTTCAAGGTGGCTTGCCTGAGGCACCAACATCTCTAGTTATTGTTCTGGCTACCTGTCCAGGGTAAATGCAAGAAGTTTGTTATTAGTCTGGATTGATTCTGCCATCTCTGGGAAGGGTGGATAAAACACTTTTATTTATGAATCTCTGTAGCCCCAATCTCAAAACACAAAGCTTCTTTTTTTAAATATTATTTTTATTTAAAAAAATTTTCCAATGGTTACATGATTCATGTTTTCTCCCTCCCTGCTTCTGAAGCTGACTAACATTTCCACTGGGTTATACATATGTTATCACTCAAAACCTATTTCCATAGTATTCATTTTTGTAATAATCTTTTAAAATAAAAACTTCAAATAATTTACTCATATAAACAAAGGATAATCATATGTTTTCTTCTGCATTTCTTCTCCAACCATTCTTTCTCTCCAAGTGGATAGCATCCTTTCTCATAAATCCCTCGGGATTATACTGGATTATTGCATTGCTATTAGTAGCAAAGTTAATTACATCTGATGCTTTTACAATGTTTCACTTTCTGTGAATAATGTTCTCCTGGTTCTGCTCATTTCACTCTGCATCAGTTTATGGAGGTCTTCCCAGTTCTCAAAGAAATCAAGCAGTTCATCATTCTTTATAGCACAATAGTATTCCATCACCAGCATATGCCACAATTTGCTCAGCCATTCCCCAATTGAGGGACATCCCCATATTTCCCAATTTTCAATACACAAGGCTTCTTGAGTCAGGCATGAAAATAAAGTAGCTGACTGTTACTTGTGTTTTTTAAAAATGATTTCATCCCTAAACTTTGTAAGAATCTTCCCCAGGACACTCACATAGTACTTTTCCACAACCCCTTAATTTACTTATCATGTTATATTGTATATTCAAATTAGTTGATTCATATTGTGCTTCTCTACAAGACTGAAAGCTCAGTGAGGACAGGAAGGAGTCTGCTAATTTTCTTGCCTTCTTCTCTGCCTATCAGTGATAATCTGCACAAAGTGAGGGCTTAACAAAAATACATATTTGTTGATATGCATTAATAGTTATTGTTCCTGTGCTTGTTTCTCTAAGTAAGGCATCCTGGCAGAAGCATTGTCTTCCTTTGTGCCCACATCTTCCTTAATGTCACAGCACTGGAGGATGACTGGCTGGGGAGTAATCAATGCACATTGACATGTGGAAACAATTATTCTGTTATAAATAAATGTCCCTGATTATAGTAGGCTAAGAGAAGCAAGACAGAAAGAAAAGATGGACTCCTCTTTCACATTTCAGTTTTTCAAGGCTTTTTTCCCCCCAGTTCTGTCATTGATTCTTGAAAGAGGCATTAAAAGCATTCTTGATTAGAAATGCCCAATATAAGAAAACATATCAAATGGTCCTGGAGGTCTGAAAAACAAAGTAAAAAAAAAGCTATATATAGAAGACAAAAAAGGTACTTGATTTTTACCCACGAATATTTTTTAGTGTAGCCCACAAACTACTGGTGGATCTTCAGAAAGAAGCATTGAATTGGTTATGATCATACTAAATTTCATTATATCAATTACAATTTTTTTCTGTGACAATTACGATTATTGGAAGCTTGGCTGATTTTCTCATAGAAGTTGCTTAATTTTCACAGGCATGGTATAATGGAAAGAGCCTGGACTTGGAGCCAACAGATCAGAGTTCTAATCCTAGTTCTACCATGAACTAGTTGGGCAGTCATGGACAAGTTACTTCCTCTTTTAGTTCTTTCATCTGTACCATGAAAGGAGGAGTTTAGTTAAGAAATTCTTAACCTGGGCTCCACAGGTAAGTGGATAAATTTCAGATGATCCATGGACTTAAATGAAGGAATATTACAACTTTTTAATATAATTTATTTTCTTTGTAATCTGTATCTTATTCATTTTAAAAATAATTATAATTTCTGTGTCTTATTTTATGCATTTTAAAAACTTTTTGAGAAAAAACTTTTAAAGTTTTAAAAGAAAGACCTTACCAAACCACCACAGGGGTCTTTGTCACACACACAAAAAATTAGTTACTCTTGGAGCAGATGTTTTCCACAATTCTCTCTAACTCTGACATTCTGTGATTCATGAATGGCATTTAATGTCTTGGGCTCAGTTAGCTTGGCTGTAAAATAGGGACAATAATGCTCTTTCTCCTTCTCTCACAGTGCTGTTGTAAGCTATCACTTTACAAATCAGGATCAATCACCCTTAGCTTGAACAAATGGAGAAGAGAGGAGGGAAAAAAAATTAACCTTTTGAAAATGCATATCTGGATTCCAAGTTGACTTCTGTGAAGTTTTCTATTCCTTTTGAATGACTGACTGGACTAGACTCAGAGATAGGCTGAGTTGTTGGAAGGAAAGAAGCACTTATTAAGTGCCCATAATGTGCCAGGCATTCTGCAAGACATTTGCAAAAATTATCTCATGCAGTCCTCACAACAACCCTGGGAAATAGGTATTATTATTATTATTCCCTTTTTTGCAGTTGAGGCAACTAAGAATGGTAGAGGTTAAGTGAATTGCCCAAGGTCACACAGCTAGTAAACATCTGAGACTGATTTTCAACTCAGGTCTTCCTGCTTCCAGGCCCTGCACTGTATCCATTAATCCCTCTGCTGCCTCAAAATGGGTAGGCCAAATATGCAACATAGTCTGTGTTGTTTGATTTAAATAAACCAAGAGCGTTTTGATAATTGAGGCCACAGCTAGCTCAGATCAAAGTGCTATGGTTTAAAGTACATACAACAGAGTTGCCAAGTCCCTATTAACAATAAATTCTGAGCGTGAGAACTTATGAGAAAATGCTTGTGAAATTCCCAGAACAGTAGAAAGTCAACTAGATTTGGACTGAGGGGACCTGGGTCCTTTAACATTCCATTTATTTGATATGAATAACTCTCTGGACTTCAGTTTCTGCACAAAACGATGGTATTGAACCAGATGACCTAATTCTCTATTTGTGAAGTATCCTTCTTAAAAAAATGTTTGTTTTTTTTTAACGACAGATAACTGTCACTTGACACAGTAGAAAGAATTCTAGTCTTGACTCTGCCACTAATTCACTATGTCATTTTAGATAGACATTTCTCTTCCTTGAGTCTTGGTTTCTTTGCCTATAAAATGAAGGGGTTAGATTAAATTATCTCTAAATTTATTTGTAGCTCTGACATTCTGTGAGCCTATTGGAATGGATTCACAAGTAATTGATAGTCAATTGCCTATTTACTTTGGTGTTATTACTTAAAAATATCCATGGTGCCTGCAGTGATCATGGAACAAAGCAAGATTTTACTCAGATTGTTATAGTAAATTGGTATTTTTGAAATGATATTACCTTTTATATAATATACTTCTTGAAATTAGTTGTCTCACAAAGGATAGTTAAAAAGCATTCAGGGAGCAGCTGGGTATCTCAGTGGATTGAGAGCTAGGCCAAAAGATCCTAGGTTCAAATCTGACCTCAGACACTTCCCAGCTGTGTGACCCTGGGCAAGTCACTTAACCCCCATTGCCTAGCCCATACTGCTCTTCTGTCTTGGAACCAATACACAGTATTGATTCTAAAATGGAAGGTAAGGGTTTAAATAAAAAGCATTCTCACATTTTCTTCCCAAAGTCACCTTGCTCTTAGAAGACTTTTCCTCTTCCTTCCACATACATTCCTCTATTTCTCTTTACTCCACTTCCAAGTTGTGCACTCTCTTCTCCTTTTTTCTCTCATTTCCCACAAATTATATGATGTACCTAACATTGCACAATTAACAGCAGAGCTAGGACCTCTGGGTGAAGGGTTTTTACTCTATGTCAGTGAAAAAGTACCTGAAATAATAAAATATAAGTATATAAATATTTTAAAAATGAGTTGTGCCTTTGTGTAAGACACAAACAACAAGAATGCCATAGAATCTTTTGAAGGAAAAATGGTTGTTGATGACTCATCTATCTTTTGTCTATAAAAAAGCAATAGATTTTGAATTAGTCAGTCAGTCAATAAATGTTTGTTGAGTGCCTATTCTATGTCAGGCACTGTGCTAAGTTCTGATAATACAAAGACAAGCAAAACTAAACCAACAAAAAAATCAGTCTCTGTTGTCAAGGATCTCATAGACTAATGAAGGGGTTAATGAGCAAACAACTATGTATGAATATATATGCTGAGATAATCAACAGAGGGAATATACTAGAATTCAGGAGAAATCAGGAAGATGGGATTTTGTCTGGCACTTGAAGGAATCCAGGGAAGCCAGGAGACAGAATTTAGGTGGCAGAATATTCTAGGCATGGGAGCATGGGAGACAGTCAGTGAGAATGGCCAGAGTGGGGAGATGGATTTAGTAACTGGAAATTAATTACTAGATGGATTTAGTGGGGAGATGCTTTAGTAACTGGAAAGATGCCAGTGCTACTGGATGGAAGAGTATGTTGGGTAGTGGGGAAGAAGCAATGTAAATTGAAAGAAGACTGGAGAGGTAGGGAGGGCAGGTTATGAAGGGGTTTGAATCATAAAGAGAGACTTTTATATTTGATCTTGGAGGTGATAGGGATCCACTGCATTTTACTGAGTAGGAAGGATGACCTACACTTTAAGATCATTTTGACAACTGTGTGGAAGACAGACTGCAAAGGGGAAAGACTTGAAGCAAGGAAACCAAACAGCAGGCTAAGGTAGGAGGAGATGAGGGTCTCTACTAGGGTGGTGGCAGTGTCTGAGGAGGGAAGGGGATATATATGAGAGATTTAATGAATGTAGAGATGACAGGACTTGACTATTGATTGCATGTGGGGGAGTAAGAGTGAGGAGTTGAAGATAACCGCTAGGTTGTAAGTCTGAGTGACTAGGGTAGTTAAGGTTACTTTCAACAGTAATAGGGAAGTTAGGGAGAGGAGGGAGTTTGGGGGGAAAATTAAGAAGCCAAAGAAGGAACCTAACTAAAAATAAGTTTAAAATGGCAAAGCAAAATAGAATTCACTTACTCAACAACAATAATAACAACTAAAAACAAAACCAAATCAAAAAATTATTTCCAAAATTAACTTGCACCTAGCGTGCCTAGTACTATGCCAGAGCCTGGAGATGATAATAATTTAAGTAAGGTTACTCCCCTCCTGGAATTTATAGAAGTTACAATTCAAACTCAGGATTCCAGAGAGATGGAAAAATAGGATGGTGACAAGTTCAGGGGAAAATACAATGAGGGTAAGAGAAAGATTCATGGAGGAAGTAGCTTTAGAAATGGATTTTAAGGGGAATTCAACCAATAAATACAGGGAAGCATTCTGTGCAAAGGCAGCAATGCAAGTGCTATGGGGACCCAAGTCTTGGACATTGTGGCAAGGCTGATAGAGAATCTTCAGTTTTGCTTTTCTTCCTAATGGTGTTTCTAGAGCTTTCTTGAAGCCTCAATATAATTTTCATGGTCTGGCCTTACTATGGGGGCTAGAGGGCTGAGAGTGAAAGATGGTAGGTTTAGAGAATGAGGAACTGGGAGGATTGTGGGAAAGTTGAAAGGAAAGGAGTGAATTTTTTTTAAACCCTTACCTTTCTCCTTAGAATCAATACTGTGTATTGGTTCTAAGACAGAAGAGTGGTAAGGGCTAGGCAATGGGGGTCAAGTGACTTGCCCAGGGTCACACAGCTGGGAAGTATCTGAGGTCAGATTTGAACCCAGGACCTCCTGTCTCTAGGCCTGACTCTCAATCCACTGAGACCCAGCTGCCCCCTAAATGGTTTAAAAAAATTAAAACTTAACTTCAAAAAGCCTCATAGTGACCAAACAGAGGGAACTTTACCTATACTGGGACAGAGAAGAGGCAAATTGAATTTAATTATCTTAACTTGGGTAAGTGGTATTAGATAGGTATTAGGTGGTCTGGTCCTGGCAATTTCACCATAAGAGCTGTTGCCTTTTCCTTAAGAAGGGGAAGTAGATGATGGTAGTAATGGAAGCAACTTGAGCACTGACAGTAGACAGAAGCAGTGGGTATACGGCAGGGCAAGGGTGGTGGAGCAGTAAGGAATTCCTGGACCAAGGTGATAGTTTCTGGGTAAAACTAGAATTTGATCCAGGAACAGTGATAGAACAATAGGGGATCTGTTCCTGGAATTGACAGAATGTAGTTCAAGCTAGAAGCTACATGATCAGGAACTAAGAAATAATGAAACCCAGGAGTACAAAGTAGACCAGGAACAAACTGAGGGAGTGCCGAAGCCAGCTCCAATGGTCTCCCAACTGTTCAATTTACAATGTGAGCATTTACATCTTAGGAATCAGCAGATGCAATAAACCAAGTCCCCAATTTATTGTTTTCCTTATTTGCTAACTTAAGAAAGTGATGGAGAAAACGTTCCTAATGCAGATTAAATTTTAAAGTGTGTCATCTGTTTCAGTTGGTTGTTAAACATTTATCAGCATACCCCTGGGACAAACCAGACCTTGACCTTTATTAATACTGTGAGTCATGTGGACTGTGTAGCTACAGAGAAGGAAGGGAAGATTGATTTCTTTAAGGGCCTGAGTTCCTTCTGTGTGTGGGAAACTCAGTTCTAGACTGGCTCTTTAAGATAGGAGTTGCTATGCAGATAATAGATGGGGAAAGTAGAGCTCAGTTGAAAGGTAGGATGCGTGGTTGCTCAGCAACCCTAAGTTTTTTTTTCCTTCATGGAGGAGCCTTAACTCGAGGATAATGCTAAAAGTCTAAAGAAACAGTATAGATCCCCGGGTGAGTTGGAGCAAATAGACTGGAAAAATTTCTTGTCTGTCTATAGGCTCAAGTATGAGTCCTTTCTCTATTCCTTGTTGTATGTGATAAAACTTGTTCTTTCTTCCATGCCTTGTTAGCTTGATGTTTGCAAATGGCACTTAAAGCACCTAGGGAAGAGTCAGAGATTAGTAATAGTCCCCCAAGAATGAACTTGGCCCACCTTTTAGAGAAGAAGATTGACCCTGACAAAGAAGCAACATGAACATTTCCATCCAAGGCTAGCTTTCCTAAGAAACACTGCAGTAGTCCTAGCAAAGTCCTAGCAAAAAAAAATAATAAGTCTGACTCTATCTGTTCCAAGTCTATTCAAGAAGATATCCAGAGGGCTATTGGCATTATTGCCACAGGTGCATCAGGGGAACCTAAGTCAGAGGGGTCTCTGCTTCCTCTTGCATTCATGGATGGGGTGGCTAGTCCCAAGTACTATCCCTAATGCAGTCTAGATGCCACTGTCATTGCTCTGACCTGGTTCTGAATGGAGGGTCTTGGTGTGCTGTCTGACCTTTTCTATAATCTTAGCTAGAAAAAGGGAACAGGGTCTAGAAATGGGAGCTGCCCCTTCCTTTGCTTTAGTCGCTGGCTGATGCCTCTGTCCCATAGCAATCTGATTGTTCTGTCTTCTGTGCAGTTTGTCTTTGTGCAAAACATACTGAGAGCTCAGCTTGTCTACTGGTACAACCTTGACAGGTCCTGACTTGATATTGATAATGAGGCTAAATTCAAGCCTTCTGGCAGATTCTTAGGTTCACTGCATGCTGGCACCTCTGCCCATTCTCTGTCTTCCTTTAGTCATTACCTGGGATTTGGCTTTCAGACCATGGAGTAGTAGACAGTATTAAACACAATTTTCCCATGTCCTCTAAGTGTGTGGGAGGTAATAGAGCCTGAGACTGGTATAAAGTCCCAATCCAACTAGTGAAGCAAGAGAAAATAAATAAACAGAATAAAACAAATAAAATAAACACTATGGTTTATGGGAAGCCCAAGATATAAACCCCCAAAGAAGAGAATACCTATGATATATCTAAGTAGAACTTCAGAAAAAAGAATGGATTAACCCTAAGGAGTCAAAGAGTAGATGAAAGAAATAAAGAAAAAGATTAAGAAAAATGGAATTAAAGATTTTGAGGAAATAATTGGGAGAATAATAAGAGAAGAGAGGACTAGGTACTCCAATAGTATTACTGAAACAAAGATAGGGAAGTAGGTGGTAACATGGCATTGGGGGATAGAGAGTAGACCAGTTTCAAGGAAAGACAGATGTAGAGAAAGTAGTATGGTGTAGAAAGGGGAGCTGATTTGGAGTCAGAAAAGGTAGATTCAAATCACATTTGCTATTTGATTTTGAGCAAACCAAAAAAATTAATTCTCTTGGGCTTGAGCTTCCTCATCTGTAAAATGAGGAATTGGATTAGATGATCTCTGAGATCCTCCTCTTAGGTCATCCTGAGGTCCTACAGATATAAATTATATGATTTTATGATATTTTATCACGGGTCATCTCAAGGAGTATGGCTTTATCATCCTCGGTTTTTTATCTCCTTGCTAAATGCCATTTACAACATATTGATTCCTGATTGGCCCTCATGTATCCCCATGCAGTTATGCCAGATATGATTGGAGATGGAATCAGGAGGACTCTCTTCTGTACCCTTCTTTTTCTGTATCCTTTTGGCATATATTCAGACCAGACTTCCTGCAGATGTTCAACAAAAGGGTAGTGAAAGATTACCTTTTTTCTCCTCTGTCTCAATTGTAATGGTAGTCCATTTTAAGCACATGTCAATACTAATCAACACGTGCTTACTTTTGGGAGGCTGAGATAAAATCTCAAGTCTTTTGATGCCCCCTCTGCTTTGTATTTCTTTCCTTAAGCATAGCTCATGAAATGAATGAAATAAAAGAATCATAGAATTTGAGATCAGGTAGGGACCTCCTGAGATCTGGTAGGGAGGAGTCCAGCCTCCCCTATTTAGCTTCTATCTGAAGATCTCTAAAGAGGAGAAACCCACCATTTCCTGAACTATCCCATCCTACTTTTGGATAGTTTAAATCATTAAGAACCTTTTCTTGACATTAAATCTAAATTTATCTCTTTGAAACTTCTATCCATTACTACTGTTTTGGGTCTCTGGAGCCAAACAAAGCAAATTCAACCCATTCTCTATGTGATGGTTCTTCATATACTTGAAGGTGGTTATCCTATCCCTCTTGAATCTTCTCTTTTTCAGACTGAGATTCCATAGTTCTAATGATCCTTACATAACTGGCCCTATCAATCAATCAACAAGTTTATTATTAAAGGTCTACCATGTACCTTTTGTGCTGAGAACACAAAGACAAAAATGGAAGACAGCCATTGTCCTCAGTAGAATATCATGCCTAAAATAGCTCCTTTATCAATGTTGGTTGAATTTAATTTAATTTCACACAAGGGTGGTGTTATGGAAAGAGCCCTGGCTTCAGGATGGGGAGCGGGGGTGGGGTGGTGGTGGGTGGTGGTGTTAAAATCCCAGACCTGCTCTTTAGAGCTGCTGTTACTTTCCCTCCGAGCTGGGTGTCCTTGGACAAATAACTGACTTCTTGGTTCCTTAGTATTACTAGAGCTTATTCTATCCTCACTTCCATTCTGTAGTAGATGATCTCAAAGCCCCCTTTCTAGTTCCAAGCCCAATAATTCTTTGATGAAGACTTCTCAGAACATAACTCCTGAATGACTTCCTTCTAGTCAGAATTATCACTGCAACATAGTCAAGATCACACCTGTTAACATTTAGAAAACTATTTTCCTTTTCAGTTAGAAAGTAAGTATTGCTTATTTTGTTCATTCATTACAATTGTGTCTGACTCTTTGTGCCTCCATTTTGGGGGTTTTTATTGGACTTGACTTATACCAACCATTGCATCAGAATAGTGCTTCTCACAGGGCTGGACATATTAGAGGTAATTAATAAGTAATAATAATAATTTACAAAGTACCTTTCTCACTCCATCCTTTTTTTTAACCCTTACCTTCTGTCTTGGAATCAATATTGGGTATTGGTTCCAAGACAGAAGAGTGGTAATAAGGGCTAGGCAATGGGGGTTAAGTGACTTGCCCAGGGTCACACAGCAAGGAAGTGTCTGAGGTCAGATTTGAACCCAGGACCTCCCATCTCTGGGTTCTTAATCCTGACTCTTAATCCTGATTTATTCTGACTCTTAATCCACTGAGCTACACAGTTGCCCCCTACCCTATCCTTATAGGGAAGGTAATATAAGTATTAACCTCATTTTAGAGATGAGGAAATAGAGTCCCAGAGACATGAAGCCACTTGCCTACAGTCACATAGTCAGGAAATGTTGAAATCCTACTCGAATCCAAGTCTTCTGACTCTCAATTCAGTGTTCTTTGCATTATGCAATATTGCCTCCAAAAGTACTTGTTGATTACTTTATTAACCAGCCTCACAAAAAGCTTATACATATTTTGTGAATAGGTCTCTGCTAAGAGGGTTTGTCATTTGTGGACTTAACAACCATTTGCCAAATAAGAGTGTTTTCCACCAAGGTCTTCAAAAAATAGGATTATATAAGTAGGGTCATTTAGAGTGCAGCCTGCACAATTAAGCTAAACATAGATTCATTTCCTATAGCAGATGTACGTAGTCCCCTTTCCCATTAGTGGTAAACACGGATCTGCTTTTAAAGGCAGCTGTCAGGTACTGGCCTGCATAATTCCTTTGCAAAAGGATAACTTTCAATCACATAGCTGAGAGACTCTAGTCAGAGTCACAGATAATATGACTGAAAATCAGAAGAAAAAGAAACCTTCTAGGCAACTAGGTTTTTTGAAGATTAGTCAATAGTCCTTCTTAGCAAGGGAACCCAATTTTCCTTGACTGCTCCTGGATCATCAAGGCTAAGGTTATTCCCATCCCAGCAATTCTCTTGAAAAAGATGTGCTGTTGGCTCTATAAGGATGATATTAGAAATTGTCTTATATTAGTTTAGAGATAAGAAGTAGAGAAACTGGCTTGAGAAAGAATTGGAGTTTGAAGCAGATCTAAGATAGAGTGTCAGTTTCAAATGTTGACAGTTTAACAGATTTTCTGTGACAGTTACACATGCTGGATGTGGCAGTTACTCTGAGGGAGTTGGGAGTTACTCTCTGGGAGGTAGTGAGGAGTTATGCTCTCTCTCTCTCAGAGTTCTAACAGAGTCAGGGTTCTTGATAAGGCTCAGCCAGCTAGCCTTTGTTATTTTTATAACTTCAAGACGAAGTTAAGAATTACAAGGATAAAAATGTTATTTTATTGTAGAATAGGGAAAATTTGGGTTAGTCAGATTAGGAAGGCTTAGTATAGCCTGTGGTCACAGGAGAAGCGATTCCTTATGGAACCAGGGAATTTTATTTGGGTGGAGTTAGAATCCCTTAGAGTTAGAAATCCTTTTAATCCTTATATTTTCAATAAATAATTCATTTTTATATAACAAGAGTCTCCATAGTATCCTTGTGCTTGGCCTTGAAGAGAAGTTCACTTCACTCATATAAACTGAACATACTTTGTGAGCACAGCAAGCAGAGTATCAAAATCAGTTTATAACTAATAATAAATTCATTGCTTTATTATTTTTACAGTTCTTGCTTTTATTTTTACAGTCTTTGGGGGGGGAGAATATCTGCTCAACTCTGATCTGTGCTTACTCCTGCTTACAGCATCAGTAATTCCAGCTTCCTCTTTGAGGGAGGAATTTATATTACGCAGCAAGTACTTTGGGCCACTCTCCCAAAGCCAAGGAGGCCATGTCTTTCCCTCAGTCTTCTAGGGGTACCCTTGAGGAGTTTGGAGTGTCTCTTCTCTAATGTTGTCCACTCAAACTCTCACCAGTTCTATTTCCCCTTCCGTTAGCCACCAGTGAATGACTGGCTCCATTTAACCATTGAACATGGATTATCTTTTACAAAGGCATATTCACTTTGACTAGAACAGGGTCAAAAGTAAACGCTATTCTATCTCCTCTCTATCTAGGGAGAGTAAAAGAGGCTTGGATTGATCTTGGTGACTGCGTAGCATTGATGACACCAAGTTCCTATCCTAACGAGGCCTTACTGGCAGAGGACACTATATCTTGGTTATGGCTGTGAGGAATTCTGATGGCCACTTCTTGTTCCTTGTGTATTAATGCTAGGCTGACTGCAAAAACGCAGACTGGGACCCCTGGACACTGGGACCCTGTGAGGTTTGGTCTCCTAACCTTCTGAAGCTCATGAAGTCAGAACTTTCAAATTCTTCATATATATATATTATAAATGGGAATATAATATATTGATATATTATGATATATTAATATATAAAATATAATAATATAAGATAATATAAAATGAGAAAGAATAAATGTGGAAATCAAGGTTAGAGGCCTGTATCATGGGGCTACAGACTGACTAGGGCTTTAGGATCCCTGAAGTTCTCGGTCCATAGTTATAGTCAATGAGAGAGGCTGGGGGTGGGGCAGCTGGATGGCTGCTAGGTGGTTCAGTGGATTGAGAACCAGGCCTAGAGATGTGAGGTCCTGGGTTCAAATTTGACCTCACACACTTCCTAGCTGGGTGACCCTGGGTAAGTCACTTAAACCCCATTGCCTACCCTTACCACTCTTCTGCTTTAGAACTAATACCTAGTATTGATTCCAAGATGGAAGGTAAGGGTTAAAAAAAATGAAAGAGGCTGCCATTCAATGTGTACCGAGAAGGCTAGAATCAGCAAAGGCCATCTCCACATATTCTATTTTTCCAAGGCATTTCTATTACACAATTGAGGCCTCAGAGCTCTTCTGTACATGCACTAGATCCCTGTAACTTAAAGCAGACTTAGAAAAGTAGTTACAATTATGATTTGAAAATATGCTCAAATGCTTACCTCACAGGGCAAACTTTGTTTTCCTCTGTTTTATAATCAGGTCTTTATAGCAATTTTGGTTTTAAAAGAAGTGATGGATCTATGTCGGAAAGAATTATCTGTAAGAAGGAAATTAGACCTATTATCACAAATTTAGTTCAGAGAGATTCCTCTGAAATTTAGCCTAATTTGGAATAGACTGACCTGCCACTCATTCACTGCTCATAGCCTGTAGTCTCTGTCACCAAGAATCATTCTATTCTTTTTCCCTTTGACTTATTTTCTTCCTACTTGGTCCTGCAGAAACGGCAGCTTTGTCTAGAACAATAATAGCTCTTTTGTTTCTGTAGGCGTTGGAGACAAAATGACATGGGTCATGCAGGAAAATTGAGTTCTGGGAGGGAGATCTAAAGTTTTCATTGGGATTTCAGTTCAAAAGAATTTGTGTTATTTCCTTTTTGAAGAACCATATAGGCCATTGATGAAAGTTACAGATTGGTGATAGAGGTGACTCCTGAAAGAGGAAATTTCCTTGACCTTTTCTGTAGTTTATAGTCTTAGATAGTTGCCTAGAGCATGAGAGGCTAAAGAACTTGCCCAGAATAACACAGCCAATAGGTCCCATAGGTAGGTTTTTTTTTTTAACTCTACTTTTTACTTAGAATTGATAAGGATTCTAAGGCAGAAGAACAGTAAGGGCTAGGCAATTGGGGTTAGAGTCACATAGCTAGGAAGTGTCTGAGGTCAGATGTGAACCCAGGTTCTCCTGACTCCAGGCCTGGGTCTCTGGTAAGGGCTGGGTTTAAGTGACTCGCCCAGGGTCACACAGCTAGGAAGTGTTTGAGGTTACATTTGAACCCAGGACCTCCCATCTTTAGGCTTGACTCTCTATCCACTTGGCTACCCAGCTGGCCCTGTTGTAGTGTTTTTTTTTTTTACTAATATAAGCTAGCATTTACACAGTGCTCTGTATGCATTTTCCCCCATTTAATCAGACTATTCCCTATGCCCCAATTATTTTCCTTTCCCTTGTTTCCCTGCAGAATTCTTATTGTTTAAAGTCCAACTCAAAGGTCACTTCTTCCATGAAGTCTTCCTTGATCCCTTAGCAGTAATATTCTTTCCCCTTGAATATGTGTACATGCCCATATTATCCCATTTCATCTCAATGTTTTCAGCAAATTTCCCCCTCTATTATCCAGACTTTTTCAGTAATCTCCAATCTTGCCCTATTGACTTGCTCTTTCCCTACTGCCCCCAAATATGTCCATCTCTCTTCAATCTTACCTAGCACTGCCCCCCTTATTCTTTATCTATCATTACTCTAATGAGTTCTCTCTGCCCTAAGATCCTGTCTCCCCACCCCCCTGCACCTTTAAGAAAGTCTCTTGCTAGACTATAACTAGGCAAAGCTCAAAAATATACAATTTAGATATGACGATGTAAGGGAGAATCTGTAGATTCTCTTGCCATAGGAGGTACCATTGCCTAGTGGCTAGGATTCCTGACCTGGAATCTGGAAGGCAGGGGGGCCACTCTAGACCCTCCTAGCTGTGTGATCTTGAGAAAGTCATTTGCCATCTCTATACCTCAGTTTCCTCATCTGTGCCAGTCTATAGAGAGATTTCAGGGAGTCTACAAACTTAAAAACATACTTTGATAATCGCATTTCAATATAATTTATTTCTTCCCCCTATTTTATGCATTTAAAAACATTATTCTGATAGTATGGAAATAGTTATTAAGTGATAATGCATGTACAACCCAGTGGAATTGCTTGTCAGCTCTGGGAGGGGGTAGGAAAAAGGGGAGGGAGAGAAAATGAATCATGTAATCATGGAAAATATTTAAAAATTAAAAAAATATTATTCTGAGAAGCAGTTCATAGGCTTCACCAGAATGCTATAGGAGTGTAGGATACAAAAAAGTTAATAACCTTGGGGTTATGCTACAGATGTAGTCAAGGATACAGTATAAAGAGCATTATAAATGGAGGGTCTTTCTTCCAAATTATAAGTGTGGAAAGGAAAGCTGAGACTGAGGAACCATCATTTTAGAATGTTGATGGGAGGGAGAGTGGCAGTTGGAGCAGCAGAAGGGACTTGTGGGAGTGAGAGCTGAGAAAGGGGTCTTTGCCCTGTGAACTCTTGAGAGCCAGGTGCTAGGACCAAAGCTCAAGATCCCAACCTGTGGTGACAGAATCTTGCCTCCATTTCTCTTGCCGTGAAGATAGAAGATTCCTGACAGCTTTAGATGATCAATACAAGAAAGCAAAAGAACAACAACTGCTGCTGAAGGGTGTTGATCCTTTGAACTTCACAGGGTCACCCTGAAGACCCATCCCATCCCTTGACCTTCCCAAGAAGGATGCTTGACACCTGATTAGAATAGGATAGTGACAATGATTAGAGAAGAAGTAGAAAGAGAAGCTGAAGCCTGAGCCATTTGACTTGGCTGAAGAAGGAAAAGACGAACTGTAGGGTCTCCTATTCCCACAGACCTATTTCCCCCCCCCCCCTTTCATTACTTGAACTATTAAAACAGTCTTGTTTGAAGAAACTCGCAGTCAGGTTCAAATTATATCAGTTTTGAGGGAAAGAGAGAATTTCACAGATTGTCTCTTAGCCTAGTGGTTATCTCTCCCTCTACCTCACCAGCCCTCCATATTCCTTCTGTCCCTTCACCTCCTCCATTCTCTGTTATAACCCATCCATCCTCCCTTTTACAATTGTTACATAAGATGTAGATAAGTTACCCAAATCAAAGTTATAAGGATTAATTATAATATTAGTAAGAAGCTACTAGCTTCTGTAGTAAATTATCAACTAAACTAGTCAGATAGTGGTTGGGTTGGTTGGCCAACCTTGATTGACTTGATTGAATATGGATATGGGAATGAATATGAAATATGGAGCATGGAGTACTAAAATATATGGAGTATAGATATAGACATGGATATGAAATATTAACTATGGAGTCCTGGGGAGGGTGTGGGATGTTGCTATAGGGAGTATTTTGTGGGGTGAAAAGGATTTTAGAGAGGAAAAAATAATTGGAGGTTATGCCATAGTGTGTTTCTTGTTAGATAATCATGGAATTCCCAAACTGGAAAAGACTTCAGAGGAGTATGTCTGGTCCAACTAATTAGTGTTTTAATCTTGTCAACATTTTAAAGATAAACATTTAAACAGAGAATTGTCCTCAGTGAAGAGGGAGATACGAACTTTAGGTAAGACATGGTTCATGCAGTCATGGAGTGAATGAGAGAATGAGAAAAATATAAGTAGCAATAAGACATAATATCATGTGATAAACACATTAGTGGGGAAAAGAGCTATATAAGATCTGAAAGTTAAGACTATTGCAGACAGAATTACAGGGAAGTCTTCAAGGAGGAGGTGATATTTGCGATGGGGCTTTAAAATATGAGCAAGAATTCAAAAGGCAAAGAGGAGAAGGAGAATATAGCGAATATCTCATAAGGTCATGTATCCAAAATGCTTCAGGAAATGAACTATTTTTTGAACTATTCTTTTTCAGATGATTGTTACCAGAGTAATTGAAACATCAGTTTTAATCAAGGTCTTGGGTTCAAACTTGCATAATAATGGAACCAGTGGATGCTGGAAATGATTCCTTATTCATGGATTATGCATCTCCAATGTGACTGTCAAGACCACCTTCCTCTCTAGTCAAGCATGTGTGTACAGTGGGTTCACTTACCTTTATTTATGAGTCACTTGGGGAATGCTTTTGAAGCTGAATGAAGTTTGGGAGCTAAATTAATTTAGCTAAGCTAAATCATGCCATTTTTAACTGAATTTTTAAAAGTTTTAGTTCTGGGAAATAGGTGGGTGTTATCATTAAGTTTCTTGATAATTATCTTGGTTTGGCAATTTCCATTTTCCCTACTGTGGGAGAAGCCTGTACAGGTATGGGGTTTTGAAAAAACATCTAACTTCAAGTCTTAGTGTTACCACTTATTGCTCTAGCAATCCTTAGCAAATCACTTCATTGCTCTGAGTTTCAATTTCTTTAACATGGGAATAATGATCCCTGTCCATCCTATGCCACAGAGTTGTCATGGATATGTGATATAAATGTCAGCTATTAAAAATACTCATACTATAATAGTAAAACTAATAATATCATCTCTACTGGGTCCTATGTTAATAGTTTGGACAACCAGAGAGCTCCCATGACATTTGCCTAAGTTCTCTGTTCTTTTCTTTTGATTGATGATGGGGATTTAGATAAGTCATTTACATCTTTGTATTTCCATTTTGTCAGCTTTATTAAAGGTGGGATTGGGAATGCTGAATGGCAATATACATGCAAAAAGCTAGTTGTTGAGGGGCATATTGGATAAAGCAAATTCTTTGTGGTTTTCTGGATAGATTGAGAGTTGATTGCCAACTAATCATTCAAATTGTAAATGTACATTGTAATGATGGGACCATTTTCCTTTCCCCCACACAAGCATTTGTGGCATTTAAAAGAGTGGGAGCCATAAACTGTAAGAGTTAAAATGATTGAGGTTGTAAACTGTAGTGAGTAAAATAGTGGAAGATATAAATTGTAGTAGATATAAGAGTGGGTGAGTAAATTGTGATCGCAGAAAATATGTTTTCACTACAGTGTCTTGTTTTAAATCAAATATAAGGTGGTCACCAGGAAAATATTCCCAATTATGAATATACCCAAGTCAACTGGGTTTTATAGAAAATTTAATTAATAATACAATGAGGAATCAAAGAAAGAGGGAGAGAGAGAGAAAGGAAATAAATGAGAAAAGAATAGGCCGGCCCAGGCAGCCCTGGCCAATCTAGGCCTAAGCCCTAAAAGAAAAGATCAGTCAGTCCTTATATCTAAATCACTCACCACAAGATCTGTCCAAGCAAGGATTCTAGTGACACCAGGCCAGCATCATCTCAGCTGCTTTCACCAGCTCAATCCTCAATCTGAATATTTCAGAATGAGTCTCTTGAGCTCCTATCTGAGATCCTATTTAAAGGGCAATTTTCTCCTATGTCACCTCCCCTAAGTCCTTACATCTACCAATCACAGTAGACGTTTTCCAAAGGACAGCTCATTCTTAGTCCATACCTAAGAAGGTGTGGATTTTTGAGTAATTCACACCAGGAAAGCTCTGAGTAAGTTTCCCAGTTCTTTGTTCCTTGTAAATTCACAAGTTGCCTGACCTTTATAGGTACTTAGCACCCCCTTGTATTAATTCTAAAAATAGGCATGGCTTAAGTATGGGTGTAAGTATTTTTCATTGTTTCAGCAAGGAGTTTTCTCCCCTAAAGCAGGTTTAAGTAAGGGTGGAGTAGAGGTCTTCACATTTTTGATCTAAGTAGAGTTCTCACTGTCCAAATGGGGAATAATCCCAATAGGGAATTGTCCCAATGGAGAATTCCCCAATGGGGAATTTTTTAACATTCATAAGTCTGAGAAATTTCATGATTCACACATTCCATGTTCATATCTGCCTTCCTATCTAAATGAATTCGATCTCTTCTTTCTCTAGAATCCCTCTACCTCCCTCCAGGAGCTCACTCCATCTCTGGACTCTCCACATTGGGGGTAATTTCTGCCCCTGCAGCCTCTTCTTCTCATTGGTCAGTTCACTCCGAAATCTCCATTTTAAGGAAAAGATCCAGGCCAGCCATGTCTTCATTCTCCTTTAGAAATAACTTACCTACTATCACCAAGGCAAGGATCCAAGACAACTTAAAGGGACTCATAACAAAAAATGGATATTCAGGACCACAGAAGGGAACGGAGTCCCAATAGAGACTGAAACATATCTTCTTCATTTTATTTGCTCCATGAATTTTTCTCTAATATAAATACTATGTATCTTGTTTCATATGACATCTAGTGAAATATATATTATGTGATAATATATGTCCAGCTTATATCATATTACATGCCTTCTTGGAATAGGGGGTGGGAGGGAGGGAGAAAAAAGAATAAGACATAGATTTTTGGACATAGTTAATGTAAGATTTTGTTTCTCTTGGATAAGTGTATTTATTTTATAACAACAACAAGAAGAATGTAATCTCCTTGAGGGCAGGAACTCTTTTTTTTGCTGGTATTTTATATTTCCAGTGCTTAGCACAGTGCCTGGTCCATATTAGGTGCTTAATAAATGCTTCTTCTACAATATCCACAGATGCAATTTGAATTGAAGAAATCTTGTAGATAAGGTCTTAAAAGAACTTTCCCAGATATTTTCACAAAAGGTATTATGGAGATACTAATGACCAATTTAAAAGAAAATCAGTGACCAGTCATATCTCATAACCATAATCTAGGCTTGTCAGAGGATTTTGGCTTTGAGAGAGATGTAGGGGCAGCTAGGGGACTCAGTGGATAGAGCATCAGGCTTGGAGTTGGGAGGACTTGGGTTCAAATATGACCCCAGACACTTCCTAGCTGTGTGACCCTGGGCAAGTTATGTACCCTTAATGCCTAGCCCTTGCCACTCTTCTGCTTTAGAATCAATACTTTGCATAAGAGTTAAGGATTAAAAGAAAAGGTACAGTTTGGGAACCTTTGAGAGCAGAGTAGCTTAGTATAGAAGGTAAAGAATTTAAAAAAAAGAATAGATATAGTTTGGGAACCCTTGAGAGCATAGTAGTCATGTTATTCATGGAAATCATTTGGGTGAAATGGTGATAGTGATTCTATTGCTCTGTATGAATAGCCAAGAAATCTGAATTTACACGGCACTTTTTCACATAATTACATGGCTGCAGAGGCAACACAACTGAAAGTTGTTACCACAAGACTGGAAAACTACAAAAATTCATGAGAACTAGTCAAGGAATTCAGTGATTCTCTCAGATCATCTTGGGTTTCTCTTAGGTCATCCAACCTTGTGGTATACAGTGACCTCTAAAGTACCTTCTATTGCATTCTATAAGGGTGGTATAACAAATTATTCATAAAATCTTGAGAAAATGCTAACACTTCAGTAATAAGTAGAGATTCAAAGTAGTACAAAATTGGGCAAAATAAATTTTTAATTATATTTTATTTTATCAATTACATGTGATAACAAATTTCCATGTAAGTTTTCCAAAGTTATAAGATCCAAATTTTCTTCCTCCCACCCTTCCCTTCCCACTCCTGGAGCTGGCAAGCAATTTGATCTGGGTTATAACATGTATTTTCATGCAAAACATATCTCCATATTGTTCATTTTTGTAAGAGAATGAGCATATGAAATCAAAACCCCAAATAAAAACACAAATAAATTAAAGTGAAAACCTATATACTTTCATCTGCATTCTGACTGCCACAGTTCTTTCCCTGGAGGTAGATAGAATTCTTTGTCATAAGTCCCTCAGAATTGTCCTAGATCATTGTATTGCTGAGAGAAGCCAAGTTTGTCACAATTAACCATTCCACAATATTGCTGTTAACTGTGTACAATGTTCCCCTAGTTCTAAACATTTCATTCTGTATCAATTTATTTAAATCTTTCCAGTTTAAAAAAACCTTCCTGCTCAGCATTCCTTTTTTCCCCCTTTCTTTTTATCTTGAATAGATAGTATGTATTGGTTCTAAAGCAGAAGAGTGGTAAGGGTAGGCAATGGGGGTTAAATGACTTGGTCAGGTTCACACAACTAGGACCTGTCTGAGGGAAGATTTGGACCTAGGACCTCCCATCTCTAGTCCTGGCTCTCAATCCACTGAGCCACTCAGCTGCTCCCCTACCCCCAATACTTTTTTGTGAGAGCTGATTGTTAAACATCTATCAGCAGATCTCAGAAGTAGAAGCTCAGAGTTTAAGAGTTCAACATGACCTTACAAATAAATTTCTGATATAGAATTTGAAGCAAGGATGTTCAACTCTTCATCCACAGTAATTTTCAATCAAGTAATTTTCAATTCAATTCAATCGATATTCAGTCAAATAACCTTTACTGATCAGTCAGTCATTAAAATTTTATTAATTGCCTTCTTTGTTCCAGGTACTGTGCTACTGGGAATAAGCATGGGGAATACAAAAAGAGGCAAAAAAATACAAAAGACAGTCCCTGTACACAAGGAATTTAAAATAAAATGGGGAGACAGCAAACAAATACAAATGTACAAAATAGGAAATAAGAAGAGGAAGGCATTGGAATTAAGAAGGGTCGAGGAAGGCTTTCTGTACAAGATGGCACTTTAGTTGGGGCTTAAAGAAGCCAGAAGAGTCAGGAGGTTGAGATGAGGAGGGAGAGCATTCCAGGTATGGGAGTCAGTCAAAGAGAAAGTCTAGAGTTAAGAGATCTTGTTTGTGGAACAGCAAGGAGACCAGTTTCATTGGATTGAAAGAGGGCCTGTCAGGGACTAAGATGTTGGGGAGAGTTGATTGTGAAGGGCTTTGAATGCCAGAGGATTTTTGTATTTGATCCTGGAGGCAATAGGGAGTCACTGGAGTTTACTGAATGGAGGAGAGACAGAGACAGAGAGAGAGAGAGAGAGAGAGAGAGACAGACAGACAGACAGACAGACAGACAGACAGACAGAGACACAGACAGAGACACAGAGAGAGACAGAGAGATACTGTGTGTGCTGAGATGGGGGAGCAATGAAGATGAGGACTCATAGTCGCAAGCACTGTAGTTCAATAGGTGAAGAGGGAGGGGGAAGACACTGAACATTGCTTTGAGATGTTTTATCTTTCCCCTCTCTTTGCCAGCTCAGATTTTGTTCATATTTTAATGCCGAGCCCCAACGTGGCTACTTCTATGTAACATAGAAATGTTGGATCTTGAAGGATCTAGAAAGATCCCGTCAAATAGACTTTTTTCTTTAAATCTCCAGGGCTTGTTATTTATACACTCTATATACATTTAACGGTATAAGCAGAATTTGCTATTTTTAATAGATTTCATGCACCCTACCAGATTATAAGCTTCTTAATGTCAAGGACTTAACTTCTCATTCTATTTTGTGTCCCAGACAGTCTAATCAAGGGGCCTCACATGCATTAGATGTTCAGTATATATTAACTGAATGAATAATAATGACTTATGCTTTAAAAATATTTCATAATACATTTAATTCGTTTTGTAGCTTCAGTCTAGTTGAGGTATTTTTGTGTTTTAATTTGTCCAAAGGCTGAGCTTTGCCCCTGATTGAACTTCCTGGCCAGGAGATTAAAATTGTCCTTTTACTTTATTTCCCTCTGACTTTCAACACCAACAGTCTAATAAATTTGAGGAGGATGGATTAGCGGGTACAAGGTTAGTAAAACCTTGTTTTGCCATCCTTCTGGTAAAGAGAAAGTTGGATTTTGAAATAAATGGTGGCAAGTGGTGGAGGCTGGCTCCGATTGTATGTTGGTTAGTAATTTTTCAGTTACATTCAACTCTTTGTGACCCCATTTGGGTTACTTTTCTTTTCTTCTTTTCTTTTTGGACAGAAATACTAGAGTGGTTTGCCATTCCCTTCACTAGCTTATTTTATAGAGGAGGAAACTGAAACAAATTGGGTTAAAGCAAATTATCCAAGGTCAAAAAACTAAGTATCTGAGGCTAGATTAGAATTAGAAGGGTCTTTCTGAATCCAGGCCTGGTATTCTGTCTGGCTCAGCACTCTAAACATTGTGCCACCTAGCCACTGTGAGAGTGTGTGTGTTGGTAAACCAGTAATATTACTCTTTTCCCTAAGGAACTACACTGGATTTCTTCTGGATAGCTAGCAACATTGTTTTTGCTTTTTTGCTGAGACAATAGTAATCGTTATTACTCAAAGAATGTTGTATTCCTTTAAAGTACTTTCATTTTCATTAAATATTACAAACTTTCAGAAGATCATTACTGAATGAGACCTCACTATAGTCTGTGTATACTTAACATATATGTACACTGTCTTCTTTATTAGAAGTTCCTGGTGGGCAGTACTGTTCACTCCCTCCCTCTCTCCCTCTCTCCCTCTCTCCCTCTCTCCCTCCCTTCCTCCCTTCCTCCCTTCCTCCCTTCCTCCCTTCCTCCCTCCCTCCCTTCCTTCCTTCCTCCCTCCCTTCCTCCCTCCCTCCCTCCCTTCCTTCCTTCCTTCCTTCCTTCCTTCCTTCCTTCCTTCCTTCCTTCCTTCCTTCCTTCCTTCCTTCCTTCCTTCCTTCCTTCCTTCTTTCCTTCCTTCCTTCTTGTTTTGGGAATATTGAGTTTAAGATATGAGACATCCATTTGGAGATATCCAATAGGCAGTTAGTGGTGTGGTACTGGAGATCAAGACATAGACTAGAGCTGGATATATTTGTTGTTGTTCAATTGTTTTAGTTGTGTCTGACTCTGTAACTCCAATTAGGATTTGCTTGACTAAGATATTTGAGCAGTTTGCCATTTCCTTTCCAGCTCCTTTTTTTTTTAAATCAGAGGAACTAAGGCAAATGAGGTGAAATGACTTGCCCAGTTTCTGAGGCTGGATTTGAACTCAGATCTTCCTGACTTCAGACCTAGCACTCTATCTACTGTACTACCTAGCTGCCTCTGATATATGGATCTGGGAATCATCTACAATTAGGTGATGATTAAGCTGCATGATTTCACCAAGAGGAAATATATAAAGGAGAAAGAAGAGGACCAAGGTACAGTGGCTTGAGGTATGTATATCCACAGTTAGGAGAAGCAGTATCAATGATGATTTAACAAGAGAGACTGGGAAGGAGTGATTTGATAGACAGGAGAGAATAATAAACATGAAAAACATAGTGAAGAGGGAGCATCCAGTTCATTCTATATACCAGGTCCATATTGTTCCTTCTTTCATCAGTCAATCAACAAACATTTACTAGACCTTTACTGGAGCAGTGGGGAAACAAAGGTAGGCATGACCTCTGTCTCTGCCCTCGGGGAGCTCATATCTAATGTATATAATGCAAATACAAAATATATACAGGGTAAATGGGAAGTAATCTCAGATAGAAGTAGCAATGGGGACCATGGAACTTAAGGTGACTCCAGCAGAGAAGCCAGAAAATCCAGGAAGCAGAGTTGAGGAGGGAGAACATTCCAGGCATAGGAGACTGCCAGTGAAAAGGTACCAAGGGAAGGTGCCTCCACTTCCCTTTCTCATTTTAATCTAAACCCTCAGCAATCTGGCTTCCAATATCACCATCAAAGCAGACTGAGTAGAAGCAGTCAGCAGCATAAGAGAAGGAACAGGACAGGGGCAATATCACAAAAGCTGAGATGAGAGAGTATCTGGGAGAAGAAGGCAATAAATAGGGTCAAAAAGGCTGCAGAGAGGTCAACAAGAATGAGCACTGAGGATAGTCCATTAGATTTGGCGGTTAATAGATTATTGGTAAACTTGGAGAGCACAGTTTCAGTTGAATGATATTTGAAGTCAGATTGCAGGGGTTTTAGAATAAAGTGAGAGGAGAGGAAGTAGAGGCACCTAGTTTATTTATAGTGCTTCCTTGAGTTTCACAACCATCTCCATGATTGTCTCTGTCTGTCTGTCTGTCTCTAACCCTTATCTTCCATCTTAGAATCAACACCATGCTAGGGCTAGGCAAGGGGAGTTAAGCAACTTGCCAAGGGTCACATAGCTAGGAAGTGTCTGAGGTCAAATTTGAACCTAGGAACTCTCATTTCTGGGTCTGGCTCTCAATCTACTGAGCCACCTAGCTGCTTTCTCCATGATAGTTTTTTATCTTCTAATGGCCCAGCACCAGTTTTGAGATTGTTTACTAACAGCCACAAATGATGGCTGGAATTCTGGGAGGATAATAAATTGCAGTTCCTTCCCTCTCCCCAGGCTAGGGTATATGGCTACCTTCTACTTTTCTTTCAATTTGTTAGTGTCTGACAGTATGAGCTAGATGATCTCTGCAGTGGTCCCAGCTGATTCTGAGATCCTGCATTCTGAAATCTGTGGATCAGAACATCTCCATTTTATGTGACTTTATTGTCTTTAATGTTGAATGCATTAAATTGAATGAGAAAATTAAACACTTGGACCTCACTGGGGCTTGGTGATTGAATGAGGCACACCACATAATTAGGGCGTTACTTTGTTAAATAATGCAGTCAGTGTTTATCTAAATGGGAATTGTGATTCATGAACTGGCACGTGGATTGCATGAATCATTTAATTTTACCTTCAGATTGCTGTTGGCAATTTTCCTCCATTATGTAAAGAATAATGATTTTTAGAAATATTTTTAGCCACATATGATTAGTTTTTTGAACTCTGACATGTCACTGGAACTTCCAGGTAAACAATTTATATATAATTGTATTTGTTATCATCAAGTTTTCTGGTGGGTCTTTTTCTCATTTTGATCTTCCCCTCAGGATTGGTAGTCACAGGTTTAGAGCCTGAAGAGACCTAAAAGTCATCTTATTCAACCCTTCATTTCACACATGAAGAAACTAAAAGCTCAGAAAGTCTGTCAAAAGTCAAACAGGAAATCGCAGAGCTGGAACTCAAACCAAAGAATTCTGACTCTAAATCCATTATTCCTTTCACCATACCATACTACTCCTCAAGTCATGATCACTTATAAAGCCTGTATTTAGGGAGGAGAGCTAGAGTTTGTTGCTTTCTTGAGGATGATGCATTGGAAAGAAGTTTGGAATCGGAGTTAGACAAATGGTTCAAAAGCTGTCCCTACTTATGCCAGTGTGACTTTTAGCTAATAACTTCCGGTCCCTGGGTTTTTGTTTCCTATTCTATAAAATGGGTGATTTGGACTAGATGTATTCAGAGATCCATTCCAGTCCTAACAATGATGCTATGAAGTCAATCAGTCAACCAATATTTATTGATTGAGTTTCTACTATATACCAGGCATTGGTCTTGATGCAAGGGCTGCAAGGATAAAACTGGAATAATCTCTGACTTTGAGGATCTTACATTTTATTAGAAGAGACAAAGTGCCATATTTAAATATGTACAAAATCTATACAAATTAATTCAAGACCATTTTGTGAGGGAGGATACTAGTAGTTGGGTGGAATAGCAAAAACTGAATTTGGAAGGATATATGGGATTCTAAGATGTGGAGATGGGCAGGGAGGGAGTTCCTTCTTGGCATGGGAGTGACCTGTAGAAAGGAGTGGCTATGAGCAATGGAGTGTTGTGTACTTAGAGTAGTAAGAAGGATGGTTTGACTGAACTGTAGTATGTGGAAGGAGGAATTATTCATAACAAAGTTAGAAAGATAGGTTGGGACCAGCTTGTGAAGGGTTTTAAAAGACAGAGTAATTTATATTTTATCTTAGAGATGATAAGGAGTCATTGGATTTTATTGATTAGAGAAATGACATAGTTCAACCTGTGCTTTAGTAGAACTACATTGGCTTGGGTTGGGGTTGGATTGGGGAGGTGAGAGACTTATGGCAGAGGGACTAATTAGGAAACTATTACAATATTCTGGATAAGAAATAATGCAGTTAGGTGACACAGTGGACAGAGGGTTGGGTTTGGAGTCTGGAAGACTCATCTACCCAAGTTCAATAACTTACTAGCTGGGTGACCCTGGGCAAGTCACTTTACCCTGTTTGCCTCAGTTTCTACATCCGTAAAATGACCACGAGAAGAAAATGGTAAACTGTTTCAGTATCTTTACCAAGAAAACCCCAAAGAGGTCACAAAGAGTCAGACATAACTGAAATCCAATTCAACAACAAAGATGAGAGGTGATGAGGTCTTGAACTAGAGTGGTAACAAAGTTTTTAGAAGAATACAGATGAAAGATGTTATGGAAAGTGAAATGACAAGATATTGTAACTGATTGGTTAGAGGGGTAAGAAAGGGAGTTCATTAAAACACTGGTGTAAACCTAGATGACCAGAAGAATGGTCTGTCCTCTACAGAAGCATGAATAATAAAGCAAGAAAGAAGGATTGTGGATGTTTATTTCTTAGATTTTTGAAACTCTAAAAATGTGCCTCATTAATTCCAGTAGAAAGGAAAAACTATCTTGTTGATGATTTGGGATTTTAATTAATTTATCATTTCCCTAAATATGAATACCAAGATAAACAATGGTTTCATAAGAGGCAGATCTCAGGCAGTTAATTAGGGGAAAAAATCCTCTTTCATCTTGTTGTCCAGCCAGTTAAAATTCCTCTTTTTCCTTTCATTTAAAAGGAAATGAATAGTAGATTGCTATGAGGAAAGGATTTTGTCATCTTCCTTAATTGGGAGAGGTGGGGGAAGATTGTTTCACTGCCTGGATTTATGACATTATACTCATGTACCTCTGAGAGGTCAAGCAGAACAGCTTCACACCTGAGCCTCCCATGAATAACCAAGATCACCCCAAAAGGCGGGGGCAGCAGGGAAGGCTCTTAATAAATCAACAGAAGAGTCTGTTTTCCTTTAGACTCTAAGGCTTAGAGGACAGGGCTAACCTTGGGCCTATGAAGCTGGCCGGCTCTATTTATAGGATAATCTGATGATATATTCTAGAACTGGAAGGGATTAGCTAGTTCAGAGGTTCTTAACCTGTGATTGATGAGCTAATTTTAAAAAATATTTTGACAATTGTATTTCAATATAATTGATTTCTTTTGTAATTGTCTGTTTTATTTTATACATATTTAAAAATGTTATTTTGAGAAGTTTACCAAAAGACTCCATGAGGCAAAATGGTGAAATACCCCTGATTTGATATAATTTCTTCATTTTAGAGATGAGAAAACTGAGGCACAGGAAGGGAAAGCGACTCACTTGGAAAGTCATAGGGCTTGATTTCAAACCCAGGTCATCACTGGCCTTTAAATTTAATGCTCTTTTTGGGCAGACCTTTTGTGAACTCTTCTTCCAGTTTTTCTTCTCAACAAATTATGGCAATCTGTCTCTCAATTGAATAGCTTTTTATGAGGAACAAGTAGGTTTATATTATTGATTACTATTGTGTTATGTTTCATCTCACTTAGAAAATATTTGCATATACTTAGAAATGCACAAATAATTTGTAACAGAATGAGAGATACAGAGATAGAGACACACAGAGAGATGGCAAGAGCAAAAGGAGAGAGAAAGAGAGAGAGAATTACGAGAGCAAGAAAATAGTTTATTGAAACTAATCAATCTAATCAATTTAAATTTCTTTCTTTCTTTCTTTCTTTCTTTCTTTCTTTCTTTCTTTCTTTCTTTCTTTCTTTCTTTCTTTCTTTCTTTCTTTCTTTCTTTCTTTCTTTCTTTCTTTCTTTCTTTCTTTCTTTCTTTCTTTCTTTCTTTCTTAAATAATGCCTCATCTAATGAAGGGGGGAGGGGAAGTTACCTGGGTATTTTAATGTAACAATTAAGTAAATAAATAAATTTAAATAAAAAAAGAAACTAACCAATCAACAGAGTGTCTTCTCTCTAATTTGGGGTCAAGCTTGATTTTTATAATTATACAAAGTTCAGTTTCATTGTGGAAGGGCAATTTCTATTCAACATTGCCACAAAATTTGTTAAATGTCTATTCTGGATAAGATGCTGTGCTTAGCCCTGGAGCTACAAACACAGATCAGATACAGACCCTGCCTTCAGGGGGTTTATTTTTTAATGGAGAGAGAAAGGGCATATTTACAAGTAACCATTTGTGAAGGGGTGGCAATAGTTGTTTAGGCAAAGTGCTAAGAACAAATTGAGGAGGGAGATAAGAGTTTAGACTCTTGAGTCAAGGAGGGAAGGGGGAAGAAGAATATCTTGGGCTATCATGCATTGGATAGTATGTTAGCCAGATAGTCAATAATCCTTTATTAGGTACCCACTATGTTCCAGGCACTTGGCTGAGTATTAGGGATACAAAGAAAGTTTTAAAAAATCACCTCATTGGGGAGGTTGCACCTTTCATTTACTTTGTATGTATTTTTTGTGTGTGCCTATTTATTTACAATTTGTCTCTTCCAGGATAATGCAAGCTTCTGGAGGGGAGGAATAATTTTTTTTTTGTTTTCCCTTGTGTCCCCACCATTCAACACAGTGTTCGGAATACAGTAAATGCTTAATAAATATTTTTTGATTGATTGTGATTTTCACCCAAGTTGGGTCTTGGAGGAAGGGAGGGAATTTAGCTGGTGAGATTGAAGGAATCCATTTCAGATCTCTAACATGAGAGATAGTGTGAGCAAATAGAAATATGGTTCTTGAGGGTAAAGTCTGCATCTTATTTATCTTTTCTATCTAGTGCAGGACTTTGCACTCGGCAGATGCCAATAATATCTCTTTTCTTTCAGCTCCCTCCAAGTGCTTGGTAGGGAATGTGGCAAAATTTCAGGAATGGCTAGCTGTCTGGGATCAGAGAAGATTGGTTTGGTGAATGAAGGGTTGCTCTACTAGGGAGGAGATAGAGGTCTTGGAAAAACATGACAGTAAGGAGCATTATAGCTATTGCTAAGAGATAAAAGAAATTGGGCTTCAGAATAAAGAAAGCACCTTTATTCTGTACTTATTCTGCACATGGTCTGCAAAGCATGGGTAGGAGGAGAGGTTGGAGCACTGGAGTGGCAGTAGGGATAGTTAATAGGGGAGCTATATGAAGGGAGCTATATGTGTGTGAGAAGAGGACATCCAGACTTTTTTGCCCTGAGTGGGAGAGCACTCTATTCTCCCTCTTTGATTCTTTACCAACTGAAAAATACCCTCTATTACATATGAAAGGAGCTATAAGAGAGTAAACCAAGAAACATTAAGAATAGTAACATAGAAGAAGTACCATCAGTGGGGAGCTTCATAGGAGTGTGATTCTGGGGAGAGGTGTAAAAAATAAAAATTGAAAATACATTGAAGATAGCAAGAAAAAGTTGGAAGCAGAAAATTATGGTATTACCTTGTTAAACTTAGTATGCACTTTTAAAATTAACTCTTTAAGAGAATTTTACAGTTTTATGTACCATCCTTTTATTTTTTGTATATTGCAATGTTTCCATGGATAATTGTTAAATTTATAGTTAAAGAATATTTAACAAAAGAAAAGATATTCTGTCTATGAAGAATATCTTAGATGAATAATTAACTTTTAGAATTGTACCTTGATTGGTTTCCTTATTTTCAATATGGCTTTTTAAAGTTGTGACTATGGATAGTGGCAGGAACAAAAGATAACTCACTTTCTGCATTTTCTGTTCTTTTCTGTGAACTCTTTGTCTTCTTTTTTCTACTTCTTGTCACTTGTCTAGATTGTTACCCACAGCTCTTTCCAGAATGAACTAGGAGAGAAACATATCTTATATAGCACCTTTTAGATAGTTGAATACTTTAGACAAATGTGACCTCCCCAGAGTTTCATGGACAAACATGATCTTGCTACAGTGTTCTTGCACAAACTTCATTTCTTGCCAGTGTCAGTGGCTGTGAGAGATCAAGAATGATGAGACTTAAGCAGCTTCAGTGTTAGTCTTGACTTCTGACTCTTTCGCCCTCCACATAATTATCTGTCTAAAAGTATTGTCATTTTAACCTTCTCTGCAGGCTTTATATATGTTCTTTTATCACTGCTCACATAACTGCCACCCTGGTGCAGGGTCTTATCACTTTCTTCTTTCACTATTGCAGGACTGTAGTATTCTGGTATGTTTCCTTGCCCTCCCTTCTTCAACCTACTTCAACCTTCTTCAACCTCCACTCAGCTACAAAAGTGATTTTCCTGAAGCAAAAGGTTGTCCATGTCAACACCTCCTCCCCAATTTAAAAAGTGGTTCTTTCTTACCTTTTGGCATTTAAAGTCCTTCACAACCTGGTCCTTTCTACTTTTCCAGTCTTCTTACACTTTACTCTGATTCAGGTACACCAGAATACTTATTTCTCATACATGAAACTCTACCTACTGATTTCCAGGTCTTCTCACTGCCTTCCCTTTGCACTCTAACATTCCTTATGCTTGGAATTATATCGCCTCTTCATCTTTTTCTCCTAGCTTCTTTCACAACTCAACTCAAGGGGCTCCATGGATTGAGAACCAGGCTTGGAGGTGGGAGGTCCTAGGTTCAAATCTGACCCCAGATTTCCTAGCTGTGTGATTCTGAGCAAATAACTTAGCACCCATTGCCTAGTCCTTACTGCTCTTCTACCTTGGAACTAATTCATAGTATTGATTCTAAGACAGAAGGTAAGGGTTAAAAAAAAGACTCAACTCAAACCACTTTATTCAGAAGGACATCCCTTATCCCCAGTGTCTTCCCTTTCAGATTACCTTCCATTTATCTATCTATCTATCTATCTATCTATCTATCTATCTATCTATCTATCTATCTATCTATCCATGTATGTATGTATGTATCTATCTATCTGTCTGTCTGTCTGTCTGTCTTGTATATCCAATTTTATATATCTTGTATGTATACTATCTCCCCCATTAGAAGAGGGTTGATATATTTTATTTTATTTTTTTGTACCTCCAGTCTTTAACAAATGATTGCTGACTCACTCAAGGAACTTTCAGACTAATGATAGGTCAGGCAGAGTCTCTACTTAGGGCAGATGTCTCAAATCTGAATAAGAAGTGAATCATAACATCCATATCTTGTACCCACATGCAAGATGCATCACAAATAACACAGTGGACAGAGCATTCTGTCCCTACACTTTGTATACTTGGACTAAGTGGTCAAGTTATCAATCCATAGATCAAACCCAACATATATAGCTATTTTTCTAGTTCTTGCCTATCAGAGTGTTACTGATGGGTTGTTAAAGCAACTGAATTTATGTTCAATTTAGTGCTAGAGATTTTACTTTCTGGTCAGGCTGTTCCATTATTTTAGTAATGCAGAAACTCCAGCAGTCTATGACACTACACTGACTCTGGAAATGCTCTCAAGTTATAAACCTCTCTTGAAGGCATTTGTTGGAACCTACATTATAGCAATTATGAGAGTGGGTCATATTTTGAGCATACCCACAGTCTTTCATTATGAGTATTTTCCCCCTTTTTTCCTCATCTGCTCCATGGGATAATTACTAAGCTTTTAGGCCAAGCTTTTTTCTTCTCCTCTTTCAGCCAGACTCATTATCTGTTGTCCTCTGTGTTTAGAGTGGATGCTTAAGATACATTAAGATTAACAGAAACAAGCATCAACCACTAAGAGGTGGTTTTATGGAATTTGAACATTTTCCTTGGCACAAGAGTATACTTCTCAAGCACTTTCTCTGTGAGGACTTTTGATATGTTTGGGAGACCTGTTGCTTGGATTTTAGTGGGAGAGGCTTCAAACAAAAGAGAGTGCTTCTTTGGGGAGTGCACCAGACAATAAATGGGGTGCATTGAATGATTTGGTTTAAGAGGAGTCCCTTTGGTAAAAGGCTCAGTGCACATATTGGTGGAGTAGTGGATTTGTCTGAATATTCTAAAAAATAATTTTGAATTATGCAAGAAAATGATTCAATAGGACCCATTAGAGAAAATGAGGATGCAGGAAAACCAAATATCCTGAGGGGGCCTTTCACCTCTTGTGTCCCACTTGACCCTTCTTTTAGCCTCAGGCTTCTCAGAACTGGGCTGTAAATTTCTTCATGTACTTTGCTTTGGACAAGATGGGAATCACCAACTATTCCAAGTGGTGAGATGGAAGACCAACAGGCCTTCAATGTCCTGTTTTTGTATCCCCTAGACATTCTTTGTAGAGAATTTATGGAAATACATGGAAAATAATAAAACAATGATAAGACATGGAGAGAATCTGATATGCATTGATGGAGAGAGGTCCTATCTAGTGTGTAGGCACTATGCTAAGTATGGCGATATAAATATAAGCAAGCAAGACAGTCCCTACCATCAAGTAGTTTATATTCTGATAGGAGAAAACCACATATAAAAAGAAACAAGAAGGATGAGAGGCTTACCTGTGGAGGCTTGATTTGGAAATGGGCAGAAAGTGAGATGGAGTCCTGATTCCAGAGACTGGGTTTCCAGGAAGAAGGGTTCAAGATCTGATGAGAGAGGAATGAAGAGGAAGAATAGAATGGTTACATTGCAGACTATGAGAGCAAAGTATCTTTTGTGAAAACTCTGACCTAAATCTCTTGTTCTTTACTCAAATGAAAGTTGATTTAGAAATTTCTGATTTTTTATTCCCTGCCCGATCTTTCTTATTTTATTTTCAATATGATTACTGATTCTAATATATAATTATTCAATCAATTAATAATTGGAATTATTCCTTACAACTCATTACTAAAATATTGATTATTTAATGGGATTACATGGAGAATGCAAACAGTTCTAAGGAGGCATTAAACAATGAATATAAACTGAAGCTACTGAATTGGTGATCCTTTACAATGTATAAGAAATACTAGTAATATACAGTCCCAAAATGTATGAAGTTATGTGTTAGGGACTGGGCACAAAAAGAAAAATAAAAGCTTACATTTAGTAGGAATATACAGAATATACACTTTTTGCTTTTCATATAGAACTTGGTGTACCAGTAAATAAAGAGAGATCATCATCACTTGGGAGTACCAGAGAAACCTTCATGGAGGAGATGGTACCTAAGCCTGGAGGAAAACAAAGATTTTAAAAGGCAGAATTGAGCAGAGAATGCATGATGCTGTTATTAAGCTGGAGACATTTGGGAATGGCCATGAATGTATTGTAGTCCATTCAATTAAACATTTTGTAATTAATTTCATGTCATATAGATGTGACCTACATTTATATTTAGGAGGATACAACTCCCCAAAGGATGATGATTTTTTTAATTCGAAAAATTTTAAGAATGAAGATATTTTGAGCACCACCATGGTCCTACTGTAAAGTCTTGGCAGTTAATATTCTGAAAGAGTCAATACACTGTACTTTCCTGAAAATATAAATTGTTTGAATTGAAAAAGCATTTTGATCAAATAGACAGTACTTTTAGGTCCTTTCTTTAGGATAATTTAATAATAAGAGATGTAAAAACATTTCCCTCATGTGAAGATCATACAGAATAATGAAAAGAGACCATAGGACCACTTTTGTCACTAAAGGTCATTTACTCTTACTATTATTCAGCTCTCCCATTTGTAAAATAAGTATAAGCAACTCATTGTCTTTATGCTTTTTAGTGGATAGGCTGAATATCACTTAAGAAGTACTTTGTTGAAAAGAAAAAAAAATCCTTAGATAAATTAAAAAGTCCTTTCTTCACAAATATACAGAATTCTATATACCTGGTTGATATTTGAGTAAAATTAGCAGAGGCAGAAATAAAAGTGATATTGATATCAGAGTATTCTGCAGATCATATGACTAGAACCAGAAAATAGATGAAGAGGTTGTGAAACAGATCAGAAGTCTGGCATGGAGCATGGTGGGGTAGTGACGAGGGACTTCAATTATCTGCACATCTATTGAGACTGTCTTCCAAAAGTAGAGCAAATGACTTCTTGACTTCTATCATAATTCAATATTCAGAAGATGGAGAAATAAACACAGGAGAACATCTTATTCTATGTCTGCTTTTCTCTCACAGGGAAGAGCAGAGTGATGTGGTAGAAATGAGAGGAACTTTGGAGAGATGTGACCACTTTCTCTTTGTAATAGAGGAGAACACCAAGCTTATTGTGATACAAATTCTAGACATGGGTAAAGCAGATTTCAAATGTTCAGTAAAGATTCCTCAGAGGGGAGAGGAGCTTTAAGGTAGGAAGATAGAAACAGGATAGAAGTTTTAGATACCACGAGGTGGATGACAGAGTCGAAGTAGAGATATGAGGTGGCAGGAATGAGTCTTTATTAATTACCAATAAGCCACAGCCAAAGCTCTGATCAAAGGACCCTTCTGAAGGTTTTTACCAGTCCAGAGATCCAGATTCAATACCACACAGGTCAGAGAGATGATAAAGAAAGATTAAAGATGGAGCCTAAGGACAGCCATCAGTGCGAGCTGGAAGAGAGCAAGAGCAGAAGAGAGAAAGGCAGAGCTGGCTGAGGCCTATTTAATCTCTTTGATATGCAAATATACACAGTACACAGGGATGATCATCATTGGTTAATGATAAGGTATAGGTGTGGTTTCTCTCAACCAGGTGAGCACAAAGAAACCTGTGTTCTTGCCTAACCTGGGGGAAGCTGGGGTCAAGGGTCAGAGGCTTTCCCAGCCACGTGCAATACCGAGCATGCTCAAGACTGAGCATGCTCTCTTCTAAGACAATCTGTACATACCAACTGTTCCCCTTGCCCATAGCTAGGGGTGGACTGCTACATTCAGAAACAGAATAAATAGAATCTCATTGACTAAAATTCCATGGAGGAAGTCAACCTAAGTGATATGGGAAGCTTTTAAGAAAGAAATTTTGAAGACATAAAGGGAAATAATTCTCATGGGTAAAAAAAGGTGAGTTGCATAGAGATTAATTGGATACATAGGGAATTCACTGATCAAGTTAGATTCAAAAGAAAAATATGTGTAGACTCTGGAAACAAAGACAGGTAATGGAGAATAAATATGAAAGCATGGCACTGTTCAGTAAAAAGAGCATAAGGAGCTGGGGAGGAAAGCTAAGAATTACAAAAATGTTTCTAAAAATTATATTGAATAAGAGACTCAAATAAGGTTTAGGATTGCTTCTCTGAATGAATGAAGTGCTGACAAATGATGACAAATAGAAGGAACTGTTTAATTACTGGTTTACTTCTGTTTGTTCTGCCAAGAAAAGTGATCTTTGAGCTGCAAATGAAGGAGAAAAGTAGATAGTAGAGAATTGATGTCTAAGACCCAGAGGAGAGAATCTAGCTATCTTTGGTTAGTTAAAATTCACCAGGGTCAGATAAAATATATTCAGTGATGCTGAAAAAAACTTGGGAATGCGATTACTGAGCTACTGTAGAATAGAAAAGATTGAAGAATAGGATTGGAGTAGGGCATATATATATACACATATATAAAACATATGTATATACATACACACATATATATGTACATATATGTATGTACACTTTATGGGAGTGAATAGGATCGACAAAGCAAAGACCAGTAAGTTTGCCTTCAGATTCTGGTAAAACTCTGGAACATAATCATAAAGGGATGATTAGTGAACATTTAGAAAAGAAAGCAGTGACTTCATCAAGATCATGTCAAGTGAGATTAACTTTATTTCTTTTTTATTTTTTGATGGGATAATAGATTGATAGATTAAGGCAATGCTGTAAATATTGTGTATTTACATTTCAGAAGAGTATTTGACAAAGTTCCACATGCTATTGTTGGGTACAAAATGGAAAGATATGATTTAAATATTATGGTTAGAGATACTCAGACAAGGTTGAATTTTAAAATCCAAAGAGTAGTTCTTAATGGTTTGAGGTCACTTGGAAAGAGTTCTAAAGTGGATTAGCCCAGAGATTTTTATTTGGGCCTATGCTCTTAAAAATTTTATTAGTGACCTGGATAGTGGCATACTTGCCATACTTATCAGAGATACGGATTACCCAAAGTTGGAAGAGAAATCTAAACAATGGAATTAGTAATAATACAAAAAGACTTTGATGGGCTAGAATTTTGGGTTGAGTCAAGTAAGATGAAATAATATTGATAAATGTAAAATCTTAAATGTGAATTAAAGCACAGCTTCACAAGAACAGAATGAACAGCTATTAAAGCTTACAACTGGACAAAGACTTTTGGGACACTGAATGACATGGAGTTGGGGAGAGCTGGCTAGATGGCAGTTCATTTAAAGGAGCTTTAAATGCCAAATCAAATGAGTCATTTGTTAGCCTCCAAAGCTAATGCAATCTTAGGATTCATTAAGAGGGAAATGGGATTCAAGATGATTGACAGACCTGCTATAAGTTCTGTCTTGTGGTCATATCACTCTGGAGTATTGTGATCAATCCTGGGCATTCTGTTTGAGGAAGGACACTGATAGACTGACAAATGTACAGAGAAAGCAATCAGGATAGTGAAGGGCTTCAAAATGTTGCCATTTAAGCATCACTTGAAGGGACTAGGGATGTTTAGCCTAGAAACCAGAACACCAAAGGAGGATATGATATCTGTATTAGAGTATTTGAATGATCAAGTGGAAGAATAATTAATTTTGTTCTGCTTAGACCTAGAAACCAGAATGAGTAACTATGTAGACATTTCAAAGGGGTCAATTTAAGCATTTGGTAAGAAAAGCATGCCTTGACAATTAGTACTCTCTCAAAGTATAATAAACTTCAGGAAAAGGTTGAAATAGTCAACTAGTATTTTTGCTGGGCACAGTATTAAGTCAGCCACTGGTCTAGAAGGATGTAGGCAGCACTTTAATTTAATTGTATTAGAAGGTGTCTCGATTCTGAGAGTTTGTGATGATTCTTTGGAAGTCTTTTGAACTTTATTCTCACTTCTCTTATAGTACGTGACATTTTCCCATGGTTAATTATTATTTTTGTGTGTGTCTTTTCTTCCCTTCTTGTCTTGTCAATAGGCTTCTAGATAATAACAATAATAATAACAGCTAAGACTTAAAAAGCACTTCCAGATTTGCAAAGGTTTTACATGTCATCTCCGTTGATTCTAACAAGTAGAGACAATTACAATCTTCATTTTACAGATGAGGAAATTGAAGTTGAAAGAGGTGGACTGACTTTCCCAGGATCACATAGTTAATAACTTTGTCAGAGAGAATTCAAACATAGATCTCCCAGCCTCCAAGGCCAACATTCTATCCCCTGTGCCACCCAACTACCATAAGTGAGGTTTGTATTGTATTCGCCAGTATTTCCCCAATACCTCACACTAAAGCCCCACACATAGCAAGCACATAAATGATTGTTTAAAGAATGTGATTCAGTAATGATTTCTTCATATTCCTGGGGATTTATTCTTTAAGTCTCTAGGTAGATGATTTAGGAAGTTAAGCATGATGAAAGGATTTTGATGTATGGGTGACTTGGACTCTGGATAATTCTCAGAAGCAGAGCAGCTTTATTTCGTCCACACTGGGAGATTAGCCTGAAATAAAGTTCAGCATAATAACCCTAGCACTTGTACTACTGGTGAGCAGAGAATACTGCCCTGCAGGGTGTGTGTGTAGGAGCAAATAAATTGGAAGGGTTGAAGATGTAACCATCCCGGTGGATTATTGATATGCCTCATCCCATCCCTGTGGTCTATTTTCTTGGTGTACCAATGAAACTGAGAATTATTTATTAATAAAACAGTCATCTGTGCACAACAGACCAAGCAGGGTGAATGATATATTCTGCCATTATACAACCCTTGCTTCTAGCTTTATATTTCAGAGCCAGTCCTGGATGGTCTTGTCAGAAACTGTAATAATGAAACAGAGGGACCTCAAGATATTCCCAGTTGTCTTAGAGAACAGAAAAATATTTTCTAGTTTTATTATTATTATCATTTTTTTTTGTGGGAATGGAGGATATAGCAAAAATATTACTAGCTTCAGAGAAGGAATGCCTGGGTTCAAGTCCCCACTCTTTCCTCTTACTAGCTATATGATCTCATTAAAATAATTCATTAGGCAATTAGGTGACTCTGTGCCTTGAGGACTGGACTTGGATACAGGAAGATCTGTGTTCAAATGCAGTCTCAGACACTTAGAAATTGTGTGAACTGGGCAAGTCACTTAATTTCTCTCTGTTTCAGTTTTATCCTCTATAAAATGGGGATAATAGATAGCACCTAACTCCAATGGTTGAAGGTGAGGATCAAATGAGATAAAATTTGTAAAGCATTATAAATGTGCTGTTGTTCAGTTGTTTGTTTCAGTCATGTCTGACTTTTCATGACCCCATTTAGGATTTTCTTGGCAAAGATACTAGAGTGCTTTTCTATTTCTTTCTCCAGCATATATGTGTCAGCTATCTTTATTGTTATTTCCTCTTTCTGCATCTCAGCATTCTCTTCTGTAAAATGAGAGGTCAGACTAGATAATACCCAAGATTCCTTTTGGTCATAAATACATGATCCCATAACATCAAAGTTTTCTTTCAGCAGAACTTTCTGTGATTTAATAATCCATGGAATCCCAGTATTGGTAGGGCTTTCAGAGACCGTCTAGTTCTATTTAAATAGTAATCTCCACTAAATATGCTGTATAAATGGCTTCTTAGCCTTCTTTTGAATGATAGGGAATTCACTACTTAGCAAAGCAGGCCACTGCTTTTGGAACACTAATTATTAGGATGCTTTTTTAAAAAATCCTTACCTTCTGTCTTGGAATCAATACTGTATATTGGTTCCAAGGCAGAAGAGTGGTAAGGGCTAGGCAATGGGGGTCAAGTGACTTGCCCAGGGTCACACAGTGGGGAAGTGTCTGAGGCCAGATTTGAACCTAGGACCTCCTGTCTCTAGGCCTGGTTCTCAACCCACTGAGCTACCCAGCTGTCCCCAGGGTGTTTTTCTTAGCACTGAATTCATCTCTCTCTCTGTAATTTCTACCTATGGCTTCTAGTTCTCTTCAGTTCCAGCAGAACAAATATACTTTTTCCTACAAATGGTGATCCTTCAAATACTGAAAGATATTTATTGTGTTTCCCACCCCCCAATTTCTCTTTTTTTTCAGTTGAAAGTTCCTAGTTCCTTCAATCAGTGCTTCAGTGGAATTCTCTCTAGTCCCCTTATCATCCCTTACTACTCTTTCTCTCCGTGGTTTCTGGCTTGTCAAGACTTTTTATAAAGAGCCCAGAACCAAACACAATATACACAGTGTGGTCTGCCTAGGACAGAGTAGAGCAGTACCACTGTCTTTCTCATTCTGGACACTATACTTTCTGGTTGGCACATCACAATATTGATTTTTATTGAATCAACAATTCACTAAAACCTCTAGTTCTTTTTCACAAGAGCTATTGATCTGCCATGCTTCCTCATGTATTTTGATTATTGAACTCAAACAGAGGTTATATTTATTCATCATTAATTTCATTACACTTAATGCACTGTCTTGCACTTAGTAGGTGTTTAATAAATGCTGATTGATTGTCTATAAAATTTGGTCCATTGTTCCTGCTGCTTGATACTTTATTAGATATTGATTATTAACTCCTAATTCTGTCATCCACTATATTAGCTATTCCTACTATCTTTGTATTGTTGAATTTGGCAAACATGTCAATTGGCTCTTCTTCATAGTTATTGATAAACTGTTAAATAACAAGGGCACATACCGGTGGGCATACTACTTGAGATGACCTTCTATGTACATTGATTGATTAATGATTATTCTTTGGGTCTGGTTATTCAACTAGTTCCAAAATCCACCTATAGGCACTATTTCATAGCCAACATCTTTCCTGTATCTATTCTATGATTCGATGATCTTTACATGTTAGAAACTTCTGGCATTTTCTTTGACAACCACCCTCTCTCCATGACCCCAGTATAATGCCTGTTGCCAAGAATTTGAGATTTTTCAGTGGTATACACTGAAAGGAGGTCACCATGCCTAGGCTAAATGTAATTTTGTACAAACGAGGACAAGTATTCAACAGGACCTCCCCAGAGAAAGAGCAATGATCTTAAGCTCTATGAATAGAAACTCTGGTAGGTCAGTAATCCCCTTTCAGGTGGCTGCCATTTTTCTTAAGCAAAATTGTGATGCTAACTTTTTTCCCCACATTGCACCATTTTGTAATGATTAACCATAAATTATTGCATTAAAATGAAAGCACTAAATGCTTACCAGGTGCCCTGTCCTGAGCTTAGTGATAGAGATACAAATAAAAGCAGACTAGACAATCTCTGCCCTCAAGGAGCATATATGCTAAAGAGGAGAAAACATATAATGGGGAGTGATGGCACATGAAGGAATGTTTTGGACAAGGAAGTCAGAGGAAACGGTGATTGAAATAATAGGCAATTGATTTCTAAGAAATGGTAGTGTTGCCTTCTCTTGGAATGATAGTGTTGGTTTTATTATTCTTGGACCTAGAGTTGGAGAAAGAGGTGGGGAAAAGAATGGCCCCAAAGGTCAGAGCTTGAGTTCCTGGTTGAGGTGGCAGTTGTAGCACAGGTAGTATTACATGAAGATAGCCAGGTCTGTCTGAATGAGAAACAATGCATGCTCACTCCTCAGAAATAGCAAATAAATACTTTTCTTCTTCATGTTTCCCAATTATTGTTTCTTTGGATTACCTTTCTACTTTTCATGGGAATGAGTTTCAAGAAGCTCCTGCTAAGCAGGTTAGGAGGATTGAGGAAAGATATCATCAGACTACTCCCTACCTATCTAGCCCATCTAATTATTTGTTAGCTCTAGGTGTCATCATTGCAATCTGTCCTCAGGATTCTTTCAGCATCTCTTGGCTATTTTTCTTAGCATTAGATCTAGAAGGTCTAGATACATAGACCTAGACCTAGAAGGTAGGCACAGAAGGTTGAGGTCAATACAACTCACAGAGTTCTTGTAGAAAAATCATGAACCAATTTGCATTTCTTAATCATTGGTTCATATACCTGGAAGGGATTTGATGGATCATCAGGTATAATCCCTCTATCTCCTGAGATAAGACTTAATCTTATAGAGTTATTGTGATTTGCTCAAGGTCACACAGTCAGTAAATATCAGAGTCAGGATTTGGTGACAAAACTAGAAACAAATGCTCCTTTGGTCCAACACAAAAGGTTCAGTGCAGGGCCTAAAATAATCCTAACAGTTTAAAAAGTTGAGATCCCTAGCAATTAAGCACAGTTAAAAAAGTTGAGGTCCTTGGCACTAAACAAATAAAATAGATACTTAATCAATATATGCTATCCCGAATTAAAAGGAGTCCTCTCTCTTGTATAGAATGATGCTTTCCTTCCTAATTCAGAGCCTACAATAATCACTTAAACTAAATTGCTTTTAATGGATTTGATTTATTTTTCTCTTTTTCATTTGACACCTTGATCCTATACAAAAATTAAGAGATCATTTGATGCAAAACAGAGGACTGAAGTCAATTACTACACTCTAGGAGGGCAGCATTAGATTTCTCTCTTGACTTTCTGGTCAATTTAATTGAGGTCTGTGAATAAGTTCAGGCTATGTGGTTAAAATTACCCTGAGGCTGTCTCTTCTTTTCTCTATCTGCATTTGGAACCTCACATCTTAAGATCCATGAGCAATGCAGGAAGTGATTCAACTGGTTGTAATTAAGTGATCTATGTGTGGTAGAAATTTCATTAAAAGAGGGAATAATCTTTGTTGGCTGGAGTAGTCAAGGCTTCAAGGGTTTGGTTGGATTTGAGGTAAGACAACGAATTTGGAGAAGTGAACAAAATGAAGGAGACTAATCCAAGCAGGTAGAATAAAGTGAGCCAAGTTCATCCCCATCTCTTCTTCCACTCCACTCTTTCTGGGTAAAGCTTATTCCCATTTTTCAGTTTATTCATTACCTTGGACCAGAATTTACAATGCTATTACCTAAAGAATGGTACAACACAGGTAGGATCACACTGGAGCAAAAGGCCAGGAGACCCAAAAGAAGATCACAGCATATGTGTCCGTCCATGCCTCAGCATAGCATGGAGATCTTCAAGCCTAGATTCTGGGCTCTTAAAGGAGATGCTGGCAGAGCACAATCTCTGGAAAATTTTACCAGGCTGAAAAGAACAGATCAAGTGACAAATTGTTTTTTTTTTTATTTATTTGGGCAAGTGACTTTGCCCAAGATCTGGACAAGTGTGAAGACCATCCTAGTTAAGCATAAACAGTCTCATCAACAGAATGTTCATCAAAAGATTAATAATAATAGCCATTGTTCATATAGCAGTTAAAAAAACACATTTTTTTCTTCAGTTATTTCAATTGTGTCCAACTTTTTGTGACCTCTTTTGTAGATTTTCTTAGCCAAGATACTGTGGAGGAAGTTTGTACACTGATAAAATGGTAAGTTTTTGAAAGTGTTGATGCATTTCATATGTACCTCATTTAGTTACTCTTGGATTCAGCATTTTGTTTAGGAATGATAACTTTTTCAACTGTGGTCTGTCTTGACCCACTGTATCACTCTTTCTAGGTATAACAGAGGCACATACATTCAATTATAAAATGCATTGAACGCATTTTGAAATTTGAAAATTCAGCAAAAGAAACTGCAAAAAATGAAGTTAAAATATTCTTTGCCTATATGTAAAGGTGTACAAATTTGTTCATCTATAGGACCTATCCACTTTCCCTTTATCTCCTCTTATTTCCTAGCATGGTGGGATGGATTATGATAGTTCCTATTTCAGCTCTGAAGCCATCCCAAAGTTCCAGAAGTCATCTTCAGAATGCCATGACTGCTTTATATGTGGTCATCTTTCTCTCATCTTCAGTACCACCCTTGATACTTTCATTCCTATTACCCTTACTGCTCTTACATGTCCCTTTTAAAACTTCTTTCCTGTCTACTTTATTCTCCCAATCAAGCTCTTCTAACCTGTGAGCTCATGCACAGACTCCTGAGAAATACAGTTCTGAGAATTTCTCCTAATGATCAAAGCTCTTAGCTTCAAGAACTATGGAAAATGAAGTCAGTGGACAAGTCCCTTGTATGTTCTCTCATTTATATGCAGCAGGGGCCCTTTCTACCTACATTTAGAATGATCATTTTTGATGGCCATGTGGAAGCCGGGAATGGAGGCAATCTAATTGTGTACGACTTGTCCCTGGGTTGGGTTCCCATGATTGGCTGTTGAACATGGAAATACTAAAGAGACCCTCCCCCCACTCCTTGGTCATTTCTCTTCTTTCTTCCTACAAAAACTAAGAATGACACTGTGTCAGGGGGTCAAGTGTGAAGGATTATCCTTCCTCAATATGTCCACAAGATATGAACATATGTCTTGCCCAGGCAAATCCATGTTCAATAAGGGGCTACCTACTTTTGTATCTTTTTTTTTCCTTTACCCTGGAACCTTGTGAGACCTTGAAAGGCTTGGAGGCCTGTGGCCAACGTGTTATCATCTACCAGCAAGGCAGTAGTGGCAGTATTCTCTAGATGATGACCTCATAACTGATGACCAGGGGATTGACTGCACTAGGTAGTTCAACCACTTTCAGAAACTAGTGCTCAAGTATTGGTAGAATTATGGCTAGTGCCAATGGAGAAATCAGCTTTGGAGATAGGCTACTGGGAATTATATCAAGTTGGCTATTTGATTGGACAATGCAACTACAGAGTGAAAATGCAAACTGACTAGGGACCTAGCATTAATTGTTCTATGTCCAAATGACACTTAAATATTGGTTCTACAGCTGATAATGTGCTAATATCATTCTGTAATGCTCACTAATTCTCTTGTGCTTATCATGGATTCCTTTGAGTCTTTATAAATTCCATTCCTCAATCCATGACTATATATTGGGCACTTCTTTTATTTTGTTCTTATTTGGGAAATCCTAGACTGGAGAAAAACTAAAATTGTCTCTGGGACAGTCAGAGTGCATGAGGTGATAGATTTGGCGATGAACCAGTGAATGTGAATGTGGGGTGCCCAATCTCCTAGGAGAAGTTGGACTTCTGACCCTGGGCAATCTGTGCTGTCAAATGTCAAAAAGATTGGTAAATGTTTTAAGTCTTGGGTCCTCAACTCAGCAAATGCCTCTCCTCATGATGCTAGATATAGACTACAGGTTAAGATTTCAGAAATCAGTTACTAACAGCTTTTAGGAGATGCATGGAATGCTTTATATATATTTACTTAGGTGGACCAACCTTCTGGGACCCCCAAATTCCTGTTTTCTGCCTTCCTGTTTCCTTTTCTGAATACCATAGACTAGAATTGTGGAAGAAGGACTTTTACTGCCTAAACAGCAGGAACATTGATAGAATTCCTGCAAAAACACAACAGAGGTAAACACATACTTGCTTACAGCCCGAGAAGAAAGATTTTGAGGTTTGACTTTCTTAGGTATTGGTGTGTAGTCTTAAGCTTAAGCTTGCAGAAGTTCAAGAATTGCATACCAGTTTCCTAGAGGGAAAAGATTTCCTCAACAGTATGTTTCTTGTTTAAGAAAGAGGGTTGCCCTTCAAATGAAAGATCATAGCCACAGGAAAAGGGACAAGATGTCTAGACCTTGCTAGTCCCATTACTGCTAGAGTTGCTCAGACAGTGCAGGCCCATTGAAAGGGGATTGTTGGTCCCTCCCCACAAGTGTGTTTACCTTCTAGAAAGAATCAAATGGATCATTTGAATCCTTTGTGTGTTTCTATCTCGTTTATGGATTCCTGTGAGCCATAAGCATTTTATACATTTTCTATGGGCTGAAATTAAGGTTGCCCTATTCATGATAATCTGTATTTTGTACCCTGAATGTCTGTGTGAATTCTAGGGCCCATACATAGGACCTATACTGTGAGTACAATTGGAGATTTTCTTGCTTAATTCCTGGTGGGGGCAATGAGCCAAAGATAGAAAATGAACCTTTGGGGTCAGTCCCAGGGTCACTTGGCCATGTGAGCCCAGAATTTTTGGTGGGGCAAATCTGGGTCATAGATAAAAATCTGAAACATAAGTCCATAGAGAGAAAATTATTTTTCCAAGGCCATTTAGCTAGTTAGTGTCAAATTCTAGATTAGAATCCCGAGGGTGCTTATTGTTTTTAATTCAGGTGCTTTGCTCCAAGAAAACACACAAGTACACACCCACACCCACACCCACACACACACACACACACACCACCACCACCACCACCACCACCACCACCAATAACAACAACAATCTACATTATTCATTTGTTGAAAGAACATGACTCAAGGACCAGATTCATGAGAACTTAAGGAAGATGAATAGAAAACCATTTAAAATTCAAGGTTAGGACAAACACTCCTGTGGCAACCTTCTTAAGCCAGGGATAAACAAGGCTGCTAGATTTGGCTCAGGACATTCATCAATGAGAAAATAAGCATCTGTAGCAGTTCAATTTGTACCAGTTCTGTCATCATGAAAAAAAAAAAGAGCTGCACTAGAAAGTACAGCAACATGTCATTAGGCAGATAGAAAATATTCATATGCAACAGTTAGTGTTTCCATTTGCATTTTAACTCTGTCTTTGTTCTCTTTCAGTAGGTTGGGAAACAGCCCTGATTCTTTGGGGCTGTTGGCAGAGTATCACATTCAGTGATGCAACAAGTGTACCTGTCATTGGAAGGGCTGATATTCAGCACAGCTTATCTAAATCTATATATGTATTTGTATCTTTATATCCATAGACATCCATATAAATATATTTTTATCCATATTTATCTCTATCTCTATCTTATATATCTCTATATTATATGTCTACACATTCTCTGCCTCTCTCTTCTTTCTGTCTCATTCTCTTGTTTTCTATTTCTTTTCTATCTCTAGATAGATTGACAGATTGAGCATTTATTAAGCTCTTGTCGTGTGCCTTCAAGCCTTGTGCTAAGTGCTGGGGATACAATTATAAGCAATCAAGATAGTTTTGCCCTCAAGGGCAAACTTTTGAATGGAGGAAGACAAATACATTTAAGGAAAGTGAGGTGGAAAAAGAGATGATTTTGATATCATAGTAGTAGGATCCAAATTCTGGTGCTGCTATTTACTTGTTCAGATAAATGGCTTTACATCTCTGAACTTCATTCAACTTCTTTACCTATGAAATAAAACAGATTAGATTAGATGATTTCTAAGATTCTAATTTCTAGTCCCCCATGATATAGGCAAGATCATTCTGCTGCTGTGCTGTTAGAGTCAATTTAGGAAGGCGTGTGTGTTAGTATAGGAAGGAACTACTGTGAGATGTTAAAGAATCACAGAATTGGAGAGTGATAAAGGAGTTCAATGGCCATTCAGTTCAAACACTATGTGAAAGGAATACCCATTATAACATATTAGACAAACAGTGATCTAACCTCTTTCTTGCCAAGGTGGATAGTGGAATCCATTGCCTTTCAAGGCAGACCATTCCAGTCCTTACCTAGTCTTCTGTTTTTTAGGAAGTATGGAAAAATAGCTTGAGAAGTTACTTTTGGACAATGAGGAATAGACCCTTAAGAGATGGCACCTAAGTGTCTTTCTTGGGGTGAGTGGGTGCTGAAGGTGTTTTATTATGAATTTATTTTTCCTTGTGGGCTAAAGGTATTATAGGTGTTAGCCTGACAGTATTTCTCCCCTCTATATTGACCTGTCTTCTCCTCTCACACTTTCCCTCAATATTTGGGGATTATAGAAAGATTTGGACTGCCAATAGACAACATATTTTTTTATTTTTTTAGATGTCAACAACTTAATAAGCTTTTTAAAGTTCCCATGATGTATGTGTCAGGCATTCTGATAGTCACTGGAAATGCAAAGACAAAGTATAGTCCTTGACTAAAATCTACTTGGATTTTTATTGGGGTAGAGACAACATTGCATTAAAAAATTAAATAAAAATTATATACAAAATAGTTCTTTGGAGTAGCGCTAGTAATTAGAAGGATCAAGTGCTTACTAAAACTAGCAATTAGAAGGATCATGATAGGCTTTCTGTATAAGGTACCTCTTCAGCTGATATTTGAAAAAAAGCAATGGATTCTCTGAGGTAGGAAGTCAGTGTTGGTGAAGAAGGTGAATATATTAACTATTAGGGACAGACAGCCTGATCAAAAGCATAGAAATGTCTGCTATATATAGAGAATAGTAAGCAGGCTGACTAGCCTGGAGGTAGAGTGTTTGAGGGAGAGTTATGCTCAGCGAGCCTAGAAAGCTCGATTTTGAAAGACTTTAAAAGCCAGAGGAATTAATATTTTATCTTAGAGGACAGGGAGGCAATGAGGTTTCTTGAGTAGGAAGTGACATAATGAGACTGGTGCTCCATCTGGAATTTGGGAAGACTGAGAAGAAAAGCCAATTAGGAAGCTCTTATAATAGCTCAGAAGAAGCCAGATGGAGGTTCCTGTTGAGAGGAAGATCATTGATTTGGGGTGAGAGGGAAAACCTTGTAGTCAGGGTAGAGAAGAGAGCCTTACAAGAGCAGTTGGGTGACCTCACTGTCATGAAGACTATTCTCTTTTTGTTGTTGTGGGCAAGCTGTGGCTACAATCTATATGTCTCCATGTCTTGCTGTTCTGTGTGAGATGTCTGATCTAGTATCCAGATCCAAATGCCCCTCAGCTTTCCAGATACAGCTTCTCCACCTCACCTTTTCCAGTTGTTTTTCTAAGACAAAGGGAGAACACAGAATCCTGAACCCTGTTGCTTGCTAAAGGCATATAATTATTTATTTATCCATTAATCAATCAATCAATCAATCAATCATTTATTTATTTAATTAATTCATCTATTTATTTATTCACATATTCATTCATTCATTTATTTATTTACTTGCTTATTTATTTATTTATTTATTTATTTTTGAAGCCTTACCTTCCGTCTTGGAGTAAATACTGTGTATTGGCTCCAAGGCAGAAGATTGGTAAGGGCTAGGCAATGGGGGTTAAGTGTCTTGCCCAGGTTCACACAGCTGGGAAGTGTCTGAGGCCAGATTTGAACCTAGGACCTCCCGTCTTTAGGTCTGGTTCTCAATCCACTGAGCTATTCAGCTGCCCCCTCATTGAGTTTTTTAGTGAGCCATATGTCTCAACTGACAGGATACCATGTCTAGCATCCTACAGTGGTGGGGCTATAGTTGAGGAAAGCAGGAGGCAGTCCCCCTTCTAGGCTGATTACTGCTTCTATTTGCTCCCTGATTCCTTGCTTTGATTCCTGATGGTCACCCCTCCTTTGGAATTTAAATAAAGAGTATGGATACTTGCTTGATTATACTTACCCTTTAAAGCTGAAGATACAGCTTCCAAAACACTTGACTGTCATAGGCTGACAGAACCCTTTTTGCATGACACAGTGTTGACCTAGAAAGTTTTTCTCATTAAGTTGAAACTGAAGTCCCCCATTGTACTGTTCTATGATTGCCTGACAAAGTCCAAATCTCTCCAGAGCTCAGTAGTTATGATGGTAGATTTTCCACTGTAGTGTTCCAGACCCAGGGAGGCTTGGAACTGGCAGCCTGTGTTTAACTTACATTTACTCCCCCAAATCCCCTCTTTCCCAGAGACATGCTCTTCAAGATGACATGGAACAACCCCATAAGAACTTAAGGAGCTCTCTGCCCAATGGTAGATATCTTAAGGCATTCTTTTTTTTTCTCTCTACAAGGTGAATGGGTCCTAGGGGATTCCTTTACAGCACTTGTAGGAGAGAAATGTGGTATTGGCTATCTCCAATGTCCTTCCCATGAGGCACCAATGAAATCAGAATGGAAAGCACAATGGCTCCATATGTATCTACTATTCAGATGACTGATTCTCAGACTTCCTTGGCTTCTAAAGGGGTTTGCCAGCTGTTTTAGTGGTGAAACACCAACTCTCATTCTTTTATACTTTAGCAATGGCCTGCTTTCCACTTGAGAAGAATTCAGAGAGAAGTAGAATACTACAGTTAAAGAATTCTGCAACTCCCCACTTTCATTCTCAAGAACTTTATAGTGAAGATGATGCCAGTAGGAGTAGTCAGTTCATGGGAGGCCCAGCAAGCCAATCCAGTACAATTTCTTTCTTCAGGGACATGCTTGTTGATCTGGCTTGTTTTAAAACTAATAGGACAAAATCTAAGTAAAGTGGAAGACCAGGAAAGAGAATCCCTTGTGTGGTCTGTGAAGATATTTTGTTGTCACCTAGAAGAGACAATTTGTTGATTGCATAAAGTAACTCAGGTTGCATATATAATGAGTGTTTGGTATATACTCAGATGTCCTTAGATGGAAACACCTATGTAGAAGATGCTGGGGACCAGCATCTGGAAAATTGGAGAAGTAGTGTATTTGTGGACATTCTGCTGTGACCTAATACATGCTTGGGATCAGCATTTTTTCACATTGGGTCAGGTCTCCTATCTCCTGGAGCATGGCCCCAATATCTTCTACATGCATTCTCTACCTTAGGTGATTTAAACACACATCAGATCTTCATTATACTGGAAACTTGATTCCTCCAAAGACTAATCTTGCACGTCTCAAGTCTTCCCTATAGTTTTACTATTTTACTAGTTATTTAAGAAAGACATAGCTAAGCGCTCTTTGTGGTGGCCCAAAACTGGAAAACGAGGGGATGCCCATCAATTGGGGAATGGCTGAACAAACTGTGGTATATGTTGGTGATGGAGTACTATTGTGCTAAAAGGAATAATAAAGTGGAGGAATTCCATGGAGACTGGAACAACCTCCAGGAAGTGATGCAGAGCGAGAGGAGCAGAACCAGGAGAACATTGTACACAGAGACTAATACACTGTGGTATAATCGAACATAATGGACTTCTCCATTAGCGGTGTAATGTCCCTGAACAACTTGCAGGGATCCAGGAGAAAAAAACACCATTCATAAGCAAAGGATAAACTATGGGAGTGGAAACACCGAGAAAAAGCAACTGCCTGAATACAGAGGTTGAGGGGACATGACAGAGGAGAGACTCTAAATGAACACTCTAATGCAAATACTATCAACAAAGCAATGGGTTCAAATCAAGAAAACATCTAATGCCCAGTGGACTTACGCGTCGGCTATGGGGGGTGCGGGGGAGGAAAAGAAAATGATCTATGTCTTTAACGAATAATGCTTGGAAATGATCAAATAAAATATATTTAAAAAAAAAAAGAAAGACATAGCTAAATACGAATCCCTGACTGAGATTATTTTACAGAAGTGGTGAATTTGTCTCCAGAGTTTGTTGGATTACACACTCATTTTAAAGGATGGCCCTGGGTTGATTATAAAATGGTGAGCTTGAGGATCATGCCAATAATCTTTTGACTCCATCTTAGCAGCGTTGAACATGATGGCTAGGATATCTCTGTCTCAAATTCCAAGTGTGATAAAGGATGAAAGGTTTGCAAAAACTGAGAGATGTAAGCCTCAGAGTGATTGACAGGAGCATGTGACTAAGGGTCACATGGGAGCCTGAGGCTTGAGATTTGAAGAAAATATTCTATGCCCAACTGACTTCTCTCCTGGAAGGACCTGAGTTTAAGACTTGGAAGAGATTTTCTCCTGAGACCAACAGAGGAAAGAGGTTTTTGGATCTGGCTGCTGGCAGCATCAGTAAGAAGATCTCTGGACCTGCTTGAATTTCAACCAACTGAAGATCCTGGCCCATTTGATTGAACTTCTGGTGTGAGACAGAGGATATTGAAAAGTTAATACTTAGCTTAATAAGATAGTTTATAGATGTTAGCTTTTAAGGTAAGTAAAAGTATAGCTTACTCCTAAACTCTTGTTCCTTACTACCCTTCCCAACCAATAAATCTGAATTTATTTATATTTATATTTATATTTATATTCTCTCTTGTTCTTTCCTCACCCCAAATCCCATCATAACACAAACTAGGTATGTGTGATAGGATATAATGAGGCAACATCTTGAGTAATGTTGAAACCTGTCAATTGAAACCTGATTGGTTGGAAAAGCACGGACTATCTGAAAGTCCTACAAAAGCAATGACTTTTGACAGATCATGCTGAAGTAGTAGAGAGAAACTAACTCCTTACCTGTTGGTTTTGAATGCAGTGCTTTTGTCTGAAGTAAAAGTTACTTGAATCATAATTTCTTTTCTTTTTTTAAAAAAGAATCCTTTAATGACCAGAGCTTGAAAAGGGGGTGGGAGAAGGCAGATACTTTCCAAACTAAAGTGCCCGTAGAATGATGCTTTTCACTAATTTTTTGGAAACTGCCAAATCACCCAGCTTCTTAGTTTTTGAGGGAAAATAATCTAAGTGATGAGTCTCACAGGCCTAAATTTTCCTTCCTCTGTCCCCTTAAAAGAGGTATCACAGCACACACAGGTTTTCTTGATAGGGGTGCCAAATTGTACTATCTGAAAGCATTGAGTCTATCATGGGCATAAATCAGGATTCACAAGAATCTGTAGCACACATAAGGAGACAATTTTTATGTGGATGCAATATGCAGTGAAGGAATTTTTAAAGAAATTTCCCCCAAAGTATGATACTATCTTGTATTTGAGGGGAGGTTAATTTGTATTCAAGGGGTTCAGTCTTTCAGTATAGAGAGGGGGAAAGAGGAGAATCTCCCTTCTCCAAGCAGGGTTCAGGGGAGACAGCTGATGTTTAGGGTTGGCTCAGAGAGAGGAGAGGGGGTTTTGAAGATTTTCCCCCTTCTGCCTTCCCTCCTTAGCTAAGGCTGCTCTCCCAGATTTGCTCTTGTCCCTCTTGTCCCCCCTCCACTACTCAAGACCAAAGGATCTCCCCTTGATCTGTTCACTCACACTTGTTCACAGCTTGGGGAACAGACAACTTTAAATGTCAACTCAATCAGGATAATACAAACGAATAACCGGCAGGGAAAGAATGGGAAAGGAAGGTGGGGAAAAGGGGGTCCCTGTCTCTATCTAAACCCTTTTCCTTCTTCCTTGAGTTTGGGGGGAAATCAGGCTTCAGCAGCCTGAGCCCCCTGAGAGAAAGTCAGGTTGACTCACCCTGGGTTTGGCCCCTTGGCCATAGTTCAGACTCAGGGCAACAAGAGCTGAAGTAAAGTTGGACAGAGATTTAAAATGTCTTTCTCAGGTTTTCTCTTCAATAGTCTTTTCAGTTGGGAAATGTTGGGGGAAAGATTTCCAGTCACAGCCAGGAAAAAGTGAGTAACCCTCAGGAGAAAGTTGTATTCCACCTTCTCACTTCCGCTTCTCTAGACTGAAAGCCCAACTCCTCTACCAGCCAGAGTCTTCTCCTCTTCCAGCTTCCAAACTCCTGGGGCCCCTCCCCCATTGAGGTGATCAGTTCCACATACTCTTCAGCCTGGCACTTTTCTTATGTGTCAGCCTCTGTCACAAATCCTCCATTTCCTGTTGTTCGAGTGGTGCCACTGTGGTGCCAGTTACTTACCTTCTCTGTCTATCCTAATCTATGTTAATTATTGTTCCCATCTAACCTCCCCCCTCCCAAAAGAATAAATCTTATCCTAATCTGTCTATTTGCTAATCTAAGTGCCTATTTTATGCTAAAACTGAGTAGTGGGAAGAGGGTTAGGATTATGTACCAACAAAATTTTACAATATAACAATTTCTTAATACAAAGGTCATCAGTATTGCAATCAATATAAAATTTAACTCTCAAGTAAAATTGAACTATTCAATGCCTTTTGTAATGCTAATTACAATGTAACAATGTATCGAATGGGGATGGAATAACTGAAGAGGGTATGGTAGATTACACTATAACATCTACAAAACCTGAAACATCTACTATTTATACATGTGCATTATAAACCACGGGGCAAGAAAGTAAAGAGGATAATGGAAAACCTGTGCATGCAAACAACACAATAGCTAGTTTGCAATATGAGGCAGAGTTACAGGAACCATATGTATGGATCAAAGTGGGAGATCAAAATTATAAGACTCTCATTGATACAGGGTAGCCAGATCCATATTAAAGTTATTCCCAGGGGACACCATAATAGAGGGTATGGTTTCAGTGGCAGGTACTACAAGGTGGATAGAATGAGTCCCACAATTGAAATCTAAGATGGGAACCTTAGGTCCACTGTCCATTGACCATACATTTTTCTAATACTAGGGTGTCTGGACAACATTTTGGGACATGATTTTCTTTGTAAAATTGGGGCAACTTTACAATGTGAGCAGCCAGGGAACATATACCCCCATTTACCAAAACAATCCCTGAAACATTATCCTCTATTATTTTTGGGACAGCTTGATGAGACCACTGATCATAGCAGGCTATTACATCTCTTTATGACATTCCTACAGACACTCCACAGGGTGTATGGGCGGTACATAAGAATGATGTGGGGAATGATTAAATCGGTACAACCAGTAAAGATAGAGGTCAAAGATTGTATACCTCCCAAGATCCCTCAGTATAAGCTCAGCAAAGAAGCTGAAGAAGGCATAACACCTATTATCAATAGCTTTCTGGAGCAGGGCATATTGAGGCACACAGTATCAGAATATAATAGCCCAATACTAGCTATTAAAAAGAGCAAGTGAAATTCTGATGGTACAGTGAATTGGTGATTTGTGAAGGATCTCAGAGCAATCAATAATATAATCAAGAAAACCCATACCATCACACCACCTCCCAATGACATTATTTCTGAGATTCAAAGCAACACATAATGGTGTACTGTAATTGACTGAAGTAATGCATATTTTATGATTCCACTCCATCCTGATAGCCAAAATATATATTTGCATTCTTGTGGAAGAAAAATGAGTTCTGCTGGACTCGTTTAGTGCAGGGTTGTTGTGAGAGTGCATCAATTTTTTGCCAGCTGCTGAAAAGAGACCTAGAAAATATAAAATTCAAATGCAGCAAGCTAGTGCATTATGTAGATGATCTGCTTCTGGCATCCCTGAAGAGGCTGCTAATAGAATTGTACAAAAGAGGACATAAGGTCTCAAAAAGAAAGTTACAATGGGTTCTCCCAAAAGTTGAGTACCTGTACTTTATCCTGGAAAAGTACACCAGGAAAATATCCAGTAAGAGAATAGTGAATATACAGAAGCTAGATATTCCATGTAAAAAGAAACAACTTAGGGCATTTCTGAGTACTACTGGGTTTTTATGTCATTACATCTCAGGATAATTCACATATTTCCAAGTGGCTCACAGATCTGACCAAAAATGAGGTTGAAGAGCCATTGAAGCTCACAAAAGAACATCTACATGCTCTGTCCACTTTAAAACAAGCTATCCTAATAGCTCTAGTTTTTGGCATTCCAAATTATAACAAAGATTTTCATCTATATGCCCACAAGTCGAAGGGTATAGCTTCTGGAGTGCTAGCCCAATGTCTAGGATTGAGTTTAAGACCTATTGCATATTACAGTGAAATTTTGGACCTGGTGGCAAAAGGCTTGGTGCATTGTCTGCGCAATGTTGCTGTTGCTGCCCTCATAGTTAAAAAAGCTAATGAATTAGTGCTGGGATGCAATGTCCATGTTTACTCTGCATACCAGCTAGAAAAATTGCTAAAAATCACAGAGTAGGCATGCATTTACATCTGCCAGGCTATCCCAGTATGAAATCACTTTGCTGGCAAATGACGATCTAGTTTTACAAAGATGTGCACCATTGAATTCAGCCACATTAATCCTGAGCCTACCATTGGGAGAAAAGCCCCTACGTGATTGCACACAGATGATAGAAACAGTACATAGAACCAGAGAAGATCTGAAGTCATACCACTCAATGATCCCTACCTTCAGACATATTCAGATGTTTCTTCATGTGTTTTCAAAGGCAAAAGAATCATGGGGGCTGCAGTTGTGATGGAGGACGAGACCCTCTGGTATGCATCATTACCAAGAAATGTCAGTGCTCAAGGAGCTGAGCTCAGAGCCCTCATAAAAGCACTGGTGCAGTCCAAAGACAAAAGGGCAAATATATATATATATATACACACATATATATATATGTACACACACATATATATATATATTTATATATGGATTCAACTTATGCCTTTGGAATTTTATTTGTCACAGGACAAACTTGGAATAATAGGGGATTTGTCACAACATCTGGAAAAAGGATAGCATATGAGAACCTCATAAACCAACTCTTAGAAGCAGTGAATTTGCCAAAGGAAGTGGAAGTGATCCATTGCAAGGCTCAGTCCTCTGGCAAGGATAGATTTAACAGTAAGATTCGCTGCAAGATTTGGTCCTATCCATATTCTGAATTTCTTTCTGGTGGATAAGCACAGTCTCAAACAAGCATACTGCCAAAAGGAGATTCAGTCATGGAAAGAACATCTAGGGGCCAGATTAGTCAAAGGAGTTTGGTGTAAAAGAGAGAATCTGCAGGGCAAGCCAAGCATGCAACATAAAGCAAAAGGACATCATCTGTCAATCAAAAAAGTAACATTCTGTTTGGAATGTTCCTGGGAAAAGGCAGTTGGAAGCTAACTCCACAGCTGAAGAACTTCTCTCTTGCTTTGGAGAGAGGAGGGAAGAAGAAGGTTTTATGTGGCTGAGGGTGGTGGCTGAACCTCAAGAGCTAATTGTGTCTCTGGACTTGAATTAATCAAGCTGAGATTATCTGGCTGGTTAAAAGAAGAAAGAAGAAAAATACTTGTCCTCCAGATTCTCTGACTGTCCCTGAGTCACAGTTGTGACAGAAATGCCATTTTACCAATACTCCCCTAACTCTTTGTATAGATTAGGGAAACCCCCATCCCTCTTACCTCATCCTCCATCCTGTCCTATCTTCCCCAATAAACCTCCTTACTTGAGAAAGAGGGAAAAAGTATCTTCTCTAAACTTCACAGTTCACCTTGAGTTATATAGAAAGGTGGCTGACTAACAGGGAGGAGGGGAAGGGAGGCAGGAGGGAGTGGGAGGAAAAATGAGTGGCATTTGAGGGAGGAGGGTAGGCAAAATCTTGATCCATAAGTCATCTAATATAGATCTATTAGCCATTGTTTTAAAAAAATATAAAAAAAGGAAGGGATGTAGTCTAGAGGGTAGGTTTGGACCCTGAGGTATAGAGAGAGCAAAAGAGAGGAGAAACCCCCCTTTCTCAAAAGCAGGGTTCAGGGGAGACAGCAGATGTAATGGGTTGGCTCAGAGAGAAAAGAGGGGGTTTGAAGATCTTCCCCTTTCTGCCTGACTGACAGAAAGCCCCAAAACCAAAAAAATGAGAGGAATAAGAGCACAGACAAATACGGGGAGCAAAGAAGGGGTAAATATGAGCAAACAACAGAAAAAGAAGAAAGAAATTATAATTGACAACTTCTATACAGGCAACAATCTAAGAGCAAATGGAACAGAGGAGGATGGATCATCAAATGATAAATCAGCAATCCCAGCGAACTGGATACAGGTTTTAGAAGAACTCAAAATGCAATTCAAAACACAATTAAGAGAGGTTGAAGACAATTGGGAAAAAAACTTAAAAACTAAGATAAGTCATCTGGAACAGAAAATAGTGTCTTGAAAGCCAAAATCAACCAGCTTGAAAATGAGGCAAAGGAGATGAAAGATGAGGTAAAGAGAATGAAAGATGACCTCCAAAGAAAATAAGACCAGAAAGAGAAGGATGATTAAAATACTAGGGATGAAATCCAGTCTTTAAGAACCAGAATAAAACAACTAGAATTAAATGACCTCACAAGGTAGCAGGACACTATAAAACAAAATGAAAAGAATGAAAAAATTGAGGAGAATATGAAGCATCTTATTCACAAAACAGAGGATTTAGAAAATTGTTTGAGGAGAGACAATTTAAGAATCATTGATCTACCAGAAGACCATGACAAAAGAAAAATCCAGAACATAATACTACAGGAAATTATTCAGGAACACTGTCCCGATATCCTAGAACAATAGGAGAAAGCGGAGATTGAAAGAATCCACAGATCACCTCCTGTATTTAATACCCAACTGACAACACTCAGGAATGTTATAGCCAAATTAAAAAACTATCAGACCAAAGAAAAGATATTACAAGCTGCCAAGAAGAAGCAATTCAGATACCACAGAAACACAGTGAGGATAACACAGGATCTGGCTGCATCCACACTGAAGGACTGAAAGGCATGGAATATGATATTCTGGAAAGCAAGGGAACTAGGTCTACAACCAAGAATAAAATACCCATCAAAACTGACTATATTCTTACAGGGGAAAGTATGGTCATTCAACACAATAGAAGAATTCCAAGCATTCATAAAGAAAAGACCAGACCTGAACAGAAAATTTGATGTCCAAGCACAGAACTCAAGAGAATCATCAAAAGGTAATTTAAAAAGAGGGGGCAAAGAAAAACAAAACAAAACAACCAAAAAAAACCCCCCAAAACCTTTTTTTAAGAGACTCAATAAGTTAAAATGATATGTATCCCTATAAGAAAAGAGGTCATTGGTAACTCTTAAAAATTGTTATTATCACCTGGGCAGCTAGAAGAATTACACTTATAGGGAACAGTGACAAACTGTATAGGATGAAATGACATGACATAAATAGGTATATAGATATATGTATTCATAAATGCATATACATGTGTGTGTATATATATGTATGTATGTATGTATTTATGTATCTATACAACTAGAGGTAAAAAGAGGCTAATACTAAAAGAAATGGGAAAAGAAACAAAAGGGGGTAAATTTATATGTCACAACGAAGCTTATGGTGGGAGGGGGGAGAACATCAATACACTGGAAGGGTAAAGAGGTTGGAGATAGGAAATACTCAACTCTTACATGCATTGAAATTTACCCAAAGAGGGAAGAACAATCCAATCCATTGGGGCAGTGAACAGTTTTGTGCCCTATAGGGGAGTAGAAGGGTAACAAACAGACTGGTGGGGAAGGAAGCAGTATAAGGGAGGGAAAGGCAGGGGGGTAGTTTTAGAAAGACTGCAGGGAAAATAAGGGGGGGGAATAAGCAGGGAATAGGGTAGAAAGGGAAATAAAATAAGGGTGGGAACTAAGGGGACTGATTAAAAACAAACATTGGTGTAGAAGGAAATAGTGAAAGAAGAAAAGGCCGGACCAGGAATAGAAATCAAAATGCTGGGAAATACACAGCTAGTACTCATAACTCTGAATGTGAATGGAATGAACTCACTCATAAAACACAAGGGAATAGCAGAGTGGAATAGAATCCAGAACTCTATCATATGCTGTCTACAAGAAACACACATGAGGAAGGTAGATACTCATAGGGTGAAAGTAAGAGGGTAGAGCCAAATCTATTGGGCATCAACTGATAAAAAGCATGCAGGAGTCGCAATCATGATATCTGACAAAGCCAAAGTTAAAATAAATCTAGTTAAAAGAGAAAGGGAAGGTAATTACATTCTGATAAAAGGCAGTATAGACAATGAGGAAATATCAGTACTCAACATATATGCACCAAATGGCATAACATTCAAATTTCTAAAGGAGAAATTAGTGGAGCTCAAGGATGAAATAGATAGAAAAACTATACTAGTGGGAGACTTGAACCTTCCTCTATCTGAACTAGATAAAGCAAGCTAAAAAATAAATAAGAAAGAGGTAAGATAAGTGAATGAAATCTTAGAAAAATTAGAGTTAGTAGATATGTGGAGAAAAATAAACAGGAACAAAAGGAATACACCTTCTTTTCAGCAGCACATGGTACATTCACAAAAATTGGCCATGTATTAGGGCACAAAAACATTGCAAACAAGTACAAAAGAGCAGAAATAATAAATGCAACCTTTTCAGATCACAATGCAATGAAAATAATAATTAGTAAGGGTACATGGAGAGGTAAATAAAAAATTAATTGGAAATTAAATAATATGATTCTCCAAAACAGGTTAGTCAAAGAACAAATTATAGAAACAATTAATTTCATTGAAGAAAATGACAATGATGAGACATCCTTTCAAAACCTATGGGATGCAGCCAAAGCAGTACTCAGGGGGAAATTTATATCCTTGAGTTCATATATTAACAAATTAAGAAGGGCAGAGGTCAATGAATTGGGCACGCAAATAAAAAAACTAGAAAGTGAACAAATTAAAAGTCCTCAGATGAAGGCTAAATTAGAGATCCTAAAAATCAAAGAAGAAATCAATAAAATTAAAAGTCAAAGAATTATTGATTTAATAAATAAGACTAAAAGCTGCTACTTTGAAAAATCAAATAAAATAGACAAAGTTCTGGTCAGTCTAATTAAAGAAAGGAAGAAGAAAACCAAATTGACAGTAACCAAGATGAAAAGGGAGACTTCACCTCTAATGAATAGGAAATTAAGGCATTCATTAAAAACTATTATGCCCAATTATATGGCAATAAATATAGTAATCTTGGTGATATGGATGAATACTTACAAGAATATAAATTGCCTAGACTAACAGAGGAAGAAATAGATTGCCTAAACAACCCCATATCAGAAAAAGAAATTGAACAAGCCATCAAAGAACTTCCTAAGAAAAAATCCCCAGGTCCAGATGGATTTGCAAATGAATTCTATCAATCATTCAAAGAACAACTAATCCCAATATTATATAAACTATTTGACAGAATAAACAAAGAAGGAGTTCTACCAAATTCATTTTATGGCACAAATATGGTACTGATCCCAAAGCCAGGCAAGTCAAAAACAGAGAAAGAAAATATAGACCAATCTCCTTAATGAATATAGATGCAAAAATCTTAAATAGGATACTAGCAAAAAAGACTCCAGCAAGTCATCACAAAGGTTATTCACTATGACCAGGTAGGATTCATACCAGGAATGCAAGGATGATTCAATATTAGGAAAACCATCCACATAATTGACCATATTAACAAGTAAAACGACAAAAATCACATGATTATATTAATAGATGCAGAAAAAGCCTTTGATAAAATACAACACCCATTCCTATTGAAAATACTAGAAAGTATAGGAATAGAAGGGTCTTTCCTAAAAATAATAAGCACTATATATCTAAAACCATCAGCAAACTTCATCTGCAATGGGGATAAACTAGAGGCCTTGCAAATAAGATCAGGAATGAAACAAGATGCCCATTATCACCTTTATTATTTAATATTGTACTAGAAACACTAGCAGTAGCAATCAGAGAAGAAAAAGAAATTGAAGGTATTAAAATTGGCAATGAGGAGACCAAGCTGTCACTCTTTGTGGATGATATGATAATTTACTTAAAGAATCCTAGACAATCAACCAAAAAGATAGTTGAAATAATCAACAACTTTAGCAAAGTTGCAGGATACAAAAAACCCGCATAAGTCATCAGCATTTCTATATATCTCCAACCCATTTCAGCAGCAGGAATTAGAAAGAGAAATTCCACTTAAAATCACCCTAGACAATATAAAATACTTAGGAATCTATCTGCTGAGACAAACACAGGAACTATATGAACAGAACTATAAAACACTCTCCATACAATTAAAACTAGATCTAAACAATTGGAAAAACATTGATTGCTCATGGGTGGGATGAGCTAACATAATAAAAATGGCAATCCTACCCAAATTAATTTTCTTATTTAGTGCCATACCCATTGAACTATCAAAAAACTTTTTTACTGAATTAGAAAAAAACATAACCAAGTTCATTTGGAAGAACAAAAGATCAAGGATATCCCGGGAAATCATAAAAAAAAAATACAAAGGAAGGAGGACTTGCAGTTCCAGATCTCAAACTATACTATAAAGCAGTGGTCATCAAAGCATCAGTGGAATAGACTTGAACTAAATGACCTCAGCAAGGTAGTCTATGATAAGCCCAAAGATCCCAGTATTAGGGACCCAAACCTACTACTTGATAAAAACTGCTGGGAAAATTGAAAGACAGTATGGGAAAGATTAGGTTTGGATCAACATCTCACACCCTACAGCAAGATAAACTCAGAACGGGTGAATGACCTGAATATAAAGAAGGAAATATAATCAAATTAGGTGAACACAGAATAGTATTCTTGTCAGATCTTTGGGAAAGGAAAGACTTTAAAACTAAGCAAGAGCTAGAAAAAAATCACAAAATGTAAAATCAATAATTTTGATTATATCAAATTAAAAAGTACAAACAAAACTAATGCATCCAAAAATAGAAGGGAAGCAACAAATTGGGAAACAATCTTCATTACAAAAAACTCTGACAAAGGTCCAATTACTCAAATTTATAAAGAGCTAATCCAATTGTACAAAATATCAAGCAATTCTCCAATTGATAAATGGGCAAGGGACATGAATAGATAATTTTTCAGTTAAAGAAATCAAAACTATTAATAAGCACATGAAAAAGTGTTCTAAATCTCTTATAATCAGAGAGATGCAAATCAAAACAACTCTGAGGTATCACCTCACACCTAGCAGATTGGCTAAGCAAAGGAAAGTAATGAATGCTGGAGGGGATGTGGCAAAGTTGGGACATTAATGCATTGCTGGTGGAGTTGTGAATTGATCCAACCACTCTGGAGGGCAATTTGGAACTATGCCCAAAGGGTGTTAAAAGACTGTCTGCCCTTTGGGTTTGTACCCCAAAGAGATAATAAGGAAAAAGACGTACAAAAATATTCTTAGCTGCTATTTGTGGTGGGAAAAAATTGGAAAATGAGGGGTTGCCCTTCAATTGGGGAATGGCTGAACAAATTGTGGTATATGATGGTGATGGAATACTATTGTGCTCAAAGGAATAATAAAGTAGAGAAATTCCATTGGAACTGGAACAAGCTCCAGGAATTGATGCAGAGTGAGAGGAGCAGAACCAGGAAAACATTGTACATAGACTGATACACTATGGTACAATTGAATGTAATGGACTTATCCATTAGTGGCAATGCAGTGACACTGTACAACTTGGAGGAATATATGAGAAAACCCACTATCCACATTTAGAGGAAACCCTGTGGGAGTAGAAACACTGAAGAAAAACAACTGCTTGAATACAGGGATCGAAGGGATATGGTTGGGGATGTAGACTCTAAATGAACATCCTAGTGCAAACATCAACAACATGGAAATAGGTTCTGATCAAGGACACAAGTAATACCCAATAAAATTGCGGGTTGGCTGTAGGAAAGGTGAGTGTTTGGGGGGGAGGGAAATAATGTGATTATTATAAACATGGAATAATGTTCTAAATTGACCAAATAAACTAATTCAAATGGGAAAAAATAATCCATAGAGGTCTAGGAAATATATTATGATATAGAAAAGTCCTGGCCTTATAGGGACTAAAAGATGGGTCAGTGGCCAGAGGCCTTTGAACTTTCCATTAAGCTATCATTTAATTTGAAAATACTATTTTGCTTGATTAGAAAAGATGTTAACACATTTTTTGCCAATGATAATTATGAACACAGCCCATTGAAACTGTTGGAAGATATTGATGATTTAATTTTCTTGTTGGGGATCCTCCCCGCCCTCCTTTTTATAGTATATTTTTTTACACCCTTACCTTTTTAATTAGATTTAACTAGAATAATTAATTAGAATTAATACTGTGTATTTGTTCTATGTCAGAAGAGCTGTAAGGGCAAAGCAATGGCAGTTAAGTAAAGAAAATTGCTTTTATTACTTTTATGTCAGTGATTATGAAATAAGGGTTACATATAATTCTTTAGGTAACTGCAACTATGGTTTTAGAAAGAATTAGACCCAGTTAGTAAGCTGTGTATAAGATATCAATTATAATAACATCATATTAACCACAATTGTGGAAAAGATAGATAGAATATGGGTTATTAGAATATTATAGTCACCAGTGAAATTAAGAGTTTCTGTTATCAACTTCAGAATGTTAAGTACACAGTGTGACTGAATTCTGATTCCTTTAAAGATAACAAATAATCATTGAGTCAGTAGTAGGAATTAGAAATATATTACAAAGACAAGGTGGTATTTGCTTTTGTGAAAGATTTATTTTCTCTATAGGTTCCTCAGAGTTTATTGCCAGGAGAGTTGCCTTTGGTTTATCTTTAAGAGTTAGTATAAGTTAAGTCTGATTATGCCTATCTATTATTTGTAGTACCAATTATAGATGACTGAAAATTATATCCTGATCAGTTTAGTTCCCATTTTTCGGTTGGCGTTACTTTCAAACTGCAATGATGAACCGTGCTTATGACATACCATGAACCACACACTGAAGAGACAGAGACATTTAACAGAGGTCCTGATCTTTGTAAATCCTTCTGATGTTCAAACAAGAAATCTTAATACTAAATCACCAGGATGAGAGAAAATGGGGGCTGCCTGTCTTTAAACCTTTATTGGAATTTACTAACCCTCCTAGTAAATATTTCTTAAACTTTTGTAACATTCTATACATTTGGCTTTATTAATCACTTATGTTAACTGATCATCAAAAGCCTATGAAATAGACTGTGTACATCTAAACAAAGTCTTTGCCACAGGTTGGGCATGGTGAGATCTCCAGCTTTAATTTCCACAGTTAAAGCCTGCATCTTCAGCTCAGAATGATGGCCTTGAGACGTCTTTATTTTTTACAATTTGAACCCAGGACTTCTCATCTCTGAGCCTGGCTCTCAATCTTCTGAGCCACCTAGCTGTTCAATATTTTAAATAGTGTTTTAAGATTATGAAGAATTTTTGCAGATATTTACTTTTATCCTCACAAGTTCCCTGGGATGTAAGTGCTATTATTATACACATTTTTCATAGGTGAGGAAACTGAGTTAGACAGAAGTCAAATGATTTGCCCAGAGTCCAACAGCTAGCAAATGTCTCTGACCAAACTTGAATCCAAGTCTTCCTAACACCAAGTCCAGCACTCTATACACTGTGCCACCAGCTAGGAAGGGTCAAAGGTCAAATTTGAACCCAAGTCTTCCTAATTCCAGATCCAGCACTCTATACACTGTGCCTTTTCTCATGGAAGAAAGGACCTTTGAAAACATTAAATGTCTATTATAGGTAAAGCACTTTGAATTCTCTAAAAAAAGGTCTGAGCAAGAAGTGAGAGCCAGAATTAGGATGAGCAAGCAGAGAGAGAAGGCAATTTTTGGAATATTATGCTCTTGTATAAGGGCTTCCCCAACCCTTTTCAGGGGTCCTTTTCTCCTTTGGTGTCCCCTATCTGTCCCCTGTGGCTCCAAGGAGCTCTAGCATGAGCTATACTTTTGGGTTTTTACATCCTGTCAAACCTTCTCAGGAATTGGACTAAACCCTATTGAGGGTAATAGACAGACATCAGATCTGTTGGTGAGTTAGGAGGTTGTCTGCTTTAAGCATATGAAGATTTCTGCCAATGTAAAGGGCATGACTGAGTGATGGGAAAGCAATATGTGTGATACTATACTCTGGTGTGAAGGTTTGTCAAGTCGTCTTGACTTTGACTTGCTGCTGGATTTCAATGACTCTGGAAGACAGAATGAGGCTGACATCTTTGAGCAACTTTGCCTCACTTAAATCCAGTTTTTGCTTTAGTCAAAAGACAACCATAGCAATGTCATTCTGGTTTTTTCAACAAGGACAACAACCAACCAGGCCATGCACCTTTCTTTGTTCCTGCTTCTACTCTTTTCTTTTCCAGCGGCCTTTAATGTATTATGCTGACTTATTAGAAAATAAGCTCTCCAAGGCAGGAGCTGTCTTTTTTTCCTCACATTCCCAACATTTAGCACAGTGTTGGTATATAGTAAACACTTAATACATATTTTAGATGGCTAAGTAGGCACTTAATGCTTGCAGAATTAAATTGAATTGTCTTTAATAGTTATCCATTATGATGACCCTGAGAATTTTGTATTGATAGCAAAAAGCATTGTAGAAAAAATAACTTTTTTCTATTCAAATATATTTTATTTTCCCAATTACATGTAATAACAATTTTTAACATGTTTTCCAAAATTGAGATCCAAATTGTCTTTCTTCCTCCCTTTCCTCTCCCATCTCAGAGATGGTAAGGAATTTGGTCTGGGCCATACATGTATTATCATGTAAAACACATTTCCATATTGGCCATTTTTGTAAGTGTTCAATCATACAAAACTCAAACCCCCAAATAAAACTGTAAATAGCTGATATGAAAGATAGTGTGCTTTGTTCTGCATTCATCTGACTCCAACAGTTCTTTCTCTGGAGGTGGACTGCATTCTCTATCATCAGTCTTTCAGAATTGTCCCACATTACTAGATTGCTGAGATTGGCCAAATTTTCAGTTGATTATCATACCAATTTTGCTGTTATTGTTTACAATGTTCTCTCTATTCTGCTTATTTTGCTCTTTATTGGTTCATGTAGATCTTTTCAACTTTTTCTGAAGTCATCTTACTTATCATTTCTTATAGCAGAATGGTATTCCATAACCAACATATACCACAATTTGTTTAGCTATTCCCCCATCAATGGATAATCCCACAATTTCTAATTCTTTGTCATGACAAAAAAAGAGTTGCAATGAATATTTTTGTATAAGTAGGTCCTTTCCCCATTTTTATTAGAAAAAGTGATATTTCTTAAAGAGGTCCTATTACCCAGTGCCTCCCTCCACAGAATGGGAGCAAATTCCTAGGAAAGCTGTCTTCCCATTCTTAAGCTTCTTCCTAATCATGTAAGCGACACTCAGGGAGGGGACATGATAGTTATCCTCAAGTATGTGAAGATCTGGCAGGTGAGGAAAGGGATTAGACTTTTTTTTGTTAGGGTCCCTGAAGGCAAAAGCAGGACTGAAGGGTCAAAGTTGGGAAGAGGGAAACAGTCTCAATGTCAGGAAAAATTTACTAATAATCAGAGCCTGTCCCAGTAGGGGATGGGTTCCCCTCATCAAAGGACTTCAAGAATAGCCTAGAAAACTGTGGTGGCAATTGCTTTGGGGACATGGGTTAGACTAGATGACCTTGCATTCTCTTCTAAGACTTAAATAGGGTGATTCCATAATTTGGGTGAGATCTCGTTGGTCACATCAGGAAACAAGGAGAGAAGAGCATGGAAACAAAATGTGACCTGCTCTGTTTTTCAGATCAGTGTTTTTGGTGACTCATTCCTGTTTGTGCAGGTTTTTGCATTGGCTAGTGGGTAATTTTTACCTAACATTATTCAAAGTTCCTGTAATAGTGACTCATGGTTCTGCTTTTGCTCAGAATTTAGTTAAAACAGAACATTTAAGGGAAAAATTGCCCATGTGATAGTAAAGTCTTTCAGTGAAATCCATTAGAGAAAAATATAGATGGAAACAAGCCATGGGTTCTCAGGGAGCTCTTATTTATCATTGGGTTTATGATCAGAGACAATGAAAAAGGTGCTTTTGGGAAGCAAGTTTTACTCTTATAGAAGTCCCAACTGCTGATAAAGGTCTCACCCGAAATGTCCTAATTTCTTGAAAGGTAGCTGTCCAGGAGCATCAGTGTTTATGACTGTGTTTTGAACATATAATTAGATTCTTATTCTAAGAACCTTTTTTGGTCCTAGGTAGGATATCATCTTTCTAATAATAATGACAACAATGATTGTGATGATTAATATCTATAGGGTGTTTTATCACTGCAAAGTGTTTTACATAAATCATCCCATTTATTCATCCGTAGATGAAAACTCACAAAGACAATTGTCATTCTCGGTCACCGAGAGACTACTACCATGTAATCTTACTTAAAGACTCTTGATTGTATGGCCATCACCCTAGACCTGCCAAAGGTAAAAGTTTTGAGTACAGTCCTGGCAATGCACTATATATGTTAACTGAGAACCTGCTAAGCTATATTTGGAGAAGTTTATCACAAGGCTGGCCACAGAGTAGTGCTTTTTTTCTTTTTTTAAACCATAGAACATTTTGAAGAACACTGACTACTTTGGTGGGTAGAATCTGCATTAGTGGAAGGAATGATGAAAATAAGAGATACTTGACATCCTAAAATAATCTTCATAATAATCCCATGGAGAGGTGCTTATAAAAGAAAGATTCGTCATGTAAAAAGCATTTATTAAGTGTTAACTATATGTCAAACATGGAACTAAGTACAGGGGATACAGATATAAAAAGTGAGACAGACCCTTTCTTAAGAAGCCAACTGACATTCTGTTAGGGGTAGACAGCAGGAAAAGGTGACCAGAGAAAGGTGTTTTAACTTCGCAGGTCAAAGAGATGGTGAGTTGAGTCATTGGATAGTTGATTATCAAAATCTTTCCAGAAGTAGTATTACTACAGAATTAAATTAGAGTCTAGGAATAAGTCGGTGGGGTTGGGATAGGAGGAAGTAGTATGCAGCTGTCAGGGTAGATGTTAAGAAGATAGCCAGGGTATACAGTTGGATGGTATGTGAAGTGTGGACTGGCTTCATGGAGTGAGCAATGTGAGTTTGAATTTCTTTATTCACCAGTCAAGATAGCTCAGCCCCAGTCTAAGAATTCCAAAACTGAGTAGATTAAATTTCCCAGGGAAGAGTTTCTGGGAACATCTCTAAATCTTAGTTTCCTAATTTATTGAAGAGGTAGGGCAAGGGTTGTGACTCATCAAGAGTCAAAGACTTTTCTTATTTTATTGATGATAATTGTTATGATTATTTAGTTATAATAAGTTATGCATAACAAACATGTATTTATTTTATAAATTAATAATAAACAGATTTTATGTAATAAATGAATAAAAATAAACATATACATTAAAATAAATAAAAACAAAAATGATATAGTCATATGTATGACATATATGACTATATATATAAAACTATACATATAGTTATAATAAGAGGCAGCTAGGTGGCTTAGTGTATAAAGCTCTGGGCCTGGAATCAGGAAGCCCTGAAAATTTGGCCTCAGACATTTGCTATCTGAATGACTCTGGGCAAGTCATTTAACCCTGTTTTGCCTCAATTCCTCATTGGTAAAATGCGCTGGAGAAGGAAATGTCAAACCACTTTGCCAAGAAAACCTCAAATGGGGTCATGAAGAGTTGGACAAAACAGAAATAACCGATCAATAACAATATTATAATTAACAATATAACTAATATGAATTGAATATATGCTTATGCATGTATGTGCATATATATTTATACTTACTATTTTTTTTTGTCCAGAACGGATTTAATTGGCATAAGGAATTTTCTGTGAGGAAATTCCCTTTACCAAAGCAGATCAGTCACCAACCATTCTGCAACTTCTCTTTCTTAAAGAGTTGCCTAGTGGGGGCAAAAAACTAGGAATTGAAGGGATGCTCATCAATTGGGAAATGGTTGAACAAACTGTGGCATGTGCTTATGATGGTATACTACTGGGCTGTGAGAAATGACAAGTGGGTTAATTTTTTAAAAAATGAAAAGACCTACATGAAATTATGAAAATTGAAACAAGTAGAACCAAGAGAACATTCTGTATAGCTATAGAAATAATGTTTGAAGAATAACTTTTGAATATCTACATCCAGAGGAAGAAACACAAACATCCATGATATTCTCTCTCTCTCTCTCTCTATATATATATATATATATATATATGTCAAATGATGCCTTCTCTAGAGTGGGGAGAGGAGGAAGGGAAATAGTTGGGAATCTCAACGTAACCCACAAATAAATTAATAAAAAAAAGTAAAAGGAAAACAAAGTTGACTCAGGGCACACAAAGATGAAGTGACTTATCCAAGACCACACACTATGTCAGAGGTAGGTTTGGACCCCATATCTTTCTGATTCCAAGGCCTGGATTAATAGTGAAAACAATGCATTAAGCTCCTCCTTAGATCCTTCACCATGGTATGGCTCTGCCCCTGAGTTCCTGAAGGGAAAGTCAGTAAGTATGAATTCTAACAAGTGCTACCAAATGAGAAAGGACCCAGAAACAAACTGTATGTCTCTTATCTAAGAACTTGAAAGTCTGGCCACCAAGAAATGAATATTTTTGGCCATAGCAACTTATGATAACTGTTTGCCAAGATAGTTTAAGTCTCCCTTGGTGGAGGGTATATTCACACCAATGAAATTACAGATTCCTTAATAAAGGGATGGTGATAAAACTGCGATGATAACTATTGATAATATTTTAATATTTTAATGACTCACCATTTCATTGACATGGGTACTCCTTTCTTTGGTATAGATCACAGCCTCTCATCTAGTGTGACTCTTGTTAATGTTAAAGAGGACTACCTAATGCATCTGAAGTCTTTCTTCATGTCTTTTAACATTGAGTGGGTACCAAGGCAGGACACAATCTATAAATTTGTTATTCCTTTTCCTTGTTATATGACCACCTTAAACTGCCTTTTCTGGTCAAACATTTCCTAAAAAAAAAATATATATATATATATATATATGCAAAATCATATGTACATATGCAGACATGCATGTACATATGGATATGTGTGTGCACTTATTTATCTGGGACCTAAATTCTTATACACAAGAAATCACTGGTAATATTCCAGAGCTTGCTTATATCTACTATGTGTCTGTCCATTGCTTTTTTGGCAACTATGATTTTGATTTTTAAAGATTTCAGTGTTCCATGATTTGAGGAACTATAGCATCATCAAAAAAGATTTTGGTGTTAAAAATTGACTTTTTACATTGGGGAGATGCTTGGTTCATCAGAGATGACTATTGACTAGTTAATGCAAAAAAGTAAAGATGAGAAAAACTGTATGTAATTACAAGTCCAACTTGATCTATTCAAACAAGCTGTTGAGGTAAAAAAGGAAATGGATAAAGAAAAGTCATTGACAAAGACTATAATAATTTCCTTCATAAACTTTACTGATTTGCAGCAGTTGTCCTAACAATGAGAGCAATAGGTCCCAGAAACCATTTTATTCAATAAAGTAGAAAAATATAGCAGGCCAGGGCAACATGGCTAAGACTATAAATGAATTGGCTAACTTTATGGAGGAGGCTGGTGGAAGATAACAAGCAACATAACCTCATAAAATAGCAAAGAGGAGTGGAAAAGGAACATATCTACAAAAGGGTTGGTATGAGACTGTTAGATTTTTCCAAAAGAATTTTTGAATAAAATTGGAAGGACAATACTGAAAAAATGAAAAAGTTTTGTCAGAATTTCTGCAGCCCAAAAGGATCGTAAATGAAAATAATAAATACTGGAGGGGACATGGCAAAATTGGGACACTAATGCATTGCTGATGGAGTTGTGAATTGATCCAACCATTCTGGAAGGCAATTTGGAATGATGCCCTAAGGATTTTAAAATATTGCATGCCCTTTGATCCAGCTGTACCACTACTGGGTTTGTACCCCAAAGAGATAAAAATAATTGTACAAAAATATTTATAGCCACTCTCTTTGTGGTAGTAAAAACTGGAAAATGAGGGGGTGTCCCTCGATTAGGGAATGACTGAACAAATTGTGGTGTATGACTGTGATGGAATATTATTGTGCTAAAAGGAATGATGAATTGCTTGATTTCTATATGAAATGGAAAGAACTCAATGAACTGATGTGGAGTGAAATGAGCAGAATGAGGAGAACATTATACACATATAGTGAAACATTGTGAAATGATCAAATGTAATAGACTCTGCTACTAACAGCAATGCAATGATCAAGAACAATCCCATATAATTTATGAAAAAGAATGTTATCTACATCTAGAGAAAGAACTATGGGAGTAGAAATGTAAAAGAAAAACATGATTTATCACTTGGTTATGTGGGCATATAATTTGGGGTTATGGTTTTTAAGAGATTACCCTATTATAAATACAAATATTATGGAAATAGATTTTGAGTAATAAGACATGTATAAACCAGTGGAATTGCTTATCAGCTCTGGGAGAGGGGTGGGAGAGAACATGTAATCATGGAAAAATATTCTAATAAAAATGAAAATAAAAAAGAATTTCTGCAGTCAATTATTTTCATCATTGAGTGGAGTCATAAAACATGGATTTTGCTGTTCTTTTTTGAGGAAGTAGAAATAGCACTAAAGAAAACAAAAATAGAAAGGGTGGCTAAAGGAGACCAAGTATATGATAATTACATTAGCTGACATTTATATAGCACTTTAATTTAGAAATTGTGAGATACTCCTCCTTCTACCATGGGAGAAAGTGAGAGTGGGGTGAAAAGCAATGACCTAAATGATCAGATATTTTTGAATACAATTCTTATATGAAAAATAAACTTTTTTCTCTTTCTTTTTAAAATTCTTTCCTTCTGTCTTAGAATCAATATTACGTATTGGTTCCACAGCAGAGGAGTAGTAAGGGTTAGATATTGGGGGTTAAATGACTTCCAGGATCAGCTAGGAAGTGTCTGAGATCAGATTTGAACCTAGAACCTCCAATCTCTGTATGTAGCTTTTCAATACACCGATCTAACCATACACTTTAAACAAATGAAAACAAAAGTTCGTATCTAAGTTAAAGAAGCAAGACTAACAGGCAAATTGACTCCAATGACAAAAATTTTTAATATATTCATTTAATATATAATATGCTTAATTTAATGTGTTTAATTATTTAATATAACCATATATAATAATACCTATTTCCATATTATTAATATTTTCACTAGGGTGATTGTTTAGTCTACATCCTCAATCGTATCTCCATCGACCCATGTGATCAATCACATGTTTTTCTTCTATGTTTTTACTCCCACAGTTTTTTCTCTGAATGTGGATAGCATTTTTTCTCATAAGTTCCTCAGAATTGTCCTGGATCATTGCATTGCTGCTTGTAGAGAAGTCCATTACATTCGATTGTGCCACAGTGTATCAGTCTCTGTGTACAATGTTCTCCTGGTTCTGCTCCTTTCACTCTGCATCAGTTCCTGGAGGTCATTCCAGTTCACATGGAATTCCTTCAGTTCACTCATAATTAATTTTTGAAGTGAAAAATACCACAATTCAGGAAAAAATATACATTGTTAGATGAGGCACTGACAGAGCTCAAGCAGTCAAGACAAAAATGTCAGAGGAAGCTAGGTGGCTCAATGGATAGAGAGCTAGGCCTGGAGATGAAAGGTCCTAGGTTCAAATCTATCTCAGACATATCCTAGTTGTATGACCCTGGGCAAATCACTTAACTCCTATTGCCTAGTCCTTCCCCCTCTTCTGCTTTGGAAAAACACAACATATATTATACAGGGTTTAAAAGAAAATATGACCTTGTACAATCTGGACGCATCATATGCATATGTTTCATAGACAGTCACTTGCAATAAGAAATAGGAGCGAGCTAAATGCACCTTTTCAGTTCTTATGAGAATAATAGACTTTATAAAAAGAGTCCACTAAAAGGTAAGTTTTGCAAAATTGTGTGATGACATGGTAGCAGAAGATTAGAAAATATGCTAAAGTACTTTTTAAAGTCTTGGAGCTAAAAACACAAACTGTCATTCTTCTTTGTATAATAAACTTAAAGCAAATTTATTTTCTAAAAAAAAATTCTCTCTGAAACTTGTATATTTACCAACTAGTTTTAAAAAACCACGTACATTAAATAAATCCTTGCAGGGTCCTCAAATCCACACTCTGATCCAGAATGATAAAGTGCCTTCTTTAATGAAAAAAGAAGCATCATGGATAATAAATGTACAAAATAATATTGCAATATGGTTCCTAATTTTAAAACTATCTGCCATATAAACAAACTAGAAAAAATAGGTGTCAAAGTACTTTAAAAAGTAAAAAGTGTCACACAAATATAATATAGCATTATTGATAAATGAAAATGGTTTAAATAATGGGATGATCAATAAAGAGCTCAATCTCTAAGTTATTTGCTCTGGAGAGAAATGGACAAAATATTTGTACCTAAATTTACCTCCCAAATCTACCTTTGATGCCTCATTTTGGCAGGGCAGTTACCCTTAATTCTTGGAGGCTCTGCCAGTAATGATCAAGCTCAGTCAGGTCTTACAAGATGAAACTTTGGAGTGCACCTCTTCATTTTTAGATCACTTTTAGAAAAATAACCCAGGTTCCCAAGCCCAAGAGCCTTAAAAATGACTTAGCTAAGATACCACAGTAAACATCAAGGGGTGTGTGTGTGGTAATCTTTGTGGAGAATAGGCCCACCATCTTTGCTATCCCTAAAACCAATCTTCCACCAAGTGCTACAAATGGGCATATAAGCCTATGAGCCCTGGGGATGGTAGCATCCCTTGAACCACCAGTCCAGCAGCCACAGCTCTAGAAATCAATTCTTCTCATCAGCTGCTAAAAATTCAGAAAAGAAAGTTATAATCATCAGTGTCCTTAGAAAACAAATAATTTCATATAAAACCATGTGTGTATTTATTAATAGGAATGTCATTAAAGAAGATGCAGTATCTCACTAAAAGTTTCCATCCAATTTACTTCTGACACCTCTTACAGTTGTTTTCTCTATTAAAATGTGAGCTTCTTGAGAATAGGGAATTTCTTGCTTTTCCTGTTTGTAACCCCTATACTTCCTGCAATGCTTTGCGTATAGTAGGCACTTAATACATGGTTTTTCATTCATTCATTGTCTCTTCTTCCCACCATATTTGATGCCAAGTCAGGCCAATTCTACCTCCACAATATTTCTCATATCTCTCTCTCCCACCTAAATAGCTGCCACTCTAGTTCTGAGCCTACTTCATCACATTTTCCTTGGACTATTGTACGATATCATAAATTTAGAGTTGGAAGGGACCTTAGAGGACATATAATTTTTTTAAGCTCATACCTTCCATCTTAGAATCACTACTGTGTATTGGTTTCAAGGCAGAAGAATGTTAAGGGCTAGGCAATGAGAGTTAAGTGATTTGCTGAGGGAGACACAGTTAGGAAGTATCCAAGGTCATATTTGAACCCAAGACCTCCCATCTCTAGGTCTGGCTATCCTTCCATTGATCCACTGAAGTGCCCTGAAAACATATAATTTAGCTTTATTTTACAGAGAAGGAAAGAGAGGCACAGGGAGGATAAGTGATGTCCAAATTTACATACGTAATAAGCATCAGAAGCAGGATTTGAACTGAGGTTCTTCCATTCAAGAAAGAGTGCTTGCTCCATGGTATTAGGCAGCTTCTATATAACTCTAACTCATTTTCTTGCCTCAGTTCTCTTTTGTCTAAAATCCATCTGCCACAACTTCCAAATTGATATTTTTAGTTTCTTTGTCTATTTATGATACTTACTTCTTCTCAAGAAGTGCCATAGACTCTGTCTTGCCTCTAATATAAAATACAAATTCCTCTGATTGTCATAGAAAGTCCTTCACAATCTGCCTCCAGACTAGCTTTCTGGTCTTATCATACATTACTTCTTTCCATTGCACTATACTGTATGGTCCAACTAAATTGACTGACTGTGGTTCCGCATACAATTTTCCAGTATCTTCATTGCTTTGATCAGGCAGTTCTAGGATACTTTTATTCCTCACCTCAATCCCCTTTCTTCAAAAAGCTGTCATACTAGGTACCATTTCCTGAACCAATTTCAAAATTATCTTTTATGTGCTATGTACATATTTCACATTTGCTTATTTGCATAGACGTTGTTCCTCAATAGTTTTCTAAAATCTTTTACTTTCTGTCCTAGAACAAAATATTAGTTAGAAGGCATTAAAGTGTTAGAGTGAGGCAGTTGGGATTAAGTGACTTGCCCAGGTTCACACAGCTAGGAAGTGTCTGAGGCCATATTTGAATCAAAGACTTTGTGTCTCTATGTCTGGTGCTCTATCCACTGAGATACCCCCCAACAACCAATAGAATTTAGGAAAGGGTCTGTTTTGTTTTTATCTTTTTTATCCTCATTGCCCAGTGCAGTGTCTGTCACATACTAGGTGCTGAATAAATGCTTGTAAAATTGAATTGAAAAGACTGGATAAGGGTACAAATACCAATCATGTGGAATTGTTTCCTCCAATTAGAATTTCAGAGTTTAATAATATGGAGTTTGATGGCAAATTGAATTTATTTTTCTTTTGGCATTTGGAATTTCATGCCCCATTACCTATCTAATTGGGCAGCACAAGTCACTTTCTGTTTCACAGAATCACATAATCAGATTTATGGTTGGAAGGGCCCTCTCAGTAGCCATCTAGTCTAATCTATATCTGAAAGAATCTGTAAACAGGACAAGCAATCATAAGGTATCTACTCAAAGTCCTACTGTAAGGGGAAATGCACTAGACCTTTATATAGTCCATTTTCCTTTTGGTCTGCCTAAATGTCCTTCCTCATAACTTCTATCCAGTAATCCTAAATCTCCCATCTGAGGCCTTCTTCCATATAACCAGCCCTTCACATATAAAGATATCTCCATTGAGACTCCTCTTCTCATAGCGAAATATATCTCTTTCTTTCAGGCCTTCCACTGCTGGCTCCTTCCTCTGTATGTTTTCTAGTTTATCCATTTCCTTCCCAAAGAGTTTGTTCTAGAACTTAATGTAATATTCCAAAAGTGGCTTGACCAGGACAAAACACAAAGGGATTATTATTTGCTTCTTTATTCCTGGAAACTATGTTGCTCTTTTAAAAATATTTATTCTTAACATTAAAAAAATTTGAGTTTCTATGCCCAAAGGGTTATAAAACTATGCATATCCTTTGGTCTTATAATACCAGTACTAGGTCTGTATATCTCAGAGATCATAAAAAAGGGAAAAGAACCTACTTGTTCAAAAATATTCATCAAAACTCTTTTTATGGTGGCAAAGACCTGGAAATTGTAGGGATGCCCATCAATTGGGACATGGTTAAACAAACTGTGGTATATGATGGTGATGGAATACTATTGTGCTATAAGAAATGAGCAGGATCATTTCAGAAAAAATTGGGAAGACCTACATGAATGGATACAGAGTGAAATAAATAGAACCAGGAGAACATTGTACATGGTAATAGCAATATTTTATGATGATTGAGGGTGAAAGACTTAGCTACTCTCAGCAATATACTGATCCAGGATAACTCTGAGAAACTTATGACAAAGAATGGTACCCACCTCTAGAGGAAAAAATTGTAATCAGAATGCAGATTAAAGTGTGTTATTTTTCACTTTAGTTTATTTCTATATTTATCTTGGGTTTTTGGTTTTAGATGAGTATTATCTTACAACAATGACCAAGGAATATTATGGAAGTATGATTCACATGATAACACATGTATAATCTAGATCAAATTACCTACTATTTCTGGAAGAGGGGAGGGAAAGAAGGAAGAGAGACAATTTGGATTTTTTAATTTTAGAAAATATGTTGAAAACTGTTAATACATGTAATTGGGAAAATAAAATACCTTTAAAATATTTGAGTTCCATGCCCAAAGGGCGATAGAAGACTGTCAGCCATAGCACTGCTGGGTTTGTACCTCAAAGAGATAATAAGGAAAAAGACTTGTACAAGAATATTCATAGCTGCACTCTTTGTGGTGGCCAAAAATTGGAAAATGAGGGGATGCCCTTCAATTGGGGAATGTCTGAACAAATTGTGGTATATGTTGGTGATGGAATATTATTGTGCTAAAAGGAATAATAAAGTGGAGGAATTCCACGGAAACTGGAACAACCTCCAGGAAGTGATGCAGAGCGAAAGGAGCAGAACCAGGAAAACATTGTACACAGAGACTAATACACTGTGGTACAATCGAAGATAATGGACTTCTCCATTAGGGTCAATGCAATGTCCCAGAACAACTTGCAGGGATCTAAAAAACACTATCCACAAGCAGAGGATAAACTGTGGGAGTAAAAACACTGATGAAAAGCAACTGCTTGACTACAGGGGCTGAGGGGAAATGACTGAGGAGAGACTCTAAATGAACACTCTAGTGCAAATACCAACAACATGGAAATGGGTTCGAATCAAGAACACATGTGAAACCCAGTGGAATCATGTGTTGGCTATGGGGGGGGGGAGGAAAAGAAAATAATCTTTGTCTCTAATGAATAATGCTTGGAAATGATCAAATAAAAAATAAAAAAAAATTTGAGTTCCAAATTCTCTCACTCCCTCCAGCCCATCTCCTATCCATGGAGAAGGCAAGCAATACAATATTAACTATGCATTTGAAATAATGAAAAACATATTTCCCAATTAGTCATGTTACAAAAAGCAAAAAAATTAAATTAAGTGAAATAAATTATACTTCTATTTGATTGGTCATTTGGATTGGTCATTTCTATCTTTGGAGGTGGGTAACATTTTTCATCATGAGGTCTTTGGAATTGCCTTGGATATTACAGTGTTTTTTTAATGGTTGATCATCATTAAAATATTGCTATGATTTTGTATAATTATCTGGTTCTGCTCACTTTATTCTGCATCAATTCATACGATTCTTCTGAAACTATGTCCCTCATCACTTTTTATAGCACAATAATATTCCATTACAACCATATATCATAACTTGGTCAGCCATTTCTCAATTGATGAACACGTCAATTTCAATTTTTTTTGCCACTACAAAAGAGCTGCTATAAATAATATTGTATATATATCTTTTTCCTTTTTTCTTTGATCTCTTTGGGATAGAGTCCTATACTGTGGTATTTTTGCATCAAAGGGTATGCACAGTTTAATAGTCCTTTGAGAATAGTTCCAAATTGTTCTGCAGAATGATTGGACCAGGGCACAACTCCAACAAGGGAATTAGAACCTCTATTTTTATACATGCCCTCTAGCATTTGGCATTTTTCTTTTTCTGTCATTTTAACCAATATTATAGGTGTGAGGTGATACCTAAGAGTTGTTTAGATTTCCATTTCTCTAATCTATAATAGACAGCTAGAAGATGCTGGGTATAGAGTGCCTGGTTTTGAATCAGGAAGATTCATCTTCCTGAGTTTGAATCTGGTCTTGGATACTTACTAGCTGTGTGACCCTGGGCAAATCATTTAACCCTATTTGCCTCAGTTTCCTCATTTGTAAAATGAGTTGGAGAAAGAAAAGACAAACCACTTCAGTATCTTTGTCAATAAAACCTCAAATGAGGCCATGAAGAGTTAAACATAACTGAAGACAATGGGCCAGAACACAATAGTGATTTAAAGTATTTTTTCATATGACAATAGATAGCTTTAATTTTTTTTCTTCTGAAAATTGCCTGTTCATTTTCTTTGACGATTTATAAAGTGGAGACTGGCTCTTAATTTTGTAAATTTGGTTTATTTACCTAGATATTTAAGGAATGAAAATCTTTATCATATAAATTTTCTGTAAAACTCTTCCCCTTCTCCCCCAGTTACATGCTATCCTTCTAATTCAGACTGCATTGGTTTAGTTTCTTCATTTGACCATATATAGTGTGAAATATTTCTATGCTTAATTTCTGTCAAATTGTTTTCCTATTTTTGTCAAAGGGTGACTCCTTGCTACCAGAGGTTGGATCTTTGGGCTTATCAAACACTAGATTACTATGGTCATTCATTACTATGTATTATAATATAGTTTGAAATCTGGTACTGTTAGGTTGCTTTTCTTCACATTTTTTCATTGATTGCCTTGATATTCTTGACCTTTTGTTATTCTAGATGAGTTTTGTTCCTATTTTTTCTATTCCTATTAAATAATTTTCCATATTTGGTTGGAATGAAACTGAATAAAGAAATTAATTTTGGTAGAATTGTTATTTTTATTACATTGACTTGGCATACCTATGAAGAATTACTATTTTTGCAGTTGTTTAGATCTATCTTTATCTGTATTAAAAAGTGTTTTGTAATTATGTTCATTATAGTTCCTGGGTTTGTTTTGGCAGGTTGACTCCCAAATATTTTATATTGCTGGTAGTTAATTTATTTTTTCATATTTCTCATGACATTTCTTTTTATTTTCCTTTTAAAAATATTTTATTTTTATTTTATTCTAATAACAAATTTACACATAGATTTTCCAGGGTTACATGATTCATGTTGTCTCCATCCTCTCTTCCTTCCCCCACTCCTGGAGTTGACAAGCAATTGCACTGACTGATACATGTGTTATTACTAAAACATATTTTTATATCATTCATTTTTATAAGAGAATAATCGTATAAAACCAAACCCTCCAAATCAAATACTCAGATAAAAAAGTGATAAATCATATGTTTTCATCTGCATTTCTAATCCAACAGTTCTTTCTTTGTGGATAGCAGTTTTTTCATAAGCCCCTCAGAATTGTCCTGGATCATTGCATTGTTGTTAGTAGCAAAGTCTATGACATTTGATCATCCCACAATATTTCAGTTACTGTGTATAATGTTCTCCTGGTTCCTTGCAGCCATTTAAAATGGAATTTCTTTCTATATCCTCCTCCTGAGTATTGTTAGTAATATATAGATATGCTGGTGATTTATATAATTTTATTTTATATATTATAACTTTGTGAAGGTGGTTAATTGTTTCAACTAGCTTTTTAGTTAATTCTCTAGCATTATCTAAGTATACTACTATATCATCTACAAAGAGTGTTATTTTAGTTTCCTCTTACTACAATTTCTTTACCTTGTCTTTTACTATAGTTACAATTTCTAGTACAATTTTGAATAATTGTGGTGATGATGGGCATCCCGGCTTCACCCTTGATCTTATTTGGAAGACTTCTAGTTTATGCCCTTTATAAATAATGTTTTTCTTGGATTTATATAGATATTACTTATCATTTTAATAAAAGCTTAATTTATTGTTATGCTTTCTTGTGTGTGTGTTTTAAATAGGAATAGTTATATTTTGTCAAAAGCATTTTCTGCATCTTCTGAGATAACATGAGTTTTGTTTGTTTTTGTTATTGATAGGGTCACATGATGAGGCTTTTCCTAACACTGATGAAACCCTACATTCCAAGTATAAAGCCTAACTGGTCATAATAAATTATCTTTGTGATATACTGCTGTAATGTTCTTGCTAGTATTTTATTTAAAAATTTTGAATCAGTATTAATTAGGCAAATTGGTCAATAGCCCCCCCCCCCCCTCTAATTTTGCTCTTTCTGGTTTAGGATTCAATACCATATTTGGGTGTAAGAGGAATTTTGTAAGACTCTTATTTGCCCATTTTCCCAAATAGTTTATATAGTATTAGAATTCATTGCTCTTTAAATGTTTGGTAGAAGTCATTTGTAACTCTATCTGGTACTGGAGAGTTTAGCTTTAATTTCTCTTTCATTGGTGGTTCATTTGCCGTTTTTGTTTTCGATACTGGTATTTTGGTATTAATTAAAAAAATCAAATTAACCAATGGTTTATCTATTTTCTTGTTTTTTTTCCCCTCATAAAAGTAGCTCCTAGTTTTGCTTATTTAAATGGTTTTATGCTTTCAGTTTTATTAATTTTTCTTTTGATTTTCAAGATTTCTTTTTTTGGCATTTAATTGGGAATGAAAATTTTGTTTTTTTTTCTAGTTTTAAAAAAATTGCACATCCAATTCATTGTTCTATTCTCTGTCTTTCTGTCTCTCTGTCTCCTCTCTCTCTCTCTCTCTCTCCCTCTCTCTCCCTCTCTTTCTCTCTCTCTCAGCATTTAGAGATACAAATTTTCCCCTAAGTAGCCTTAGCGATGTTGTCTCATTGTTGTAATTATCTTTAGTGAATTTCTTGATAGTTTCTATGATTTTTTTCTTTGACCTACTCATTCTTTAAAATTAAGTTATTTGGCTTCCAATTAATTTTAAATCTATACTTAATGTAATTTGTATTGCATTATTGTTGAAAAGGGTGCATTTAATTTTGCTTTTCTGCATTAGGTTGTAAAGTTTTTATGCTCTAATATATGGTCAGTTTTTGTGAAGGTACCATGTATAGCTGAGAAAAAGGTACACTCCTTGTTATTCTCATTTAGTTTTCACAGAGGTCTATCATATATAATTTTTCTAAAATTCAATTTATCTCCTAAACTTCTTTCTTCTTTACTTTATGGTTAGATTTGTCTAGTTCCGAGAGGAAACTAATATAGTTTTATGGCTGATTTCTTCTTGCAATTCATTTAACTTTTCCTCTAAGAATTTATATGGTTTTGATGATTTTATTGTCATTCTTCCCACTTATATTAATTATATATATATTATTTTCTTGGTTATTTATTTTGCATTAGTTCCTGTAAAGCAGTTCAATTGCTTTTCTGTATTTATCATTTCTTATAGTACACATTAAATTCTTTTATGACATTTGGACTCTAATAGCAGAACTCACCTTAATACTCCACCATACATCAAGTAGTCAGACTTGCGTTAATTATTTAGAATCAAATGACTAAGGATGACTTTAATAGTTTTTAAATAAAGGACTATTATGAATTTACTGTGATATAGTTCTTTCTAAAGAAATAAGTTCACTTTTCTTGTGATGTTTCTATACTTGAATTAAAACCCCCCTTTACATTTTGTCTTAGAATCAATACTAAATACCAGCTCTGGAGCAGAAGATTGGCAAGGGGTGTTTGGAGTTAAGTGACTTGCCCAAAGTCACATAGATAGGGAGTATCTAAGGTCATATTTGAACCCCGGGCCTCTCATTTCCAGGCCTGGCTGTCTATTCACTGAGCCACCTCCTGCCCTTTTATATTTGTTTTGAAGCTACTTCATTTATTTTCATATGTAAACTTTTTTTAAAAACAGTATCTAGAGGCATGCATATGGGTGCTTAATAAGTGTTTGTCAGTGATGATAAACAGAAAAAAACGTGTCAGTGTTTGTGGTAATATTGTAGCAGGGAGACATCTTTTGCCTTGAACGAATCCTTTGTGACTAACATAATTGACACTTTATGATTTTTAAAGATTTTTATCACAGTCTGAGAGGTTCACCAGCTGGTACAGCCCAACTAAGCTTCCCCTACAGCTGCTGGCATAGATTGCTCATCCTCTGTCGTGTTTAGCTTTAAAAAGATGCTTCACTGATGCCTTTTGTCTCTAATAAGAATCATTTCTGGAAACAAAACACTTTCTCTTCTCACACTACTCCTTTGTGACAAATAAAAAGAATTAAGGAAAAACATCTGATAGAGTGACCACATCTGATAATAATATAACTGTAATGGGGACGAAGTTATGTTTCATTATCTATTCTCTGTGACCTTCACTGGTTTTTCAATAACTCAGAATTCAGCTTCATTTCAGTGATCTTTTAATTAATTACCTTTATTGTACCTTTCAATGCACTTGGCAACTCTCTAAGACTATACACATTGGAGAGAGAAGATGCTAAACTGCAGAGGTAGAAGGAAATTTTTTGTTTCAATGAAACCAGTCTTGATTCTTCTATTGTAGTCACTGTAGACATCATTTTCTTGTTTCTCTTTATTTAATTTTGCACGAATCCATACAAATTTCCCTGTGTTTCTCTGAATTAATCACATTCATCATCTATCACTACATAATTACATTTCATTGAATTCATATAGCATGGTTTTTCAATAAAGAGGGTCCCTACTTTGTTTTTATTTAGTTTTTCTACTACAAAGAACATTTTTATTCTTAAAGAAAAAAATAAACTCAATGCTACCAAAATTTTAATAATAAAATATAAATAATAAAATAATAAAATTTAGAAACTCCCATCCCAAATAAGTGATGTGAGCAATTAAACATCCTGGATGGATTCTGGTATTTCCAGGCCTAGGTGAGAAGGTAAAAGGGTAAAAGTTTCTGAAGACCATATTATATTAGTTATAGAAGAGTCTTTTGAGGTTATCTAGTTCATTTTTCTAACTTTATGGACAAGAAACTAGGACCTAGGACAGTGAATCATGTCCAAAATTACACAAATGGTAAAGAGTAATTTGTTTCAACTCTAATTCCCCTTCAGTAGAAAGAATAAAATCAGAGATAATTTTGAACATTTTCCTCTTTCCTGAGAAAAATCTCCAAAATGAAATATGCATTACAAAAAGAAAGAAAAAGAGTTTTCTTTTATGTAGCTCATTTCAATAATGGTACAGTATTTAAAAAGCTCATTTTGATAGAATCCTCTTTACCATTAGCAGGTAGGAATATGTTAGCTATTCTTTATATTGTGTCCAAGACTGAATTTCCCTGAAATTTCTCTTTTACTTCTGGAATATTTGAGAAGTAGGTGGAGGTTTTCTGAGGAAAATCTTTTAACAGCTCTGAGGTTCAAGAAACAGTTATGTTGGCATTGAATTGGGTTCCAACAGTAGCCTATTTCTCAAGTGGGTGGATAATTGTTAAGAGCAGAGGGGATTAGAGAAGAACTGAAGAGGGTAATTTCTTAGGAGAGAAATTCCTGTTTGAGTGGAAGTCTTAACGTAATATAAATGCATTGTATTTTTATTTTTGGTGTTTATTAGAGTCAGAAGAATTCTTAGAGATCATTTACCATAGCCCTTTCATATTATAGGAGAGGAAGCTGAGACCCAGAGAGAAGTGATGTACTCAAAGCCACACAGGGAGTTTGTAGCTGAATCAGTCTTTGAATATGTGCCCCTTGATTCACAGCTTATTATTTTAAGTTTTGAACTCTCAGTGTATGGTTCAATTTTTTATTTGAGATCCACTTAGAGACAAACAGCTTCTCTTTAAGTTAGGGCTTTGTGAAAAAAAGGCTGTGCAAGGCAGAGTTCAGTCTTCTGAATAGGGGGTGGGGAAGCCCACCATAATGTCTGGTGCAGGAACCTTAAGTGACTAAGTCCCCCTCCCAGGGAACAGATGTTGCACACAGGTAATTGGCTGCAAGAGTTGGTCATAAGATCTGCCAAACAGAATATCAGAGGATCTTGTTGCTAGCAAGTGTGGGAGGTCAAGAAGAACTTTTCTGGACCTTCAGATAGCATTTTATACTTGCATTGGTGCCAGTACCAGTTAACAGTTCTGAATGTGCTCTGAGTTCCCTACAAGAGGGGAGGGTATGGGATAGTTAGGTTACTCAGTGGATTGACAGCCAGGTCTGAAGACAGGAGGTCCTAGGTTCAAATATGACCTCAAATACTGTGTCACTTTGGGCAAGTCCCCTAAACCCCATTGCCTAGCTCTTATTCTTCTGCTTTTGAAATTATACGTTTAAAACAAAGAGGGGGGTGAATAGAGGGGCTGCATTTCTGATCTCTAGGCAAGAGGGAAAAACAGAGTGTTCATTGAAAGAATGGACAAAAGGCTTCAAAAGGAAAATAAAGGACAAGGATTTGAAGAGGCAAAAGGATAATCTCAACTAATGCCAAGGGATAGGAGGGTAGAAGAAAATGACTCAGAGAAGGAAGGAAAAAAGGAAGGACCGCTGAACATTTAGATCTTAGAGTTTGGAGAACACATAGGGAGTAGAATAGCTTTTTATTTTCTGCAAATTTAGTAAACTCAAATTTGTCACTTGTGCCTTCAAATAATAAAAATAGATATTACTTATTTGCCATCTTATGATTTACAAAACATTTTATTTATGTCATCTTATAAAAATGCTACATGACACAGAGTTAAGGATGAAACCTTGGTCCCTGTGTGCCTACATACAGCAATTCCAAATGACACCTAAATGGAAATTAATTCCATTGTGTGTGTGTGTGTGTGTGTGTGTGTGTGTGTGTGTGTGTTGCTATTACCTTATGGTCATTTAACCACTCTAACCCACGCTCTGTCCTTTCAGAGTTGAAAACATGTCCTCACAGAAAGCCTTGAACAGAAATAGACTTTCCCCCCTGGAATGTTTCAGCAGAGTGGGTCACACAGGAGGTGAGATGATTTTCCCAGACAATCTAAGGATAACAAAGGCCCCCTTGAGATTAGTTTGGGTATGCTTTTTCCTGTGGCATGGGTCAAGCTTTGTATGGGTATGAACAACAGATCTCCCACAAAAGGTTGGCAGAGATGTGGACCTGGAAAGAGGAAGCAAAGAGATGAGTCACTTGGGTAGACATTTTAAAATTTATTTTAATAGTACTTTAATATTTGCCAAATGCTTTACATACATCCTCTCATTTGATCCCCACAAGGATTCAGAGAAGTAAGTAATTCTCGTTATTATTTTGATTATTTTTTGTTTTAAAATTTGAAAGACAAGGAATTCAAGGTTGCAGAGATTGAATGGTTTGCTCATAGTCTCACAGCCAGGGAATGTCAGAGGCAGGAAGACTTCCTGATTTGAAGTCCAGACTTCATATTTCAAAATTTCATAGCTAAAATGATTGATGAGTAGATAAGTCTGACACTGTCCATCAGAGAAAATCTCTCTGTCTTTGTGTTTATCTTTGTCTGACCAACTACTCATGATAGGTGTGTTGAAAAGTGCCTGAAGTCTGCTTTCTCTAGATTAATGCATTTGTAAATGTCTCCTGCTCCTGTTGCACTTTTGAATGTAAAACTATCCATGGAGTCTAATGGACTTGAGCTGCTCAGAATCCACCTGCATCTGCATTGGGCTGGTTTCTTGGAGCTATTAGATAAGCAGCAACATCTCCAATGTCCAGAACCAACATGAAGAACTATTTACTGGATACACACATGATATGTACATATTACATGTATACATATAAATATATAATGCTTTTGTTCTATTTTTTCAGACATATTTAACTCTCTGTGACCAAGTTTGGGGTTTTCTTTTTTCTTTTTTTTAATTCCAGATTTTATAAAACAAAATCAAACAAGCATTTCCCTATATAAAGAAAAAGAAAATCGTACATAAATGAAGTCACAAACCTCTTATATGGTGAGCTTGCTTTTATTCTTAACTACATAATAAATCCCACATGAAATTTTCAAAGCTTTCCTATTTATCTGTATTTCCTTCTGGATATCCCATTCTCTTCTTTTCTTTCATTAATAGAATTAATCCACAAGTGTTCTAATCTTTCCCCACCCTCCCTCATAGAAGGCATCATCTGGAAGACAGATATATTCACACAAATTAAGTCTTTCATGTTTTCACCTTTCAGGTCACTCATCACATCATCAAAAGCTCATCTTTTAGTGTTAGGGGATGCAGAGGACAGAGTTCAATGAAGAACTCTTATGGTCTGAGAACAGAATAAGTGGCAAGGAGGTATCTGGGAAGGATATCCTTATGTGCTTTTGTGTATTTAGTATAGAATAGTTTGTGAACTATTGAATGAATTCCACAGTTAGGTCAAGGAGGTAGCATAGTTTGGGGGAAAAGGCTCTGGTATCAGAGGAACTGAGTTCAAATCTTGATTCTGGCATCTACTATTTTTTACTTTGGGCAGCTAATCTCTAGCTTCATATTCCATATCTGTAAAATAAAAGGAATTGGACTAAATGATCTGGAAGGCTCTTTTTAGTTCTAAATTGATGCATAATACCTGGCATATAGTTGTTGACTGCCTGGCTGATCTAACAGTCTCATGACCTCAGTGTGAGGCTCTATCTCTCTTCCTTGAAAACCTAAATTGACTATTTTCTCATTTATAAAATGAGGAGGGTAGACTTAACCTCTAAGGTCCCTTTCAGTTTTAACTCTATAATCCCATGATGATTAGTCATTAATGGAACATTTTTAACCTGGAGAAGGTCTCTAATGTATGGTCCCTGCGGATCTATGTTGAGGCTGAGGCTGTAGAAGAATTTTATCAGTAATATCTATATCTCTATAGATATAGATAAGGTCATGGATAGCATGCTTATCACACTTGCATTTGACACAAAGTTGGGAGGGATAGTCAATGCATTGAATGACAACTATGATCTAAAAGAATCTTACTCTAGAACAATTGATTAATTTTAATAACTGCAAGGCTAATAGCTCACATTTATGCAATAATAACAATTTTAATGGGGCAGGCTGGTGGATTCAGTGGATAGAGTGCCAGACTTGGAGTTAGAAAGACTGATCTTCATGAGTTTAAATCTAGCCTTGAACACTTACTAGCTGTATGACCTGGGGCAAATCACTTAATTCTGTTCTTCATATGTAAAATGAGCTGGAGAAGGAAATGGCAAACCACTCCAGGATCTTTGCCAAGAAAACCCCAAATGGAGTCATGGAAAATCTGACACAACTGAAAGAATCATCATAACAAATATAACAACAATTTGAATTTATGTAACATTTTGAGATTTCCAAAGCATTTTGTCTATAACAACTCTATGAGGTAAGTAGTACAAGTGATATTTATAATCTTCATTGAAAGATGAGAAAATTGAGGCTGAGTTTAAGTGGCCTTCTCAGGAACATACAATTACTAAGTTTCAAAGTCACCCACATTTCATATGGTCAGGAAGTAAATAACAAAATGGCTCAAGAATGAGCTTGGGCATAAACAGAAAATTAAAATGTTGGGTTATTGCCTTGTCTGAAATCAGCATTTGTCTAACTCTTGTTTTGCTCATTTCTAAAACTGCTGGGCAATAGGCACATTTACCTTCATCATTAAGTTGAAAAAATAAAAATAGCCCTTCCTGAAAAGCTTCTGCATGCTCAGGGCATCAATAATGGACTGTGGGATGCTGGTTACCACAGGACCAATTAGTTGACTTTTGTGATGTGAGAAAGAGGACATCTACTCAAGTGTTAGCACATTTGGCAAACAGGGTGAAGTTAGAACTGGTGGTAATACACTTATCAGATGTGCTAATGTGCTAAAACCTAAATTGAATATATTATTCTCCTTCCTTCCTTCCTTCCTTCCTTCCTTCCTTCCTTCCTTCCTTCCTTCCTTCCTTCCTTCCTTCCTTCCTTCCTTCCTTCCTTCTTTCCTTCCTTCCTTCCTTCCTTCCTTCCTTCCTTCCTTCCTTCCTTCCTTCCTTCCTTCCTTCCTTCCTTCCTTCCTTCCTTCCTTCCTTCCTTCCTTCCTTCCTTCCTTCCTTCCTTTCCTTTTCTATATAAATGTTAGCTATTATTATATTGGAGACAATACATACTTATTAGATTGAATTGAACTATATATATGCATAAATATATGTGTGTGCACATACATGGTTGTTCTATCATCTAATTGTATGACTCTTTATGACCCTGAGGGCCATAGCTGGGCAATGCTGACCATGGGATTTTCTTGTCACAGGTACTGGATTAGTTTGCTATTTACTCCTCCAGTGGATTAAGATAAACGGAAGTTAAGTGACTTGCCTAAGATCACATAGCTGGTACATGTCTAAGGCTGAATTTGTATTGAGGTCTTCCTGACTCCGGTCTTAGCACTTTATCCACTGAGATATCCAAGACCAGGATCTTTCTTCTTTTTAGCTCTCACTAATTCTGCCCCTCAAGAAGCTGCAGTGTTGATTAGTCATTTTCTGCAAATGAGGAGATTAATTAATGATTAGTTGGATTAATGGATTTATGCAAATGGATCTTTGAACCAAGGTTACACATATACTCGTTATCTCTCCCATCAGAATATAAACTCTACAAGCAAGGATTGTTTTATTCCTTTTACTTATATTCCCAGTGCCTCAAAAAGTGTCTGACATATAGCAGGTGTTTACTGAATACTTGTTGATTGTTTCATAGACAGATGTGTTTCTTTCCCCTTCTTAGAATGTAAGCTCCTTGATGACTAATGCAGGAACCTGTTTTATTTGATGATTTATATTTGTATTTTAATGGATTTTGTTCTTTCTTCCTTTTAAATGGATGAAGACAGTGGGAGGGAGCGAATTCAGAACTGAAATGAAAATGAAATTGAAAAAAAAAGAGACAGATACAATGATGGGGGAAAAATGTAGGCTCTTTGAAGACAAAGATTAGCTCACTTTTAGTATTTGTTGTTCCAGGGCTCTGCAAAGTGTCTGACACAAGTAGTAAATACTTAATAAATGTTTTCCCCTTTCATTTACTCATTTAAGAATACAGAACCCTGGGCCTCTCAGGGAGAACATTTTAAGCATCAAAGCATAACATCTGATAATAGCAATAATAGCACATTTAAAGTGCTTTACAGTTGAAAAATGCTTTATGAATTCCTGAATCTACAAATCTTTGAAGTCTATTGGGCAGTTTTTCCAGATGTATCAATTTTCATCACTCTCCCTTTTAATGTAGTTATCTTAGTTTATTTGGGAAAAAGGATGATACTTTCCCTAAGGACACTGGGAAGATATATTCTGGGATGAAAAATTTTTGCTATGAAAAAGCCAGTCTCTGGGGCTTCAGTGCATTCTTTTAAGAAGACCATGACTGGGTTCCATCAATTGAAGCTGTCACCAATGGATCATAGGCAGCACTTGAGAGGCAAGTACAAGGAGTGAGGACTTTCTTTTCTTTAAGCTTTCTTTTTACTATCAAAATGAAGAAGTGAGGATTAGACTTTCTTAAAGCCTGATGATTTGTGAGACAATTTCCCTGGGATGGAGCAGCCTGACCTTTTATTTTGAAGGAGAATGTATAATTATTAAGCATATTCCAGGCAATAATTAACATTTTTTTCTTTCCTGTCTCACTTGAGTTCTCTTTGCTATTCACAACATCTAATCACTACCCAGGAAAAGAGATGTAAAACCAGATTAACTTTCTCTGGAGAAAGTTAAACTGCATCCAAATAGCCATACTTAGAACTGGAATTGATTTAGAAGATCATTGGTCCCAACTCTCTCATTGCAAATGAAGAAAACAAGGTCTATAAAGATTAAATGATTTATCTAAGATCGTACATGAAGTAAATCAGAGAGAGGAGTTGAAACAAAGTTTAAAAAACTCCACATTCTGAGTTAACAAGCACAAATGAAACAAAACTAGACCATGTTGTCTTATCCACAATTGTGGTTCATCAGACAATTTTTCCTTTTCCTTGCTATCTATTTTTGAGTACTTATCTTCTCTATATGTACCCTTGACCTCATACCATCTTATTTTATTCAGCAGATTACCCCATTATCCTCATTCTTTCTCTAATTTTCAATCTCTTACTATCTGTTCCGTTGCTGTTGTCTAAAAACATGCACAAACCTTTTAACCTTAAAAACTCTCAGTAGAACCCATCATGCCAGCTAGCTAACATCGGATAGGTCTCCTTTTCTTCAGCTAGACTTGAAGAGACCTTTTACACTCTGGTACTTTCACTTCTCCACTCACTTTCTTCTAAACCTTTTGGAGTCTAACTTCTGATTTCATTGTTCAAATGAAACTACTCCCATCAAAGTTACCAATGATATATTTGACAAATCTAATGACCCTTTCTTAGTTTTTATCCTTCTTTACCTCAGAGGCAGCTAAATGGTTCAGTAGATAAATTATCTGGCCTGAAGCCAGGAAGAACTGAGTGCAAATATGGCCATACTTACTAGCTATGTAACTCTGTGTAAGTTACTTAATGTTTATCTACTTCTTTCCATCAGCAAAATGGGGATAATAATAGCATTTACCTCTCAGGGAGTCATGATGATTAAATGTGACAATATTTATAAAGAGTTTCACATAGTACCTATCCCATAGCAGGCACTTAAAAATGCTACTTCCTCCCCTTCTGCTTTTGATAGTGTTGCCCACCTTCTTCTCTTAGATACTAATCTCCTTCTTGAATTTTTGTTTCTGTTCTTTCTATGTTCTCCTCCTACCTGTCTGATCATTCCTTTTACTGGATCTTCATTCATATCATACCAGGGGCTCTATTCTATATCACCTTTTCTTTTTATGTTCTTCTTTTAAAGAACAAATATTCATTGATATTTTTCTTTTTTATTACCTAAAATTCCTCATTTATCTTACCTCTTTCAGAGAGCCATCCCATATTACAAAGAATATTTTTTTTGAAAAATTTATTTAGTCAATTTAGAACATTTTTTTAAACCCTTACCTTCCATCTTGGAGTTAATACTGTGTAGTGGCTCCAAGGCAGAAGAGTGGTAAGGGCTAGGCAATGGGGGTCAAGTGACTTCCCCAGGGTCACACAGCCAGTGTGTGTGAAGCGGCTGAGGTCAGATTTGAACCCAGGACCTCCTGTCTCTAGGCCTGGTTCTCAATCCACTGAGCTACCCAGCTGCCCCCAATTTAGAACATTATTCCTTGATTACAAGAACCATATTCTTTCCCTCCCTCCACCCCCCCTTCCTGTAGCCAACATGCAATTCCACTGGGTATTACATGTGCCCTTGATCAGAACCTATTTCCATTTTGTTGATGATCATTTAGAGTCTACATCCCCAATCATATCCCCTTGACCCATGTAATCAAGCAGTTGTTTTTCTTCTGTTTCTACTCCCATAGTTTTCCCTCTGAATGTGGATAGTGTTCTTTCTCATAGATCCTTCCGGGTTGTTCAGGATCATTGCATTGCCACTAATGGAGAAGTCATTACATTCAGTTGTACCATAGTGTATCAATCTCTGTGTACAATGTTCTCCTGATTCTGCTCCTCTCAGTCTGCATCACTTCCTGGAGGTTGTTCCAGTTTCCATTGAATTCTTCCACTTTATTATTCCTTTTAGCACAATAGTATTCCATCACCAACATATACCACAATTTGTTCAGCCATTCCCCAATTGAAGGGCATCCCCTCATTTTCCAATTTTTTGCCACCACAAAGAGTGAAGCTATGAATATTCTTGTACATATCTTTTCCCTTATTATCTCTTTGGGGTACAGACCCAGCAGTGCTATGGCTGGATCAAAGGGCAGACAGTATTTTAGCACCCTTTGGACATAGTTCCAAATTGCCCTCCAGAATGGTTAGATCAATTCACAACTCCACCAGCAGTGCATTAATGTCCCAACTTTGCCACATTCCCTCCAGCATTCATTACTTTCCAATAACGAATGTTTTTAAAGAAAAAAAGAAAAAGGAGAAAAATAAGCAGCAAAATTGATTAATGCATTGACCCCCCCCCCAAATATCCAATGTTCTACACGTGGGTACTGCCCAACTCTGCAAAGGAGCCAGGGAAGGTGTTTTCTCCTAACTATTCTGAGAGGGCACATTTGTTCTTTGCAATTTTGTAGCATCTCCTATCAATTGTTTTGTGGTAGTTCACTCCATTTACATTGTTGTAGTTAGTGAGTATATTGTTTTCTTGGTTCTGCTCATTTTGCACTGGGATAGAACATTCAGGTACTGACTGTGCAGGGGACAGACCCTGAAAAGCATACTTCAAGAAGGGCCCAAGCAAGAGCTACCTACCAGATAAAATGCTGGATTTATGGTTGGGAAGATTTGAGTTCAAACCATATCTCAAACACTTGGTAGTTGTATGATCTTGGGCTAAAAACCACTTTACCTCACTTACCCTCAGTTTTCTCATCTGTAAAGTGGGGCTAATAATAGAACTTTCCTCCCAGGGTTATAATGAGGATCAAATGAAATAATTTAAGTAAAACACTTTGTGAAACTTCCAAACACTATGTAAATGCTAGCTCTTATTATTGGCCGTTATTATGCTTTCAACAATCTAGTAAATAGGTGCTAATCCTACTTGGTCAATGCTCTATGCTAGCAGCCCTGATTCTGGTTTTATATGAGTATTCTCTTTCAACAATGAACAATATGGAAATATGTTTTTCATGATAGCACATGTATAACTGAGATCACATTGATTACCATCTATTGGCCTGGGGAGGTAAGGGAGGGAGAGAGACAATTTGGATCTCATAACTTCAGAAAATGTATGTGGAAAATTGTTTTTGCACATAATTGGCAAAATAAAATATCTTAAATAAAAACAAAAACAGCATTCTCAGATTCTTGACACAATGTTTCATAAATAGTTTCATTAGCAGAATTAAATTTGTCTATAATTTGACTTGTTCTGGATGGCATATTTTTATTGATGTATATAACAGGCCGTCCAGCAACTGTTATAAAAAGAATTTTCCTTTGTGGGTTGGGGCTTGAGAAGGAGCGAGGAGTCTGAGAAAATGGGTGAAGAATAAGGGACACAGACAAGTCAATATTTTTGGTAGGGAAGGTGTGAAACCCTATGACATTTTCCTTGGAAAAAATAATTAAAGGAAAATGTGAGAAGTAATGCAGACACATGGAAGTAAGGATTCCGAGATAGAAAGCACGTGGCCAAGAGGGGCCTTAGGAAAGATAAAGAGAAAGACAGTAGTGAGAACTTCAAGGTTGCAGGAAACAAGAGGAGGGATCACAGGCTCATCCCAGACTTTATTGAAGATAGAGAGGATGAATGAATACATAACAAAGCATAGTTGATGCTCATTGGTAGCATAGATAATGACAAGATCAGAGTAGGTGGGGATGCACCTGACAGGCGCTTTTCAGAGGAACGAGGTTTGACCAGGTGAGGGCAAAGCTTTTGTGGCTTAGGTCCAAGAATTCTCTTGCCCTTAGAACTGCCTATACATTGATCTGCTCTGATCAAGTATTTAATGCATCAACCATACTTCCATGCCTGGTATGCTACAATGTAGGCTAAAATTGCATTAGTTTACTTTTGGTTGCTATATCATACTACTGATTCATGCTGAGCTGAAGTCAACCCCAAACCCCTCTCCCTCTGACCAAGTCATTTCACATCAATTATGCAAATAGGTCATCCTTATCCTGGACGTGTCACTCACATGGCCTGGAGAGGGGCTTGGTCTTTAGATCCTGCCCTTTTTACCACATGGTGTCACTGCTTGTGTGTGAACAAGTCTTTCAGCTTGTGGACATGCCAGAACAGGGAAAAAGAGAGGTTCCAAAAAATGCAGGCAGTTCCAGCTACCAACCAAGGGACAGGCTAACACTGGATTTCCACACTTGGGTTAATTCTTCTGTTTCCTAGAAGCAGGTCTCTAGGATACCTCCTTACCAAAAGGCATTGCCTGCTATTTTATGGCTGACTCAAAGTGGGGAGGCAGTGTAGGGAATAAGCATTCATATAGGGCAAACTATATGCCTGGCACTATGCTAAGCATTTATAAATATTTCATTTGATCTATGCAAAGGATGCTATTATCCCCATTATTTGAAGAAACTGAGGCAGAGGTTAGATCAATGCCATATAGAGAACTTTAACATGTATAAGGAATTTTTTTTTTTGGTTATTGCTTCCATGACAATAATGAAAATTTCTGGCTCCACTCACATTCTGGACTTTCCTATCTTCTCACCCTGGAGAAGCTTCTACTCTAAGATTTACTCTTTTGATAGGCAATTCTCTAATCTGGACACCATTTCTTGAGAGGTCCCAGCCATACTCCATTCCTCAGTTTCTGACCTCCACCTCCTCATGAGTCACCTTTTGTTGCTCCTGCTTTCCAGCTTTCCTTTAGGTATTGACTTCTTTGAATAGAATATATCCTTCCTGAGACTGGGGAAATGTCCTTTTTTGCTCTATCTATCTATCTATCTATCTATCTATCTATCTATCTATCTATCTATCTATCTATCTATGTTATTTCCTTCCTTCCTTCCTTCCTTCCTTCCTTCCTTCCTTCCTTCCTTCCTTCCTTCCTTCCTTCCTTCCTTCCTTCCTTCCTTCCTTCCTTCCTTCCTTCCTTCCTTCCTTCCTTCCTTCCTTCCTTCCTTCCTTTTTTCTTCCTTCCTTCCTCCCTCCCTGCTTCTTTCTTTCTTTCTTTCTTTCTTTCTTTCTTTCTTTCTTTCTTTCTTTCTTTCTTTCTTTCTTTCTTTCTTTCTTTCTTTCTTTCTTTCTTTCTTTCTTTCTTTCTTTCTTTCTTTCTTTCTTTCTTTCTTTCTTTCTTTCTTTCTTTCTTTCTTTCTTTCTTTCTTTCTTTCTTTCTCTCTCTTTCTCTCTCTCTCTCTCTTTCTTTCTTATTTTATGTCTCCTTTGGCATTAATGATTTAGGGGTCATTGAACAAAGCCATTTGTGTTATATCTTTGAAGGAATCTTGTGTGATTTTGAATATGCAAGGGAGATACTTTTCAAGGAGAACTTTTAAAGCGTTTTGCTATACGAAATCAAATTTTATTTTTTATTTTTTTAAACCCTTACCTTTTGTCTTGGAATCAATGCTGTGTATTGGTTCCAAGGGAGAAGAGTGGTAAGGGCTAGACAATGGGGGTCAAGTGACTTGCCCAGGGTCACACAGCTGGGAAGTGTCTGAGGCCAGATTTGAACCTAGGACATCCCATCTCTAGGCCTGGCTCTCAATCCACTGAGCTACCCAGTTGCCCTGCCCCAATTATATTTTTAAAAAGGAATAATAAGAACCATGTAATTTTATATATCTATATTTCTTAATTAGTCAGTTATGTGATGGAAAAGACAGTTAACTAAGGAATTTTACTTGTGAAAGTCTTATTGTTCCCTTCTGGTAAAATCATCATGATGAGAAAGTAGATATAAACTTAGCAATTAATTTTCTCTCAGTTTCCTTTTTGGGGGGAGGAACAAATAAGTCAAGTATTTTTCTTTGTCTTTTATATTCTATTTTTCTTCTTCAGATACCTTGAGAGTTAATCCTTTAGCACCATCAAAAGTATATCACAATTTTACTTGGTGTTGTTCAGTTGCTTTTTCCTATCTATGTATTTTTCAATGTCTTTTCTACTTCTTCCATGCACATCTGAGGCTATGATATTAGAATTCAAGTTTGGTTACTCCACTAAATTTGTTATAAAAATATCAGTAGGTCCTCCTCTACCCCATATTTCATGTATTTGTTGTCTTCTTCAAGATTTATTCTTAAATTATCTTGGAATGATATTGATTCAATTCTTGCCAAGTTTTCTTTAGAATGGCTTTCCTTTCACTACTTCCCAGTTTTTTTTTGAGATAATACTGCCAATACAGTTTCACTATACTTATCTATAAGACTTTACAAATGTGTTTATGTTCTAAACCAGTGGTTCCTTTATCTTCCCAGCTAAAATCTAAGATCCTTAAAAATAGAGACACTTTAATTTCTGTCTTGGTATCCCTAGCACTGAACACAGTGCTTGGCATACAGTAGTTACTTAATAACTGTTTGCTAATAGGGTTTTTGATATGCTTCCAAAATTCTTTTACTCTTTTCATTATGGCAATTGATTTCTATAAGATACTATTCTATATAACATTACTATAGTTGGTGTTGATGGCTTTTGCTTCATCCATTTCCCATGGAGCATGGGACATAAAAGGTTTGTTTAAATAGGTCATTAGCGAATTATTTTATTTGCATGCTATATCTTTCCCTCACTTTTATTCTCTTCTAGTTTTGTATTGATTGTGATCTTTTTTTCTAAAAAGTTGGTGGTCTGATTTTAGATAGACATTTATTTAGTAAAGAATGACATCTACATTAGTCACCAATTGTTTCTTGTCCCCCACAAAATCCTATTCTACTGCTTCATAGTGGTATGGAGATCATCTTGAATTCTTAAAGAATATGCCAATGGATGATAAGCCCAAGTGGATTCTACTATTGCAGGGGTCAGAGTGGGGTCATTGTTTGCCACATTGTGAGATGATATTATTTACTCATTTTATGAATATAATATTGAAGATGAATTCCTAATAGTTCTATTCTTTAAATAGTTTAGGAGTATTCACCTTAACCTATATCCTTTCCGTCTTCAGCAGCAAAAACAAAGCTGTCTGTGTTGGAAATTTAGACCACATTTCACTAGAAGCAACAGCTTATCTACTTGGGAATTTTGATACCATATCTTTAAAATTCCAATTTTATGTAGTAAATGTGCTCTAAGCTATAATGAGAATGTGTTTTTATTTTGTGTCATGCTAAGTTGAAGAAGGGAATAATGAGAAATGAGAACAAGTTCGAGCTGTGATAAAATTATCAAAGTTGTAAAGAATCATTTTATAACTTTAACCCTAGAGTGAGTTGAAATATAAACCTTAACCAATACATTAGGATGCAATGAACCTAGGCAGGTTTCAGAGAGTCCCTTAAGTCTTGAATTCCTCTACTTATTTTTTCTCTTCCAGGGCTTACATGGGGGCAAGTACATCACCACAGAGAGAACAAGTTCCTATATCAGGACAGATCATTTATTTCTTCCCTTCACCACTGCTTCATATGTTGAGAGTACTTGCCTTGAATTCCTCCTCACTAGAAAGGTTTCAAGTATGGCTCCACCAAGATAAAGCCATATTAGAGATGATGAGGAAGTTTTTAGGGCTCTTGAAAAGAAATGTAAGTTAAAACATTCTTTTTCCTGCATGGGGCTGAGGACATTTTAACTTCCTATTGTTTTTGTGTGGGGGGGGATTTTAGCATCTCCAGTAAAGGAGTAAGTTCAGGCAGTGGGAGGCATGTGCTTTTACAAAAACATTTTTGTTGAAGAATGTATGCTTTTTGTTAACTTTTTTGAGTAGTTCTTAAAAATGTTTTTGAAAAAGGAAACAATAACAAGTTTCTCCCTTCTCATATTGATCTACATGCTCCACTAGGTTTGTACTTGCTATGGAAAATAAAAATAAACAGCAACTTTGGTGATTTAATTAAATCTCATTCAAAAATTAAGTGCCTACTGTGTGAGCTATTGGGATAATAAAAATATTCTAGAATTGGAACAAAAGAGAAGAATCTAAATCTTATCTCTGATCATTTCTAATTGGGTGACTATAAACAAGTTACAAACTCTCTCAGTTTCTTCTTCTGTAAAGGGGGAATACTCTTCTGTAGCACCTGCATATCTCACTGTACTGTTGTAAGGACCAAGTGAAATAATGAATGTTATTTGTTCAACACAGGGAACCCTTGTTGTGGGAACTCCCTAGACTGGTGATTATGAATGAATAAAACTTTTGTGACTCAGTAGATATATCCTAGGGAGTTCCCCGAGGCACATAGAGCTTATGTAACTTCATCAGAGTGACATAAATTCACATAAAGATTTGATCCCACGATTTCTGTCTCCATGCCCAAGAATTTATTGATTACTCATATGGCCTCTATGCAAACCTTTAAGTGTTAAATAAAAGAGCTATTGATATTTAGTTATTAAATCAATAATTAATTTTAATTATTAAGCACCTACAATATGCCAGGTATTGAGCCAAGTGCTGGGCATACAAAAAGAGGTAAAAGACAATACCTACTCTCATGGAGCTTACAGTATAATCAAGGGAGACAACATGCAGACAAATATATACAGAACAGGCTTTATAGAGGATAATTAGGAGCAATTAACGGAGGGAAGGCACTAGAATTAAGAGGGCTTAGTGAAGGCATTCAGTAAAAGAAGGGATTTTGGTTGGGATTTTAAAAAGTTAGGAATTAATTATTAATTAATTCTCTAATGATTAATGGTTATTAATTTGTTATATGTAAATATGTAATGTGTTATTAATGACTATCAATATGTGCAGAACATTATGTTAAATATTGAGAATGATACAGAGTTAAGACAATCTTTGACCTTAAAGAATTTATGGTCAAGATCAAAGAAGCTTTTTTTTTTTTTTTAGACTCTTGCCCTCTGTATACTGTGCATAGATTTAAAGGCAGAAGAGCTAGGCAATGGGGATTAAGTGACTTGTCCAGGGTCACACAGCTAGGAAGTATCTGAGACCAGATTTAAACTCAGGACTTCCTATCTCCAGGCCTGGCTCTTAATCCACTAAGCCATCTAGCTACCCCCACCCAATCATATAATTTTAATAGGAAAATAACTTTAGAGATCACTTAATCCACCCCTTTCATTTTATAGATAGGAAACTGATGTCCAGAAAGGAGAGGTATTTTATGAAAGGTTACACAGAAAGTAAGTGACAGAGCTGAGATTTGAACTCTATTATTCTTACTCTAAATCTAGTGCATAGACAGGCTTTCAGAAATTAAATTCTATTGCAGAAACACTTTTGCAATTCTATAATAGATTGAACTATGTAGAGAATACAAGCGACTCTAGTTTGTTTCTTGTTTAGCACAGTGTCTGGCATGCTGTAGGGGCTTAAAAAATGTTAATTGATTGACTGACCTGCAAAAACAACAACACTCAGTTGGCTCTCCTGCAACAAGTTCTCTTCCATGAACGTTAAAACCACACAATGTTCCAAGAAAGACACAGCAACAGATAACTTTGAAAGAGTTTCCAACTTTCTTATTTATCACAAGCATCATCATTCTTTCATTCTAAGGTTTATAATCTTAGTGTCACCTCAACTCTTCACTCTCCCTCTTTCTTTGTATCCAGTCAGTTGTTGCCACAGGATTTTTTGCATATGACCCCTTCTCTTTATTCAGATAGCTACCCCTTTAATTCAGGTACTCATCACCTCTCACCTAAGCTATTGCAACTCTATCCTAATTGGTTCCATGTCTTCAAGTTTCTTCCTATTCTATCCACCATCCAGCTGACAAAGTGAACTTGCCATCATTGAAGATATGAACATATTATTCTTCTATTCAGTAAGTTAAACTTAAAAACTTCTCATTGTCTCCTCTGTTTGACTCTTAAAAGTTCATCATTTGGTCTCAATCTATTTTTCTATCTTCACTATTAATCACATAATTTCCTATAGTGTATGATCTGGTCAAATTAACATTCTGTTCCTCAAATACTGTACTCCTTCTCTTACTTCAGTGCCTTGGTTCTACTGTCTTCTCTGCCTGGAATGCATTCTCTCCTCCTCTCTACTTCATAGAATAACTTTCTTACTTTAGAATGAAACTCATATACTACTTTCTGCATGAAATCATTCCAGTCTCCTCTACTTCTAGTGTCCTTCTTTCCTAACTACTTTGTATTTATTTTGTATTCTCTGTCTGTCTGTCTGTCTGTCTATCTGTCTCTCTCTCTCTCTCTCATCTGTTTATCTTTTCTGATAGAGCGTAAACTTATTGATAGTAGTGGTTACATTATTTGTATTTGTATCTCCAGTGTCTGACAAATAGTAGGCATTTTTGTTTTTCTAAATGAATTTTGTTATTTTTTTCTAGTTCACTAAAATAATGTTTGGTAACTTTGTTGGGATGGCATTGAATAAATAGATTAATTTAAATAGGATTGTCATTTTAATTATATTGGATTTCCCCTCCATGAACAGTGAATATTTCTCCAATTATTTAAATCTGACTTTATTTGTATAAAAAGTGTTTTGTAATTACGTTTATATAATTCCTGAGTTTGTTTTGGTAGGTATACTGCTAGGCATTTTATTCTATCTATGGTTATTTTAAATGGGTTATCTCTTCTATCTCTTCTTGTAGGACTTTGTTAATGATATATAGAGATGCTGATGATTTATGTGGGTTTATTTTATATCTTTCTACTTTACTAAAATTATTGATATTTTAAACTAATTTTTAGTTTAATCACTAGAACTTTCTATATATTCCATTATAATACCTGCAGAAGGAGATAATTTTGTTACTTCTTTGCCCATTCTGATTCCTTCAATTTCTTTTTCTTCTTATTTATATTGCTAGCATTTCTAATATAATATTAAGTAATATTGGTGATAATGGGCATCCTTGTTTCACTCCTGATACCTAGGAATTTTAATACAAGAAACTAAATAAAAAAGAATAACCACTTAACAAGTGCTTTTAATTAATTTAATAGTTTCTATTTTATTCATAAGCAATAAGGAGTTCTTAAAGCCTTTAAAGCTAGAGGATGACATGGTCAAGCTGGCTCTTTTGGAAGATTATTTTGGCAGTTCTGGAAAGGGTGAACTGGGAAAGTTAGATAACAAAAATAGGGAGACTGATTTGGAAGATATTCTAATAATTTAGGTAAAAAGTAATGAAAGCCTAAACTAGGTTAGTGGCTATGGGATTAGAGAGAAGAGAATTTAAGTGAGTAATGCTGTGCAGGTGGGATTGACAAAAACTGGTTATAGGAGAAGGAAGAGTAAATGATATTGCTAAAATCACAAACCTAGTTAGCTGGGAAGCCTCAATTTCCTCATTTGTAAAATAGAATTACACTCAATGATTTCTAAGGTCCTTTCCACTTCTGAATAGATGATGTGGTGTTGCCTTCAGAAAAAAATGAGGAAGTTTGGAGGAGGGAGGCTTTTATAGGGAAAGGTAATGAGTTCTGTTTTGAACATGATGAGCTTGAGATATGAATGATACATGTTGGTGAAGATGTCCATCAGCAAGCAGCTGGTGATGTGGGATTGGCATTCAGGAAGGATATCAGTGCCAGATACATAGAATTGGCAGTCATCTGCATAGAGATGATAATTGAACCTGTGGGAAAAGCTGAAAAAGGGTATTATAAGAAAAGAGGGCTCTGGGCTTTGAAAGATGACTGTGGTTGGGAGAGGGACTACACCATGGATATTAATTCAGGAGAAAGCAGTGTCAGGGGAAAGTTAAGGGAAGAGAAAATAAGAACCAGGGAGAAGTAGAAACACTGTCACAGGGAACAAGGATTAGATTTGTTCTTTGTTCCAGAGGGCAGAAGTAGGAAAAAATGGGTAGAACTTATAGAGAGAAAAGCAGATTTAGTTGTAGATAAGGAAAAACTTTCTAATGATTTTAGTTGTCCCAGAATGAAGAGGCTTCCATAGGAGAGAGTGCATTAGTGGGTTCTCCTTCATTAGTGTTCTTTAAGCAAAGGTTGAATCAGCACTTGTCCCACAAGTTTAAATATAAGTTGAACTAAATGGTCCCTGAGGTACCTTCTAGGGCTGTCATTCTGTTCTTTTGTAATGATGTTCAAAAGTAATTTGTAAGACTGACTTTGAATCTTTCACAAAATGTAGGATAATTTAAGCTGCATCTGGCATTATGGCAGAATGTGTTCTGGTTGATTAGAGTCAAAGGGATTTGGAAAACGCCTTTCCCCCTCTTTGTAGTACTGCCGCTCCCCTTTTTTTGAGAAGAAATAGAATAGACTCCCTCATCAGGTAATGAGGTTCCTGTGCTCAGATCCAATTATACAAACTTAAATTGAGTGCCTTCTTTGAGGAAGACACTGTACTAGAGATATAAACATGAAAGTAAAAATTTGGGGGGGAGGGAGGAACTTGAAAAACTTGAATCTGAGTTCTCTACTACCAAAATAAAGTAATAATTCAGTGAAAGATAGAGATTGTTACATGTGACAGAGTGAGCCATTTGGGCAAAATGAAAGAAACAATTGCTCAAGAGTGTTTCTGTCTCCTCAATTTATGAGAGCCACTCATGCATAATCTCTCTGTTTTTGAAAGCTCACAGTTTGGGCTTCACTTAGTTGAAGTAATTGAAGTTTATTTCTGCTATAGGTGTATAGTTGCCAAGGATGAGACTAAACTAAGACAAAACTATGGTCTGCCCACTCTTTTGGTCTTTGATCTTACACTCATTTGGAGACTGGAAAATAGAGAGTAAGTAGGTTTATTTTAAAATCAGGTGCGTCCACTGAGTGTAGCTCTTCACAGATGATCAACAAAACATGTGTGTTTGCCTAATAGCACTGGAAATGTGCACAGATCAACTATAATAGTAGGACCAGAATTTAGGTTTCTCCTTTTTCCCAGAACAGAAATGGAAAAGAAGGCATGAGAATGATGGAATTGTGAGATTAAGCCTAATGTAATTTAGAGTTTCTCTGAAGAACATTTTTACTTAGCTAAGCATAGTACAAGAGAAAATTCAGTCCTACAGTTAGAGGATTTGGGTATGAATCCTGACTCTATCATTTACTATGTTTGTAATCCTTGTGTTAAATCACTTGACTTATCTAGGCTCAGTTTCCACATCTGTAAAATGAAAAGATTGTACAAGATGACTTTTATACTCCTTCTAGCACCAAAATTTGTCATAGGAATGCCAGAACTAGAAGGGACTTTAGAGACCAACTATCTCTAATCGACACCTTAATTTTATAAATAGGGAAACAAAGGCCTAGAAAAGTCAAGTGATTTGTCCAAAGTTGTACTTTTAGTCAGTAGAACTATGAAGAACATTATTTTCTACTTCCTTTTAAAAATAGATGTTGATTTGTGAGTATACCAGGAGACATCGTGGTACAACATTAATTTTTTATTTCTTTTGGGTTCCTGGTCTTCTACTAAAATTTTCCCTTAATGCCTCATGTTGGCATGGTGTTATATCCTGGGTTGTTGAAGGCTATGCCAATGGAATGAAATCTCTGTCAGACCTTTCCAAATTAGAAAGGCTTTGATTATGGGTCTGACGATGGCACATATATCTGGAGATGGAGCCCAGCTAAGTACAAGCAAGCTCATTGATATGTTGTTGGTTGTGGATAGAGACTGGTGCACATGCAGAATAAATCAGTCTGTTCAGATGATACACATATTTCAGGGATAAATACTAAGGTACCTACTTCCAGGAGAGTAGTGCTATATAATAGAAATGCCTTGAAAAGCCTCAAGCATGTAAATCCATTCAATATGTCGTTCTGCTCTGTCAATTCTGTCGTCTCCTTGGCTGTATTCTTTTTGCCTACTTTTTCTGGGTTTGATTCCTTTGTTGATGGCAGTCAGTGAGAGAGGAAAGACTTTGGGCTTTCTCCTTTGTGAGGTCACTATGTGGTCCTGCTAATAAGGCTTCCATCCTTTGGTCAATATTTGTTGGATTTAGTTTTGTTTTCTGTTTAAATGAAAGGATTGAAGACTCCAACTGGGTGAGCTTCTAAAGGTCAGGAGAGAAGCTCCAGGAGTCTCAGTGCCCCAACTTCTTAGTTTTGTAGTCAGTTTAGTATCAATGCCCGAGGAACAAAGAATGAACTTTGGGATCCACATCAGTGGTAAATAAGAAAAGTACTGACCTGTCTGTGATACTTCATTTGAATGTGGACTTGGTATGACCAATATCATAAGGGAACTGAGCTAAGTAAGTCTGAACTCACTCTATCCTGTGCCTCAGGCAGGATAAAGGACAGCATACCTGTAATTTAGTGTTGTTTTAAAAATATTTACTCTTTTGTCCTTGCTACACTTTTGAAGAAAATATCCCTTTAAAAATTATTTGGTATTAAATGGTTAAATGAAACTAAGGCACTCTTCATTGGTGGCTAACAGAGGGGGAAGCACAGGTGATCAGGGCTCCCACCAATGATAGAGAAAAGATATCTCCAAACTCTTCAGGTTTCTCAGAGATCCCTGAGTGGGAGATGCTGCTGGACTTTTTTTCTGGGGGAGTGAGGCCTGGAATTAATCTTTACATGAAATGATGAATTGGAGGAACTTTAGCAGTTCTTAAAGCACATTACTAAGTAAAGGAGATGTTGCAATATTTGTTAGTGGGCAGTATACTCAGACCAATGGAATTATAGATCTTTGAGTGTTGAAGTATGAGTTCCTTGTAAATTCCTGCCCCCCTTTTTTTGTTTGAACAGCAAAAATTACTTACATATGATTTATCCATAATTATAGTTGCTCTAAAATGTAAGGCAAATGTATTTTTTTTATTATTTTGCATCATTCTTTGCTTTATATATGTCTTTAACTAGATTGTAGGCTTCTTAAAGATGGTGATGCTGCATTTTATAATTTCCATATTCTATAGAAACTACTTCAGAAGTGGGCATAGAATTCACTCTATAAATATTTGCTGAATGGCTCCATGTAGAATGGAATGTTTTTTCATTATCTCTTTTTAGTTTGGTTCTGATGCTATCATGAAGCAGCTAAGTAGCATTGTGGATAGAGTATTGGACCTAGAATCAGGAAGATGAGTTCAGATTTGACCTCAGATACTTACTAGCTGTGCAACCTTGGGCAAGTTGCTTAACCTCAGTTTGACTCAGTTTCCTCAATTGTAAAATGGAGAGATGAAAACAGTTCTACCCTTGTAAGGATTGTAAGAATCAAATGAGATAATATTTTAAAAAGCAAATTTAGCAGACACAGCCAGATAGTTCAGTAGATTGAGAGCCAGACCTCAATATGGTAGGTTGTGGGTTCAAATTTGGACTCAGATACTTCTTAGTTGTATGACTCTGGACAAGTCACAACCCTCATTGCCTAGCCTTTACCACTCTTCTGCCTTGGAATTAATACAATGTATGGATTCTAATGCTGAAGGTAAGGGTTTCAAAAAGAAAAGGAGCAAATTTAGCACAATCCCTGACACAAAGTGTTATATAAATGGTTATCCCTTAATATACATACACATACACACATATTTTATATATAATTTTACAAACATTGAAGCACTCTGGAAATTTGGTTATTATTATTGTTTTCATCTTATTGATGGAGTTCAGGTAGAAATGGTCCTCAAACAAATCACTATCATGCCAATATTCATTTATGTATATTGCTTATAGATTGATATGGAGGTTGATGAAATGACTTTTTTGGTAAGCAAAATTATTGGGATATAAGTTTACCTTGTCTAGGCTTGCTAAAGTATCTTCAGTAAGATTCCAGTAGCAGATAGGATGATGAGCATGATATATGCAGCAGTCCACAGTTGTGTTTACTCTAGAAAGATAATTAAGCTGTAAAGTTGGTCTTAGGAGAGCTCTGTCCTGCGCATGGCCAGTAAGGCACTGAACTTTGACCCCAACTAGTTTAGGCGGGAACTCAGGTTTCTTTATTCTCACCAGGCTGAGCAAAAGCTACACCCTGATTTTGTCACTAGGTACATCAGTACCAATGACAATCCACTGTGTCTACCATTAATATGTATTATGTATGTTTGCATATGAATGTTAATAAAAGAGGAACCATGCAGGGGCCAGCACTCTCACGTTTCCTTTCTTCCTTCCTTCCTTTCACTCCTTTCACTTATCTCTCTTAGAGCTCCGCCTCTGGCCATGCTCGGCTTTTCTTACGCAATTTCTTTTGTTTCTCTGACTTACCTTTCCTGCTCTATCCCCTAACCACAAGCGGAGCAGTAAAAGTCCCTGCATCAAGCGAGGCTAGATGGGACTGGGCTTGCTCTTTACCTATTTCTGAACACAGTTCTGATTCCCATGATGTTATAGTCACCTCATGGTCTCCTGTCCTTGGGAAATGAGGGGCTGGCCGAGCTAATCTCTGTGGGGCTCGAGTATATCGTATGATTCGTGGCTGATTCTTTCTTCCATCCCTCCCGACTTCAGATCCTTCCCCCAAGCGGTAAAACTCCTCTCTTTCCTTTTTTGAGGGAACTTTCCTTCCCTCAAAAAACTCCTCTCTTTCCTTTTTTGAGGTGGTCTCCCTCAATATAGAATTTCTTCTTAACTCTTACTTTCTGTCCTAGAATTAATACTATGTATTGATTCCAAAGCAGAAGAGAGAGGTGAGGGGTAGGCAGTGGGGTTAAGTGATTTTTCCAAGACAGGAAGTATATGAGTCCAAATCTGAATCAAGGACCTCCTGTCTCTTGGCTGGGCTCTAAATCCACGGAGCCACCTAGTTGTCCCTGATATATCCTTTCTGTTCCCTTATTGTTTGATAGTTTTGCTAAATACCTTAATTTGTAAAGTTTTTCATTTCATATAGTTTGAAAATGTTGAGTATGACAAACTAGATAGATAAAGGCAGCTAGGTAGAGCAACTGATAGGACACTGGGTCTGGAGTTATAAAGGCCTGAATTCAAATCTAGACTCATATACTTGCTAGATGTAGGATAAGTCCCTTAACCTCAACTTCCTCATTTATAAAATGAGTTGGAGAAGGAAATGGCAAATCACTGCAATATCTTTGTCAAGAAAAACCCAACTGGGCTCATGAAGAGTCAGACACAACTGAAACAACAAATTTTATGTGAATTCTCTGGTTCTGATGCAATTTATTGTCAATGATATTTTGGAGTCTATATTTGTTGTATGGGGATCTGTAACCTGTTCCATTTTGTAATTGTGTTTTTGAAGATATTTTGTAGATGCTACCTTTTTGCCACCAACAATGCTCAGTTGTGAAGTTTCTACCATTTCCTTATATGATATGCGGTAATAATCATCATGCATGAGTGGGCTTTTCCTTAAGTATAACTTTTTGGTAATTATTGGTCCAGGCCATGATCTCATCCTAAATAGCTATCATAAATGTCTCTATTTCTAAAGAAATCCACCTGACTCACATTTCTTCCTCTTTATCTGCTTCTTCTTTATATGGCGAATGTGCTATTTTTCCTGCCATCCTGGCATAATTGAATGTAGATGTTGATTCTTTTTTTCTTTTTTAAACAAAAAGGGATTTATTAATTTAGAAAGTAATGTTGAGAGTGGCCAGGAGGATAGCAAGGTAGAACAGCAAGGTGGGGAGCAGTTCCCTGGGAGGACAGCATGAAAGGAAAGGCTGTTCCCCCATGGGGACAGCATGGATGGAGAGGCTGTCCCCCAGACGACATCAGTTCTGGGGTTTATATACTCTTTAGATGCTATGTCCTGGTGTGGGCGTGACTTGGAGAGTGTTAGTCCCTCCGGCATTTGGTGGAGTGGGGTGGTCTTCTGACTGGGGAAATGTTGATTCTTTGTAGAGTTACAGGAAGAGTTTTATCCTTCTCCCTTCTCTGACTGCCGGGATGAGCTTCAATGAGCCTGTTCCCATATAATAGACTGGAGCCTCAATTCTTCTTTTTCCTTCCTTCCTTCCTTCCTTCCTTCCTTCCTTCCTTCCTTCCTTCCTTCCTTCCTTCCTTCCTTCCTTCCTTCCTTCCTTCCTTCCTTCCTTCCTTCCTTCCTTCCTTCCTTCCTTCCTTCCTTCCTTCCTTCCTTCCTTCCTTCCTTCCTTCCTTCCTTCCTTCCTGTTTGCATCTCTATCCCCAATGCTTACTTAACAAAGTGCTTGATATGTAGTAAGCTTTTAATAAATGCTTTTTTCATTCCTTCATTCATCTGGTTTTGAGAGGTAGATATCAAGGAGGGGATACTTAATAATTCAGCCTTTTCCATTTTGGTATAGCTCTAATAATTAGGAAAGCTTTTTCTAAAAAAGGAGTCCAAAATCTACCCCCTTTTAACTTCTTGGAAGATTAGTCCTTTTCCATTTTAAATTTAAGGCTATGACTATATTTCGCCATAAGCCTTTTCTTCCTCAGGAAAAAAAATGCTCAACTCCTAAGACCATTCTTGTATGATATACAGTCAAACCTCAGTTTCTGTGGGGCTAGAAAATGGCATAAAAGTAAAAAAACATGATTGTTATACATTGAACCTGTGGGAAATAGGGGGTTGGGTCCCTGTAACCACTAAAAACTGTAATTTTTCACTAGAGTTCAATGAAAATATACTTTTCTCCATAGAATTCTTTATAACAAAACATTAATTCTGATAATATGCACGTTTCCTAACATAGTTACCATGAAATAATCCATAAGAAGCAGTACACAAAATAAAATCAGTAACATGGAAAACATTTTTGTCAGTAATTTGCTTGAATTCTCTCATCTTTTGTGCCAAGATCTCAATATAAAACATTGATTTAAGATAATATTCACTTTCCATAATACATGAAATCTATAGTATCATAAATGCAGTATAGTAAATAAACTTCTTAAAAATCAACCATTTTAAATCTGAATCTTACCTTCCATTGTGTCAGATGGTGGTATGAAGGCATTGTAATATATAATATATTGCTGTAAATCTCTCTACCTTGGCTGCTCTCTGAAAACCAAGGGAGAAGTTGCCGGGTCAGCACCCCAGCATGATGAATTGCATGTGCCCTCATCTCCAGTCCCTTTTAAGCCCTCCAGCAGTCCTAGGAGCAGAGCCAGTGCTTACCAAGAGCTTCCCCGGGAGAATGCCTTCCTGCTCCTAGCTAAGCACCCCAGGTCATGCAACTGCTTCCCCCCCCTCCCTCCTTCATTACATCTGTGCAAAGAAGTTTGGCTCCAGGCTGAGCTGGGAGCAGCAGAAGGAGGTAGCCAAGTTTTACTCCTAGCAACTTCCAATTGCTCAGAAGACTCCAAGACTGCTGAGGACTTGACATCATCTCTGACATACTGACACACTTGCCTCTACTCTATGTAACTGGGAATGTGCATAGCTACTAACATAAACATGAGGTAACTAATAAAATCAGGATAATGCTGAAAGTTGGAAAGTTCAACTTGTGAATGTTCAAGACTGATATTCTTCATCTCTTTGTTCACCATTTTATGGATGCATTCCAGTTTGCCAGTATTCCTTCTGAAATGCATTTCTTGGAACTGGACACAATATTTCAGTTATAAACTGATCAAGGCAGAGCATAGTAATACTTTATCACCTTCCTCAGTCTGAATATACTTCACTTCTGTTAAGGTGTTCTAAGATGAAATTTTCTTCTTTAGAAATTCTTTCTAGACATGATTCCCTTATCTCTCGCTGGTCCTTGTGTGGTTTTGAACTCAGTCTTTGCAACTAACTCAATTAAAGTTTATTTTATTAGACATTGATTACCTGCCCTTTAGAAGTCTTTTTAGTTCTTAGTTTTAGCCCTTTAGATTAGCTACCCCTTTTGATTTCCCTTCATTTGATGAAGACAAGCATGCCATCTAGGTTTTTACCCAGGTCATTGATAAAAATATTGAACAAAACTAGATTTAGGATAGAATGCTCAGAGACTTGACTATATATTCATTGACATCTCTGCAGTGACCACTAGTTTCTGGGTCTGGATGTTGACTTAATCTTGAAACCACTCAGCTGTTCTAATCATTCAATCCACATTTTCTCCATCTTGCCCAAAGGGGTAACAAACACATGAGAAAGATTTTGTCAAGTTCTCTGCTGAAATAAAGGCATAACTTTTCTAAAAATTTCCCAAATTTTGAAAGAACTCTCTCTAGAAAAAAAATCATGTTAGTCTGGTATGAATTGTTCTTTTAAAAATATCTTATTTTTTCCAATTATATTTAATTTTTTACATTCCTTTAAAATTTTTGCTTTCCAAGTTTTCTCCCTTTCCTCTCTCCTCATTGAGAAGTTGTGCAATCTGATATAGACTATACATGGGCAGTCATGCAAAACATTCCATATTAGTTATGTTGTAAAAGAAAACACAAACCCCAAAAAATTACACACCAAAAAAAAAACCAACAGTAAAAAAATAGTATGCTTTAATCTTCAACAAATTGTTCTTAATGAGTCCATGTGCAAAACCATGCCATGTAACTGCTAACTGGTAGGAGAGTATGCCTTGTTTATCTAGAAAAAAAATGTACTTATCACTTATTTTGTAATATTGCTAAATCAAAAGTGCTTTGTTTGGAACTAATTTGTACTCTTGTTGATTAGTAAAGAGAGCACATTGGTGATAGCTTTTAATTATGGTTTGATAAGAGGCTGAACCCCAAAGTGCCTGGAGTATCTTTTTGGGAACCCAAATATGAGGGAGTCCTAGAGTACTGCACAAACACAGAGGAGAAACTCCTCAAAAGAACAGTTACTTATGCTATAGAAAATGATCTGTGAAAATCTTCTTGTTCCCTTGTCATTTTCAACCCACTTCTCCATCATTCCATCATATACAATCAGGTAATGTTTGTTGATTCCTTTTCCATTACATAACTTGTTTCCTTCTGTCCCTTCCTTCTAATCATCAACCCCAAATAGAACTACAATACTTCTCACCTTAACTATTGCCACCACCATAGCATTATATTCGCAACTTTCATTATTTCCCTTCTTCAATCCATTCTTCACTCAGCTGTCCACATAATTTTCTTAATGCCTATTTGGTCATGTCACTCTTTTGTCAAAGAAACTTCATTAGCTCCCTTGTGTCCAGGAGAAAAAACACAATTTTCATTCTAGCAGGAAAAACCCTTCACAGTCTGGTTCTTGCCCATGTCTAGATTTTTTGAATGTTATTCTCTTTCTAAACAGTCTACATTTGAGTCAAGTAGATCTTCTTGTTATTCCATTATCTATATACCTTTGAACTGAGTGGCTTCTTATCTGAATGTTTCTCATTGCCACTTCTTAGAATCCTTAGTTTTCTTTAGGCCCATCTCAGATTCTATCTCCTTCAGATGTAACTTCTCCCACATCTAAAAGGTAAAGGTCATAGTTGACCTACAACATGGACGCCATGACCTGGACCACTGAGAGCAGGTCTTCCTTCCTTTGACCTCCCTCTTTTACCATGGTTCCAAGAAATGGGTCTGGAGATGTTTGTTTCTCATCATTTTTGTTTGTCCTCCTCATTTTTAGCTGCTGGAGATGATCCCTATGGAACCTAGGAGCTTGATCCATGACCACATTGGAGACAGGATTGCAGGTGGGATGATGCAACCAATTTAATGAATGTCATAATTAAATTTAAACTGAACAAATCAATGAACAGTATTGATTAACTACCTATTGGGTGACAGTGCCTGGGATAAGCACTGGAGATAGAAAGACAAAAGTTAAAAGTTCCTGCCCTCAAGGAACTTACATTATATTGGAAGAGACATTTAATTTATAAAGAAACATTATAAACACACATATATCTATATACTCACTACATATAGAAGTATATACCATATTACATAATATGTATGTGTAGGTGTATATGCAATACAAGGCAATTTAGAAGGAAATATATCAGCATTTGGATTAGGAAAATACTTCATGTAGAAAGTAACTCAAGCATATACTTCTTATTTGAAGGAAAATAAATGTATACCTGTGCTTTCACGTATTTTAAATAGTAATAAATCAAAATCTTTTCCATATCTATTGATATAATTAATCATGATTTTTGTTACTTTTTTGTTGATGTAATCAGTTATGTTAATAGTTTCCTTATATGAAACCATCCCTACATACTTGATATCAGAGATTCTGATAAGTGATGATGAGACAAGAAGGAATTCTACATTAGGGGACAGCTAGTATAAATACCCAGGGTTGGGAGATAAAAATGCAAATATGTGTGGAATATAGGAAATAGGCCAGTATGGCTAGAAAACAGTACACAGAAGAGAGTGATATGTAAGAAAACTGGAAAGGTAGGAAAAGGTCCAGTTGGGAAAAGCTATACATGCAAAATCAAGGGCTTTATATTTGATCCTGGAAATAATAGAGAGCCTTTGCAGTTTAGTGAAAAGGTAGGTGACATGGTGAGATCTATGTTTTAAGAAAATAATTTTAAAAGTTGTTTGGAGAATGGATTGTAGTAAGGAGAGACTTGAGGTAAGGAGTCCAATTCAAGGCTACTTTAACAGTCCAGGTGAGAGAAGAGCATCACTGTGAGTGGAGAGAAGACTATTAGAGTTGCTGTTGAGTTAGTTATGATAATATTTGGCAAATATTGGAAATATGGGATGAGGGAGAGTGAGGAGTAACAGATGACACTGTAGTTGAGAGCCTTTATGAGTGGAAAGATGGCAATGCCTTTTAATAGTAGCTGGAACATTTGAAAGAAAGGGATTATTTTTTGTTATTGAAAGTTTTGTCTTGTGTGTATTAAGTTTTAACTGTTTATAGAATATCCAATTTCAAATGTCCAATGGAGAATTTGTGATGAAGGATTAGGGAGTCATAGGCATAGAGAAGATAATTCTAAATGAAGCTTATTAGAGGCTACCATGTCTTTCTGTGCTGCCTCCTAGACCTCTATCTTCAACAGTCCATTTATCATGTATTCATTGGCACTTTTCTGCAAAGTTATGAAGTGATTTTTGATTTGGGCCAGTCACCCACACTACCAATAGATTGTTGGAAGTGTAACCAAAATTTGAGTCACAATTTGAGATCAGAGCTGATAACATATTAATGATACTAAGCTAATTATTTTATGACACCTTGCCAGGGCAGAGGATACTGGGTACTCTTTGCTTCTCTCTCTCAGATAATAAAGAAATGTATTTGGAGAGTTGACCCTTGTGTAATTTAAAATGATTTGGCTAGATGATGTTGTCTTTCTGATTCAATAGTTATTCTTTGGGTTATGATTTATAGAAGGAAGAAGGAGTTTCTTAGGTAGGAAGTGGGGACTAGAATGGTAAAAATGTATATCAGAGGCTTTACTGGAGGACTGGGAGGATAGCATTTGTGGGGCAATGTCAAAAGATTCTGTGATGCAAGTAGCTAGAAATAATGCCTATGAGCTTGCTCTACTGACAGGCAGTCCTTTGGGAGACTAGAGATACTAAGGGGAACTACATTTAAATGAGGTTAGCTTAGAAAAATTAACAAAGTTCATGAGCCCTAGTCTCCACTTGATGTAACTGATCCTGGTATGAGAATGCCACAGTTGTAACTCTCCTATAAGAATCAGATTTGGATAGTAATGAATTAACCTCACTTACCTTAAAAGCTGAGAGGGAGTATTAAACCGGAGAAATGTTTATGGAGATTCGGAAACATCAGAAAGTGAAGTAGCTACCATAAATAATTTTTGACAATATTGTCGTCCCTTGTTATATCATGGTTCACTTATTGTGCCTTCACTGTATTGTGGGTTTAAAAAAATATAATTCTGGATCATAGAGACCTCGCTATATTGTTGGATTTTGTAGGATGAGTACTGTACACAGTGGAAATGTAGTACACCACTACTGCTTGTGCAAGTTTGCCAACATGAGATTGTACACGGCACACTATTGGCTGATGGGATGAAAGGCAATCAACTACAGTACTGTGTTCTGTATCTGGTAGGCTGATTGATTCAGTGACTGTAGCTTTGGTCTGTTTGCTCTCCTACTATTTCATGGATTTTCACTTATCACGGTGGGCTCTGGAATGTAACTTCTATGATAGGTGAGGAATCACTTTTTCTCCATCTCTGGAATCCATACTTTTCTTCAAGACTTAACTTGGGTACCACCTCATATGTGAAGTCTTCCCAGAGCCCATAAGCTGCCATCAAACTCCTCCCCTAACCCCTTCCCTGATCTTTCGTATCAGTAATAGTTGATCAATCAGTTCAGTGGTATTTGATTGTTTTTGTGACCCTATTTCAGAATTTCTTGGCAAAGATAGTAGAGTGATTTGCCATTTCCTTCTCCAGGTTATCTTACAGATGAAGGGCTGAGGCAAGCAAACATAAATGATTTATTCAGGGTTACACAGCCAGTAAATATCTGAGGTTCAATGGGAATGTAAGAAGAGGATTCTTCTTGACTTCAGGTCCCACACTTTATCCTATGTGCCACCTCGCTGTATCAGTAATAGAGGGACTGGCCAATGAGAGCCCAGTCCTTTGACCATGTATGATATCTATCAGTTACCAATCAATGGGGAAGCTTTGTGAACCTAAATCCAGAAATTAGTGATTGATGTGGCTTTAACTCCCCCCTTCAGAGAATGTGAAGGTGTCTTCTATTTCTTGTTGGCTGATTGCATGAGCAATGATTACTGAGTCATGAATCTGGAGGAGGACAGTGTGAAGCAAGTGTGAGACAAAGGAAGGCATTGCCCATTTGTGTGACTCCCTGGAGAAGTAGTTGGGTCCTTTAAGATTACTTAATGCTAATTCTTACAGTTACCTTCATATATCACCCAAAGTCATACTTCATTTCATAGGTATATTTCAGGTTAAAATATATATACTTTCTGAATTACTAAAATAGGGCTGCTCAGTTTCAAAAGAAACAGAAAATATACTTGGAGTTTATAGATGGACTCTAGAGATTATTTAGTCTAAACTATTCATTGGAGAGATGAGGTCAGAAGTCCAGAATGGCAACTGAACTTACCCAGCATTATATATCTAGTTAGGTCATTGAACTTCAATTGAGGACATTAAAGAATCCTTGGTCTAAACTAATGTCGTTGTAAGGATATTATCATTAGTTGCCTTGTTTTTAACTTGTTTTTGTGCTTGTCATCCCCCTTGACTTATAAATATAAGTAGGATCTTGTAAATTGTAGATGCTCAATATTGTTTGATAAATAAAAACTGATGAATGGATCAGATAATTTACAGGTAGATAGTTATTTCGCAAAGTGTTTGTAAAGAGTATGAAATAAAGAGTCTCATCCTATTGCATCTTGCCTCTGACACATGGTGGCTGCTTGACAGTGGAGCAAGTCACTGAAACTCCTAGGGCCCAAGCAACTTTCTAAGATTCTAAGTTGCAGAACAGTAGTAAGGATCTACATGGATAAATGGAATTTCCTCCCTGGAAGTCCTTTTTATAGATGAAAAAATTTGTTGTTCAGTCATTGTTCAGTTGTGTCAGATTCTTCATGACTTCATTTGGGGTTTTCTTGGCAAAGACACTTGAGTGGCTTGTCATTTCCTTCTCCAGATCATTTTACAGATAAGGAAACTGAGGAAAATAGAATTAAGTAAGTGTTTAAGCCAGATTTGAACTCAGGAAGATGAATCTTCCTTACTTTTAGGCCTGGCACTCTATCCTCTTCACCATCTAGCTGCACCTAGGTAAAATAATACTTTTAGTTAATAAACAAAACAAAATACTATTTCCAGGAGACAAATAGTGGTTAAGCAAGAAGTTACTAGTCTGATACACATTGGGAAAGAACAGAAAATGTCAATGGTTACCCTTAATATTTTCCTTATACAAATAACCAGAAAACATCATCTTTGAGGGAGAATGCATTTTTCAGGGCTATAGTTTATCTGAGGTACTTCAATGTAATTCTGAGTTTCCTCCTCTTTCATCATTTTAACTTGCTTAAAATACTATTAATCATCAAGATTGTGGGAGAGATGATGATGGAAAATTACATCTGTGTCAATGAATAATATGAAACAATGATGGATTTATTAGAAGGAATACTTATTTTAATACTTTCCGGTTCAGAAATTTCATGGATGACAGTATGCTCTCAACTGACTCTAATCACAGCCTCTCTCCAACTAATTGAAGAGGTTTTTAAGATAGCTATTGCCAACCAAAAATTGTATCCTTCAGAGAATCTAGTGCTATGCTATTCTGGGCTTGGAGTATGGGAGACTTGTCTTCTTGAGTTAAAATCTGATCTTAGACACATTAGCCATGTGACTCTGGACAAGTCACTTCATCTTGCTGGCCTAAGTTTCCTCACCTGTAAAATGATTAGGAGAAGACAAAGGCAAACTGCTCTAGTATCTTTGCCACAAAAATTTCAAACGGTGTCATCAAAAATCAGACATGACTGAACGATTGCATTGCCAGAGTAAAGTCCTAATCTGATGCATTGCTGCAGGGTGGAGGCGACTCAGTGCTCTCCAATGAGATGCAAGCAGAATAAAAGCTCACAATAGGTCAAGTAATCAATCATCCAACAATTATTCAACACCTATTATGTGTCAGCCTCTGGAGATAGAAAGGCAACAGTGAATCAGCCCTTGCCCTTGTAAGAAAATACTCTCCTTACAGATATTATACCAGGGTGAAAGAGGGGAGAGGCACAGATGTGCACCTCAAAGTTGAGCATACTTGAGGTTACAGAGAACCTTCTCCCCTTAGAAACTCTTTCTCCCTTCAAGCTACCTTCAGCCTTTCAAAGATGATCTGACTGCATTTAATTAACTAAAGATGATTTAATAACAAATTTAAACCAGGAAATACCAGGGTAGAGGAAATAGAGGTTTTCTCTATACTTTGCCACAGATTGGGTTTGAGTCTCTCTCAGCTTTTCAGCTGAGGCCACACCTCACAAGCTTGTGGAGGGTCTCTTTTATTCCTTTCTATGCCTAATAAATGCTAGCTTTCTTAAGTTCAAATTGTTTAGCAGTAGACAGCAAGAGGAAAGAGAGAATCTGACTTTCAGAGCTGGTTGGGTCTGTCTTTTTGGACTGATGCCCCTAAAGGCTGGCCTTACAGTTCAAGTCACTCCCCTAAAATCCTTTTGCTTGATGACATGATCTACAGAAATCCAGATAGAGCAAACAGTTGGGAAAAATCCAGGAATGGAGGTGGTTTCTATTCCGAGAGGCATAGAGAGCTCCTTCAAGTCCAAGGTCCAGGAATGAGTGCCACTCAAGAGCAATTGTCACTCTCCAAGTCTCCCCTCCCTCCTCCAACTGCCTTTGCTGTCCATCAATCTTCACTCTAACATTCTGAACCCTTTCTGTGCTCACGATAGGTCAAATAATCAATTATCCAACAATTATTCCACATCTACTATGTGTCAGCCTCTGGAGATAGAAAGGCAAAAGTGAAGCAGCCCCTGCCCTCAAGGAACTTACTTTCTCTCTGGGCACTTAAGGGTAACACTATTTTAAAATATAAACTTACTTGATGAATTTTACAGAGAAGGATAGTGAAAAATTACTTCCACTATCTCCTACCTTCATATTGTTCAAGTTGGAGAAAATAACAAAACTATGGTTTGTATGCTACAAATTTGTTATATAATCTAAAACAGGTTCTTAATGTGACAAAGCAATCCTTTTACATCTCCCTAATTGATTCACTATCCTATTTATCACAGCAGCAATTCTAAACCTTTTCATCCTTCTTCAAATTTCCCTTAGCTCCCTCTCCTCCTATCCTCTTAGCTGAGACAGTTTCATGTTTCACTGAAAAAAATCAAGGCCTTTGACTAGACTCCTTTCTTTGCCTCTTGTTTTTGCCTCACATTACTCAGATACCCTTGATTATTATCTCTTCCTTCATTGCTATCTCACATGAAGACTGTAGTCCTTTTCCTTGCTAAGGCAAACACCTCTATATACACAAATAATTCCCTTCTATATTGTCTTCTCCAAGAGATCAACCATCCCCACTGTCACCAGTCTTTTTTAGATGAACCCCCCTTCCGCCCTTATAACTTGAGATCGATACTAAATTTCAATTCCAAGGCAGAAGAATGTTAAGAGCAAGGCAATGGGGGTTAAGTGAGTTGCTCAGGATCACACAGCTAGGAAGTGTTTGAGGTAAGATTTGAACCCAGGACCTCCCATCTCTAGGACTTGCTCTCTATCTACCTAGTTGCCCCTATTGCCACTGATCTTTAATCTTTCCTTGTCTCCTGGCTACTACCATTTTGCCTAAATACCTCCCAGAGTTACTGTGAGGATCAAATAAGATCACTATAAAGTGTCATTATCATTATTCTATAATTTTAGATAAAATTTTATATTGTTATTACTTAAAAATAGAGGGGAATAGACATACAACAAATTGGTTGGTCAGCAGAGTGGGTCTTTAGTCCATAAATCTGGACATACTAATAAATGTTGTTCTGTAGATAGGGTCAACAGGAGTTATGGGTCATTGTGTAAGGGATACAAAAATTCTAGATAAGGAAAACTGGTAAAATCAATTTGTGAGGAAATATAGGGTTTCTGATAAAATGATGAAGAGATATAGATTGTCCTCTACAGTGGTAGCTTAGATGGGAAAGTTAAGGTTTGTCCCAGGCTGCTATCATTTAGAAGACATTGCTTCTTCATCAATAGGTAGAAAAAGCTGAAGTTAGCCCCTAGTTAGCAAGAATAGTTAGTTATAGTAGGAAGCTACCAGATGAAGGGCATTTTTCTTGGCTGTTGCATCCCAAGAAAGCATTTCTTGACTGGATCTACCCTGTTCCTCATTTCAAAGGCAGCCTCCCCAGCACAGTTAGTGTCTTGGGGTTCTTCCCACAGTGACAAATACCACAGGCTAGTGATCTTGAGTGTTTCTACCTACAAAACCTTTTGTCCCAATTCTGACGTCCCTCTACCTTGTGCTTCCCTCCCCAACTAAATTTGCTTTAAAGGTTGAATTGAGGTGATCTCTCATACTGTTTGAGTTTGGTTGCATTTTTAGTGCTTGTCCTGGTCTCTGAAATTTCTGGTTATGGCTCAGCTGGAAAGATCCACTTATGTATAAATTAATAGACTTTGAACAAGAAAACTCAGATGAATCCAAACCACAGTGCCAAATGCTCCAGATGTTTTGGACTGACTGGTAGGCAGTGAGTATTTTTCAGTGTCGCACAGTAGAGGTTATCAGATCCTCATGGCAGAAGACAATTAGGAAAAGACAGCTTTCATTTATTCAGTAGAATTCTACCATTGTGAGCATGTGATCTATGGAATTGCTATATCTGGTTCCACTTTCTAATGTGTTGTGGAAAAGGTGGTTGTGACATGAACTACCTGTAGGGGATAGTTAGTATGGCTGGATGATCCATTAGACAATTTCAAGAGTGTTAAGTAGGAGTGGGCACAAAGGAGAGCAACCAGGAAAATGAGCTGATATGTGAATCAATTGAAAGAACTAGAAATGTGTATCCTAGAGGGGGAGACTAAACAGAGAACCTAATGTTCTTTGAATATTTGAAGGATTATGTGGAAGAGAAAATGCCTTAACTTCAGAAACCAGGGACAATTACAAGGAGGCAGGTTTCATATGATAAAAATGAACAATCTTTAAGTGCCTACAATACAATTAGTGTCATCCAAAAAGGGGATTAGGACACTTTAGAAGTTAGTAACTGGCCCCTTAATATGAAAGTTTTTTGTCATTCATTATCTTGTCAAGTAACTAGATTTTTACAATATATTCCGACAGGAGCACACTATGTACATGATGTTTTTCCATGAATATTTCATTTCAAAGATCTTAAAATTTAATTATTGAGTAAAATAAATCATGGGAAAAAAAGCTGTTAACCCAAGTCAAATCAGTTGCACTTATTAGATACTTCATGTACCAGGAACTATATTAAGTCCTAAGAATACAAAGAAAGGCAAAAAAGAAAAAAAAACCCATATCCCCAAACTAGTGCCTACCTGCAAGAAGTCTAATGGGAGAAACAATATACAAACAACTATGTATGTTCAGGCATAAGTGCCTGTACATATAAATATACATGTATCTATGTACCCACATATTTGACACACTATACAATAAATAATGTAGATGTATATAGTTGAATGACCAGATGGAAGAGGAAAAAATCTTAGGACTTATGACTCCTGGTTGGATTTTGTTTTCAATAACTGTCAACTATTTCTAATTATGTATTCCTTAGGAGAAACTATTCATAGCAAATATTGAAATACAAGCAGGGAGAGGGATTGTGGGAAGATGGTAGAATAGGACATGAAACTGCCACAGTCTTCAAACTTCCCCACAAACAATCAAAACTAACTCCATAGAATCAATGCTAAAAGCAGCAAAAAAATGGAAGAGTTGGGAGTAAATCAGATGAACTAGGGATTACTTGAAACAGGGACCTCCGACATCTCTGGCCTCAGCACAATCTGGTGGTGTAAGTACCTGGGAGCAAACACTGAGGAATCAACAAGCTTCAAGCCCTGGAAGCAGGATGGTTAGTCTCACCTTGTCTGCTTGACCTTGGAGTCTATATCCCAGTGTTAGATTCTGATGGAGTCTGCAGATTATGAGCCCTGGGAGCACCTGTGCGGATAGCAACCTTGGATCCAGGGGTCTCCCTCACCCACAACTAGGAGTTGAGTGCTGAATAGGGATGGACTTCAGGGGCACAGGTACACTGAACAGATAGCAGCTCTGTCTCAGGTTGTGACTACAGGAGAGAGATAGTGAAGAGGGAGCACATACTGGTGAGTGTGTTTGCTGAGTGGCTGGGATCCTGCTGGCTGTGGTTACCCACAGGAGAGTGGAGTCCCAGCTGCCATCCTAGAGGGAAGGAGAGCTATCTGCTTGCAATGGCAGATCTACTAAGAGAGAGGAGGTATAGTTGGAGCACCTAAATCAATCAGATTGGGGTTTAAGCTAGAGAGAGCAGGGACTACACCTGGTCTCTGGATTATAGGAATTGGAAGATCTAAGTAGGCCCATGGAATAACAAATGCAAAAAATCCTGAAACCTTACCCCTTTCTCCACATACATACCCTATGAACAGAGCCTAACTCAAACATAAAACTAAGAGTTAAATCTATTGGTCTGGCCACTAAAATTTGAAAAAAAAGGGTAAGCCAAAGAAAAAGTACTATAGAAAACTAACATGGGGAGAGAAAAGACCACATTTCAAACTCAGAGGGCAGCAAAGTGAAAACATCTACTTTTAAAAGAGCAAAGAAAAACACCAAATGGTTATAATCCTAAAAGAGTTGTTGGGAGAGCTTTAAAAAACTAAATAAGAGAGACTGAAGAAAAGCTAGAAAAAATAAGAACAATGAAAGAAAATTAGGAAAATTACAAAAGAAAGATCACCCAATTGGAAAAATAAATCCACAATCTCATGTAAGAAAATAACTCATTTAGACTTAGAATTGGACAAGGGAAAGATAATAAGACAACAATAAATAACAGTGCAAAATCAAAATAATGAAATAATAAAAGAGAATATGAACGTACTCCAAAAACAACTGATCTGGAAAACAAACAGAGAGACAATAAAAAAATTGTCAGACTGCTGGGAAGTTATGACGAAACAAAGAGTTTAGATGTTATACTCCAAGAAATGATTAAGGAAAAGTGCTTACAAGTTCTAGAATTAGAGAAAAAAACAGAATTTGGAAAGAATTCTTTGATCACCATTGAAAAGAAACTCCAAGATGAAAATGCACAGTAACATCACTGCAAGTTCTGTAATTCTCAGGTAAAGGAGAAAAGCAAAGAGAAAAAAAAAGACAATTTAAATATCATGGAACTGTAGCCAGAATAACACAAGACTTAGCAGCTTCAATGTTAAAAGAATGAAGGACACAGGGCACAATATTTCAAAAAGCAAAGAAAGAACAGATCAATGCAGGGGCAGAGTCAAGATGGCGGTCTAGAAGGAGCAGAAGTTCAGACCTATGAATACCCTTCCTAACCGATCACAAACTGAATGCTCCCAGGGGACTGAAAAACAAACTTAAGAACAAGACAGAGCCAAGGAACCCTCTTCCTGGACTTAATTCAAAAGGTATGCTCCCCCAAAAGCCAGAATCCAAGAACACTTGGGTTTAAGGGGAAGACAGAAGCAAGGTCCCAGGACCCATCCCCCCTCCCACCCAGAGCGCTGAGATTCCAGCAGCAGCAGGAACTTCTGGGTGGGCAAAGGTGCTGGTCTGAAGGGCATACCTTGTGAGCAGGGCTGGCCAAGCTCAGAGCGTCCAACACATATAGAAGGGAAGAAGCTATAGAGGGAGAATAGATCTGGCAGCCTGGCCAGAGCTGTGTAGATCCTCCATATTTGCTCCAGTATTCCAGGAAGTTTTGGACTCAGAGCACACCCAGCCCAAATAAGCTGAACTTAATTCCATCAAAAGTCTCCAGAACTCAGGGAAGCCCAGACTCCACACCCATCCTCACTGACTGCTGGACTTTAATTCAATCAAAAGCCTCCAGAGGACAGGGAAGCTCAAACCTCAACAAACCTCAACCAGAGACTACACCAAAAGATCTCCTGTTAAAGCTCCAAGAGGGGAGACTGACAGAAGCCCCCAAACCAAAAAAAATGAGAGGAGCAAGAGCACAGACAAATATGGGAAGTAAAGAAGGGGAGAATTTGAGCAAACAACAGAAAAAGAAGAAAGAAACTTCAATAGACAGCTTCTACTCAGCAAACGGAACAGAAGGGGAGAGATCAGCAAACTATAAATCAGAAATCCCAGTGAATTGGATACAGGCTGTGGAAGAACTCAAAACACAATTAAGAGAGGCTGAAGACAATTGGGAAAAGAACTTAAAAATTAAGATAAGTGATCTGGAAACAGAGGCACTTGAACTAAAATGAGAAAAGTCAAAGGAGATGAAAGATGAGGCAAAGGAGATGAAAGACAAGGTAAAGAGGATGAAAGATGACCTTCAAAGAAAATCAGACCAAAAAGAAAAGGATGACCAAAAAGCCAGGGATGAAATCCAGGCTTTAAGAACCAGAATACAACAACTGGAATTAAGTGACCTCACAAGGCAGTAGGACACTATAAAACAAAATGAAAAGAATGAAAAAATTGAGGAAAATATGAAGCATCTCATTCACAAAACAGATGATTTAGAAAATTGTTTGAGAAGAGACAATTTAAGAATCATTGGTCTACCAGAAGACCATGACAAAAGAAAAAGCCTGGACATAATACTACAGGAAATTATTCAGGAAAACTGCCCTGAAATCCTAGAACAAGAGGGGAAAGTGGAGATCAAAAGAATCCACAGATCACCTCCTGTATTTAATCCCCAATTGATAACACCCAGGAATGTTATAGCCAAATTCAAAAACTATCAGACCAAAGAAAAGATATTACAAGCTGCCAAGAAGAAGCCATTCAGATACCACAGAAACACAGTGAGGATAATGTAGGATCTGGATGCATCCACACTGAAGGATCAAAAGGCATGGAATATGATATTCTGGAAAGCAAGGGAACTAGGTCTACAACCAAGAATAAAATATCCATCAAAACTGACTATATTCTTACAGGGGAAAGTATGGTCATTCAACACAATAGAAGAATTCCAAGCATTTGTAAAGAAAAGACCAGACCTGAACAGAAAATTTGATGTCCAAGCACAGAACTCAAGAGAATCATCAAAAGGTAATTAAAAAGAGGAAAAAGAAAAACAAAACCAAACAAGAAAAAAAAATTTTTAAGAGACTCAATAAGTTAAAATGATATGTATCCCTATAAGAAAAGAGGTCATTGGTAACTCTTAAAAACTGTTGCTGTCACCTGGGAAGCTAGAAGAATTACACTTAGAGGGAACAGTGACAAACTGTATAGTATAAAAGGACAAGACATAAATAGGTATATACATGCATAAATACATATACATGTGTGTATGTTTGTGTATGTATATATATATATATACAACCAGACCTAAAAAAAGAGGTTAATACTAAAAGAAGTGGGAAACAAATGGGGGTAAATTTATATGTCACAAAGAAGCTCATGGTGGGAGGGGGGAGAACATCGATACACTGGAAGGGTAAAGAGGTTGGAGATAGGAAATACTCAACTCTTACATGCATTGAAATTGACCCATAGAGGGAAGAACAATCTAATCCATTGGGGCAGAGAATAAATTTGCACCGTATAGGGGAGTAGAAGGGTAAAAAACAGACTGGTGGGGAGGGAAGCAGTACAAGGGAGGGAGAGGGTGTGGGGGCAATTTAAAAAAGACGACAGGAGAAAATAAGGGGGGAATAAGAAGGGAGGGGGTAGAAAGGGAAGTAAAATAAGGGTGGGAACTAGGGGGACTGATTTTAAGCAAACATTGGTGTAGAAAGAAATAGTGAAAGAAGAAAAAGCAGGACCAGAAGTAGAAATCAAAATGCTGGGAAATACACAGCTAGTAATCATAACTCTGAATGTGAATGGAATGAACTCATCCATAAAATGCAAGTGAATAGCAGAGTGGATTAGAATCCAAAATCCTACCATATGCTGTCTGCAAGAAACACACATGAGGAAGGTAGATACGCATAGGGTGAAAGTAAGAGGATGGAGCCAAATCTATTGGGCATTAACTGATAAAAAGAAGGCAGGAGTCGCAATCATGATATCTGACAAAGCCAAAGTAAAATAAATCTAGTTAAAAGAGAAAGGGAAGGTAATTACATTCTGATAAAAGGCAGTATAGACAATGAGGAAATATCTATACTCAATATGTATGCACCAAATGGCATAGCATCTGAATTTCTAAAGGAGAAACTAGTGGAGCTCAAGGATGAAATAGATAGAAAAACTATACTAGTGGGAGATCTGAATCTTCCTCTATCCGAACTAGATAAATCAAACCAAAAAATAAATAAGAAAGAGGTGAGAGAAGAGAATGAAATCTTAGAAAAGTTAGAGTTAGTAGACATGTGGAGAAAAATAAATAGGGACAAAAAGGAATACACCTTTTGAGCAGCACATGGTACATTCACAAAAATTGACCATGTATTAGGGCACAAAAACATTGTAAACAAGTGCAAAAAGGCAGAAATAATAAATGCAACCTTCTCAGACCACAATGCAATGAAAATAATAATTATTAAGGCACATGTAGAGATAAATAAAAATTAATTGGGAATTAAACAATATGATTCTCCAAAACTGGCTAGTTAAAGAACAAATCATAGAAACAATTAATAACTTCATTGAAGAAAATGACAATGGTGAGACATCCTTTCAAAACCTATGGGATGCAGCCAAAGCAGTACTCAGGGGGAAATTTATATCCTTGAGTTCATATATAAACAAATTAAGAAGGGCATAGGTCAATGGATTGGGCATGCAAATTAAAAAAACTAGAAAGTGAACAAATTAAAAATCCTCAGATGAAGACTAAATTAGAGATCCTAAAAATCAAAGGAGAAATCAACAAAATTGAAAGTCAAAGAACTATTGATTTAATAAATAAGACTAAAAGCTGTTACTTTGAAAAAACAAATAAAATAGACAACATACTATTCAGTCTAATTAAAAAAAGGAAAGAAAAAAAGCCAAATTGACAGTATACAAGATGAAAAGGGAGACCTCACCTTTAAAGAAGAGGAAATTAAGGCAATCATTAAAAACTACTATGCCAAATTATATGGCAGCAAATATGGCAATCTAGGTGATATGGATAAATACTTACAAAAATATAAATTGCCTAGGCTAAAAGAAGAAGAAATAATTTACATAAACAACCCCATATCAGAAAAAGAAATTGAACAAGCCATCAAAGAACTCCCTAAGAAAAAATCCCCAGGTCCAGATGGATTCACAAATGAATTCTATGAAACATTCAAAGAACAATTAATCCCAATATTATACAAACTATTTGACAGAATAGCCAAGAAGGGGTTCTTTCAAATTCTTTTTATGACACAAAAATGGTACTCATCCCCAAGCCAGGCAGATTAAAAACAGAGAAAGAAAACTATAGACCAATCTCCCTAATGAAAATAGATGCAAAAATCTTAAATAGGATACTAGAAAAAGACTCCAGCAAGTCATCACAAGGGTTATTCACTATGACCAGGTAGGATTCATACCAGGAATGCAAGGATGATTCAATATTAGGAAAACCATCCACATAATTGACCATATTAACAAGTAAAACGACAAAAATCACATGATTATATTAATAGATGCAGAAAAAGCCTTTGATAAAATACAACACCCATTCCTATTGAAAATACTAGAAAGTATAGGAATAGAAGGGTCTTTCCTAAAAATAATAAGCACTATATATCTGAAACCATCAGCAAACTTCATCTGCAATGGGGATAAACTAGAGGCCTTGCAAATAAGATCAGGAATGAAACAAGATGCCCATTATCACCTTTATTATTTAATATTGTACTAGAAACACTAGCAGTAGCAATCAGAGAAGAAAAAGAAATTGAAGGTATTAAAATTGGCAATGAGGAGACCAAGCTGTCACTCTTTGTGAATGATATGATGATTTACTTAAAGAATCCTAGAGAATCAACCAAAAAACTAGTCGAAATAATCAACAACTTTAGCAAAGTTGCAGGATACAAAATAAACCCGCATAAGTCATCAGCATTTCTATATATCTCCAACCCAGTTCAGCAGCAAGAATTAGAAAGAGAAATTCCATTTAAAGTCACCCAAGACAATATAAAATACTTAGGAATCTATCTGCTGAGACAAACACAGGAACTATATGAACACAACTACAAAATACTCTCTACACAATGAAAACTAGATCTAAACAATTGGGAAAACATTGATTGCTCATGGGTGGGATGAACAAACATAATAAAAATGACCATCCTACCCAAACTTATCTATATATTTAGTGCCATACCCATTAAACTACCAAAAATTTTTTTTACTGAATTAGAGAAAACCATAACACAGTTCATTTGGAAGAACAAAGGATCAAGGATATCCAGGGAAATAATGAAAAAAATACAAAGGAAGGTGGCCTTGCAGTCCCAGATCTCAAACTATATTACAAAGCAGTGGTCATCAAAACAATTTAGTACTGGCTAGGAGACAGAAAGGAGGATTAGTGGAATAGACTTGGGGTAAATGATCTCAGCAAGACAGTCTATGACAAACCCAAAGACTCCAGCTTTTGGGACAAAAATCCACTGTTTGATAAAAACTGCTGGGAAAATTGGAAGACAGTGTAGAAGAGATTAGGTTTGGATAAACACCTCACACCCTACACCAAGATAAACTCAGAATGGGTGACTGACTTAAACATAAAGAAGGAAACTCTAAGTAAATTAGGTGAACACAGAATAGTATACATGTCAGACCTTTGGGAAGAGAAAGATTTTTAAAACCAAGCAAGGCTTAGAAAGAGTCACAAAATGTAAAATAAATAATTCTGACTACATCAAATTAAAAAGTTTGTGTACAAACAAAACCAATGTAACTAAAATTAGAAGGGAAGCAACAAATTGGGAAACAATCTTCATAACAAAAACCTCTGACAGAGGTCTAACTACTCAAATTTAGAAAGAGCTAAATCAATTGTACAAAAAGAAAAGCCATTCTCCAATTGAAAAATGGGCAAGGGACATGAATAGACAGTTTTCAGTTAAAGAAATCAAAACTATTAATAAGCACATGAAAAAGTGTTCTAAATCTCTTATAATCAGAGAGATGCAAATCAAAACAACTCTGAGGTATCACCTCACACCTAGCAGATTGGCTAACATGACAGCAAAGTAAAGTAATGAATTCTGGAGGGAATGTGGCAAAGTGGGGGCACTAATTCATTGCTGGTGGAGTTGTAAATTGATCCAACCATTCTGGAGGGCAATTTGGAACTATGCCCAAAGGGCGATAAAAGACTGTCTGCCCTTTGATCCAGCCATAGCATTGCTGGGTCTGTATCCCAAAGAGATAATAAGGAAAAAGTCATGTACAAGAATATTCATAGCTATGCTCTTTGTGGTGGCAAAAAAAATGGAAAATGAGGGGATGCCCTTCAATTGGGGAATGGCTGAATAAATTGTGGTATATGTTGGTGATGGAATACTATTATGCTCAAAGGAATAATAAAGTGGAGGAATTCCATGGAGACTGGAACAACCTACAGGAAGTGATGCAGAGTGAAAGGAGCAGAGCCAGGAGAACATTGTACACAAAGACTGAGACATGGTGGTACAATCGAATGTAATGGACTTCTCTCTTAATGGCAATGCAATGTCTCTGAATAATCTGCAGGGATCTATGAGAAAAAAACACTATCCACAAGCTGAGGACAAACTGTGGGAGTGAAAACATTGAGTAAAGGCAACAGCTTGACTACAGGGGTTGAGGAGATATGATTGAGGAGAGATGCTAAATGAGCACCCTAATGCAAATACCAACAACAAGGAAATGGGTTCAGAACAAGGACACATGTGATACCCAGTGGAATTGTGCGTCAGCTAGGGGAGGGGTGGCGGGAGGGGGGAGAGGAAAAGAAAATGATCATTGTTTCCAAGGAATAATGTGTGAAAATGACCAAATAAAATAATGTTTAAAAACAAACAAACAAAAAAGAAAGAACAGATCAATGAATTAGGAATGCAATTGAAAAAAACTAGAAAGAGAACAAACTAAAAATCCCTAATTACACACCAAGTTAGAAATCCTAAACTTAAAAATGAGATAGATAAAAATGAATGTGAGAAAACCATTGAATTAATAAATAAATCTAGGATTTAGTTTTATGAAGAAATAAACAAAATTGATAAAACATTGGTTAATATGATTTTAAAAAAGAGAGAAGAAAACCAAATCACTAACATTAAAGATGAAAAGGGTGAATATGCCACGAATGAAGATGCAATTAAAGTAATTATTAGCAGTTATTTTGCTCAACTATATGCCAAAAAATTCAACAATGTTAGTGAAATGAAAATATAATATAAACTGTCTGGATTATCAGAGGAGGAAATATAATATCTAAATAAGTCTATTTAATTTTATTTTTTAAACATGCATCTTCCACATTAAAATTAATACTGTGCATTATTTCCAAAGCAATAAACTTATTTTAGAAAAAAAACCCTAAGAGGTAAGGGAGAGGAGACAAAGGAGGGACCATTAGAAGGGTGGGTTGATTTGAAACTTGGAGGACAAAGAGAAAGAATAAAGAAGAGGTTTTAAGGAGGGGCATGACTTGGAGAGGTAGTAGGTAGAAGAAATTGGTTGTCTGAAGAAGGATATGACAAAAGGAGAGGAAGATAATATGATAGTGTATGTGGAAAATTCTAGAGATCTAAGGAGGAAGTTAGTTGAAACTCTTAATAATTTTAGTAAAGTATCAGGATATAAAACAACCCCATAAACTATTAGCATTTTATATATCACCAGCAAAGTCCTGCAAGAAGAGATAGAAATAGATACTCTACTCTGTTTAAAATAACCACATATACAGTGAAGTACCTGGGAGTATACCTGCCAAAACAAACCTACAAATTAAATTGGCATAATTATAAAATGCTTTTTTCCACAAATAAAGTCATAGCTAAATAATTGGAGAAATATTAATTCTTATGGTGTAAACCTTAAAATTTCTTAGACTTATAAATGTTGGAAATTTCACCATTGGGAAATTTCATACTTGAAAAATTTCCTACTGATAGTCTATTGGAATGTGAACCCCCCTTGGCATGGGAGGGTCCTTCTCCTCCCTACTTAAGATTACTTTAGGACAGAAACCTTTTGCTGAACAATGGAAAGGGCTTTGACCTATGCTTAAGCATAGAACAGGAAGTTCTTTGAGTCATGATTGATTTTAGAATTGATACAATAGAGATACTTGGAATGACAGAACCAGGTCTTGGAAAATACAATTTCCACTCTACTTAGAGTAACAGGATTTAGGAAGGGCTGCAGCAAAGGATCAAGATTTAATTATTTGAGAATATGACCTTCAACAGACATGTGCAAAGCCACAGACCTCTGGGCAGTCTTGGGTTAAGCTAGAGCCACCATTGACACAGGGAAGACATGGACAGTGATTGGTAGATGTGAGAACTGAGGGGAGGGAACTTAGATAGTTTCCTTAAAGATAGCAGGGTCTGAGGAGAAGAGGAGGAGGTCTTGCTCTGAGCGAGGTGGCTCTGAAGGTGGTTGGAGAGGTTTTGCTCTGAGAGGTGGTGCTCTGAGAAGCTTGCTCTGAAGGAAGCTGGAGGTGGAGGCCCCTGAGACTGTTTCTCCATTTTGGTCACGTGAGTGATAGGGACTGATCTCTTTTCTTTGTCTCAGCTATCTAAGGGCTTGGGCCTTTTGGCCCAGCCTAAACAGAGGGGGTATTTAAGCCCTATTCCCTTCTCTACCCTTTCTCTCTCTCTCTCTCTCAATCTCTCTCTCTCTCTCTCTCTCTCTCTCTCTCTCTCTCTCTCTCTCTCTCTAATACCTTTCTTCCTCCTGTTTGTAATTAAACTCCATAAAAGGTTGACTGCTGATTTGAGTTTTCATTTAGGAATTACATAGCTGAATTCCTTGGCGACCTTAAATTAATATATATCAGTCTTTTAAAGTGATTTCCATGTCACAATGGATGGGCAAAGCCATTTAATTATAATTAAATTGACTATTCTAACCTAAACTAATCTACTTATTCAATAGCATCCCACTCAAATTATCAAAAAAATATATTAAAGAGCAAGAAAAATAATAACAAAATTTATTTGGAGAGCAAAAGATGAAGAATATCAAAAGAATTAATGGGGGGGGAGAGTTATATGGCTCAGTGGATTGAGAACCAGGCCTAGAGATGTGAGGTCCTGGGTTCAAATCTGGCCTCAGATACTTCTCAGCTGTGTGACCCTGGGGAAGACACAACCCCCATTGCTTAGCCCTTACCACTCTTCTGCCTTGGAACTAATACACAGTATTGATTGCTAGATGGAAGGTAAGGGTTTAAAAAAAGAATTAATAAAAAAATGTAAAGGAAGGAGGTTTAGCAGTACTAGATTTTAAATTGCATTATAAAGCAGTAATTATTAAAACTATTTGGTACTGGCTCAGAAATAGAAAGGTAGATGAATAGAACAGAAAAGACATATAACAAACAGTACTAAGATTATAATGACCTTGTATTTGACAAAAATATAGATTGAGGCTGAGATAAAAAATCACTGTTTTGTAAAGATTGCTGGGACAACTAGAAAACAGTGTAGCAGAAACTAGGTATAGACCAATATATTACTCCATTCATTAAGATAAGATCAAAAGAGACATAAAAGGAAATTTAAGCAAATTAAAAGAACAGGAAACATATTTATCAGAATTATGGATAGGAGATGGATTAATGAGTAAATAAAAGATACAAAGCATTGTGAGAAATAAAATGGATAATTCTGAGTATTTTAAATTGAAAAGGTTTTGTATAAATAAAACAAATGTTGTCAAGATTAGGAGGAAAGCAGAAAATTGGGTAAAAATTTCAGTAGTCCTTTGGATAGAGGTCACATATCTAAAAGATGTAGAGAAGTTTGTCAAAGTTATAGGAATAAGAACCATCTTCCAATTAATTGATAAATGGACAAAAGATATAAACTAACAGTTTTCGGATAAAGAAGTCAAAGCCATATATAGATATATGAAGAAATGGTCTAAATCACTACTGATTAGGGAAATGAGAAACCTAAATAATTCTGAAGTATTGTCTTATATTCATCAAATTGACTAAAATGACAAAAGGGAAAAATGACAGATGTTGGAGGGGACGTGGAAAAGTGCGGACAGTAATGCACTGTTGGTGGAACTGTGAACAGATCCAACCATTTTGAAAATCAGTTTGTAATTATTCCCAGAGAGCTACAAAACTGCATAAACAGAGCCAGGTCTGTTTCCCAAGTAGGGAAAAAGGAAAATAATCTACATGTTCCAAAATATTTATAGCAGCTCTCTTTGCGGTGGTAGAGAACTGGCATGTTGGGAAATGGCTAAACAAATTGTGATATGTGGTTGTAATGGATTACTATTGCAACAAAAAAAATGATGAGCAGATTAATTAAAAAAAAACCCTTACTATCCATCTTAGAATAAATACTGTGTATTAGTTTCAAGGCAGATGAGTAGGAAGAACTAAGCAATGGGAATTAAATGACTTGTCCAGGGTCACATAACTAAGACCTATCTGAGGTCAGATTTGAATCCAGGACCAACTGTCTCTGGGCTTGGCTCTCAATCCACTGAATCATCTAGCTGCCCCCAAGCAGATTAATTTTCTGATAACCTTGGAAAGAATCACATGAGATAATGAAGAGTGAAATGAGTAGAACCAAGAGAATATTATATACAGATACTTATTGCATATTTTAAGAATAACTTGTGAATGTTCACTTCCAGAGGATGACCTGAGAAGTGGAAACAAGAAAGACATCTTACACACACACACACATACACATATCTGTTTGCTAGATGATGCCTTTTGTGGTATCGGAAGGAGAGTGAAAGGTTGAATAAAAATACATAAATAGGGGGCAGCTGGGTAGCTCAGTGGATTGAGAGCCAGGCCTAGAGAGGGAGGCCCTAGGTTAAAATCTGGCCTCAGACACTTCCCAGCTGTGTGACCCTGGGCAAGTCACTTAACCCCCATTGCCTAGCCCTTACCACTCTTCTACCTTACAACCAATACACAGTATTGACTCCAAGACAGAAGGTAAGGCTTTAAAAAAAATACATAAAGAAAAAAGAAAAAAAAAAACCCTAAAGAGGCCTTGCTTAAGAATTGCTTTCTTGTGTGGTCAAATCCCTATCATTATTGCTGGAACTCCCATTTTCTTAAACCTAAGAAGATCTTTTCTGATTTACCCAGTTCATGATTTTTGCTCCTAAATTGTCTTTTATCCATTTTGTATTTGCTTATCTGTGTGTATGCTGTGTATCTCCCTTCATCTTCCATCTCTCTTTTCCTTAGCTTGGTAGAATGTAAGCTCCTTGAGGGAAGATACTTTTTCATTCATTTCTTGTATGTCTGAGGTCTAACATAGTGTCTGTCACAGTGAAGATAATAAATGTTGAGTGAATGACTTAATCTTTCACTTTTCCTTTCACTTTCATGCATTTAGAGAGCCATTAGAGGACCATAAGGATAAAAGTGCTAGGATGGCTGGAAAATGACATGTTGAAACATGAGTTGTTTAGTGTCAGGTCTTCACAGGTTCTATCAAGTCCATGAATCATATAACATCTCAGTAGGGAGTATAAAGTGACTTAAAAAAGAGAGAACTATTTGTCAACTGACCAGGTCTAAAGAATTTTCAAGAGTTAAAGATTTATTGGCTGCCATTAGAAATTTGTAAAGGTCCATGCCACTATTACTAAATCTCTTCAATGACCTTCTCAATGATGGAAAAGATTTGGAAACGGAACAGGGGAAAAGGCAACATGGATTGAACGCCGTCATACCCTTTGAAAATTATTGGGAGAAAAAATATGAGCAGGTATTAAAGGATTTGGTCACCTAGCTTGAACCGGGAGATATAAGCAAGTCCTTTGTTACACAATGATACCAATCTAGAGAGTTTAAAACCAATTTTATAACAGAGATTGATGGATACTAGAAGCCTTTTTTTTTTTCCAGGAGAGGGCTTACTGACAGTGAGATATTACTCTCCACTAAATTAAGATTCTTGGCTTTGAAATGGAACTGTTATGTGTTCTGATGACTTCTAGATTGCTAGTATGGGAACCTGGAAGGATGGTTGGCACCTTAACAGAAATAAGAAAGTTGGGAAAAGGGGAGGATTTGGGGAGAAAAGAAAATGAATTGTTTTAGACTTGCTGAATTTGAGATACCTATGTAATATGCAGATAGATATACAGCCAAATAGAGATTAGAACTGTATATGCAGGGTTTTGGAGTCTTTTTCAGTCATGTACACATGTGAGTTGATGATGATTCTTATGAAGAGGCTATTGATTATGTTTCTAATGGAGAGAAAATTGAATGTTGGTAGCCTCTGTAGGATCATGGGAGTCAGATGAGATTGCTTCTATTTTAATGGGACTTTTGTAGAAATTGGGGGTACACAGAAGGTTTGACTCCAGAGGTGACCCTTTCTTGACAAATGCTGAAGTTGTTAAGGCAAGCACGGAACAGAAGTTAGCTAAAGGACCTGACTTCATAGCTGAAGATTGTGCTAAACATCCTGGGGAATTCACAGTCTCAAGAATGAGATGACAGGCCAGAAGAACTATCGATATTCAGCATTTATAACTGATAACAAGTCATTGAAGAAGAGCCAGGATTATGTGTGATTAGGCTGATTTGTTATACTGCAGGAGTAATGGGAGTGGAAATTATAAATATAAACTGGTGACATGGATTGATAGAATGTATGTAACATGTATGTTGTACTACATATTGCATGTAATCTCTGTATTTGGGCTTTTGTATGAAATCTTTATTTGATCTATATATTTAGTCACAAATATATATGACTGCCATTATACTGTGGGATGTATAAACATTGTGCTAGGTAATGCTTCTGCAGATGATCATTATGTTTGGTCTACTTTATGCAATAATGATTTGGATATTATGTTTTATGTACCTACATATTGTGTACAAAGGAATGACCAGAAGCAATGAAAAATTGAATTTTGAAGAAATGCTTCAGAAGAGCAGATGGAACCCCAGAGGACCTTGGGGGATGGGATGGAATTTTTCATTGCTTGTACACAATATGTACTGGGTATTTGAAATCATCACTGATGTCTTTTATATGCCAAATAACAAATGCAATGATATGCACAAGGGAATCATATCTGAGTGTATCTTACTGGAATGGAAAATCTCTTTAACTATGGAAAGAGTAATGATTTTATTACTGGCAAAAAGACACTTGTTCTACTCTCTCTTCCCAGTCTTGCTAAGTGAAGATCTTGAGTTGATTTACACAGATTCACCTGGTGACCAGAAACAGGAGAACTGAAAGGACAGTCAACTAATTTGAAGACTAGACTCAATTTAAAGAGTGGTAATTGAGGCAGATAAAAAAGCAGTACAAAGGCCAGCTCAGTGCCTAAGAATTTCTTTTATTGGCTGGCTGACTATAACTATGGATTTGAATTACAAAAGAACTAAAATAAACACTAGAGTTTAAAAGAACTGAAAGTTCTCTTTTCAACAGGGAAAAGGCTACATAGCAGCATCATTTTGGTGGAGAACCAGCATATGTCAGCAGCTGAGAATCTCCAGAATCTGCTCAGTGAAGATACTCCAGATGGCATTAGGTATTAGGTAGAAGAGAAGTATGTAGTGGCAGAGAAAGCAACTCATTGTCTGATAATGTCAATAGCCCAACATAGAGCACTGGCAGCTCTATGGAGGAGCAAGCAGTGACATTAGCAGAGGAGAGCTGTTCCAACTGTGGTGTCATCCTATTGTCCAACATGTTTTTGCTGCATGTTCTTTTGTGTGCCACTCTGGTCACATATTTTCTCTACATGTGTTCTCCCTACTACTATGAAGTGGCAATTTGGAGGACAGTATACATCCATGTGAAGGGAGGAAAATTTCCTTGTTATTTATTTTATTTTGTTTTTGATTCTTGTTTCTTTAAATTTTAAAATTGAAAAAAAAAACTTTGATTTTTGTTTTTAAAATAAGTTTTCTCTAAGATTGACAAAATGGGTATATCTGGATATTATTTTCTTTTCCCACCTGCCAATCTCATTTTCTTTATTTTACTGCACTTAGTTGTGGTCAATAGGCAGTGTGGTGTAGTGAATAGTGAGTAAACCCCAAAACCAGAAATATCTAGGCTCGGGTATTGCCTCCGAAATGTACTAACCGTATGACCCTGGGCAAATCATTTAACTTCTAAATGCTCTGTCTAGGCAATTTCCTAAGACTATATATAAATTGCAGAGAAGTTGCTGACCTACTTTTTTGGAGGTAGTTTCCTCATGTGGCTGATTATCCATGAAACCACAAATCCAGGTCCTATTATTTTTAAATTGTCAGGCATAATTAAACATCTTTTGCTTTGAACTATTTTCACTAGTTGATCTGGTAAAGGAAATGTTGGTAGGTTTATTAAGTGGATATTGCACCAAAGGGTACCTTGTACTTTGAAAGCTTTCTATGGGACTCATGATTGAAGAGGGCCTGGGCTACAATGCTCTATTGCTCAAAAATGTATTGTAATGATCAGATGGAACAATGAAAAAGTCTTTGCCAAAAATAAAGCCATATCCTAGTCTAAGACATTATTATCAACCTATTTTTTTCTGTACAAAAGTATGCATATGTAGCAATACTGTGAGTCTGTTTCTTATAACACTGATTCCCAGTTCTGACACTTGATATGTGTTCTTGTGTGACTCACATTAACTCAGTGTCTTCATTAAAAAAATGGAGATGACACTTGACTGTGTGCCCATATGCCTGGCACAGCAGGAAGACGATTAGGAAATAGTAATTCTATGGTAATAATGTTTTTCAGCCAAAATACGGAAGTAAGTGCTATTGTCAGCAGGGCACTGGTGACCAATTGCAAAATCACTGACCTGGTGCTGTGGAGATCCATGAGAATGACATACGAAGCATACAACAAGTGTTTTCATATAATTTATTTAAAATAGAACACATTTGGGGACTTTCCTTTTAATTTTAGCAGCATCAAACAACTCTCACCACTTGAGAGCAACATAAGCATAGCAGGGAATAAGTTTACCAGTATCACAAAACAACTTTAAAGACAAATAAATATCAGAATCACTAAAAGCTTCTATTTTTCACATTAAAAGAGCACAGTATCACATCAGTATTAAAATGCAATTACTTGGTTACTCAGTGAAGACAGAATACACTTAACAATTCAGGCTATTCAAGGAATTCACTCAGGAAATTCATAGCCTTCAGAGCACCAGTGCAAAAGTGCTAAAGGAAACTCAGAACACATTTTCTTCAATATAAGATATCAAGAATACAGCATGTGAATTTGGTCACAGTACTTTCAACAGAAAAGTCTAAGAAAGCAACTAGATTTCTCACCTGTTTTGAGACTAACAGAAGAAGGCTCTGAAAGGTTAAATCAACAGTTTTCAAATTTTGTCTTGTGAATGAACATAGCAATTGCTCATGTTAAGTCAGAGAGGAAAATTCTCTCATTCTCGCTTTTTCTTTTTTAAAGACATTAGAAAAACAAAGTAGGAGAAAGCCTCAAAAGAATAATCCATTCCTCAAAAAAGTGATGTAACAGTACGATGGTCAAGGGTACTCCCTAACTTTACCCAAACCCACTGGCTTGCTTTTGTCAGTATTTTGAAGGCTCCCTTTACTGCAGAAGCTGGTTACATTACAAAGCTAGATGACAAGTCAGCCAGCATCTTGATGTTTCATAAAGAGTTAATTTATCTTAGAAAGTACTACTTGAAACAGCTCAAGACATACTTAAAAGGGATAAGAAAGCAGCAACTCTTATTCCTTAATTAAAAACAAAACCACCAGACTAAATTCCAACAGGGTACCGAAGGACCTTAGTAGGTGGTTACAGGGTCGAATTTTCCAGGAGATTATAATCCTTTTACCTGTTAATGTTCCTCTTTTGCCCTGGTGCCTAATAGCATAGAAATCAGGTAGTTTAACAGGAAAACAGATTTTTACAGAACTTGGATTTAGAAACCAATGCAGATTTTGACTAGCATGTTTTTCCTGGAGTGACACTAGGGGAGATACACAGTAATTTTTGCTACTCTAACCACCATGCAAATCCATTTAAAGGGTAATTTATGCACAATATTCTTTTTCAGAAGCATTTATTCCTTTTTTAAATAAAAGGAAGTTTAAAGAAACAATAATGAAAATTTTAAACCACTGATTATAGGGTAATGTATTCAGAATGTGATTTCTTACATTTCAGGGTCCCGCAGCATGAGGTACACTACCCTGAATTTATACCGCTGCAACAACAGATTATTTCCTTAAAGGTCTTGCGCATCTCAAGACTCCGGAAAGCATAAATGAGGGGGTCAATGACTGAGTTGCACATGATAAGGACCAGGTAGGTATTGAAGTGGGAGGTATAACAAATGCAATGAGGATTAGTGGGACATGTGATGATGAGGATGAGATGGAGGAAGAAAGGTGCCCAGCAAAAAATGAATACCCCCAGTAGAATAGTGATGGTGACCGCCCCCTTCATGCAGGTATGTTGGTGCATCGCCCCATCCGCTGGTAGTGCTGCAATACGTTTGATGTGTAGCCGGGCAAACAGGAACATGTGCACATAGAGGGTGGCCATGAGGAGCAGCATGGCAAAAAACATAGTAACGAGACACACGATGACGGTCTTGCTCTCAGAGTAGACGATGAACATGATGCCACAGATGAAACAGCAGATCCAGATGGCCCCAATCAAGGTGATAGCTTTTTTCACTGTCATGATGCTGTGGTATCGCAGGGCATAGAAAATTGTGATGTACCTATCAATGGCAATGACCAAGAGATTGCAGATGGAGGCGACCAGAGAGATGCAGATCATGGAGTCAAAGACATTGTCCATATGTTGAATGAGTTGGTCATCAAAGCTCAAGTAGTCATTGGTGAGGAGGGCAATCATCACGGTCTCCAAGGCATTGGACACACTTACCAGCATGTCTGCCACTGCCAGACTGCAGAGGAAAAAGTACATAGGAGAGTGCAGATTTCCATTCTTCAACACGGCTAAGATGACAAGGATGTTTTCCAGGAGACTGATGATTCCCAGAGTTAGAAAGACCTCGGACTTGATGAAGACCTGCTCACAGAATCCAGGGCTGCTCTGGTTGCTAAAGAGGATAGTGGCATTGACTTCCTCTGTGCCTTTTGACAACAGATTCTGAGAAGAAAGCAGGGAGCCAGTAGCATTCATTGCCAACAAAGGAGAATGATTAGAGCTGGAGTACAGTGCACAGTCCAGGTGGCTTAGAAAACAAATCTCTCTCAGGATACCTTTTCCTTTCTTGGAGCTTATTGACAACAGTCTGGGTTTTATTCTTCTCTTCTGGAAAGAAAGTGCAGGGAAAGGTTAGTGCTGGGCTGAAGGGTAGAGAAGTTTGCTGTTGTTTCTTCTGTCTCTGCTCTCAGCTGAAGAAGCAGCAGTTGGCAGTCACTCTCTTCAATACTTAAATCAATTTACTCTCAGCTTCTCTTCAGTTCTCCAAATTGCTGTCATTGGTTATCCCAGTTACAACTGCTGGTTTCATGGTGAGAAAGGGGTCGTGGGCTCAGGAGAGTTTCATCCACAGCTCTGGTTTTCAGGACCGGGAAAGAACTCAATGGATTTATACTCAGTGACAAAAGAGAAACAACTCCTACTTAATCTTCCGCGCAGCAAAATGACCATTTAGAGAGCAGGTAGCTTTCTGACTGACAGCCCCAGCCAGCAGGTACCACATTCCCTAAGCCTACCCATCTGTTGAAAGATCTGAAATTATCTGGTGCCCTCTGCAGATCAGATGGGTAATCTGTTCTATTTGGGAATCAGACTATTTTCTTCAATAGCATTAAAGCTAACACATATTGCCCAGGCGATGAAATGCAGCTGGATGGACAGACTATTGTATTAGTCTGTCAATGTCTTGGACAGTCCTTGAAGATAAACAATGAGCTGAGTCAAAAATTATTCAGAAAGATGAGAGCCTGGTTTCTCAGGCTTATAACCTTGGAGTTAGCTTTGATTTTTCTGTTATTCCACACATTTCAGAGTGTCTGGCTCAGACCTCTACAGTATATCTGACATTCCCCCCCCCCCCCACCCCATCTCCATCACAGTCCATCATTACCATACTAGACCAAGTTCTTTTCATTTCTCATTCAGATTATTGCAATATAACCTCCTATATATTTGTTTCCAATCTAATCTCATTCCAATTCATCCTCTACTCTGCTTCTTCAGTAATCGTCCTAGTAAACTACTTAAATGCTATTTATTACTCCTTTAGTCCTGATCCTTTAAGGTTTCCCCATTGCCTATCAAATGGGAAAAAACACTGGATCTTGACTCTGCCATTCAAAGCCATCCATAATCTAGCTTTGTCTCAGTTTGCTAACTTTTTTTAGATTTTTCATTGAAAGTAAACAGTGGACTCTCCTAATCCCCAAATGATTTATTAGTGACTTAAAATTCAGATGTTGCTCACTTGTCAATAATCACTGCATATTGGAAAGCTACCAATATTACAATAACACGCAAATATCATAGAAAATCATAGACCTCTCACATAACACTAAAGTTTAAAACCTAGAGGGATAGCATGGATTTGGACACAGCTTCAGGAATGTGTGACAAAGGTTGACAGCTCCATTCTTCCCCTAGTCACTAAAATATATCTATTAAAATATTAACATTTAAAACTTTTATTTTCATTGTCATGCAGAACACACTTGGTTATTGTTGTAAGAGAAAACTCATGCAAAATCAATACCCCAAAATAAAACCATAAATATACTGATGTGAAAGATTACTCCAACAATTCTTTCTCGGAAACAATTCTTTCTCTGGAGGTGGATAACATTCCCCATCACAAGTCCTTCAGTATTGCCTCATATCATTGCATTGCTGAGAGTAGCCAAGTTTTCACAGATAATCATTGTACAATATTGCTGTGATTTTGTAAACTATTCCCCCAATTTTGCTTATTTTACTTTGCATTAGTTCCTGCAGATTTTTCCAGCTTTTAAAAAAATCATCTTGGTAGTCATTTCTTATAGCACAATCGTATTCTTTCATCAACAAGTATGACAATTTGTTCATCCATTCCCTAATTGATGGGTATCCCCTTAATTTCCAATTCTTTGCCACTACAAAAAGAGCTTCTATAAATACTTTTGTACAAGTAGGTCCATTCCTTTTTTAAATTATCTCTTTGGGTTACAGATCCAGTCAAAAGATATGCACAGTTTTATACTCCTTCGGGCATAGTTCCAAATTGCCCTCCCAAATAGTTGGATCAGTTCACAACTCCAGTGTTGTTTTAACTTGCATTTCTCTAATAAAGAGTAATTTAGATTATAGATAAATTTAGATAAATTAATTAGTAATTTTTTCATATGATTATTGATGGCTTGATTTCTTCATCTGAAAATTTCTTGTTCATAACCTTTGATTATTTATCATTTGGGGAATAGTTTGTTCTTATATATTTGCCTTAATTCTCTATAAATCTGAGAAATTAGAGCTTTATTAGAGACAGTTGATATAAAAATGTTTCATAGTTTGTTTTTTCCCTTTTAATCTTGGTTAGTTTTGTTTGTACAAAAGCTTTTAAATTTAATATAACTAAAATTATTCATTTTACATCTTATAATACTATCTCTCATTTGGTCATAATTCTTCCCTTCTCCAAATCTTTACCAGGTAAAGTATTCTGTGTCCCCCTATTTTAGTTATGGTATCTCTCTTAATATCTAATTCATATTTCCATTTTGACCTTATCTTGGTATAGGCTGTGAGATACTGGTCTATACATCACTTTTGCTATACTATTTTCTAATTTTCTCAACATTTTTGGTTAAAGAGTGAGTTCTTATTCTAAAAGCTGGGATATTTGGGTTTATAAAATACTGTTAATGCCATTTACTCCTGTATATTGTGTATCTAATCTGCTCTGTTGATCTACCATTCTATTTCTTAACTAGTACCAGATTATTTTGATGATTGCTGCTTTATTAGTACAGTTTGAGATCAAGTATTACAGGGCCACCTTCCTTCAATTTTTTTTCCATTAGTTCCCTTGATATTCTTGGCCCAGATGAATTTTGTTATTATTTTATCTAGTTCTATAAAATAATTACTTGGAAGTTTGATTAGTATGGCATTAAATAAATAAATTTATTTAGGTAGAATTGTCATTTTCATTATATTAGCTCAGCCTACCCATGAGCAATTAATATTTTTCAAATTGTTTAGATCTGACTTTATTTGCGTGAAAAGTATTTTTTGTGTTCATATAATTCCTGTGTTTGTCTTGGCAAGTAGATTTCAGGCATTTTATATTGTTTAGGGTGATTTTAAATGGGATTCCTCTTTCTAACTCTTGTTCCTTTGAATGACTGAATCAGTGTACAACTCCCCCAAAAGTGCATTCATGCCTCAATTTTCCCAAATGATCTCCAAGTTTTGTCATTTTCCTTTTCTGTCATAATAGCCAATCTGATAGATATAGGGTGGTACCTCAGAGTTGTCTTAATTTGCATTTTTAGTTAATGTGATTTAGAGCAATTTTTTTTGCATGTCTAAAGAAAACTTTACTTTGAAAACTGCCTGTTTATATCCTTTGACCATTTATCAGTTGGGTCAATGACTTGTATTCTCATATATTTGATATTTCTCTATGTATTTGAGAAATGAGGTTCTTATTAGAGAGATGTAAAAAGCAATTGCACCATTATGATTTCTCTGTGTTATTCTCCATCCTATTTCCTCCTGTTTAGTTTTTGACCACTACCTCTCCCAATTTGTCCTCTTTTTTATGGGCCTCACCCCTTTTTCTTATCTCCTTCCCCTCCTACTTTCCTATGGAGTAAGATAGAATTTTATACCCTATTGATTATACATATTCTTGCCTCACTGTGTCAATTTTGATGAGAGTAAGGTTTATATATTCTCCTCCCCAACTCTCCCATCTTCCCCTCCACTGCAAAGGCCCTCTCTTGCCTCTTTTATGTGAGATAATTTGCTAATTTGCTCCCTTCTATTTTTCTTCTCCCTCCTATTTTTTCTACATATCCTCTGTCTATATTTTTCTAGCTGCCCTAATAATGATAAAGTTCTTTGTACTTACAAGAATCTTCTTCCCATGTAGGGATATACACAGTTTAACCTTATTGAACAGCTTTTTGTATCTTTCCTGTTTACCTTTTTATATTTTCTTTTGAGTCTTGTATTTGGGAGTTAAATTTTCCATTCAGTTCTTATCTTTCCATCAGGAATATTTGAAAGTCCTCTATTTCATTAAATACCCATTCCCCCCCCCCAAAGAATTATGCTCAGTTTTGCTGGGTAAGTGATTTTTGGTTGAAGTCCTAGCTCCTTTGCTCTTTGGAGTATCATATTCCAGGCCCTTGAATTCTTTAATGTAGAAGCTGCTAAATCTGTGTTATTGTGACTGTGGCTCCACGAAATTTTAATTGTTTCCTTTTGGCTGCCTATATTATTTTCTCCTTGGCCTAGAAGTTTTGGAATTTGATGATATTATTCCTGGGAATTATTCTTTGGGGATATCTTTCAGGAAGTAATTGTTGGATTCTTTTAATTTCTGTTTTTTCCTCTGGTTCTAGAATAGTTTTCCTTGATAATTTCTTGAAAGATAATGCCAAGCTCTATTTTTGATTGTGGCTTTCAGGAAATCCAAAAATTCTTAGATGATCTCTCTCCTGGATTTATTTTTTAAGTGTTGTTATTCTAATGAGCTATTTAATATTTTCTTCTATTTTTCTTTCTATTTTTTTCCTTGACATCTCATGGAGTCATTAACTTCGTGTGCACAGTTCTAATTTTTAAGATATAATTTTCATGAACAAGCTTTTGTACCTTTTTTCCCATTTGGTCGATTCTACTTTGTAAAGAATTTTTTTTTCCTCAGTGAATTTGTCTACCTATGTTTCCATATGGCCAATTCTGCCTTTAATGAAGTCCTTCTCTTCAGTACATTTTTGGGCCTCTTTTACCAATTGGTAAATTGGTACTATTTCAGATTATTTTGTTTTGAAAAAATATTAATTTCATCAATTTTTTGTGCTTCTTTTACCAAGCTATGGACTCTTAAAAATAATTTTTCTGTGTCACTCTCATTTCTTTCCCCAATTTTTCTTCTACTCTTGTTTGATTAAAAAAATTCTATTTTGAGCTCCTCTATAGAGCAAATCTTATTTTTCTTGGAGGCTTTGGATGTAGCAGTATTGACTTGGTCTTCCCTGTCACCAAAATAACTTTCTATGTTGAGTTTCTTTTTTTGTTCTTGCTCATTTTCCAGCCTTTTCCTTTTCTTTTAATTAAAAAATTGTTAGCTTTGGGCTTTGTAACTGTGGTGAAAGTTCTAAGCTTCAAGTTCTTTCTGCAGCTGCCTTCAGAGGTAACTCTGGGGATCTATTTGCTTTCATTTCTTCCAAGATGATATGATTTAAAGAAAACTGTGTTTAATACTCTTTTGGCCTGTTCTCTGGTCTGTGAGTAAGCACAAGCACTCTTTTATCACTTGTAACTGTGACCAGGGTCCCCTGATCCCCTATGGCTGCATGTTCTGGTGTGTGCTAGTGTTCCTTCTCATCCTGAATCCTCACCCCAAAACTGCTAGCTGGATCTATATATGGGTGATCCAATAAGAATTTGTGCCCAGAGTCAGTAAAGGGACCCCTCAAATCTCCTGAGCAATTGTCTGATCCTCCTTCCATTTGTGGCTGAGAGCTCTGGAAGCTTTTGCTAATGATTCAATTGTACCCAGGGCCTGTTGCCATAGTGGGGCCTGCCCTGGCATGCTGCTTTTCACTCAACCTCCACTGCAGTATACCAGATCCCTTATGCTGGTCTTCTAAGTTGTTTTGGGCTGAAAAAATTGTAGCACCTCATCTTTTTTTTTGTGGGTTATGCTGCTTTAGAATTCATTCATAGGCATTATATCACAGTTTTTTTTTTTTTGAGGATAAATTTGGTAGAAATCAGATGAGCTCAGGTACCTTCTCCACTATCTTGGCTCTGCCTCTATATAGTAGCTCTTTTTTTGGTGGCAAAGAATTGCAAATTAAGGGGATGCCCATCGATTATGGAATGGTTGAGCAAGTTGTGATATATGACTGTGATGGAATACTATAGTGTTTTAAGAAATGATAAAGATAATGTTTTCAGAAAATAACCTGGGAAGACTTATCATAACTGATACAAAGTGAAATGAGCAGAAGCAGAACATTATATATGGTAACATCAATATTTTTATGATGATCAACTTTAAATGATTTAGCTACTTAGCAATTCTTATCATACAGTGACCCAAGGCAATTCCAAAGGACTTATGATCTTCAGAGAAAGAACTGATAGAATCTGAGTGCATATTGAAACAGATTTTTGCTTCTTTTTTTGCAACATAGCTTATATGGAAATATATTTTGCATGATTCACATGCATAATAGATATATTTGTTACCTTTTCAATGGTTAGGCACAGATTGGGAGGGAAGGAGAGAATTAGGAATTTAAAATGTTAAAAATAAATAAGCAACAAAATGTAAAAAGCAAAAAGCAAAAAAAAAAGAGATGTTCATAGCAGCATTCACTGGGCTTGTAGTATGCTTTTTCCTTTCATCAGAGACATTTTAAAAAGGAATCTGATGTTCTAAGATATTGTTAATACCAATTGGACACAAAAGCAGTTAGAATGTGTGGTCTAAATTACAACAAATATTTCCCAATGATTAATTATCATTGAGAAGCACTGAAATCTTTATTCATGATTTCTTTATGTCTCCCTTTCCATGTGTATTTGGGGAAAGTCATGACTCAGAATGGGTGATTTGAAAAGAGTTATGCTTACTTGTCAGAAATTTTCCAATAAGCCTGAGCATTCTATGTCCAAATTACCATCCTAAAGTGGTTCTCACAGAATGAAATTTAGCCACCTGGATATTTCTGTTGTCAACAATGGGCAAAAAATAACTAGTCTTCTTAAAGTGCTTGGGTAGTGGTATGACCCTGTAGACCAAATATTTGAAAGGATCACAGGATGCAGAAATGTCAAACTGGCTGACATTTCAAAAGCAGGCAAACAGGTAGGGATCATAACAAGTGGAAAGCAGATAATAGAAGTAAAGTCAATCTGGGTCAAGTCCAAAGAATGGGGTAGGGATGACCCAGGGCCCAGAGTCACTACAACAGTATTTATACTATGTACTTGTACTATTAAAGCAAGGCAGGTGTACAATAGCTTTCATTTAAATTGTTCTTGGATTTGCCATGCACTTTAAAAATATTATTTTATTTTATTCTTCCAACAACCCTATGAGGCAGATCCTATGATCAGGCCATTTTACAGATGAAGAAATCAAGCTCCAGAGAAATCAAGGGATTGTTATATGATTACATATGTGTAGAAAGTATCAAAGGTATCATATGAATCTCTTGTCTAACACACTTTCCACTATACATGTAGACATATGGCATTATCCTAGTGTGCATATACAGGCTTAACAAAGAATTATAGAATCTTTGGATCTATGAATTGGAAGGGAGCTTAAATGTCATATAGTTCAATCTACTTATTTTACAAATGAGGACACTGAAACCAAAAAGGGGAAGGAACATGTTCTGGATCACCCAATAAATTGGAATAAGAAGACCTAATCTCTGGTGGCTCTTGAGGTCAGTAGCTCTTTCCATTTATACCCTAAAGTCTTTAATTAGCATTTCTCTTTCCCTTTTCTTTCTTTTTAATGGTTACCTCCTTTTTTTAGCGAAAGAGTACTTTCCATTAGGAGCCTTACCTCCTAATGGTCCCCTGGCATGGCACTCCTGCTTTGGACCTTTTTCTTTTTTCTTTCTTTTGACAAAAATTATAGGATCTGGGTTCTTATGCTTAAAGTCCTTGCCACAGATTTCTAATTTATTAAGTCAATTTCCTTTAGCTGGATGTTGGTGCATATCATGCTCTAAATTTTTTAGCCACTGCCCTATAGTCTTCTAAAAATATTTTTATTTAGCTTTTGTTTTTGTATTACTTGGATTGATTTCTCTTTTTCTGTCTCCATTCTAAGAAAGCCATACCATATAATACAGAACTTAAAGAAAAGAAAAAAAGATAAAGATGAAGAATTTTTATTAAAAAAAAACCTGATTAACTTCTTGGAAAAAAATCTGTTATTATATGCAGTGTTCTTCATCTATAATCCCTGACCTCAGTAAAGAAGCACAGAAAAGTGTCTTTTCATGTTTCCACTTTCAGACCAGTCTTGTTCTTTATAATTTTGCAACATCCTGTTTCCATTGTTTTGTGGTTATTGTTTCAATTTGCATTGTTGGTGTTATTGTGTAGTGTTTTCTTGGCTCTCTTACTTTCTTTTCTTTTCTTATTTCTCTATACTATCTCACTTTGTAATCTTATCAGGTCTCATTGGTTCCCTTATCTTCTCTATGCAGAAGATTCTGAGATCTATTTATCTAGCCCTCACCTCTCTTTAACAGTCTTTCATCGCCAATTACCTATTAGCACTTTGAAATGGATGTTTCATAGACATCTCAAACTCAATACAATGTGTCCAAAAAAAAAGAACTTATCTTTCCCTGTAGACCCTTCCCTACCTTCAAAGTTCTCTATCTTTCTAGTCATCCAGGTTCATTACTTGAGGTATTGCCTTCTACTTATTCCATTCAAACTTATTCCATGTATCCAATCTGTTACCATGTTTTGTTTCTACTTTTAAAATATCTCTCCTCTATGCCCCCTTCTTGGGGGGAAGCAGGGAACTCATGAAGTGGAGTCGGTTTTGGACTATTATCTGGGGGTTGGTTTCCTTGCCTAAAGTTTATCCCTATTCCAATCCATCTCCCACTCAGCTGCCAAAAGTGCAGATCTGACCCACCATTCTACTCAATAGATTCTAGTCATTCTTTTACCTCTAGGATCAAATCTGAATCTTGCTTGACTTTTCAAGCCCTTCATATCTTGGCCCCTTCCTACCTTTCCAGTCTTTTTATACTCCACTCCATGTACTCTGCATTCCACTGTAATTGGCTTTCTTGCTGTTCTGTGAACAGATTTCATAATTAGGATGAGGTAGGCATCCCATCCTTACACCTACTTCCTTATTTATTTGATTACTTTGCTTTATTTTCTGACTATATTCTAGCATAATGAAAAAGGGACTATTTGATTTGTTTTATTCTTAAAGAAAAAGAAATCTGTCATTAGGTACAAACTTGCAGAACTGGTTTTTATAAAATATCCATAGCTATTTACTTTCTCTTCCTTGGGCTACACTTCCTACAGAGGGATGAGATTGTATCATATTTAGAGTGATAACTATCTTTTTCACTTGTTTCTAATAAAGTCATACATAAGTCCCCTACTTAGGAAGCTATATTATATAATCCTGTCCCAAACTCCTTTTTCTCTCCAGTTTCTCAGGATTGTATACACTAATTTGGATGTTGAATGAGTCCTTAAATTCCCTTCCCTGCTCTTTACCCCGACCTCATTAAAGCCTTCTCACCTTTCATCCCTGATGTTGCTCCCTTATGTCTTTAACTGTGGAAATATGCTATTATATTCACTGAAACTTTGAGATTTATTGCTCTAAGCAGAGATTGAATTCCTGAACTGTACAACCATGAGAAATAAACTGAATAACCTGTTTGCTAACCAGAATATAGTCCTGTTTCTTCCATATTTCATTTGGGAAGATCTGCTTCCTACCCTACATCAAGGCATCTCAGAAAAAGAAAATACCTTGTTACCATGATTCAAAAGGTAAATGAACAGTACTTTCCTCCAATCTGGCATATTCTGTATATATAATTATTTATACAACTATATCTCCATCCAAGTTTTTGATAAAACTGTTGAAAAGGTCAGGGTCAAGGAGAGAGATTTGTGTCACTTTACTCAAGACACTCCTTCAAGCTATCACTGAATGACATGAACAAGATGGAGAAATATGGCCTGTGCTTTGAGTCTGGTCAGTCATCATCTACATTGTCATCCATGCTGCCTCTTTATACATTGTTTATATTGATTTATATTCATATCTATGCTCAGCCTTACTGAGATTTTCATGCATTGTTATGATCCCACTTTGCTAAGGAGGTAGACTAGTTGTTTCTTCTCAAATACTCAGTAAATCATTACCTAAATGGTAGCATATTTAAAATAAGTCTAGAGATAGTGGATTCTCTGGAGCTGAAATAATAGAGGAAAAACACTTTCAGCCAGGCTACTTTTATTTTGGGTTCACAAAAGGCTTCATTTTCTATGCTGTTTCCTTTGATCTGAAGAAGGGGAAGTAATTTCCTTCCTTCTTCCCTTTTCTTTTTGATTCATTATGAAAGTTTCAAGAACATTCAGGACAACTGAACCACTCTCCATAAGCCATCCTCTTAAATGCTCAGATTTCAAAGAGTTCATGATAAGAGTGAGTTCTCCCATGCAGCTCATTTTCTGAACACTTCAATGGAGAAACATGACAAAATATTTTTTCACAAATTCGTTTAAAAATCTTTTCCTTGGGGGCAGCTGGATAGCTCAGTGGATTGAGATCCAGGCCTAGAGAGGGAGATCCTAGATTCAAATCTGGCCTCAGACACTTCCCAGCTGTGTGACCCTGGGGAAGTCACTTGACCCCCATTGCCTATCCCTTACCACTCTTCTGCTTTGGAACCAATACACAGTATTGATTCCAAGACGGAAGGTAAGGGTTTAAAAAAATCTTTTCCTTTCCATTAATTAATTTGTGGGTTACATTAAAATCCCTGGGTATCTCTTTCCTTTCTCTGCACTATAGAAGGCATCATTTGTCAAAAAACATGTGACTATAAATTATGTCTTGTTTATTTCTATTCATCAAATCTTTTTCTGGAGGCAAGCATTCACAAGTTATACTTCAAACATTATTTCTGTAGCTGTATTTAATGTTCTCTTGTTTCTACTTGTTTTGCTTTTCATAATTTCATTTAAAAGTCTTTTTACATATAGTCTGGAGGAACCTTTTTTGGGGGAAGTTGGTACCAAAACCCACTTGCTCATCCCCTTCTTTTGACTGATTTAATCACCAAGTTGAGTAATTCAGCATTTTACTTAGCAGAATTGTATCAGAATTGCACATTCTTCATGAGACTCTGTTATCATATTCCAATGTCACCTTTTGCTCTCCCATTATTTCTGTTGTTTTTTCTTCTTTGTTCACTAGTGATCCAATGAGATAATATATGCATGTACTTTTAAAACTTTAAAACACTATATAAATATCTGCTTATATTGTTATTAGTAGTCAGGCAACCAATAATTATCTACTGAGTATTTACTCTCTATGTAGTTCTGGTAGGCACCAAAGTCATATAAAATTTTTTCCTGCATGCAAGGGACTTACAATCTACCTGGAAGTATGAGATTAATATCCACAAAAACAGCCAAAAGCAGTACAAAGAAATGTGTGTGCATGAATAGAGACACATAATTGGTATCATTAGTAAGTTAAGTGTTGTATTCAGTGAAGAAAGCCCTCAGGTGTTAGGAACACAGTATCCCAAAGTAGATGTGACATCGTCCTTCACAGACCCAAAAATTCTAGGAAAAACAATTCAGGAAGGAATAGAAAGGAAAGTGTATTCATTTTCTCATTAGGTTTTCTGAGGGACTTGAGTGCTTCCCTAGTCTCCTTTCCTCTCCATCCCTTCTCCTTCAATTTATTTGAGCTTGGTATTTGCCTCCATGGTTGAATTAAGTGTTCACATTCTCCAAGTCTTTAATTTTCCAACTTAGAAGAAAAATACATTCCTCCAGAGAAGAAAACAACAGAATGACATGATTGCTTTGTGCTTTACTCATGGGAGAACTGAGCAGTCCCTCTGTATGTTACCTGGGCAGAGATAGAGCCTTTTCTTCTACTATTGGATGACACAAGTGGCCTTGATTAGAGAATATTTTCTACCACCTGCAGGATCTCTCACCCAATTTGCTCCAAGGGAAGCAAGCACTTCAATACATGCTGTCTCCAACCCATGCTTTTCTATTTTCTCTCAGCAAGAGACCTCAAGATGTGATTGACAATTGATGCAGCTGCCTGACTCCTCTTTATTTCTGAGGGGGACAAAATTTAGGTTGTTTGGAAATGTCTAGAAAAAACATTCTCTTCTTTTCTATTACTTTCAGATAGACTCTCTGATTCTGAATGTGACATCTCCTTTTTACTCTGTCTTAAGCTTTGGACAGATAGCTGATTAGTTAGGTCTTAAGGGGTGACTGGGGCTGCAGAATTTAATTCAGGAGTTAGCTATGAGATTCTGGGATGGTCCCAAAGAATGAGAGGTAATTGGTCTGAGAGTTATAGTGGTAAACACTTAGATGTTTTACATTTTCTTGATTGTTACATTATCTTTCAGTTAATGATTGCTATTAAGAACATTCTGGGTGCTTAAGGAACATTGGATGATGATGGTTGCTACTCAGTGATATATGAGTTTGGTATATTTTGCTTTGCAGATATAAGTCATACATGGGAGGTACCTCCTTTCTTCCAGGATTGCTTTTTCTTTTGGATATGGCATTAAGAACCCCTTCCGAGTCTTTCATGGACCAACCAATTTTGACCATGAAAATTGTGCCATTTTGCAGAATTCTTAAAAGGAAGGAACATTAGTTTTCAAAAACAGATAATAATAATACAGTACAAACCAATGGAATATAGAATAGAATTAAATGCACCAAGGACACTTATCTTAACTCTTTTGCTGCTCCAACCTTTTCTTCCTGAATGAGAACAAGACATAATAGCATTTGATTTTACATTTTAAATCATAGTAACAGCTTGTTTTCTTTGATAGGGATGCCTTATAAGAGAAGGAAGGTCAGCCACTGAGAAAAGGAACAGGTATCTTTGACTGGTGACTTTTGGTCACTATTTGTGCTGTGTTGTTGAGATGTCAATGGCAGAGTGAAGCTGGATTGGGACAATTCTTTCTAATTATGTATTTGTCACTTGTCTCATGATTGGTGATCTGGCCTTCACTTAGGGAAGTTATTGTTACTAGCTCAGAAGCTCTAGGTCATGCATATGTCTCTCTTGATGACTGAGCATGAGTCACCTAGCTCCATCAGTGTGGTAGCTGGGAATTCAAGTAGTGGAAAGATGAGACCTTGGGACTTAAGAACCTATGGTGCTGGTGGTGGGCAGAAAGGACCCAATACGTTGTACTGGTGGATAAAGGCAGAGATACCCATGGCTTTGCCTCTGTGAGCAAGAAGACTATGAAGGCATCTAGGTAGTACAGTAGAGAGAGTGCTAGATCCAGCATCAGGAAGATCTGAGTTCAAATGTGGTCTCAGAGATTGCATGACTCTGGGCAGGCTTCAGTTTTCTCATCCAAAGAATATAAAGAATATAATAACCCCTATATCCTGAGGTTGTTGTGAGAATTAAAACAAATAATATTTGTATCACATTGCCTGGCATATGGCAGGCAGAAAACAAATGTTTATTTCTTTCTCTTCCCTTCCATCCCTAGTAAAAGATATGGGATTGAGTTCCAAAGTCAGTCATTCCAGGTGTCAGAGAATTGGTAGGGTATAAAGTCAGGCCTTTAAAGTATCCAACCTGTATCTCTGCAGCATGTAGGATGATTGACTCACTGATTATCACTGCCCTCCTCTCCCCCCCAAAGAGATGAAGGTAGGAGAGTTTGAAGGTAGAGAGTTCCGTAGTGGTTGGGGGAGGGTGGCCTTGGGCTAGCTGAGGGCCATAAGCCCTAGGATAAAGCCCTAGTTGCCTCATAAGAGATGTACTCAGTCTGTCTAGTGATCAAATGTAAACACTCCCACCCCAATTTCTTTGACATGTACTAAGCAGCTTCCTGCAATTAAGTGGAGCAGATAGTCCAAGTATTATTGTGTGAGGACATATACTCAGAGAAATAAAGATACTTTCCAAGAGTCACACAGCTGATGTGTCTCAGAGTAGGAATTTGAAACTTCGACTTTAATTGGAATAGGGCCATGGCCTTACCATACTCTTTCCAGTTGAATCAAGAACTCAGGATGCTTTAGGAATATAATGATTTAATGAATTCAGCGTGTCTATCTCAGAGATCATCAATCATTCAATGAATTAAGTGTCTGCTATTTTATTTGATGAATTTTGAGATTATAGAGACAAAAAGCAAGAGACCCAGTCTTCAAGGAATTTACATTCTAATGAGGGAGACAAAACACAAAACAAATACAAACCATAAATAAAACAGAAACAACAACATTATCAGTTTAGTCACTACTACCTTTTGGTATTAAGAAAAGGTTCATTTAGAAGGTAGTATGTGAACAGAATGCAGCCAGTAAGCAGAGTGGCTAGAAGTAAGGAAAACCCGTCTTCCTGAGCCCAAATCTGCTTTGTAGTTTTGATCCAGGGCAAGACACTTAACCTTGTTTGCTTCAGTTTCCTCATCTATAAAATGAACTGGAGAAGGAAATGGCAAACCATTCTAGTGTCTTTGCCAAGAAACCCCCAAACAGGGTCATGAAGAGTCTGAAAAATAAGACCAACAAGGAGAACAAACTTGAACAGAGAAGAGAAAGAAATCAGGGTTTCTAAAAGGCAGAGGTCATGAGAAAGTACATTGCGGGCAATGGGGACAGAGTGAAAAAACAGAGTTGGCAGATAAAGAGACGTGTACAAGTAATAGCAAGACTATTGGTCTTAAAATAGAATGCATGGAGGCAAGCAATATGAAATGAGGATGGAAGGGTAAGATAGAGATCGATAATTTTTTTCCTCTTTTAAAATTTTTAAAAATTTGTTTTAAAATATTTCATTTTCTCAATGACATGTAATAGCAATTTTCAACATATATTTTCTAAAATTATAAGACAGATGGGGACATGTTATGAAGTGCTTTAGGTGCCAAACAGAGGATTTTATATTTGACCCTAGAGATAATAAGAAGGAACTGAAATGTATTGAGTAGGAAGGTCACATGGTAAGATTTGTATTTTAGAAAAGTAATTTCGATATCTGTGTGGAAGATGAGTTGGGGTGGGGAGAGATGAGAGAGGAGACTATTGCAGTAGTCAAGGCATAAAGTGATCTGGGACTTGCAGTGAGATGTAGGCTATGTGACTAGTCAGGATGGTATAGGGATGAAAATTATTATGGAGGTAGAAATGATTAGCTTCAACAATGGATTAGATATTTTAATAGTGGGATAGATAGAAGGAGCTTTAAAATGCTAGGAATAGGAAATTAGCTCCTGGAGGGGACTGATTATTGTGTAGCCACTTCCTTCTTCCTCCACTAAGGATGATAATCTTAATGAAGTCTGAATCTGCTCAAAAGTGAGTCAACCCCTCCCAACTTTCTTCTTTGACTTTGAAATCCTCCCTCCTATTATAAAACTTAGAGACAGTCTTCTGTATACTAAATGGATAATTTATTTTTTTGGGAAAGAAAAATAGGGAGAGAGAGGGTTAGAGGGAAGAGATGGGAGGTCCCTTAATGCCTTTTCCCTATCAACTGCTGAAGGCTTTTTATCACAAAATCTCTTCAGAGAAATGGTTTGACTTTCCCCTAAAAAAAAGTGAATTTAAATCAGCAGAGGTCTTCAGTGGGCAAGAACTTCTTAGGCTTAGCGAGGTAGAAAGGGTATTGGAAAGCAACTCTCCTCCTTAGCTCTTGTCAGAGTCTCTGGTGAGAGTCAGTGAGTGAGTGAATGAGTGACCAGACTTAGCTCTGGTCAACAGTTTTTCTCCTCCTTTGAATCTTCCAATAGAATTCTCAAATTCTCCCTTCCTCCACTGGTTGAATGTTCCAATCTGCCTCTCCTGGTTCCATCTTCATTAAATTTCAAGTTTTACTCTGTTTTTGGCCATTCCTCCTAGATTACAATATGTAGTTTTAAGAACAAAGAAAAATTGAGGATGATGCTGAGGCATAACCTCAGGTGACTAGAAAAGTGGTGATGACAAATAGAAATAGGAAAGTTTTGAAGAGTGGGTTTTGTGGAGAAAAAGCATAAATTCAATTTAGATATATAAATCTGAGAGGCTTTTTGGACTTTGATTTTGAAGTATCCAATAGGCAGTTCATATGTGACTATTGAAATTGAGGCTAGTAAATCATGAGTTTCCTCTTCTCCCCTCCTCTTCATCTCATAATCCTGTGACATCATCCTTTATTATTTACTCCTTTATTCAAGTCTTTAATGAAGTGGCCTTTACCAAGATCATCCCCTGATCATATTCTTCCAGCCTATAGGGCAGACTAGGTTGGTTATATAAATCTGGGAGTCACCTGCCAAGATAATTGAGCCCAGGGGAACTGATAAGATCAAGTGAGGAAGAGGCCCTGGCAGAGCCTAAATTGAGAGAGGATGAGAAGGAGCAATCAGTTAGGTGCGAAGAGAACCAAGAAAGACCAATGTTACAAAGATCCAGACAGGGAAATCTTTAGAAGGAAAGAATTCTTAATAGTTTGAAATACTGTAAAGAGATCCAAAAAATGTAGATTGAGGAAAGGTCATTTGATTTGTCAATTAAGAAATGATACATAAATTTGGAAAGAGCAATTTCAGTTGAGTGATGAGGACACATGCCAGATTGAAGAGGCTTGGAATAGAGTGAAGGAAGAAATGAAGATACTGAATATAAACATTTTTCAAGTGATAGACTGAGAAAGGGAAAAACAATATTTGGGATAATTATGTATGGGGATATTAGCATGTAGTAAAAATTATATGAGGAAGAGAGAGACTTAGTATTGTTTTTTATGAGGAAAGAGGAAGAGAAAGAGAGAGAAAGAGAGAGAGAGAGACATACATCCAGACATAGAGAGGGACAGACAGAGACAAGAGAGATAAATTCAAAGACAGAGACAGGGAGCAGGGAGATACAGTGCAGTCAATCTACTGTATAATATGGAAAAGGATGGAATCAGGGATTGGTTTTCATAAAGAGAAGGATGATTTCATCAGAGTTGAATAAAGGAGGAGACCATGAGAGTGATGTTAAGGGATTATGATATGATGAAGAGGGTAGAGAAAACTCATGGTTTAATGACCTCAATTTCATCAAATTATTGATAGTATGGGAGACTTGAGCAGAGAAGAGATATTTTGGAACAGCTACTGTGGTGAGGAGATTAATTAGGAGTAAACTCATTGTCTTGCTTCAGTGAGGCCCAGGTGAGACTAAATAACAAAAAATTTTCAGGGGACTTAGCATAGTTTCATGATTTTCTCCAGTTCAATTTAAAACCATGAATAGGAGTGAAGGAAGAAAATGGTGGGAATAAACTAGTATCATCAGGATTTGGCAAAGCATTAATGGTGGTAGGACAAGTGAGTAAGGGATTTGACAACAGAGGATAGGGCAGAGTCGAAATGGTTAGCTAAGAGCAGATATTGGGAAGGTAGGAGAATGTAGTGTGAAAGGAAATTTAAATTGCCTTTGTTCTTTTTAACTTAATCAATCAAAGACTTGGACTTCCCCTCCCTCTGTTTTAATTTAATTAATCAGGGACCTGGTGGTCTCTTTACTACTGAGATGTGCAGAGATAGAATAGACCATGGTGAAAGGAAGTAGAAACCAGAGAGACAGGAAATGACATGGAAAAGGGCTTATAAAAAGCAAGATAGGAGAGCTAAAAAACCATTTTGAGTTGGTGATTCTATGTTGGTGGCTTTTTCTGAAAGAGTTCTTCTGAGTTGGTGCCTTTTGCTGAAAGAGGAGTTTGGCTTCCATGACTTCCTTGGATTGAGGAGATCCTGGCTGGAGACAATGGCTTTTTGGTTCTTCTGTCTTTGGTGGAATGCTCTCTTTGGTGAGACTCTCCAATTCTTCTTGTCAGAGATTGGAACTTTGTCAGAGGAACTAGCTAGATTTTAAAAGTTTTGTACAAACAAAACCAACCAGACCAAAATTAGAAGGGAAGCAACAAACTGGTAAACAAATTTTTATAACAAAATTCTCAGACAAAGATATACTTTCTCAAATACATAAAGAACTAAGTCAAATTTATAAGAAATCAAATCATTCCCCAATTGACTAATGGTCAAGGGATATGCATAGACAATGTTCAGATGAAGAAATCAAAACTATCAATAAGCACATGAAAAAGTGTTCTAAATTCCTCCTGATTAGAGAAATGCAAATCAAAACAACTTTGAGGTAACACCTTAAATTTAGCAGTGTGGCCAATATGAGAGCAAAGGAAAATAATAGATGTTGGAGGGGATGTGGCAAAGTTGGGACACTAATGCATTGCTGGTGGAGCTGTGAATTGATCCAACCATTCTGGAAGACAATTTGGAATTATGTACAAAGGGCTTTAAAAGAATGCATGCCCTTTGACCCAGTAATATCAGTACTAGGTTTGTATCCCAAAGAGATTAAAAAATGGGAAAAGATTGTTTGCAAAAAAATATTTATAGTTGTGTTTTTTGTGGTGGCAAAAAATTGATAAATGAGGGGATGTCCCTTAATTGGGGAATGACTGAACAAATTGTGGTATATGATGGTGATAGAAAATTATTGTGGTATAAAGAATTATGAATTGATGGAATTCTATAAGAACTGGAAAGACCTCCATGAACAGATACAGAGTTAAATAAGCAGAACCAGGAGAACATTATACACAGTAACTAAAACATTATGGGATGATTGAATGTAATTGATTTTGCTACTAATAGCAATGCAATGATCCAGGACAATTCTGAGGGACTTATGAGAAAGAATGCTCTCCACATCTAGAGAAAAACTGCAGGAGTAGAAATCCAGAAGAAAACATATTATTTGGGATTTTGGTTTTAAAAGATTATTATATTAAAAAATGAATAATAAGGAAATAGGTTTTGAGTAATAATATATGTATAACCCAGTGGAATTGCTTGTCAATTTGAGAAGGGGGAGGGGAAGAGGGGGAAAGGAGACAACATGAATTCTGTAACCATGGAGAAAATTTTAAAATAAAATTTAAAGTAAAAAAGTTATATGAATTTTTGATTTCCTAATGCACATAAAAGTCTAAAAATGTATTTTTTAAAAATTTAATTGAAAAAACTTCACTGTTAAAAAATGTTAACTATTATCCGAGCCTTCAGATAGTTCTAATCTTTTTTTCTAATATAAGGTCTTGCCTTGATGTTGATGGCTACTGACTGGATCAATCAGTGTGGTGGCCTTAGCTTTCAGTCTGTCTCAGCTTTTGATATGCTTTCCTCACAAACATTAATCACTTCTAGCTTTTGATTTAAAGTGAGAGATGTGCAACTAGTCAATGGAGCAGTCAGAAAAAGAGTACTTATTGATTAAATTCACTGTCTTTTATGGGTGTGGTTTGTAGCATCTCAAAACAATTATAATAATGACAAAAAAGATCAAAGATCACCATAATAGATATAAAATAATTAAAAATTTGAAATATTTTGAGAATTATTAAAATATGATATGGAGACATAATGTGAGCACATGCTGTTAGAAAAATGGCACTGATAGACTTGCTTGATGCAGGGTTGAAGCAAACCTTCAATTTGTAAAAAATGCAATATATTCAAAGCAAAAGAAAGCAAAGTGCAATAAAATGAGGAATGCCTAAAAGAAGAGGCCCAGGATGAAGACTTGGAAGACAGTGGCCTTATTGGGTAGGATATGGATGATAATCTAGCTAAAGAGATGGATAAATGAGCAGACAAGTAGACAGAACTAAGATCAAGTAGATTTACAGAAGTTGGGAGAGACTAGAGGATCCAGGAGAAGAGCAACAATGTCAAAATCTTTGAGGGGTCAAGAAGGATGAGGATTAACAAAAGATTATATTAAACTATTAAGAAAATTTTGGTAACCTTGAAATAAGAAGCTTTGGTTCTAATGGGATTATCAAATAGATTAAAGAGTTAAAAATTAAGTGGAATTTGAGAAAATGAAGGCAACAAATATAGAAATACTTTAAAATAGGAATTTCCCTGTGAATGAAAAGAATTAAGATAATGGGTTGAGGGGCTGATATTATTAAAAGGAAGAAGAATAGATGGATCTGGGTGTGTTCAAAGATAATGGAAAAGGCACCAATAGTTAAGATAACATTGAAGGTGAGAGCCAAAAGGAATGATTAAAGAGAAAAATTCTCTGGAAGAGTAGGGAGAAGGGTTAGAATGGAATCAAGGCTTTGTCAAGGACAAGAGCTACCCTTTTCTCAAAATCTAGAACAAAGGAAGAAAGGATGGGAAATAGAAAGAGTTTTTAATGAGTGGAGTAGGGAATAAAGGGGAAATTATGAGACAGATCCTCAATTTTCTCAGTAAAGTAAGAAGCAAAGTTCTCCACTGAGAAAAGGGAAAGAAAGGTAACTTGAAGGATGAAGATTAAGGAGAGATGTTTGAAAAATAAAAAGCTGTGTGGAATGAAAAAAGAGTCAATCAAGGAAGAAATAAAGAATGATATACCATAAGCAATCATAGAGATCATGAAGACAAAATGAAATAGTCCCCACCCTCAAGAAATTTACATTCTATAGGGGGAATAAAAATATACCCATTAGTTGCAAAATAGTACAACCAAAATAAATAATGGGCTTAAAGTGGGAAGAGAAACACTGATTAGTGAGATCTGTAAAGGTCTCATGTAGGAAGTGACATTTGAATTGAGCTTTGAAGGAAATTGGAGAGGAATCAGGTGAGATTCTGTAACAAATCTGTAGAGGAACCAGTTATCATTGTTGTCTGACTTTCTCTACAAATGGAATGAACTCAGAGGAAAAGAACTTGTAAATAATGGTGCCAGAGGCAGGGTATGAAAGTAGCAATGGTGAGTAAAGAGAATGTCTGCTTTTCTTCCTAACTCAGTGTGGCTGGGATTATAAAACCAAATTCACCCAGGATTAGAGAAAGTGGACAGGGTTTCAATGTCTTCCAGTGTCTTTTGGAATGCAATTATTTTCCCTGACAAGTATTTTGTCAATGTTAAATTGAAAAGCAACTGAAGTGGTTTGGAGACCCCTTAAAAGAATCCAAGAAAGTTTGGGAAAACTTTTGGGAGTCAGAGGAAGGGACTATGTTCAAATACATTGAGTCTAAAAGTAAGATTTCATCTTCTAGTCATTCATGTCCTTTGAAAAGATCTGATTACCATTTGGGAAGAAGATATTGTTTTGTGAGTTGTTATATGAAAGAGGTAACAAATAAGTGGCCCATGGGCCAACAATATTCCTGAGCACCTCATGAACCAGATTAAAATGTAATTGGAAAATTTAAACAAAACAAATAAAATCATAATAAAAGAGATAATATTACATTTAAAAACTAACTCAATATGGGACCTGAAGGGATGATTCTATTTGGATGAGTGATCCCCTTTTTCATTTAATTTGACACCACTGCTATAGACAATCACAGGATTTTGTCCTACCAGTTTAAGCTTTTGATAGCCATGAAGGATACAGGGATCCCACAGTCCTACAATGATAAAATGTCATGGGCTAGGACACATGAGTTTAAAACATCTTTAGGAATGAGATAGGAAGGTTGGGGATTGCTGTATCCATCAGCTAAAATGGATCTAATCTAAAAGTAATATATGACCATTGAGCTAGAGCTGGAAGGGACTTCAGAGGCCATCTATTTCAGCCCTTTTATTTTATGTATGACATAACTGAGGTGCTGGCAAGTTAAACATTTTTCCCAAGGTCAGGCTGGCGGTAAGTATAAGGGGTGGGATGAGAACCCAGGTCAACTGACCCTAGAATTAGTTCTCTTTCTACTATACTATAACAAGGGGATGTCCCTTACATAGATAACAACAACTTCCATGGCATTTGCACCAATAACTCTCCTGTTCTCAGCTCATTTGCCTTACTTGGGCCTATATTGGGTCTAACTGCTTGCTGAGAGATATAAATAAGGCAAATTCCCTAGTGCCAGGGGGGCCAAAGTTCTGAGATTGAGTCTAGGGACCAGGAAACTACTGATGTTCCTCTGCATTTTTCCTTGTCAGTTGAATCTCTCTAGCAATCCATCTCTTTCCCCTCAGGACTTTGGAACTGGAAAGATAAAGCCTATCACTGGAGAGTGTGCTTAGGCATGTAATACAAGAATTCCTCCAAAGAGAAAATCTATAGTGCTGGGAAGGCCAAGATGGAAAGGAAGTAGAGGAAGGAAGTGGCTAAAGCAGGGGTCCCCAAACTTTTTGAACAGGGGGCCAGTTAACTGTCCCTCATACCATTGGAAGGCTGGACTATAAAAAACAAACAAACTATGAACAAATTTGTATACTGCTGTCTGGGATAGCAGTGGCTGCAGAGCTGGCTGTGATGGGCCTGTCACACCTTGCACAGGCCCATTACTGCCACCACTATATGGGGCAGCAGTGCGGAATACACAGTGCGGAATCCCCTCCCCCAGATTGCTGCTAACCATGCTGACGTCTTCCATTGTGCAGCCACATAATCCTTTGAGCAGCGCCTTGTTCTCCTTCAGTTACTCTCAGAACAAGGCACCAAGCCAAATGGTTATATCACAGGAAGTAGTACTGTACATGAGCGATGCCATGCTTTGCAGCACCACCACACACAGTGCTCCTCTCACTGAACCAATGAAAGAGGTGCCCCTTCCAGAAGTGTGGTGGGGGCCGGATACATGGCCTCAGGGGACTGCATGTGGCCCGTGGGTCATAGTTTGGGGACTCCCAGACTATACGGAGTTTCCCTAACTCATCTCTTTGTAGACATGGAGGTTTTCCCTTCCTTTTTCTGTGGTGTGGGACTTGGGTTTTCATGTGGTTGCCCATTGCCCTTCCTGGGAAGACTTCATGCATGTAACAATAGCAGTTTCTTGAAAACTTGATGTTCTTGTGAAAAAGAGCAGTGACAATAGGGGGTTACCAAGGATCATGTTCCTAATCCACAGGGCCTTATTCCTTAGGGAGGGTGCCAGGCTGGTAGCAGCTACCTGGTGTCAGGACCAGTTTAGACATACATTTTTCCATCCCTGGGTGTTTGGAAGAAAAATTTTTTTTTTCCAAGGGGAGAATGGAAATAGCATATTTACTTTGTTTTAAAACCATTACCATCTGTCTTAGAATAGGTACTACTGATTCTAAGGCAGAAGAGCAGTAAGGGCTAGACAATTGGTGTTAAGTGACTTGCTCTGGGCCATATAGCTAGGAAGTGTCTGAGCCAAATTTGAACCCAGGTCCTCCTGATTCCAGGCCTGGTACCCTATCCATTATGCTACCTCACTGCCTCTAGCTTGATTACTCTTAATGTATCTTATTGATTTTACCATACATTTCTATTTTAAGTAAATTGACCTTTTCCAGAACTATAATGTAATAATGATGTGATCACTTATAGGGACTGATCCTAGGGAAAAAATTAAGAAGGGGAACAGGGGGTTAGAGCATCATTCAAGTACATTTAAGACCAAAACAGATGAGAATTGAGTATTTCATTAGGCTGGTACATTTATACAAAGTCATTTATGGTTCATGGCAGTGATCTTGGTTCTTTGAAAACATAATCAAGGACAGAAAAAAACCCATGAGTAAGCTATGGTATGTACTCTTGTCAATGGGTTATGAAGGATATGATGAATTCAAGGAATAATAAGAAAGGAACAGAAAAAGAAACAAGAATTTGGGAAAGATTGTAGTTGTCCTAGAGATGGGGACAACTTGACACTGTGGATTACAAAGTACTAGCAACTAGTTAAAAGATTAGGGGTAGGAGGAATGTGGGATATGAAGGAAATCTTATTAGTCTCATTTGTCCTTCAAGGTACACATAATTGGAAAAATACTTAGGCTGTAGGAAGAAAATAGCAGAAGGTCAGTTGTGGTTTATAGTCTCTTAGATTCCTGAAAAGAGTCCTATTTCTAGGACTATGTTTTATTTCATAGGTACTGAGAGTTCAGAAAAGTTAGCCAGCTTTTTCATACAAGAGTATAAACTAGTTTTGCTGTTCTATGAGATTTGGTACACTCCCTTAGGTGAATTTTTACTTTGAAAACTTTTATAGCCCTCTGTTGTCAGCCAGTCAATAAACTTTAATTAAGCACCTTCCATGTCCTAGGCACTAAGCTCAAGCACTGTAGACCAAATAAATTCCTACTACATTGTTACGCATACAAATTTAAACCATAGATATATGCAAGTGTGCAAGATGAGAATATAGAATTAGATTTGGACTGAGAAAGGAGAAAGATCTTATTTCAAATCCTGGTTTCAAATCAAAGAAAGGAAAAAGATAGTTCCTGCTCTCAAGGAGCTCAGAGTCTAATGATGCTGTTGTTGCTGTTATTAATTTAACATAAGTAATAACAATAAACTCATTTATCTAACGTCTTAAGGTTTGCAAAGTAATTTTCCTATAGTATCTCATTTGATTTTCATGACAAGCATTTTAAGTAGGAATGAAGAAATTGAGATTCAGAAAGGGTAGATGATATGGCCTGAAACATAACTAGTAAGTGTAGTGGTGGCATTTGAAAACAGGTCTTTCTGATTCCAAAAGTAATATTCTGTTCTTCATGCAACTCTGTTAAATGTATGCTTTTTGTGCATATTAAACAATTGCAAAAATCTGTGGTTAAAAAGTATGTATAACCAATGTCCCAGGAATTAATTTGCTCTGTAGAAATATGGGTATGAACTGGAGATTACCAATGTCACTAGGCGTCTGATTCTGACAGTGTGTGTGTGTGTGTGTGTGTGTGTGTGTGTGTGTGTGTGTGTGGTGGGGGTGCATGAGTGCATGTGAGCATAGATAACTATTGATATTGTTAAAGAACAGGAGAGAAAGAAAATATGTGAAATGTTATGAAATGAGAGCTGGACTGGGAAATCTATCCTTTTTAATTGGAGATTCATTGGCCCTCTGATTTTGCTAATTTGGGAATTGATTTGGAGATTATAACATTCATTGATTTATCTTCTTAAAACTGACCAGGATAGAATAATCTATTTTAGCTTTTAATTTAATTGTGCTGACTGACTATATGATTTTGGTGCTCTTATGAATCAGAGTACACCATAAGTTTGTCCCTTGATACCTCCTTGGAGGTCATTCCAAAGGAACTAACAATGAAGCATAAGCTCTAACAAGTTCTATGATGCTGAACTTTAAATGTATCCTTAAGGTCAGAATGAATGCTGTCCAGAAATTAGCCTAGGTAAGAAAAGTGTGGCTCATCACAAGAAGTTGGCTGCTAGATGAATTCTTGGTCCACAGTCACCCATAAATAAAAGAAAACTTCAATAGGACCTTTAGTCTAGTGCAATCTCTCTACTTCCACAATGAAAATGATGAAATGTTAAAAAAGGAGTAGAGAAAGATGAGAAGGTGCTCAGTTTCACAATATTTTTAGACTAGCTATAAACATTAACTTAACTGTACACATTCCCTGTAGGATCTTTGTTCTGTGATCAATGAACTAACATTTCAAAGAAATGACCCAATATTGATATTTTCATGTAGCAGTCCAGCCCATAGGTATTGTGGAGAGATAACGATTGTGAGTGAGCACATGGCCATTCTGCACATGGCAATGAACTCTATTCCCAGCGTGGCTGAAGTTAGGGAGTGAAACCTTGCTTCCCTTTGTCTCACTCACCTGAGGATAATAACCCCACCTTCACCTTGTCATAATTTGCAATTATCCAATGGCAAGACACTATGTAACTCATCTATATGTATTGAGGCATCATGTAACTTATCAATATGTATTGAGTTCATTTGTGTATCAAAGAGAATAAAAGAAAGGGATGCAGCCAGCTCCTCCCACTTCGAGGACATCGACAGGTTTGCCCTACAGACCAACTTCTCCCCTTTCTCTCTCTCTCTCTCTCTCTCTCTCTCTCTCTCTCTCTCTCTCTCTCTCTCTCTCTCTCTCTCTTCTCTCTCTCTCTCTCTCTCTCTCTTTCTCTCTCTCTCTCTCTCTCTCTCTCTCTCTCTCTCTTTCTCTTTCTCTCTCTCTTTTCCTATGCTAATACCTAGCATTGTCTAACTCTTTCAGTCTCTAATCTCTCTCCCTACTGAGCTAGTATTATCCTCTGACTAGTGCAGTGTTGAATTGGGATCACTGGATGAGAATAGCCTTAAAAGTAATGTCCAGTGGTCGGAGCATGGCTGTGGCTCCCGAATATTAATGATAATTGATTACTGACTCATTACTCATATCTCAAAGATCGGCTCTTTCATGCCCTTCATGGGATTCACAAACTTCTATCCCTTTTCTATTTTCCTATCATAAAGCTTCTCGATGGCCAGGAGGCTTTATTTCACAATAAAATCCAGAATACAAATGAAAGTTAAATTAAATGGAAAGTTCTTCTGGAAGAGATTAGGAATTTCATAGGATCATTGATTTAGAGCTAGCAGAAATCTTCAAGGTCATCTGGCTCAATCTTTAATTTTGCAGACAAGGATACTTCAACAGCATCCTTGTTCAAGGAAATACAGTAAGAGGTAGAACCAGGAAAAGAACTGAGGTCTTAGGGTTCCAAACTGAGCATGCTTTCCACTAGGTTTCATCATGTATGAAATGCCTATAAAGCACCATTTCATGGAATATATTTAGACATTACAACATGAAGTGCTCATGAGAACATGAGTAAAAAGACCACCATGAAAATAATGGCAACTTCTATTACAACATTTATCTAGGTTTCTTGCTTTTTACTCTGCTATTGAAATAACTGGATCTTCAGAAAATATGTTCTAGGAGGCCTAATCTACTAAATTTGAAGCTCTTGATTGGAAGTGAACATCAAGGAGCCAAGAAGCTGGCTATGATGGGCAATGGGGAGGCATGTTGGGCATGATGAAATCTGCTAGATACAGTGGACCATAAAGTGGATAAAACAAAGGCAAAATTCCCAAATCACAAGAAAGGCTAAAGGTAATATACTTAGGACAACTACAAATTTCTGCCTGGTATATTAAAATAAATGGAAAAAAGTAAAAATATTGAACTTTATTATCATCATTTCTTATGAAATTATTACTACCATAAATATTTCTCTACAGGAAAGAGGCTAAAAGTATCCAAATACTATCTTAGCCAACATTTGCCAGGCAGAATGAGTTGGGATCCAAGGGTAATGCTGGTTTCAAATATGAACATATTTGTAATAAGACACTCTGGAAGAGGATAAGGGAAGATTAGAAGGAACATAATGTTATAAAATAGAAAAAAGCAGGTGCAATAAAAATAAAGCTAAAGAGGGCTTGACATGAGATCCAGTAAGTAATGCCATGAAACAATAAATAGACAAAAATGAAAAAAGAACAACCTACCAGTTTCTCTAATGCTTTGTTTTTATAGCCAATGTAGTGCAGCTACAACCTTTGCCCTCTCATACCTCAGGCCCCAAAGTATTATATAAAGGAATAGAAGTGACACTTGAACAAACAGTGGAGAATGGCTACCACAGATCAAATATGGCTAGAGAAAATTCATATTGAAAAGTTACTTAATATTGAAAGAATTAGTGGTTTGTTTTTGGAAAATCTCTCAGGAAAAGGAAGATGTAAACTTTAAAGAATGATGTGAAAATCTCTCAGGAAAAGGAAGATGTAAACTTTAAAGAATGATGTGTACTAACTATTGTGTTTTTCCTTTGGTGATTACAAAAAATTTTGTAGCAAGACACAGCTTAAGGGCAGTTTCACATATCTGTTAATATCATACAGCATTCCTTGCCAATGCAATCACAGAGATGACTTTAATGGTAAAATTCTTGCTTTTTAAATTCAAATGAGTCATAAAATGAAAACAGGCCTACCCAATGTTTCTGCTTCTGCTGTGGAGGATATTTTTCATGCAATCAAGTGAAAGATGGATGTTCCTATTCGTGGATGGTATTGTTTTAATTACACCAAGTGTCACAACATTAAAGGACCTCTCTCCTCAATGTGATCCTTGATCATAATTATGAGGTGATCGATAAAAAGTAAGTCCTCACAAACACTTTTTTTGCAATAGCAAAGACCTGGAAACAAAGCAGATACCTATCCAGTGGAAAGTGGCTAAACAAATACCAGTACACAAACATATGGAATATTGTAGTCCTTCAAGAAACAGTGCATATGATAAATATAGAGAAATATGTAAAGACTTACATGAACTGATGCAGAACAAAGTAAGCAGAGCAAAGGAATCAATATCCACAATGATTATAGAATTGTAAATTGAAAGAACAAAGCCAACAAAATAATTGGAAAATTACAAAGCACTTAGATGGCTGCAAAAAAGGGATATGAGAAGAAATGCCTTTCCATTGCAGAAGTGGTAGCTCCATGAGAACAAAACATTGCATATGTACTTGCATCTACATTAGACTTAAAAAAATTTTTAGATAGCATTTGTTTTTATATTACTTAAATTTCCCCCTGTATTCTTCCTTCTCTTCTTTTCTGTCCTAATGGACCATCCTATAAAACAAGAATTCTCAGAAGAAAAAGAAGAGAAAAAAATAGTTCACTAGCCACTCTTTTTCCAGGTCATATTTAGTTATGAATTTTGATATAGAGGGACCTTAAGAGGTCATCTTTTTTAGATAAAGGGTGAGGACCAGCCAAGCTGAAAAAACAGAAAAGTAGCCAGTGGATCGTATGTATATAGTTGAAGTGGTGACAATATTTTAACCTTTCTCTGAATAGATTTGATTTAATACAATATCATAATTATGTATTAGCAGGCTAAGTATACAAGTTGAAAGAGAAAAAAGGAAATATTTATTTCAAACAGAACAGTGGATATAAATCATAGATTAAGGGGTTCAAATGATCTGAGAAGACATGTAGTACAAACTACCTAATTTTGTAGGTCCTTGGGCCCAGTAAAAAGTGATTTTTTTTCAAGGTCACATAGGAAACAAGTGACAAAAATAGAATTTGAACCCAGTGCCCCTGATTCCAAATTTAGTTGGCAACTATGAGTTGGCACTCTTCTGAAAGCTATTTTTAGTACCACACAATTTTGATCTCTAATTTTCTTCAGATTTTGAAATCCAAAGGGTTAAGGGAAGGAGAATGAATTGCATTATTATAAATTTGACTTATTTCTCTATATATTTGAGAAATTAGCTTTTATCAGAGAAATTTGTTGTAAAAATTTCCCCTCAGTTTTCGCCTTTCTTTCTAATCTTTGCTACATTGATTTTGTTTGTTTAAAACCTTTACAATGTAATGAATTCAAAATTATTCATTTTACATCCCATAATATTCTCAGTTTCTTATTTGATCATAAATTCTTTTATCCATAGATCTGATAGGTAAACTATTTTATGCTCCCCTAATTTGCTCATGGTATCACCCTTTAGGATTAAATCGTTTACCCATTTTGGGCAATAGAAAGGAATATACTCTTTTCTCAGCAATTTATAGAACCTTTTAAAAAACCAACTATACAACAGGGCATAAGAACCTCATATCCAAAAGCAGAATATCAGAAATATTAAATGCATATTTTTATACCATAATGCAACAAAAATTATACTCAACAAAAGGCATCAGAAAGAAAGACTAAAGATTTATCAGAAACTAAACAATCTTATCCTAAAGAACAGACAGGTCAAAGAACAAATCATAGAAATAATCAACAATGTCATTAATGAAAATGATGACATTGAGATGACAACACCTCAAAATTCATGGGATGCAGTCAAAGTGGTACTTGGGGGGGGGAAATTCATATCTCTTAATGCTTACATCAGCAAATTAGAAATAGAGTAGATCAATGAATTGGACATGCGACTAAAGAAACTAGAAAAAGAACAAATTAAAAATTTCCAATTAAACACCAAATTAGAAAATCTGGAAAATCAAGGGAGAGATTAATAAAATTGAAAATAAAAAAATATTGTACTAATAAATAACATGGAATCAGTTTTATGAAAAAAAATAAGTAAAATAAACAATTGATTAACTTGATTGGAAAAAAGGAAGAAGAAAACCAAATTTCTAGTATCAAAAATTAAAAAGGTGAAAACACAATCAATGAAGGAGAAATTAAATGGATTATTAGCTGTTATTTTGCCCAGCTAATATGATAAATCTGACAATTGAAGTGAAATTGATGAATATTTACAAAAATATAAAATATCTAGATTAACAAATAAGGAAATAGACAACCCCACCACAGAAAAACAAATTGAACAAACCATTAAAGAACTTTCTAAGAAAAAATACCAGGGCTAGATGGTTTCACAAGTGACTTCTACCAAACATTCCAAGAACAACTAACTCCACTATGACATAAAATTATTTAAATTCTATGTTCTAAATGAGGAAGAAGTAAAACAGAGAAAGAAAACTATAGATCAGTCTCCCTAATGAACATTGATGCAAAAAAATTAAATAAAATACTAGTCATGAAATTACAACATTATATCACAAGAACATAGACATGATCAAGTGAATTTTATATCAGGAATGCAGAGATGGTTCAATATTAAGAAGACCATCAGCATAATTGACCATACCTATAACAAGACCAACAGAAACTACATGATTATTTCAATAGATGCAGAAAAAGCATTTGACAAAATACAATACCTGTTCCTTATAAAACATTAGAAAGCATTGGAATAGAGGGAACCTTCCTTAGAGTAATAAAGGGCATCTATTTAAAACCATCCACAAGCATTATTTGTAATAGGGATAAACTAAAACCTTCCCAATAAGAACAAGGGCAAAGCAAGGATGCCTATTATCACCACTATTATTTAATATTGTAATAGAAATTCTCACTACAGTAATAAGGGCCAAAAAAGAAAATAAAGAAATTAGAACAGGCAATGAAGAAACAAAGTTATTGCTCTTTGCATATGATATGGTGGTATACCTAGACAACCCTAGAGAATCAACCAAAAAACAAATAGAAATAATTAGAAACTTCAGCAAAGACACAGGATACAAAATAAAACCATATAAATCATCAGCATTTCTATTTACTACTAACAAAATCCAATAGCAGGAGATAGAAAAGCAAATTCCATTTAAAAAAACTCAACAACATAAAATACCTGGGGGTATACCTACCAAAAGAAACCCCCAAACTATATGAATACAATCACAGAACACTTCACACAAATAAAGTCAGACCTACACAAGTAGAAAAAACCCATTCATTACTCATGAATAGACCAAACCATTATAGTGAAAATGACAATCCTACTTAAATTAATTTACCTGTTCAGTGCCATAACAATCAAGCTACTCAAAAGTTCTTTCATTGAGCTAGAAAAAAGTAACAACAGTGTTTATCTGGAAGTACTAAAGGCCAAGAATATCAAGGGAATTAAGGATGTAAAAATAGACTTGAACTCAGGACTTCAATCCCCACAAGCCTTTGCTCCACTTCCCCAGAATGCTTTGTAATCTCACTTGGGCCAAGATCGAGAAGGGATTTAAGCTGATTGCAAAGGCTTTTAAGCTTTCTTTTTGGACTTCCATTTTGGAGCAGAGGTGTCTCTTCCATGATGTGAGGTTATTTTGTCTAGGCCTCTGGCCTAGGCACATGTTTTTTCTTATTCTGTATTTTCTTTTATCCTTAATCTTCAATAAACCTCTAAAAATATAATACTCCTTGCAGAGAGAAACTAATTTCTACCTGCCTCAGTCTCCCCTAAATTTTAATCTTTATATAGGGAAAAAAAAACCCTCTCAATCTTCTGATTTCTTTTCTGATCTTTAGTTCAGCTTTTAATATCTAGTGCCTAAAATTTTTTTTAAGCCACGTTTCTCTGGTCAAGGTTTTTAGTTTTTACCCTTGCAAAGCTGCTGCTTGTTCCAGCCATTAGATAACTCCCCCACTCAGCCACTTCTGCCTGCAGGCATTCAGCCCCCGATCCAGACCTGTTCTGGATCTGGATCGTGAGTTCCTGCCTGCAGCCCTGATTGTCTTCACCTGGTACTCTGGCTCCTGGCCCTGCGCACCCTGGTGGCCCACTCAGGCTCTGTCTCCTGCTCCTGGCCTCTCACCTGGTGCCCGATCTCCCGGCCCTGCCTGACCCACCCAGCCGGCTCATCACCCAGATCCTTCGAGCAGATCGCACAGGACCAGCTGGTAACTATTGGCCACGTGGGCGGATGGTGGTGGGGGAGAGAGAAAAAAGGGAGAGGAGAAGAAACAGATTTTTCAAGCAGGAACTTAAAAAGCAATGGGCTATTTAAAAGGATACCTTTTGACTGTTGTGGTGATTTCATTGATTTCACCTGTGTGCAACCTTTAACTTTGAAGGGGCAAATGGGTGGCTCAGCAAACTGAGAGCCAGACCTAAAGACATGGGGTCCTGGGTTAAAATCTAGCCTCAGATACTCCCCAGCTGTGGGGCCCTTAACGCCCATTGCTTAGCCCTTACCACTCTGCCTCCTGATAATAGACATTTAAATGGATAATTAAAAACAAACAAACAAACAAAAACCCCCAAGGAACTTTGAAGAGACTAAAGGCTATATTCTAAGGCATTTCAGTCTCCAATGGTTTATAAAAAAATCTCTGTATTCTATTGCATTTTTCCTGATTGTTTTGTTTAAGATATAACTTTTTGATTTTAAGTTCATATATTACTGGATTCAATATTATTCTGTTATACTGTTCATTTAATGTACTGAGTTTTAAAATTCTGTTGTTTTTCCCCTATAACTGTGCTGAACAAATATTATTGAATAAGCCCATATATGAAAAAACAGCTTTTTTCTATTTTGCCGAGGATAGATGGACTTCAGAACTGGTTACAATTGCTATAACAACCTTGGAAAATTCAATATGCTAAATATCTCAATGATTTTAAGGGTTTTTAAAATATGATTTTTGTAATTTTTTTTAACAATCTCTGGTCATTTTTGCCTGCCCCTACCATGAGGTAAGGCCCATTACAGTAGCTGAAGTGAAATTTATTTATAACCCCCAACCTTCCTGCATTTCTAAATATGTGAATGGAAGTTGGGGCAGTTAATCTCAGGGCATTTGGATCCCTAAAAAGCCTCCAAAAAAAGGAGCACCCCTTTATTTATACTCTTCAGCTCATTACTTTACTTGCACCATAATGATATATAGATTTCTTGATTATGTTCTTAACCCAAGATGAGTTTTCTTTGTTTAAAAATATGTTTAAATACCAAGGTTGAAAGATTGCTACGTTTGTAAAAATTGTGACAATTATCCATCAATTCATAGGCTCTATAATGTCATACAGCAACTTATGTGAAATATGATAGTGTGATTGTTTGCTATTGTAATTAATTGGGCTATTGAGAATTTTGGGGATATTGATATCTACATATTTGTACTACTGTTCAATTCATTTGCCTCATACTTACAGTGGAGCATGGCCAGATATTAAGAGGAAATGGATCTCATTTTTTGGTGAGAAAGCCTTGTATTTTATATTTTCTTAGCTGACACAGAGTGTCAATGATTATAAGCTACACTTTTGAATTTTTTAAAGCTCTTTTATTATTATATTTTTCTTGCATGTGCAATATACTTTTTTAGTTTTTTAATTTTTTTCTCTCTTTTTTATATTTGAAGCACATGTCACCAGTATTAAGATTTTTTTTAACCTTTTGATTTTTCAGTACTACAAGTTTAAGATACATTTGCTAATGCATGCCCTAAAAAGCTTGTGACTATAAAAACAATGCCACTAATTATTTAAATAAAATATGGGACTTTGCTTAATGATTCTGTCTGATTCCAGGACAAGATATACACACAAGAGCCATTGGACAGGGCCAAAGAAAACCCAATACAGGATGGATTGATGCACTTCTAGGCCAATACAAAGGTTTTGAACCTAGTGTGAGACTTGGGGTTGCGACATTTGACTTATGTTAAGATGTAGGCCTTCCTTGTGTCCACACTCACTCTGAAGATACTCACAGACGAGTATCCCAAAAACCTTGGCTTATAATCTGGTCCCCTTTTCTGCCTTTCATAGTGTGGTACCTTTCTGTAGTCCTGGCCACTGACTGGGTAAATGCATCATTGCTTCGATCATTTTAATTGGGCCTTGATTCAAGGACCTGTTATAGATTTAGTTTTCCTTTACTTGGAATTTTTACACATAAGACTTTGATAGTCTATATTTTCATCCAGAAATTTTTCTTTTCTTTTGGATTTTTCTGATGTTTTTGTTAATTTCTCTTGCCAATTGATTCATATACCTCATACCTCAGCCATACATCCCTAAGTGATCCTGTATTTGTCAATCACCCTCTTAACGGGGGAATGTAAAAAATATCATTTAATTGCAAAGTTTAAATTCTTTTTGAGAAGAATTTTAGGTAAAGAAGATGCTACCTCTCTGAATCCAGAACTGAACTGTTGGAGAAGATACCATGAAGAAGCCTCCAAATCAGACAGCTGCACAAAAATTGAACTTTAGGTGTGGTTGATTGAACATTTATTTGTATGTATACTTTCATGCCAAAGGGGACTGCCCCCTAACTGGCTTTTTGTCAATGCATTCAGCAATTATTGGTTTTGTTTTTTTTCTCTAATCCTCAAATTACTGTAATGTTTAAGTTGATTATGTTCTCATGATCCTTTTTGGGGAAACTTCGCCCCCAACAACGATCAAATGGGGGGAATGTAAAAATAGACTTGAACTCTGGACTTCAATCCCCACAAGCCTTTGCTCCACTTCCCCAGAATGCTTTGTAATCTCACCTGGGCCGAGATCGAGAAGGGATTTAAGCTGATTGCAAAGGCTTTTAAGCTTTCTTTTTGGACTTCCATTTTGGAGCAGAGGTGTCTCTTCCATGATGTGAGGTTATCTTGTCTAGGCCTCTGGCCTAGGCACATGTTTTTTCTCATTCTGTATTTTCTTTAATCCTTAATCTTCAATAAACCTCTAAAAATATAATACTTCTTGCAGAGAGAAACTAATTTCTACCTGCCTCAGTCTCCCTTAAATTTTAATCTTTACAAGGAAAAATATGGAAGAAGGAGACTTGGTTGTTCCAGATCTCAAACTATACTATAAAATAGTAATTATAAAAATGATCTGGTGCTGGCTATGAAATAGAGTGGTGGATCAATGGAATAGATTAGGCAATGAATATTTAGCAATTAATGTCCATAGCAACTTGGTGTTCAATAAACCAAAAGATCCAAGTTTTTTTGGGAAAGAAACTCACTATTTGACAAAAACTACTGGAAACATACTGGAAAGCAGTATGGCAGAGACTAGGCATGGACCAACCTCTCACATGACAAACCAGGATAAATCCAAAATGGATACTTGATCTAGAAATAAAGGGTGGCGTCATTAACAAATTAGAGGAACATGGAATATGTCAGACATATGTATAAGGGAAAAAATTTTTGACCAAACAAGACAGAGAATATTACAAAAATGAAATAAATACTTTTGATTACATTAAATTAAAAAGTTTTAATACAAATAAAACTAATGTGGCCAGGATTAGAAGTGAAGCAACAAATATGGAAAAAAGTCTTAAAGCAAGTATCTCTGACAAAAGACTCATATATATATATATATATATATATATATATATATATAAATATATAAATTGAGTCAAATTTATAAGAATATAAAGCATTCCCCAATTCAAAAAATGGTCAAAGAATATGAATTGGCAGTTCTTAGAGGAAGAAATTAAAACTATCCATAGTCAGATGAAAAAAATGCTCCAAAATCACTATTAATTAGAGAAATGTAAATTAGAACAACTCTGAGATACCACCTCACACTTACCATATTGGCTAACATGAGCAAAAAAGAAAATGATAAATGTTGGAGGGTATGTGGGAAAATTGGGACAGTAATGCACTATTGGTTGAACTGTGAACTAAAATACCATTCTGGACAACAATATGGAACCAGGCTCAAAGCTCCACAAAACTATGCATACGCTTTGATCCAGCAATACCACTACTGCGTCTGTATCACGAGAAGATCAGAGATAAGAGGAAAGACTTACCTGTACTTAACTATTTTTAGTAGTTCTTTTTGTATTGGCAAGAATTGGAAACTGAGGGAGTTGTCCATCACTTGAGGAATGGATGAACAAGTTATGGTATATGGTTGTAATGGAATACTAATGTGCCATAAGGAATTATGAACATGAGTTCAGAAAAATCTGAAAAGATTTATATGAACTGATACAAAGTTAAGTGAGCAGAATCAGGAGAACAATGTATACTGTAACAGAAATATTATATAATGATTAACTGTGAAGGACTAGACCATTATCAACAAAACAAGTATCCAAGATAACCACAAGGGACTCATGATGAAAATGCTATCCACAGCCAAAGAAGGAACTAGTTAAAGTCTGGTTGCATAACAAAGCATGCCATCCACCATTGTGTCATATGTGACTTCTATCATTACATGAACGATATAAAAGAAATATATTAAAGTATGAATGTATCCTATATCAGACTATTCATCACCTTGGGGAGGTAGTGAGGGGAGGAAAGGAGAAAGTTAAACTCTAAAATGTCAAAAAACAATTGTCAAAAATGGTTTCTATCTTGGGGCAGTTGGGTGGCTCAGTGGATTGAGAGTCAGGCCTGGAGATGGGAGATCCTGAGTTCAAATCTTGCCTCAAACACTTCCTAGTTGTGTGACCCTGGGCAAGTCACTTAACCCCCATTGCCTAGCCCTGACTGTTCTTCTGCCTTAGAACCAAGACACAGTAGTAATTCTAAGGCAGAAGGTAAGGGTTTAAAAATAGTTTCTATATGTAACTGAAAAAATTATATGCCCATTTGACCTTATTTTTTAATATTATGTGTGATGTTAGTCTATACTGTTTCTGCAAAACTGCTTTCCATTTTTTTCTAGCAGTTTTTATCAAATAGTGAATTCTATCTCAAAAGTTGGATTCCTGCATTTTATCAAAGAATAGATGGTGATGGATTATAATAGCCTTAACTATTTGTATGTCTTTTACCCAGTCTATTCCACTGATCTCCCATTCTGTCTGTTAGCCAGTACTAGCTTATTTCAATGTTAATCATTTTGTGTGTGTGTGTGTGTGTGTGTGTGTGTGTGTGTGTGTGTGTGTTTGTAGATACTATAATCACTGAGAAAAAAAGATATATTCCTTTCTATTCCCAGTTGGTTTTCTCCAGAGGTCTATCAAGTCTAATTTTTCTGAAATTATATTCATCTCTTTAATTTATTTCTTGTTTATTTTATGGTTAGATTTGCCTAGTTTTGACAGTTGAGGTGTCCTTCTAGTATGGTTTTACTGTATATTTTCTCCTGTAACTTACTTAAGTATTCCTTTAAAAATTTGGAGACTATGATGATAAGGGCTGATTATAGGGGCCCTCGAGTGAGTTCTTAGTTGTTTGTAAGCCCAGGTACACTGAGGTACAGATGACTGGTGATCAAATTTTACAGCTTCTCCTGTCCAGCAGGAGTAGTTATCTTTGAGGCTTGAGTCTATGTTAGTGAACACATGCTGGTTTAAAGAGACAAACACAAAACCAAAGAGCAGTAATGAGAGAGAGAGAGAGATGCAGAAAGAAACTTTTAGAGGCAGTTGGAATGTGATTACCTAGGGAAGCCTTCTTAATATACAGTCATAAGGAGCTCAGTTTATTGGTGGATAAAAGGCTATATTTATACAGAATTTCCATACTGAGAACAAAGAACACATATTCAGCAAAAGATTACATATCAAAAGTATCCATTGCTACTTGGCGCATCAGTCATCAAGGAAAGGTTAACATACATATTTTCTATATGTCAATTGAGAGTATTCAAGCCTTATCAAAGTATGCAGACCAGTTAAAAGTACACAACTGCATAAGGGAGTAAATACACTCAATAATACCTAACTAAAAGGTTTCTCTTTGGTGTGCTATCCAAGACATGGGATAGTGCTGGTGACAGGGTAGAGCAGTTCACTCTGTCCTTGTAGAAATAACTCAAAGTTTGTGATAACTAGTCAGGAATTTTCTGGGAGTAGAATTTGAATAGGATGCATTGAAAAGTATGAAAGTCATTTGTGTCTGAGATAAAACTTAAAGGTTATGTTAATCTGGTCAGTAATATTTCAGTCCATCAGGAATGTTTTAAGCCAATTAATTAGAAAAGCCACATGTCTATGATATGATTGATGGACCTCTAGGTTCATGACTTGGTCCTTACCAGGAGTCTGGGATAGATTTTACAAAGCATGTCTCTTTCTGCCTCTGGGGAATCCTCATGGATCTATCACTATACCATTTGGTGTGTATATGTTTTGTATTAATATTACTTCATTTTCTATGGTACCTTTCATCAAAATGTAGTTTTCTTACTTACCTCTTTTAAATAGATCTATTTTTGCTTCTGCTTTGTTTGAAATTATAATTGTTACCTTTACTTCATTTACTTCAGCTAAAACATAATAGATTCTACTTTGGTCCCTTACCTTTATTTTGTGGGCCTCTCTGCTTCAAGTGTGTTTCTTGTAGACAACATATGGTAGGATTTTGTTTTTTAACAACTTCTATTATCTGCTTTTGTTTTATGAGTAAGTTCATCCCATTCATATTCCAGTTATGATTACAAACTAGATATTTTGCTTCATCCTATTTCCTCCCCCTCCATTCATCTTTTTCTTTCATCTTGTCCTTCATCTTTCATCTTGTCCTTCTTCAAAAGTATTTTCCATCTGACCACTGCTTCCCCTAATCCACCCTCTCTTATATCAGCCTCCCACTTCTCTTCCTTTCCTGAAGAGTTAGATAGATTTTTGTACCTAACTGAGTATGTATGTCACTTCCTTTTTCAATCAATTCTGATGAGAGTTTGGTTCAAGTGTTGCTTACCATTCAGGTCCTTCCCTTTGCCCTCAGTGGTAAAAACTCTCCCTCTTTTATGTGAGATTTACTCCATTCTAACTTTACCTTCCCCTTTCTTTCTTGACCCTTAATTTTGTTTTTTGATATATCATCCCATCATTGTCAATGCACGTATGCCTTCAATGTATACTCCTTCTAATTACCCTAGTAATGATAAAGTTCTTGGGATTTTTAAATATCATCTTTCCATGTAGGAATGTAAACAACTTAATCTTACTGAATGCCTTATGACTTCTCTTTTCTGTTTGCTTTTTATACTTCTCTTGAGTCTCATATTTGAAAATCAAATTTTTTGTTCATCTCTGGACTTTTCATCAGGAATGCTTGAAAATCTTATATTTCATTAAATATCCATCTTCTCCTAAAGGATTATACTGTTTCCCTGTGTAGGTATTCTTTGTAGTAAACCTTACTTCTTGGATTTATGGTCATATTCTAAACTTTTAGATCCTTAATTGCAGAAACTGCTAAATCCTGTATTATCCTGACTGTGGCTTCACAATATTTGGATTGTTTCTTTCTGACTACTTGCAGTATTTTTTCCCTGATCAGGGAACTCTGGAATTTGGCTAGAATATGTGAGGACAGTCAGAGGCCTCCATCAAGCAATGTTCTGGAAAGCCTAACCCCCTCACCCCCCAGCAGCAAAATTCTGGGGTAGCCATCGTTTAGCTAAAGGCCGACATGTAGTTTACTCCTCACCTGAGGCTTCAACCCTTCCTTCTCCCTCCCCCCCCCCACTTTGCTGAAACTGTATGTTCCTATCAAAACCTACTGATGCAAGCATTCTCTGGGAATCTGGGTTAGTTGCTTCCATATCAACATAATGATTTATCAGCCTACAGAAAACTTTGTCTAGATTCAATGAAGTAAACCAAATCCTTTGTATCAAACTTGAAAATCATTTACCTTCATTGTATAAGTGGAAACTTGTGAAAAATCCCCCGCTTGCTTCCCCCCATATAAAAGTAGATGTAACTTCCAATAAAGTGCTTCTGGTTGCTATCAGTGCCTCTAATCCTCTTGACCCCCAATGGTGTCTGTGTCATTTTCCATTGCCACCTTTTCTGGACCCTAACTGAGTATGTCATAGACTTGACAAGAAAATTTGTGGGAGTTCTCATTTTGGGATCTTTCAGGAGGTGATTAATGGATTATTTCAACTTCTGTTTTACCCTCTGGTTTGATAACATCAAGGGCAGTTTACCTAAAGAATTTCTTAATCCTTCATGTTTCTCCTGTAGTTTTTATTCATAATTTAATCTTGGGTGATGCTTTGGATTTCTCTGACATGTTACAACCCTCTCCCCTAAAACAAAAACAACAATAACAAAATTCCCAATAAGTCATAGGTGATCATAGATTTAGAGCTAGAAGGAACCTAGAGGAGTCAGTTCCAGATGCTCATTTTAAGATTTGAGGTAATAGCCACTGGGGAGAATAAGAGATTTTCTCAATATTGCTCAGGTAGTATATGTGGTAGAACTAGGACTCAAACTCATGTTCTCTGATTCCAAACCTAGCATTCTTTCCACTGCAGTCTTACTAAAGAATTCTCAAAGCATTTTCCCCCCCTCCCCAATATGTTATGTATTTGTTATATCTTATTTTTGGGTCAGTTCCATTTCACATAGAACATTCTCCAGTGACTCAGTCTTTTCTAGCAACTTAATCATGTTTTATTTTGTGTTATTCTGATCAAAAGTCAGCATGACATAGTGTGTGAAACAGGGTCAAACTTTAAGTCATGATCATTGAGGTTCAAGTCCTGCCATTGACACATACTTGCTCTGTGATCCTGGCCAAGTCACTTAAGCTCTTATTCCATCAGACAAGACTCCTAGACTGTCACAGATCATAGGATCACACATTTAGAGTCGGAAGGGACCATAGAATCCAATGTTCTTATTTTATGGATAAAACTGAATCTTAGAGAGGTTAAGTGACGTGTTTAGGATTACATATTCAGGAAGTAATAGAGACAGAATTTGAACTTCCTGATGTTTAGCCCAATTCTCTACTCACTATATCACCTAGCTGTATCAAATGAATTGTAAATCTGAATCAATGGTTGAATCCCCATTACTGAATTATAAGTTTGGACATTCAAGGGAAAATATCATCATCTCTGCTTATTTTGTCTTCCATTAATGTCCTTTGATGCCTCATTATGATGTTCCATAATGCTGATACTGTATTCTCAAAGGCTCTGCCTGTGGAGGACAAGTGCTAAAAGGTTGCACTACTCTAGGAAGCCTTTGAGAATTGGTCTTATAACACACTGTGTGTCTGCTCTCTGAACAACAATCTAAACCACACAAGGAAGCTCATTACCAGGTTGGCTATAGGATAATGACTTTTTTAGCCACAGCAACACTTCATGTTCCAAGCTCATTTGCCTTGTTGTAGAGTGGTTGTAGTCTTTGTCAATGGAGGAATCACTCAAATCCATTTTTTACAAAGGCCAAATAAAAGTTTATTGAATTGAATTGGACATGAATATACCATTGTTTGAATTTAGCTCATTTGTAGGTAATTAGGAAGAGGCCAACAGATGAGAGCAAGAGATGCAGGCCAGGTGATAGTTTAGCTATGTGAATTCAGGACTGATTGAATTATTGCACTCAAAGTATGGGGTTTAATAGAGTTGTCACCTTGGGGCATGTTTCGTGGAAAACCACAGAGCTCTGTCCATGGTTCTATTCACTATTTTAATCAGTTAAAGGCCTAAATAGAATGCTTATCAAATTTGCAAATGTCATATAATGAGCAAGGATAGTTAATATGAACAGACTAAAGATTTTAAAAGGTGTTGATAGGCTAGTTCATTTAGAGAATTAGAATATTCACAGAAGCATAAATTCTTGCAGTATAATTGAAAAGAAAAAGAAAACAGTTAAATAAACAAGTACAGGTGATATGGGAAGTCCCACTAGACAACCGTTAATAGTTCCATTCTTCATTCTTCATTAGCAGCTCTGCTAATGTTCCACTCCATGCAACAACACACCCCTCTACCAGCTACCTCCATCTTTTTAGCTTCCTTTTGTGTGTTGATTTCTTCCATTAACTGGAAATTCCTCAAGGATAGGGAATATTTTCTTCTTTGTATCTTCTGTGTTTAGCACAGTGGCTGGAATATAGTAGGCACTTAATAAACATTTATTGAATTTAATTGAATTGATATGAATAAATCTGGGGGGTCTTAATGTTATGGTTAGAGAAGCATTTCATCTAGGACCTTCCTGATATACTCTGCCTTGCTCATAATTGTGCTCAGTTCTGGGCTTCACATTTTAGAAAGGATAAACTGGAGTGATTCTTTGAAGAAATGATCCTAACTGATTATTTAGCATCTCTCCTTGTGCCTTGCCCCTAAGTCTACTCTTCAGTCTCACTATAACCACCACCCCTCAGTGTTCTCTCAAGTCATAACTCTTGCTCTGACTTCATTTTCTCTGTTTCCCAGTCCTGACCATATAGTTAACTAGTTCAAAGATACACTGTTCTATATACTCAGATCCTTGACCCTGTTGCCACTTGTGACTTATTATGTCTGGATTATCCTTACTAATTCTTCTCTGTTCTTTCTACTGAATGGTGATGGAGAAAGCCACAAACCTGTGCTAATTGGGTCCACTACAAATTTGTTTTATGAGATCTCAACTGGACCTTCAACTGCTGCAACAAGGGTCACCTTTTACTCTTGCCTAAATGTCCAAATCCACATAACTTATTGTTTTAAACCTGTTTCCTTTCCTCAGCTTTCCTGCAGCACCCTCTTTTATCTCAGGAGAGAACCTCTCATTTTACTTTACTGAGGAAATAGATGCCATTTACTCACTCTGAGCTCTCTTGCCTTTTTCTATTCTGTTTTTAAACATTCATTGACATTTCCCCACATTCTCTCCTCTTTTGCGATAGTCTCTATTGAAGATGTATCACTATTCAACAAGGCCAACTTCTCTATTTGGGTCCTTGATCCGATCCTCTTGCATTTTCTTCAGAAATATGACCCCTGAATTGCTCCACTTTTCTCTAAATGTCAATCTTTACTGGCTTCTACTCTGTGGCCCAACAGCCATGCTCTTCTCCACCTATTCTTAAAACAAACAAACAAAAAATGAACAAAAAAACTCTCCAAACCCCCTTCTCTTGACCCTACCATTCCTTCAAGCTCCTTTCTCTTTCTCTCTTGCATATATCTCAATCTTCTAGAAAAGGCTGTTTATATTCCTCATTACTTCTCTTTTCACTAATATTTCAGTCCCTTGAAATCTGACTTCCAATTTTGTACCTAAATTGAAGTTGCTTTCGCTAAGGTTATAAATGAACTATTAATTGAAAAATATGATTGCTTCTTATTGTTTCTCATCTTTTTTCTCTCCCTTATTTCCCTCCTTCTAACTTTCTCTCTCCTTCTTTCCTCCCCTCCCTCCACCCCCAATGTTTTAATCACTTGGATTATTGCAAAAGTCTCTCATTTGGTCCCCCTGCCTCTCAGAGCTACCAAATTTATATTCTTAAAGCATTTTTCTGACTGTGTTGTTGTTCAGTCATGTATGACTCTTTATGACTCTTTTTTGGAATTTTCTTGGCAGAGATGGTTTGTCATTTCTTTCTCTAGCTCATTTTACAGATGAGGAAACTGAGGGAGACAGGGTTAGTGACTTGTACAAGGTCACATAGCTAGGCAGTGTCTGAGGTCAATTTTGAACTCAGGTCAGCAGACTGTAGACTCAGTGCTCTATCTGCTGTACCACCTAACTGCCCCAAGGAGTCTACTTATGGATAGTTTTAATTTTTTGTTGATACTTTGATTTTGGTTAATGATTGTTTTTTAAAATCTCTTGAAAGCCAATTCTAGTTTACTTTTCCAGGTTTATCATATGATGTTCTCTCTCAGGTGTTTTATGTTCACCCAAATTTCCCTATTCATTGTTCTTTGTATACAACATTCCTTATCCTATTTCAGTGCTTTTCTACAGATAATAATGTATCCTCTGTGCTAGAATGCACTCATTTAAAAAAATTCTTACTTTCTGTCTTAGAATCAATAGTAAGTGTAGTTTCGAAGGCACAAGAGTGATAAGGGCTAGGCAGTTGGGGTTAAGTGGCTTGTTCAGGATCACAGTGTCTGAGGTCAAATTTGATCCCAGGACCAGAGTCTTCAGGTCTGATTATCAACTGAGCCACCCATTTTCCCCTAAGATGCACGCTTTAAGAATCCCAACTTTTATTAATAAAATAAAATTATTATTCATTAATAATATATAATAATTATTATTTAATTAATTTAGTTATTAAATTAATCCCAACTTTTATCATTATGTGTTAGGCACTGGTCTAGACACTTTACAAATATTATCTCATTTGATCCTTCCAACAACCCTGGGAGGTAGGTGCCATTATTTTCTCCATTTTATAGTTGAAGAAACTGAGGCATTCAGAGGTTAAGGTACTTGCCCAGGGTCACATAGCTAGTAAATGTCTGAGACTGGATTTGAACTTGGGATTTCATGACTCCAGATCAAACACTCTATCCACTCTGCTGCCTAGTTGTTTCCTTGCCTCTGCTCTTAGAATTTTAAATTTCCTTCAAAGCTCAGTTCAAGTACCACTACCTACCTGAGGACTCCCTTAATGTCTACGGCCTCCAATGATCTCCCTTGACCTCAGAAATTACTTTGCATTTATTTTGATTTACTTATCTTTGTATTGTCTTCTAGCTCCTACTATGTACATCTCCAGAGAAAGAGCCCACAAAAAGAAATAAGCACAATATAGTTTTATATATACATATATCTTTTTGTCAAATAATGCTTTCTCTAAGAGGGGGGAAAGGGAGTAAAGGAGATACCTGGGTATTTTAACATAACAAATAAACAAGTAAATAAATTTAGGTTTAAAACGATGACACCTTTAGGCAGGAAATGCTACATCTTTGTCTTTTTAATCTTTGTTGTTATGTTGTTATTTAGCCAATCAGGCATGACCAACTCTTTGCCATCTCATGCACCATACTGTCTGTGGATTTCCTGGACAAAGATACTGTAGTGGTTTATAATTTCCTTCTCCAGTGGACTAAGGCAAACAGTGGTTGTGACTTGCCCAGGACTCAAGTCTTCCTGAATCCCGGCTGGATACTCTATCTATTGAGCTACCTAGCTGACTATTTAGCACAGTGCCTGGAGTAGAATGAATGCTTAATAAATGCTTGTTAAATGAGTAAATCAAAGAGACTTGATCCCAAAACATAAACTTCAGTTTGTAAGGGTGGGCCCCATGCATAGTAGGTTTGCATCATGTAAAGGAAGAGTACCTTTCAGATCTGACTTGATCATTTTCTAATTCATAAGAACATGAAACTTTGAGTAGACTGATTAAGTAAAGAATGTGAACTTTGAGTAGCATAATTTGCCTATGAAAAATCCAGGAAAGCAGAGATTTTGAATTTGTATCCAAGGCATAGGTTATTGCTTCACTTTTACATGGACCTTCTGGAGAAATTTAATGTTTGTTTGTTTGTTTTTATAATGGAGGATTTTGAACCTCAGATTTGTTTTTGATTATTGGGCAAATCACTCTTTTCTGCTTATTATTGGATAGTCATTCTATCTTAGGATGAGTCCTTGAGGGGATCCCAACCCTGAATAAGGAAGAAGGGTCTAGCGGAGAGGTTCAAGGTCAATGGAGTTGAGAATATTTAGCATCGAGAAGAAATGATTTTGCTGGTGGTGGAGAGGGTAGCGTCAAAGATTTATGCCTTGCCCTACTAAGGGGTCATCATGCAGAAAAGGAATTTTATAGAAGAAAGATTAAACATGTTTTGCTTATCTCCCAAGGATAGGAGCAGGACCATAGGCAGAAGTTACAGAGAAGGGCCTATTGTAGCTTGATATGAAGAAAAACATTCCAAACATTTAGATCTTCCCAAACTGACATGAGTTGCCTTGGGAGGTAGTGTGCTTTCTATCACAATAGGTGGGAGTCAGAATGATCACTTGTCAGAGATATTATAGAGGGGAATCCTGTTTTAGACATGCGTTAGTTAGACTAGCTGACCTCTGAGGGCTCTTCTGCCACTGAGATTTTGTGATTTTGTTTTTCTTCTTTACTAACTTACTTATGGCCTTAAAAAACCCTTATTTTTTGTCTTAGAATCATTACTTCATATCATTTCCAAGGCAGAAGAGTGGTAAATGTTGGGCAATTGGGATTAAGTGACTTGCCCAGGGTCAAATAGCTATGAAGTATCTGAGGTCAAATTTGAATCCAAGACCTCTCATCTCTAGACCTGGCTCTCTATCCACTAGCCACCTAGCTGCCCCCTTACTTATGGCCTTAAATTACTTTCTGTTTCTAAGCTTTAGATTCCTCATTGATAAAGCAAAATGACTGGAATAGATGATCCCTAAGGTGTCTTCCAACTCTAGAAGAAATATAGTAAAACCTTTGAGGGAAGGGACCATGTCTTATTCATCCTCATAGTGCCAAGCACCCAGTGCAGTATTTTATACATGACTATGATTTCATGGATGTATGATCTAATTGAGGTTGATATTATCTCCAATTGTCTTATGTAGTTCTCAACCCATCAAGCTCAACTGCTGTCCAGGATCTCTTAATTACTCTAGAGGAGGATGAGGAGGATGAGGATGAGGATGAGGAGGAAGAGGAGGAGGAGGAAGTCTATTGATATTTTTTGAGTAGCAACAGAACAATTGTACCTTCCTTCCTCTCCTTATATGGTTGACCCACTTCTTTTTCTGATCATATATCTCTGATGATATCTTTTACTCAGCCTTGCAAATAGTAGATAATAAATGAAGGAATATAAGCTCTTCATCTCCCTAGTCTTGCTCATTTCCCAGGTGCTCTACTGTTAATTTACTGACTTTATTTCTCCTCTGAAGCCATTTAGCATTTGAATTTCTGTAATTAAATCCCCGGAAAATCAGAATATTTTTCCCTCTTAAAAATTTACATGAAATGAATGCTTCACTTTTTTCAAATTAATCATCAAGCCCTTATTCTTTCCCTCTTTGCATTGTTTGCTTTTTGTGGGCTCTCAGTTTTTCCCCTTTTATTTCAGTCACAAGTGATTGCTAATAGCTAAGAGCAGCAGGAGACTACTACTCAGTTCCCAGAGAATACTTCTGGGTATTGGGAACATGAAGGGGCAGCTAATTGCCTGGAGGAATTACTAGGAATTGACATCTGCACCAAGAGACTCTTTCACAGCTCTATCTAGTGGTAGACAGAGGAGGAGGAAGAAACACAGTTTGATAGGCTGGTTTGTTTTTTTTTTTGTCTCCTTGACACTTTTTAGTTATTTTAAGTGAATGCCCAGAGAGCCAGGGGATAAAGGTTTGAGCAAATTCATAGTTATTAAAAAAAACTGATCTTCTCAGCATCAATCAAAGATCAAACATACCCATAGGAGAAAAGCAATGAAGTTCCTGTGCTCTTCACTTTATGACAACTTTTCATCAATGATAAATCTCCCAATTTTATGTTATCTTGGATTTTGGTCACTAGCTCCAGAAAGACCTCAGGACTGTGTCAAAGGAAAAGCCTGTGAAGAGACAGGGAACAGTAAGACACAGTTCCCTCTGGATAATAGGGAACCACTCAACACAGGTTAGACTAACATATGGAGATGATAATGTAAGTGAAAAGAGGTCAAGGAAGTTTTTTATTTCAAAGACCAAGATACCTCAGTTGACATTGAGAGCCCTTTACAACAAAGGCCTTTCTTAATTTTTCAGTATTATATTTTATCCCTCTCTATAAAGCTACCCTGGCTTATATATACTGTCCCTCATAAAGAATAGTCCATCTCTGGACTCTATGCATTTGTACTGACTGTCCCTCATGCTTGAAGTGCTCTCTCTCTGCATCTTTGACTCCTAGCTTCTCTCTCTCTCTCTCTCTCTCTCTCTCTTTCTCTCTCTCAACTTAGCTCAAAACCCACTTTCTATGGAAAGTATTTCCTCCCTCCCATCCTCCAGTTTTTTCCTTTAGATATTACCTTCCATTTCACTATACAGTATAATTCTATGTATATAAAAATCATTTTTATGGAGTTTCTTCTCTTTGAATGTGAGTTCACTGAGAGCAGATTCTATGGTCTTGCCTTTCTTTGGATAACAGTCTTTACCACAGTTCTTGGCATGTAGTAAGTATTTAATAAATGTTTGTTGACTGACATATTTTTAATTTAATTTTTTCAGTTATAAGTATGACTTATTGTAAGTTCAACATTATTAAGCATCTTCTATGTTTTTTTAGCCCTATAGATCCCTAATCCTTTGCTTACATTTATGATGAATGATTAATAAACAGTATATTCTATAATACAGACCCTAAGACCAGGAGCCAGGAGAGCTGAGTGGGACCCTAGTTCTGGCTCTGTTATTAATCAGACATGTGACACTGACAGAGTTGCTTCAAGTTTCCTCATTTTTCTTCTAAATTTGAAGGAGTCGAATTAAATTATTTAAAAATTATCTCCTGGGTCTAAAAGTCTATATTCCTTATGTATTTGTTTAATTTATCACTTTAACATTTCTACCTGGCTGGTAGTAAGTAAGTGAATAAAGTGATGAGAATAGATTCAGGAATACCAAGATCCAATCTGACCTCAGATACTTACTAGCTGTGTGAAGAAAGTTGGGAATATATTTACCATATCTTTTGATGGAGCATATCTGTACTCATTAAAACAACACAGCCATCACCACAAAACAGAAACAAAAACATTGAAATTTTGCTACTAATCAGAATTCAGCATTAGTGAATCTTTTCTTAAATGTGGGTTTCCTCAGAAGTAATGTAGTTCAAGGTACATTTGAGTCAGTTTCTATTCAAAACCATAGTCCATAAGCCCCTTGGCAGTACTTTTCTTTCCTAAGACCAGGTAGAGCACAATTATTTCAAAATCAAAGGCATTTAATTAAGCATTATAGCAAGAAAAATAATATAACGGGAAATATCTTTCACAGAAAGTGGGACTTGAGCTATCTTAAAACTTTCTTACAAGTTCATGTCACTTTTGGGACAGTTAAAAAGCTGTAGCATGGGCAGCAGTCACACCCTGAGAAATTATCTTGTTGGCAGGCAGGCTAAAACAGATTGAAGTTAATGGGCTTCAAACCCATTGGTAAGTTAGGGGAGTATCTACCTGAGGCATGTAAAAGGCCCTAGCAGAAGGGTCAAATGAGAACAATTTGTTCCAAGGGCCATGAAAATGGCAGAAATGGACAGTTTGAAGGTCTTAGATCTTAGTTAGACATTAAAGGTGCCAAGATTATCCACTGCATCCTGAGCCATCACCAGTTGTCCTGACTTTTGTCTTGCCACTGAATTTGGATGACTCTAGAAGAGTGAGTGAGCCTGATGATTTCATGCAAGTCTGCCTCATTTAAATCCAATTTATACCATCACAAAGGATGACATTTTGGTCTACTTCTAGTAAAAAGAACAACCATAATGTATAGGAAATATATAACCAAAGCAGTTCATGCTTCCATGGTTGTAGTACAATAGAAATTCTTCTCTGTCTCTGTGGCTACCATTTGTTTTCTTCACTGAGCTGTAAGCTGCTGGTATCTTCAGATTGATTGTTTCATTCACAGCACTGCCATTTTCTGGTCTTTAGCACTGTAACTCTCTGGGGGTCCTCCATTGCTACACTTGGCTGATTTTCCATTGTGCTGCTCTTTGTGGCCTTCCTTTGGATCCTTGATGAATTTCAAAACCCTCTTTCCTGGGGGCAGCTGAGTGACTCAAGCCTAGGGACTAGAGGTCCTAGGTTCCAATCTGACCTCAGACACTCCCTAGCTGTGTGACTCTGGGCAAGTCACTTAATCCCCATTGCCTAGCCCTTACTTCTCTTCTGCCTTGGAACCAATACATAGTAGTGATTCTAAGAGGAAAGGTAAGGATTAAAAAAATTCTTTCCTATATTCTTAGGGGTTATTTCATCTCTATTTTTAATTCATATCCACAGATACACCCAGTCATCAAGAAAATGATTCTGCTTCTTACTCAGCCAGTAAGAAAATAAATATATACAATTCAAAATAATATTTATTAAACTTCTCTAGGAATTATAATAGTCTTTGGGGATCCAAAGATAAAAATTAGAATGATAATTGCCTTTAAGGTTCTTTTAGTTTACTGGTGAGAAGCAATATATGCACAGGTAATTAAATATGATACAAACAAAATAAAATATAGAGTAATTTTGAGGTGGTCAAGTAGTAACAAATGGAAAGGTCAGGAAAGACTTCATGAAAGAGGTGTCAACTTGGCCTTGAATAGAATTTGGGATTTTAAGAGGCACAGATGAAGTGTCAGTGCATTCCAGCATGGGGCCTATCCAGCACAAAAATCTGGAGATGATTGTTTAATGGAAACAGGCAATAGACCACTTTGAGTAGAAAACAGTGGTGGGAAATATCTGAAAAAAAGAGAATCATAGAATAATTGATTTAGAGTTGGAAGGGATTGTAGAGGCCATAAAGTTCTACTCCTTAACTTTTTACACTATTATTTCCATCTTTGAATCAATACTGTGTGTTGGTTCCAAGGTAGAAAAGTGGAAAGGGCTATGCAATGGGGGTTAAGTGACTTGCCCATGGTCACATAGGTAGAAAGTGTCTGAGGCCAGATTTGAATTCCCATCTCTCCTCCTGGATCTCAATCCACGGAACCAGTTAGCTGCCTCCAATCCTTCACTTTAAAGAAAAGGAAATTAAAGGACTTGCTTAGGATCACACCTATAATAAATGTCTGAGATGAGATTTGAATTTTGATCTTCCTGACTCAAAGCCCAGAACTGTGTAGGTAAAATAGACAAGACTTGGCCCCTAAACATCTGGTGATTGAGAGGGAACAAGCAAAGGTGACTGAGATTGTAAACTAGGATTATTAAAAGCAAGATGGTGCCCTCAACAGAAATAGATGAAATTTGTTTTGTGAACTTCTTTGTTTCTGTTTCCACTGTTAACTGTTAGAATTCCTTTGAACTCCCACCATGCCCTTGGGCATTTCCTGAATTTATCAAGAGGGGAAAATGTATCAAATGATAATATATGTACAACCTATATAATATTACCTGCCTTCTTGGGGAGGAAGGAGAAATGGGAGGGAGGGGGAAAATGGAAAAAGAATACAGGGTATGGGCATTTGGAGACAGGGGAGAATGAAAATGTAAGTGTTAAATGGGGTCTATTCTCAATTCAACTTTCATTGCTATGGAAACCTTCATCTAACATTGCTTGATTATGCCATTTGTTATTAGAGTTTTGCTTTGTTTTGTTTTCCCAGTGTGGGAAGATAGGTGAGGGTATGGGATAAAGGAAAACCAAAGGAAGGCCAGAAGAAATCATAAACAAGTAGACCACTAGAATAATATTACATGTTGAATTTGTTCTTTAAAGGAAAAGCAATCTCTACATTGGAGAATCAGAGTCCCATGTAGAATTCTCTCTTGCTCTACAATATATACAGAAATGCTCATTTTACTTGATGTTTGTTAAGTTCTGAATAAAAATAAAATAAAATAAATCACAGATAGAGCTTCATTTTGTAAGATTGGAGAGGTAGGTGGAACAGATGGTCTTTCTGCAGGCCCCCAAAATAGGATAGCATACATAGTACTTTAGATATAGGAATAAAGACCTGCAATGATTTAATCCATATTAAGTATATTAATAAATTCTGATATTTACTAGCCGTGTGACCTTGGAAATCACTTCTTCTATAAAACTGTTTTCTCATTTGAAAAATGGGTACAATAATATCTTTCTGCCAGAATGAAAATCAAATGAGAAAATGGATATGAACACCCTCTGAAAATACTAAGGCTCTTTATAGATTGTTGCAGGCTTCTGAAAAGTAGTTGGATTATTGCCTTTCTGAAGTCATCCTTCTGTTTCTGCTCTGCTATTTCAAGCATTTAGGCAACATGTGGACAAAACACTGGACTCAGAGTGAGAAAGACCTGGGTTCAAGTCCTAGTTGGATACTTACATACTACTATATGATCCTGAGGAATTCACTCAAGCTCTCTGAGCCTCAGTTTCCTTATCTGTAAAATGGAGATAATAATAACACTTATTTCATAGGGTTGTTTTGGGTATTCATCAGCATAATATGTGTAAAGCACTTTGTAAATGTTGATAAGTAATGTAAATGGTAGTTATTATTGAAGAAAGGTTTTTTTTCCATTTTTAAAAAATCTTCTAAGGAAAGTTGCCCCAGAAATAATGGTATGTAATATCTTTTCTATGTGTCTTTCACTGGAGCCATGGAGGTTGGAAAGAAAGGTTTTTAATGATAAGTATGGAGAACGTGGGTCCTCTAGAAGGGGAAGATTTCTTAGTACACATTGACTGGCAGGTGCAACCATGGGCAGAAAATGCATCCTATTTACTTCTGAAGAATTGATTTTTTTCTTGTTCAAAAGGAGCACCAATCTTGGCTCATACATATTTAGGGTTACTCAGGATGGTATTAGGAGGAAATTGTAAAAAAAAAAGCAACAGATGGCAAAGTTTTTATCATGAAAATTGAATAAAAGGAAATAAAAAGAGAATCTCTTTGTGAGAAATAATGGGCTTTGCTTGTCTTCATCATTAAGACTGCTTGGTTTTGCTGTGTAAAGATGAAGGCATAGGTGCTTTGAAGCCTTAAGTATTTGCAAAAAAAGGTTTTCTTGTTCCTGGAGAGGATGATGACTATGATTATTAGTCATTATTATCTTTGGCATTAAGTGCCATCTTTGGCTCTGTAACTCTATTGGTAATCTTCAATTTTTAGCAGTTATGGAATATTAAAGAGAAGGGGCCTTAGAGATCACTCGGTCCAACCTCTCTTATTTGATAAGTGAGGTTACTCATTTATAAAATAAAGATCAGAAGAAAGGGGCCCCATGCTCAGGCTCACCTAGTAGATCATATGTAGAATTGGAACAAAAATCCAGTTGTCCTGTCTCTTAGACTAATGCTTTTTCTATTATATCACCTTTAATAGGTACTGACATAAATAATAAAGAGAAAAAACACAGGAAGTGGGAAAAGACCTGTCCTTAGACAGGCTTTGAAAGTAAACTCAACAAGCATTTAATAAGCAAAGACTATATGCCATTCATTGTACTAGGTGTAGTACCTATCCATGGTCCTGATGGTGCTGGAGTTTGGGGACCGAATGCTGTTCCTTGTTATTACTGAGATCTTGAAGGCAGGCACTGTGAGTCTCAGTGCATATTCACTGTCCTCTGCATAGAGTAGATACACAGAGGTATAATGTTAAGGTTTTGTGCTTTATAGAAAGCTTTTACATCATTCCTCTCTTTACTCTCTGCTCACACCTGCCACCACTCTAGGGCAGGTGCTTCCCTCCCTTTTCCCCCCCAATAATTGAAAGATAAAGAATAAGACAGTAGATCAAGTCCTTGTTTTGGAGTCAGAAGACCTAGGTTTGGATTTTACTTTTTACACTTACTAATGTGTATTGTAAGATAAGATAAGAGACATTTTACATTAAGGAGAGAACAGTCTCAGAGAGACTAACTGAAGAGAGTGGAGGAGGGGCAAGAAGAAAAAATTGGGAATTCTAAAGAAGAATCAGTCTAACTGGCAGCTCCCTTCTGGCTTAGGGAAGGCAGAGGAGAGAGGTGGATTCCCTAGGCTGAGAAGAAGCCCATCTCTTTGGAGATCTACTGTCCTTTCTGAACCCATGAATACCTACATTAAGACTCTCAGTGACAGCAGTCTAAAGTCCTCAGTGGGATTGTGGATTTGAACTTTTGAATAGAGCCATCCACAGACCTTTGTCTTGAGATTTCTCTCTCTTTCACTCTCTCCCTTACCTGTCCCTGGACTCACACATTCCAAGATCTAGCTAGTTGAGAGTAGGGACAAGAAAAGCAATTGGCAAAAGGGAGAGGCTGAGAATCCTGTGACCTCCAGACTCTAGGGGGACCAACTTGCAAGAGGGGAAATCTGTAGGGCTCCCCCGTTTACCCACTTTCCTGCCTGACATCCTTGCCATCCCCTTCCTGCTTGAACTCCAATAAATTATCTGACATTTAAGAATTAGTTTTGGGCCAGTCTCTAAACATCATAGTTAAGAGGATTGAGGATTTGGGGAGGGTCATACCTCTCCCCAAAAGAGGGTTGACTTCTAGATCCCAGTCATTCAAGATTGTCTGACCAAAGGAATTGACATCTTTCCTGGGCAGTTGAGTAGTCCTAAGATCCTGAAAGGGGCTGATAGTTAATGTCCCTGGGGGAAGCAGAGGCACAAGAGTTATCTTGCCTCTCAAGGACAGATTTGACTTCAGGATCCCTGGGCTCCTGAGGGATACATCCTGCCAATTCACTGAGTCATTCCCACTCTAGTCTCCTGTCCTCCATCTCCCATCTCTCTGGGGAGACATATTCCTTTTTCAAGGGGACAGGACCTGGCTTATCTCCCCTCAGAAGTAAGGAGAGGAGAACAAATTCAATCCTTTCACTTTCTCTCACCCCTATTCCCCCTTTCTTCACATCATCATTTTCTCTTCTCCAGTTCCTTATTACAATATTCATGAGCAACCCTCTACACTTCTCTGTACCTCAGTTTTCCCATCTGTAAAGTAAGAGGTTTGGCCTGCGTGAAATCAAAGGCCCCCAATTCATGTCGAATTCCATGAACTTGCCAATTGGTCTCTCTGCTTCTCTCTTCTCCAAAGCTCTGTCTACATTGTTAGTATATTTGTAACCTTAACTTATGCCTATGAGGTAGATTTATAAGATAGAGCCTGAATTCATACTTACTCTGTACCGAGAAGGATAGTTTTGAAATGGCTTTTATTAATTCCCCAAGAGAACAAAACTAAAATGAGCTGGAGTTGGAATTCAGCCACTAGTAGAAAGATACTTCTCTCAAAAACGCTATCTACATTCAGGGGAAAAACTGTGGGAGTAGAAACATGAAGAAAAACAACTGCTTGAATACGTGGGTTGAGGGGAAATGGCTGGGGATGTAGACTTTAAATGAACATCCTAATGAAAACACCAACAACATGGAAATAGGTTCTGATCGAGGACACATGTAATACCCAGTAGAATTGCATTTCAGCTATGGGAAGGGTGGGGGGAGGGGAGGGAAAGAACATGACTCTTGTAACTAAGGAATAATGTTCTAAATTGACTAAATAAATTAATTTATAAAAAAAGAAAGATACCACTCTCCTCTGAAGCTCCCTTGTTCTCAGAGAGGTACCTGGCAACATTTAGGCCATAGTGGACCCCAGATGTTTCTGAGAAATCATATTAAATCCGCAAATGTATCATTTAATAGAATTAGTTTAATAAAACACAAATAGAAGTAAGGCCAGAGCAAGTTAAGAGCCCACATATTCCTCTCTCAGCAGCCTTGTTTCTTTCTATGCTCTGTGGCTCCTGGACAAGCACCTACCATAAATACTCAGTCGCATACTTTCTAGCTTGTCTATTTAGCTAGTGATTATCTCTTGTGGTCTTCTAGAAAGAAAAGATCTGTAGACATAGCAGGCACCAGCTGCTGCTGCTCTACTGCCAACTGTCCTTTCTTTTTTCATTGTCCTTCAGAGTTTTCCAAACTCTTACTACAGCCTCCCTCTGTTTAAGCAGTGATTTTGATTTAGTCTTCTCCAAAACTGTGAAGAATTATAAATCTCAGAGGGTTTTGTGGCCATTCAGACCCTTGTCAGAGGTTGTTATATATGCCTAGTACACTACCATGATTAAACAATTCATTTAGCCAGAAGCCTAAGGTCTTTCCCCATGGTCTTCAAATAAAGGATAACCTTTATCCTGGTATTCAAGACCCTCCATAATCTGATTTAAATTTACCATCCCAGCCTGATCTCATACTATTGCCTTTCAGGTAGTTTCCAGTCAGGCCAAAATGGATGACTATCTTATCCCCCATTCTCATCCTGTTCCCTCCTATTCCTGTGCTTCTATTTACCTCATTTTGTCATGCCTGGAATGACCTAAGCTTTGACTGTTGAAGTATTCCATTCCTCCTAGATCCAACTTAGATGCCCTGTTTCCCAAGCTGCCTTCCTTGGTTCTCTACCTCCTCCCATTTCTCTCCAAGTGAAAGTATTCTCTCTTCCAACTTTCTCATAGAGGGAGAGAGATCCTCAGCTCTCAGTTCCACTTCTCACATTCTATCTTTTGTAATCATTATTTGTCATATCTCTTTGGTTCTCTTAAACAGTAAGTATCTTAAATTCAGGGACTGTGCAGTTGAACTTTTTTCCTCTACAAACTCATTGTGTCTAGCACAAAGCTCTGCCTTTTCCCCATCTTTTTTGGTTTGAATCTGTGATTTAATCAGTGTAGATCAGTCTCAATGTTGTGATGAAGAATAGCAATGATCCACAATTTGTGCAGGGGCACTGAGAAGCTAAATGACTTGCTCTTCCTTACCTGACTTTATCGTGTCAGAGAGAACTTGAACCCAAGTCATCCTGATCCCAAGGCTGAACCTCTGTTTGCTACATCAAACTACCTCACAGAGTGCCTATTATTGGTGCTTCATAAACTTTGATTTGAATTGTTAGGTTAGAAAGCCTACTTCTATGGAAAATTCTCTGAGTTATTTAGCTATCTGAAACTTGGGATTCTTTGTTTTCATTTCAGTTGTGGATTCCTCTGTTCCCAGGAATGCTGGGGGTAAGAAAACTATTTCAATCAGATTATCTGCCAAATTTTCCTCTGTGTGTTTAGATTCCTGTTGCATATGACAATTCAACTGAAGCCCCTTATGGATAATGAATGGGAAAACTCTGGGAGAAAAGACATTTCTCTAAATTAATTTAATGCCTGACTTCAGTAAACAAACCACAGTTAAGATTTTTTCCAGTTCCCAGTCATTTCATCCTTCCCTCAGGGAAGTGTTTTGCTTCCATTTCAGATGGAATTAGACAGTATCTAGTGCCACCTTCTGGCATAGTTCCTTTTGTGAAAGTCTCTGGGAACACTTTTCAAGGAAGTTAGGGAGGAAAGATCTACTCCATTATTAATGAAATGTGGGTCTGGAGGACTTGGGGAGGCTATTTGTCAAGCATCCCCAGCATCAGCTCTGCTAGGCCATGGTTAAAATGTGTTTGAATAATGCAGGTCATTTTTTTCTAATTAAGAAGAGATCTTGCCAGGAAGAAAAACAAAAACAAAAACATTGAAGCTTTTGTGCTGTCTCAGGGGATGTAGCCCACAGAAATTTTGGACTTTGGAGATTTGGGGAAGTTTTTTCTATACAAAGAAAAAGTTTCGCTGCTTTCTTTATCAGTGGGAGAGAGGAAGTGAGTCTGTTGCATCAGTGGAATGTGACAGGTAGTTAACTTCCGGATTTCCAATTTCCAATGGCTTCATAGTGGAGCTCCTCATTAAAAATATGAATGCAAAGAGGATCTAGTTGGGGAGTTAACGACTGATTTGAGATACTTGTATGAAACACTGCAAGAAACTTACGTGGCTAGAGATAATGGCAGTCATTGATAGGCTGTCCTTGTAAAATGGAAATTTCTGTTGTATTTTCAGTGCTTAGCAAGGCCTGGCCAAAGAAGGTCCAAAGTTTTAGAAACCAATTAATCATTCTGTGAGGGCATCTTGACATGGGATTACATACTACCCTAAATATGTTTCATCAAAATATGTTTTAAATTTGGAATTATGCACAAAGGGCATTAAAAGAATGCATACCTTTGGCCCAACAATACCACGATTAGGTCTGTATCCCAAAAAAGATAAAAAAATGGGAAAGGATATGTTTGTACAAAAATATATTTATAGTTGTGCTTTTTTGTGGTGTCAAAGAATTGGAAATTAAAGGAATATCTCTCAATTGGGCTGAACAAATTGTGGTATATGAGTGTGAAGGAATACTATTGTGCTATAAGGAATGATGAACAGGATGATTTCAGAGAGACCTGAAAAGACCAACATGAGTTGATGCAGAGTGAAATAAGCAGAACCAGGAGAACATTGTACACAGTAACCGCAACATTGTGGAACAATCAAATGTGATGGACTTGACTCCTCTCAGCAACAAAATCCAGGACAATTCTGAGGGACTTATCAGAATGAATACTATCCCTGTCTGGAGAAAGAATTGTTGGAGTATCAATGCAGATGAAAACATATGATTTATTACTTGTTTATTTGGGTATATGATTTGGGGTTTTGGTTCTATAAGATTATTCATTTACAAAAATGAGTAATATGGAAATATGTTTTGAATGATAATACATGTATAACCCAGTGGAATTGTTTGTCAACTCCAGGAAGGGGAAGGGAGAAGGGAGAGAGACAGCATGAATCATGTAACTTTGAAAATTTTATGTTTAAATTTGTTATTGGAATAAAATAAAGATAAAATTTAATCAAAAACAAAATATGCTTCAGTGTTGTGTGTTCTAGTACAATGAAAAGATTTCAGATCTACTTAGCAGATAGGCTGACCTGCTCATGATGCTAGTTCCAGTCTCTCTTACAAACATGTAGTAGCCACATGATATTTTCTGCATTTGGGGAAAGCACTAAGAAATGAATCCCCACATTCACTACCTCTAGGTACTTCATTGTCACAGAAATGAATCATTTCACTCAATGGGATGGGAGGAAGGTAAGTAAAAATAGTTAACATTTATAATAGCTCTTAATATGTAGTCACTTTACAAATCGCTTTACAGGATCTCATATGATCCTTTGTTGTTGTTCCATTTAATAAAGGAGGAAATTGAGGCAAACAGAAGTTAAATTAGTTGCCTAGAGTTACATAGCTTGTATCTGAGTTCAGATTTAAACTTGGGTCTTTCTTACTGGTGACTATGTACTTTCTCTATTGTAAGGGAACAAATATATTAAGCATCTACTATGTGCTAGGCACTGTGCTAAATAAATACTTTACAGTGGTTATTTCATTTGATCCTTACAACAACTCTGTGATGTAAATGCTATTATTACCCCTATTTTACATTTGAGAAAATTAAGGCAAGCTCACTCAGGATCACACAGCTAGTAAATATCTATTGATAGATGTGGACTTCTGTCTTCCTGACTCCAGGCCAGCACTTTGTCCACTGCTCCAACTAATTGTCACAAAAAAGTATTTGCATTACAAGAATGCATAGAGTGTATGTGCACAGATCTGGAGGTCTTCTAGTATAGCCAAGAATGATAGAATAACTTCTAACAGATCTTCTTTGAGTATCTTTTCTGCTGAGATAATCATCTGCTCTGAACAATGCACATTATATGACCAGATCACCTTCAAAGTATTCTTTTTAGTAGGACCTCTTTGTTTTAAACTCTTGGTATGAATTTAATACCATCACAACCATTCAAAGATTCTTTTGCGTTCTTGTGGCCAGTAAGGCTTTTTTGGGGGAATGATTTTATATTTCATACTGTTCCAAACCCCACAATAATTTCTAAAAAGAAATGAATTTGGGGATATCTGTAGTAGATTTTTAGGGTCACACCAATACCTGCTACCTTATTCTCTTTCTTATTTCTATTGAGAATAACCAGACTTTGGGCTGAGTCAGGTTATGTAGTAGAATCTATAACTATTGGTGTTTGGCATCCTTCCCATTAGTTTAAAAATGTTTGAATGGATCCCAGTGTGTACCTGATTTAGTTCCTATCCAGCATAATCCCACCAAGTTCTAAATACAAATCCTGCCTGAGCTTTCATACTGGGACGCTGACATCTCAAGACTTTCCTGCTAGGCTAGCAACAACATTCAGACTAGAATTCTAGCTCCAAGATTGCCATGGATTGTGTACTAGGTCTGAGGGCTCCATCTTCCCCTAAAACTCAAAAGAAAACACAAAACCAGACCCAAATCCTGGACCACAAGGCCCAAATGGGGTAGGGGGCAGGGTGCAGAAAGTAGACCTCTCTACTTCTAGCTTAGTGCATCCTGTGATTGAATATGACCTTCACTCCTGGATGCAACTGGAAAGAGAGACATTGTCCTATTCTGATAGTTTTAAAGATGCAGGCTATTACATGGCCAATGGAAAGACTACTTTAAACTCAGAAGCAAAAGTTTTCTGGATTGGAAAAGAGAAGAAGAGTGGTACCAGGTACCCATTTGGAACCAGAAAACTGGGCTTTATTACTTAGTACCTGTGTGACCTTGGGCAAGTCACTTAAGCTCTCTGAACCTCAGTTTCCTCATCTAAGAAATGGGGTATTGGAGTAGGTAACCTCTGAAGTGCCTTCCAAATGCAAATCTATGATCATAAATTACCATTTTTTGGCTCAGGAGACCCTTCAATTATAGGAGTCATTTCATCTTAGAGATTCTAACCAATTCCTTCTTTGTTACTTCGCCCCCTCTTCTTGGACTTCTGTACACACAGAAAAGACAAGGGCACCACATTCCAAAGAGATCAAAGACAGGGGAAAGGGGGCTACAATATTTATAGCAGCTCTTTTTATGGTGTCAAAGATCTGGAAACTAAAGTGTTGTCCATTAATTGAAGAATGACTGGACAAGTTGTGGTATATGATTGTAATGAAATATAATTGTGCCATAAGAGATGACAAACAAAATGACCACCAAAAAACCTGGAAAGACTTACATGAAGAGTTGCAAAGTGATGAGAACAAAAGCAGGAAAATGCTATATACAGTAACAGCAATATTTTTTGATGATTAACTGTGAATGACAACTATTATCAGCAATACAATGATTTAGGACAACTCCAAGGGACTCATGGTGAAAAAGACAATTCACTGCTAAAGAAAGAACTGACAGAATCTGGATGTAGATTGAAGAATATCACCCTTCACTCTATTTCCTCCATGAGTTTTTCTTTAGCATTATATGTCTTCTTTCACAACATAATGACCATGCAAATATGTAATGACATGTACAACCTATATATCATATTACTTGTCATCTTAGGGAAATGGAGTGGTGGCAGAGAGGAGAGAGAAAGAAATAGGACAGTCTCTCTTTCCAGTTGCACCCAGGGATGAAGGTCTTATTCAGGACCTATTATACCAGGAGAGGTATCATGTACTCAGCTGGAAGTAGGGAGGGGGTCTACCTTCTATTCCCTGTTCTCTTCTCCACTTTGATTTGGTGGTCCTGAGAGCTGGCTTGGGGATTTTGGTCTTCTTTGTTCTTTTGAGTTCCAAGTGCAGGTAGAATAGTCCTTAAACTTAGGAACTCAATCTATGGAAGTCTTGGAGCTAGAACCTCAGGCTGAATGTTGTTGCTAGCCAATCAGGGAAGCCTTGAGGATCCAGGATCCTAGCATAAAAACTCAGCTAGGCTTTGGACTGGGAATTTGGAAGGACTATGCTAGATAAGAATTGAGATAAACTGTGAACCTAATCCTAGTCCCCTCTGCTGAGACTGAGGTCGTGTAAGAGGGGAAGGAGGATTGTCCCTAGCTACTGGAAGGAATTTTTGTGTGCTCTATAAGAGCTAATCTGCCTTTTAGGTGCTTAAATGGAACTAGTGTACTGAAGATCTCCTAAACTGGGTGAATACAACCCTTTAATTGGGGGATTGAGGTAGTGGAAGAGTTTAGTTGTTAAGCCCACTACTTAAAGGGTAGCAGGGAAGGAGGGGAGAGGGATGAAATCTAACACATCTGGTGTTAAGGCAGGTGGGGGTGGGCTGGGATATTTAATTACACAATTCTTAAATAATATTTTCTCTTTATACATGAAAACATTTCTGCCCCAAACCCAGGGAAATTTTAGTTGTTATTTAAGATGGTTTCATACATGCTTTGAAATGACTTGAGGACAGGATATTGACTCACCGGGGCTCAGAGCTTTGACTGACAAAATAAATATAGTTACTGTATTCTGATGACTGACCTATTCTTCCAGGTCTCTTTTCTGGGCATTTTGAAGTCTGAATTACTCTTGATAAAACTTCACTAGTGACTGTGAGCTAGGAAGCTGTGATGGGCTTCAAAGGTACTGTAGGAAAGCAAGAGCTGAGAGAGGTGAGATAGCATTCCCCTCCCCACCCTGGCTCCTAGTGAATCAGGCTTTCCCATATTTGAGAGGGAAACATAACTGGCTTTTGAGGCTTTCAGATCCCATTCTGAAGAAAACCTCTGGTTCACAAGGGATTCCCTGTTTTTAGGACAGACAAAAATGTAATATAAGATTCTTTCATCTATTGATGTTAAGTTGAGAAAGACAAAACAGGAGACTTTAAGGCAGGGGGATTTAGAGGAAAAAAACCCCTAAATTGGAAACCAGAATAATCAGATCCTAGTACTAGTTCCAGGACTAAACAATTGAGTGGTCTTGGGCAAGTTACTTAGATTTACCTTTTGGGGTCTTGATTTACTTAAGTGATGTTGTACTAGGTTCTTTAAGTCCTTCTCACTTCAGCATTTGAGGAGCCTATAGAAATGGAAGATGATGCAATGACTAGAGTTCTGGACCTGGAATCAAGAAGCCCTGAGTTCAAATTTGCCTTTAGGCACTTACTGACTGTTTGACCCGGGCAAGTTATTTAATTTCTGCCTACCTCAGATTCCTTATCTGTAAAATGGAGATAATAATATCTATATTCCAGGGTTGACATGACGATGAAGTGAATTATTTGTAAAGCACTTTGCAAGCTTTAAAGCTTGCTTGCTTGCTCTATCTACCTATGTATTTATCTTTCACGTCTTCCTAATTTCTTCCTTATAAGAGACAGAGAAGGGAAAACATAAGTGATTTTTATTTATGATTTTGTTTATAGGCTAGATTGGACACAAAACCAAATATATCTACAAATGTAGATTGAATTCTCCCCTTGCTAGCATGGATTGTTTAATTCTTTGTACTGGTATCTCCATTGACTAATATGGTGTTTGGTACATGAATGACTCTTAATAAAAGTATATTGATTTGTTGAGTACCTGATATATGCCCAGCAAGGTATTAGACATTGGGAGCAATGGTGGTGATGGTGATTATGATGGAGTATACTGAGACATAATCCCTGTCATTAATTTGGACCAATGATATTTGGGATATAAAGCATAAATATATAAAAATCAGGTAGTAATATGGAAGTACAATAAGAAATATGAAGAATTTGGTTAATATAATTAAGACATTGGATTACTAGTCCCCATTAAACTATTAACTGATTCATATATTGTTTTTCTTTTTATTAATCGTATCTCTAGCACTTAGTCCAGTGCTTGTTATATAGTAGGTGATTATTAAATATTTATTGGATTGGATCAGATATAAAATGACCCAATATGTTTATATGTTTAGAAGATGTTCTATTTGGGAACTAATAACAGATAGTATAACTAAAAATGCCTGGAATTCCAAATACATATGCATATTTCCAATCCTAGGTTTTATCTTTTTCTATTTGTATTGTCTTGAGTAAGTTACTTAACCTATTTCTGTGGTCCTCAGTTTTCTCATTTGTAAAGTGAAAGAATTGGACTAAAAAACTCCATAAAATTCCTTCTCTCTCTAAGTTATGGAGATAATCATAATAGGGATTTCCCCCCTGTTATCCAGATTCTTATTATAATTCTTCCACTTCAAGAAATAAAAATGGAATATCAGAATTAGAAAAGACCTGAGAGGCCATCTAGTTTAATCTCTATCTTTCAGAATAGGAATTCTATTCTGGATTAATTTTAATATTTGGAAGTTTTCCCTTACATTGGACTAGGGTCTCCCTCTTTCTAAGTTCTACCTATTGCTTTTAGCTATAGCTTCTAGGGTAAAACAAAATTAAACAACACTAATAATATCTAGCATATTTAGAGTGCTTATTTTGTATCAGACACTGGCATAAATGTTTTAGAAATATGATCACATTATATTCTAACAATTCTGATAGGGAGGTGCTACTATTACCCTTATTTTACAATTGAAGAAACTGAGGCACACAGAGCTTTAGTGATTTGCCATAGTCACACATTTAGTAAATATATTAGATGCCCCAATTTGGAATCCAGTCTTCCTGTTTTCAGGCTTAGCATCCCTTACTTGCCTCTAGGAACAAGTCTATCCCTTGTCCATGATACAATCCTTCAAATATTTGAGAATAGTGATCATGTTCTCAAAAATATGATAATTAGAGCCATGATTACTGTGGGACCAATAGGACTTTGCCCCAGGGTGCCAAAATCAATAGGGCGTTGAAATGACTAGGACTGATGAGGACTCACAATCTTTTGGAGTGCTGGGATAAGATCTTTGTCCATTTTGCATTGCTTTCACGTAAAGTGATCTTCTACGAAGACTTTTGATAATCTCCTGGGACTGGGTCTCAATCTTTCCTCCTTAACTGAATTTGCTTTTTATATTTTTATATTAGGCACAAAAATTCCTACTTAGAGCTCTGAGGACCAGAAATGCATGGGGAGTAGCAGAATTGGAATGGGCCCAATATTTATAGCATGCTTAGATTTGTTCTTCCCAATGGGTTATGCAAACCATGCAAAGATAGTTCCTACTTTATTCCAATCCAATATGTGGAACTTTGGAAGCCTGCATGTAGCCATGTGTGAGCGTTTTTATGTGATGAAGAAAAAGGTTTCCAATTGCTGCAGAGCCAGAAGTGATGCCTCCACCAGTGAGTTCCCAAATAAAAGAAATGATCCATTGATCCCTAGCTCTTCTTCCCGAGCGAATGTGGCAAAGGTTGATATGAACTGTAGGGTCTGTGGGTGTATGATAACTTTCTGTCTTTTCTTCTGAGTTTGTTCTTCTCTGTTCTCTGTTCATTCTTAGATAAATGAGTAGTCATAGAGAGAAATACTGGTGACTGTGTAAGTTCAAGAGAGTCCCATCAGCTCCCAGAGGCAGTAACGATGACTACTGCTATGGCAGTAGCTGACGATGGAGGAAATGCTAGCATATAGAAAGATGGTCACCCAAGGATGGTGATGGCTTTAGGAACTTTGACCTCCTTTGATGGAACGAAATGTCATCTATATAATAGAGATAGGTATTAATCCTCAAAGCCTAGAAGAGAGCTATAACTAAGGGGGACTTCAGGAAGACTCCACAAAGTGAAAAAAGAACTTCCAGCATCTCACATATGAAGCGAATCCTTGCTCACATGTGTATACCTGAGATGTGGGTTCTCTTTGGAATCTTTACTGGTACTTACATTAGTGTCTCTTCCTATTAAATCTGCTACTGGCATACCTCTTCCTGGGTAAAACACTATATTGTCCCAGGGAATATTTCCTTTAATTCTCCTTAAATATTTTTTCATGTGGCAATCTCAGTTAAGCCATATGTGGGAGTTCAGTCCCTGGTATTTGTTAAATTCAGGCCACTTTATATATGACTCCAATCCTATATGACCAAGTAGTGTAACATATGTGAACCCGTACTTGAGACCTAATTTACACAAGAGCCCCAAAAGGAATAGTGAATCCCATGCTGGAGATTCCTACCTGTGAGTGTTAGTTGGGAGAATAGCCCTGAGCGGTTACTATCATGCAAAATACTTTGATTTTAAGACATGTTTCTCCCCAATTTTTTTCTTTTTTCTTTACTTCCTTCCCCTTTCAATGATCATAATTTATTTTTTCCCTCTATTCATCATAAAGATAGCAAAGAAAGAAGGAAGGAAAAGAGGAAGAAAGAAAGCAAAGAAGGAAGGAAAGAATCCATGTAGCATACATATGATCAAGCAAAAAAAAAATCCCCATGTTTGGCCACATCCAAAAATGCATAATTCTTAATCTGCTTTATATTATTCTTCTCTCATGAAATGGGAAGAGTTCTTCCTCATTAGTGTTCTGGAATAATAATTATCTATTTTCTTTACAGAATTCTTAATGCTTTCAGAATTGTTCATTTTAACGACATTGAAGCTATAGTATAAATTGTTACTTTGGTTCTGCTCACTTCATTCTGCATCAGTTCATGCAAGTTTTCTCATATCTTTCTAAAATCATCTTTTTCTTCCTTTCTCATAGCACAAGAGTACTCACATGCCATGACTGGTTCAGCTATTTCCTAATTGATGGACCTTTTCTATAACCAGTACAAATATATCATCCCCAAACCCAAATCTCTCTAGTTGAATTCTGATCAGCTAGTTACCAAAGGAATGTTTCTCTTGGCTCCTTCCACTGGGTGTCACTGTTAACCTGCTTTTTGTGTTTCTAGTTAGGACAATCAGGAAGTTGGTGGTAAAAATGAATAGATCACAACCTGGCTTATCTTCTCCATGTTTGGGTATGTGATACACCAGAGACTGTCTGATTCAATACGCAATTCAATCTCCTGTGTATAAATATTTTTCTTGGATAAAACCAGGATCAAAATAAGGTCAGATGGAAGCATCGGCTGTCGCTCGGCTGCTCCAGGAAAGGTTTCTTTCATTTAAAATGACAGCAGGCATAGGAATTAAAACCATGCTGGGTTAAAACAAAACAAAAAATTCCAGTGGATCCACATAGCTTGAAAGTTATTTTTGACTATTACCTCTTGGAGAAATACAAATAAGGAAATGACTGCTGCATGTGAACAAATATTTCCTTTTGAAATAGGATTTTATTAGGATTTGGACCCAGAAAGGAAATCTAACCCTTTTATTTTATACATGAGGAAACCGAGATTTGGCTAGGAGAAAGGAAATGATTTGCTCCAGCTCACACAGGTTGTAATCAAACTTATTTATGAACCGAGTTCCTTTGGCTACCGTGTTTTTCCCACTCTCCCAAAAGATTTAGAACTAGAGTTCTGTCCAATAACTTATTTTCCAGAGGAAAAGACTATTTTAGAGGAGGGAAATGACTTTGCCAAGGTCAAATAAGATTCAGCATGGTAGAATCTATATTCAAATCCAAATCTCCTGCCTCTCCTCACTCCTTAAAGACCGCGAAACTGATGACTTCTGATTTGGTGTCTGAAAGGTTTGGGTTATACCAAATGATGCAATCCTTCTTGTTCTGCTGGGAATAGGACATTTGTGTTGTGTGTTGTGTATGTGTGTGTGTGTGTGTGTGTGTGTGTGTGTGTGTGTGTGTGTGTTGGGGTGGGGATTTGTGGACTTTATATCCTTTGTGTTTGATCCACAGTAACTGATGAAGGGGCCAATCAGCTATGGAATAAAACTTAACAGGGTCTGAAAAGTACATCAGAAACTCAGTTTGCAGCTGTTGCTGCTGCTGCTGTGTGTGTGTGTGTGTGTGTGTGTGTGTGTGTGTGTGTGTATGTGTGTGTGTGTGTGTGCACCTATAGGTATCATGTTTTCTCTTTGGGATCCAGTATTGAACACTAGATTCCCTGTCTTCCTGAGGAATTGCAGAAGTGCTGGAATGGAAAAGCAGAAGTAAAAGGAGGAATTATCAACATGTAAATGGGAAAAAAACAACCCAAGACAGGGACTACTTTAAGATTAACTACAGTGATCAACAAAAGTTTTAGCTTTTTATTAGGCTTTTCCCCTTCTCACTCCCTCAGCAAATATGGATGATTGTATGGATTCCACAGTGGTTTTTTTTTTTTTTAACCCTTACCTTCCATCTTAGAATCAATACTGTGTATTGGTTCCAAGACAGAACAGTGGAAAGGGCCAGGCAACGGGGGTTAAATGAGTTGCCTAGAGTTACATAGCTAGGAAGAGTCCAAGATCATATTTGAACCCAGGCCTCCTGGCTCTCAATCCACTAAGCTACCCCCCTGACCCTTCAGAATTTCTTTCTTTCTTTTTTTAACCTTTACCTTTTGTCTTAGAACCAGTACTATTTGGTTCCAAGACAGAAGAGTGGTAAGGGCAAGGCACCCAAAGTCAAATAGCTAGGAAGTATCTAAGATTATATTTGAACCCCATACCTGCTGTCTCTAGGTCTGGCTCTCAATCAACTGTCCCCCACAGAGTTTTTAAAACTGCAAATGCCACTAGATCAGTTCTGCTAGAGACAGGAATGGCCAGAAGCCTGTTTAGTTTGATCTTAAAACTAAGGGTGAAAATAGGTATGTTTTTCTTTAGAAAGTCATTTTACAATAATCATATCAATTTAGTTTTAATCATTGTAGAAATTAATAAATGTAAATAAAAATTAATATTGATTTGATAGTTGATATAATTCAAGTATAATACTACTAATCAATCACAAATGAACAAATAAATAAGCAGAAAAATAAATGAATGCAAATCTAACTAAATGAAGATTGGTCTCTCTATCTCATCCAGGCTGGAAGAGCATGTCTCAGAATTCTAATCCCACTCTGATGAGCATAGAAAACTCTGACCTGTTCTATAAATGAGGTTGGCTGATTCTCCCCTCTGGAAGCATCCCTATTCCTTAGGGCTTTCCTGCTTATGATGAACATGGTAGAGACTCCAGACAGGCTTCTCTCCCTGCAGCTCAGAGCTCCTGAGCCCAAGAGATCTGCCAGCACCAGTGTTGGCCCCAGTAACGAGATTATAGTTGCGTTCTACCATGTCCAAGTATTTTATTAAATATTCAAAAAGAATAAGATAAGGGGAGCTGGGAGCCAAGTCTAGAGACAGGAGGTCCTGAGTTCAAATTTGTTCTCAGACACTTCCTAGCTGTATTGTTTAACCCCTTTAGCCTAATCCTCACTTCTCTTCTGCCTTGGAACCAATATAAGATCAGATTCCAAGATGGAAGGTAAGAGGGTTTTTTTTTTTCAGAATGAATATAATTTTCATTAACCTGATGAATTAAAGCTACCCAGCCAATGTCTTGGGCTACCCTGGGAGTGTGTGAGGTTTACTCTACAGGAAGTATCTAAACAGAGACCAGAGGACCATTAGTTGGAGATTCTGTAGAGAACATCAGAATGAATAATTGTTCACATTTAGATGACACTTTAAGGTTTACAAAGTGCTTTAAATACACCAGCTCACTGGATTCTTAGAACAACCTGAAGAAGTCGCTGCTAGCATTATCATCCTCATTTTACACATTAGGAGTCTGAGGCAGAGTGAGATTAAATGACTTGCCCAGGACAACAGAGATAGTATTTGAGAGGTGGGATTCTGAACCAAGTTTTTCTTATTCAGAATCCAGTATTATCTATTCCCAATGAGTTGTCTTGTTTAGTTTGGGAGAAACCCTACAAATATCCCTGATCATGGTGGGAGAAAAGACAAATACTTATTTATTTGCTTATTTTTGCAGAAATTGGTCAGCAATCAGAAAGCTATTTGTTTTTCCCAGACAAATCAAGTTTATACAAAGCTGGCAGAGCCTGCCCCTGTGAGCCTGTGTATACAAAAAAGATTGCATAGCCTGGGGCTGGTCTGAAAAGCTTTTCTTTGTGGTTTGAGAGGAGGGAGAAGTAAAAGAAAGGTTTTCACTTAATTTATTTCCAAACTATCACCTTTAGGTTTGGTCCTCCTCAACCCTCTCTGAGAATGTAGTTCTGATATCATCTGGTTTCCCATCTTTAACCTTGTCATCTAGACCACCACTGGTGGAATTTACAAGGAAGTCTTGCCACAAAAGAAATGGCTCTATGACATTTTTTTAGGAAATTATTCTCCTACATTTTAGAAACTGCAAAACGAAGAAAATTTACACTGATAACCTAGGTTTGTTTGAGTTTTGTATACATTAGACAAATTATTTCACCTCTTAGGGAATCTGTTTTTTCCCCCCTTTCTTAAATAAGAGGATGGACTAGATGATCTCTAAGACTTTTTTTTTCTTCTAGCTTTGAGATCCTATATGCTCTATTTCATGGTCCTTTTCAGCTCTGAATCTATGTTAAATGTTATTATTATTATTATTATCCATTGGCTAAGTACAAATAAAAAATAATGAACAATGATAGCATCTGTACATAGATACTTAGTCCTCAGAACATCTTTATGTAGATATTTGGGTAAAAAAAATACTAGCAAACTATGCCTTTAAATAAAGCTAGATAATGACTTGTTCTCTATATCCCAGTAATTGTTAATTCCTTCTGCCCTTCTGTTTGATTGCATTTGTCTTTTGAATCAGCTTGCACTGTGAGAGGGAAGTTTGGATTCTGTTTGAATGGTCAGTTGAAGTGTAGCTTTAATACTGCATTTCTGTGTCCAGAACTACAGATCCTGGCATTATATATTACTAGAGTATCTGGTGGGTTTTTTTTTTTAAGAACCTCCTAGAAGCCAGTTGGCTGGAGGAGGGATTATAACTGGTAGTAGAAGCAGCATTGGGCTCCAAGGCTTGAATATCAGATTAATCACTTTCTAGTAATGTGACTTTGGGTAATACTTTCTGCTTCTTGAATCTCAGTTTTCTCCTCTGTAAAATGGGGAGAATAAAAATGGCATCTCCTACTTCAAGGGGTTTCTGGAAGTAGAGTGCTTCATAAGTCTTAAAGTACTATGGAAAAGTTAGTCATTTATTACTTAAACTATGTGACCAGCTGCTCAGAGAAACCAGGTTCACTTTTACCGACTTGTTTTATGAGGCAGGAAAGCTGCTGTTTGCAGAATCTCACCCAAACCACCTATACTTAATAAAGAATGGGAAAAGAGTGGATTTGCTTGCCCCTTTTTCATTGTCTATAAAGCCTCCATGGAATTATATTTTTCCCCCAAAAGGTTGCTTCAGAAGATGCATTTTGCTAGCAATTGTATTAGTCACAAGGCACTTGTGAAAGCTCAGTTGATGAATAGTATGACTTTCTCATGTCTCCTCTCCAACTGAATGTTACCAACTAAATTTCCCAATAATTCTTTCAGGTGTCTCCCACGCCTGTGACAGCACATCCTTAAAGAAAGAAGAGGACATTTCTAATAGTTAAGTTCCATGGTCTTTCCTACCTGCTTTGAGATGGCTGGTTTGGGGGCATACGGTTGGATCAATTAACAGAGGACTTGCAGAATTACAAGTGCAGTTATTAAAGGATAGTGTAATTAACTTCTTCAGACTAATTGAAAATTTTCATTTAGAAGGAACAGCCAAGTGCCTTTCTGCTTAACTGCTTTCTCACATAAAATAACTCTCATGAAAAGGTTCTTTAATGTGCATCCATGGAACCAGTGCCTCTGAGGTTGCTGCTAAACTTTTAAAAAGATCAAGTTATTTCTCTCTCTCTCTCTCTCTCTCTCTCTCTCTCTCTCTCTCTCTCTCTCACACACACACACACACACACACACACACATTACTTCACAGAGCTAGCTAGAATTTTACCTAGCAGTTAATATTAAGGTTGAAATCAAATGAGGATCTATGGGAAGGTTGGAGGAAGAAATAAAGACCAATACATTTTTGCCCACTGATTTTTGCCCATTGATGAAGAGGGAAGAACTTGGATTAGCTATGGAGGGCTGATGAAGAAGAGAATGAACCAGTGATGAGAATGAGAGAAATTGAACAGCTGTCTCTTTCTGAGAGTGAAGGAGTGAGTACATGGATTTTGTGTCATCAGGTAGTTTTAGAGAAGGGCCCCAAAGGGGAGGGAGGAAGACCCGAAAGAGCTCTGGATTTGGAAACAGAAAACTTGGGTTCAAATTCTGCTTGGGTTATTTTGGGCAAGCTGCTTCTTTTCTCTAGACTTCCTCTTTAAAAGGCACAGTTGTAACAGATATATTCTAACATCCTTTCCAGTTCTAAAAAGAAAAAAAAACAAACAAAAAAACCCTTCACAAAATACCAACCTCAAGAACAGCTGGTTGACAGATAAGCTTTGAAATAAATGCTAGGTACGTTAAATTTTCAGCTTCAGTGCTATAGGCAAACTATGAGTGAATAAATAAAGGAGCAAATAAATAAAAATCATCTTTAAGCATTTGCTCTGTGCCAAGTATGGTGTTAAGCTCTGAGGATACGAACAGAAAAAGTGAGATAGTTTCTTCTCTCAAGGAGCTGCAGGACACATGGAAAAGTCTAAAAGACCTGACATTGTGACTAGGGGTGTGGGTGAAGAGGATGGCAAAGTTCAATTTTCTAAAGGTGCCTTGGCACATGAGATGGCAGCGGTCAGAGGTCAGAGGTCTGCAGGATGTTGAAGCAGGACATTGTGAGTGAAAAGTCTAGTAGTTTTCCATCTCACCATAAGGGTTGTAACCGAGGCCCCCATTTCATCCATGCCATTCTTTCTGCAAAAGACCAGTCCATGGAATCTAGACAGGGAAGAGCTAGGGGAAAAGGCTCCCCCAGTGGGAAACCTCCTACCTAGCTGCCTTGATGAGGTCTCTGGGAAACCAAATTTTTACCTTTAAAAGAAGAAAGGAGTTGAGATACTTGGAAATGGTTTATAAAAGCACAGGAGAGCAAGGAACTGGGGAAGAAAACAGTCAGTATGCATTTATTTAGTACCTACTATGTGCTGGGTACTGTGCTAGTCACTGGGGATGCAAAGACAGAAGTGAAAAATCACTGTCCCGGGTACTAATATTCTGACAGGAGAGAAAATGTACACACTTGTATAGAGGTTTATGTATAGAACAGATATGAAGTAACGTGGAGGCACTGGTAGATGGGGACCAGGAAAGGCCTCATGCAGAAAGTCCTGTTTGAATTGAGTCTTTAAGAAATCCAAGGAATACAAGAGGCAGTGGTGGAGAAGGGAGCCTTTCAGTCAGGGGACAAAATAAATACAAAGAGAGGAAATGGAATGTCACACATGGAGAACAGAAGGCCAGTTGAAGATGAAAAAGTATTGTTGTTTTTTGAAACCCCTACCTTCCACCTGAGAATCAATACTGTGTATTGGCTCCAAGGCAGAAGAGTGGTAAGGGCTGGGGTAAGTGACTTGCCCAGGGTCACACAGCTGGGAAGTGTCTGAGGTCAAATTTGAACCCAGGACCTCCCATCTATCTCTAGACTTGGCTCTCAATCCACTGAGCTACCTAGCTGCCTAAAGACAGTTTTGAAAGAGATTTCTCTGTATCAACCTTTAACTCCTAGTCAGCAATTTGATTATTCAATGTTAGAAAGCAGAAAACACTGGAGTTGGTAGCCAATTTCTGCTGTTTGTAGCAGGATTGGTAATCCTATAGCTGGATAAGTTCAGTGATGATCTTGCCTGACAGGGAGTAGACAGAGGCAACTCACGAAGTCCCTTCAAATCTTTCCAGTTCTCTGAGTCTCTCTCTCTCCTTCCCACCCCTCCTCTCAATGGCCAGCATTCTTATCATGGGTTTTAACAGGGAAGTCTAAAGGTGACTCATTGATGCAGGAACAACTCAATTCCTCTCTGGAGCACCTGACTATGTGGATGGATGGAGTATCACAGAATGACAGAGCTGGAAGGACCTTTGGAGAACATTTTGTCCGATTCTGACTTTTTATCAACAAAACCAAACCAGAAGGCCCTAGTGGCTGAGATATGTCCACAATCGCAGAGGAAGTTAGGCACTAGAACTGACTTATGAATTAGGGCCTTTCAATCTCAGAGGAATTAGCTCTGGAAGAGGTAGTCTAATTCTCTCTCTCTAGTAATAATCCATCCCTATCATTTTCTTTTGGTCTTTAAAAAATGTTTATTTTTTAATTAGAATTTATTCCTAGGTGTCTCAGCTCCAATTTCCCCTCTCTGCACCATAAAAGACTTCACCTAACAAAAAAAAATATTTATAAATTATGTCTTTCATGTTTCTATTTGTCAGTTCATTCTTTGAAGATAGATATTCACAAGTTATTCTTCAAATATTGATTCTGTAGCTGTATACAATGTTCTCTTGCTTCATCTTGTTTTACTCTTCATAATTTCACATAGATCTTTCCAAGTTAAAAAAATTAACCTGCCTATTGTTTCTTATGTGTTGTAGTATTCCATCCCTGTCATTTTATAGAAAAGCGTGATATAATATTATCTGCATAATATTATAATTACATAATAATTAGTGATATAATATTAAATGTCTTATCCTACATCCAGGTCAAATGCTTCTGTGAACTCTGCATTGAATATCACAAGAAGCTTTTAAACCCAACTTCCCTATCAAAGGCCACTAGCTTTCCCAGAGTCACTTAGATGGCAGTTTTATTAAGCTAAAATACAGATTTTAGGTCTAGTGCTTTGTTATTTTACGATATATTTACAACTTTGCCTTTGTGGATTATTGTTTATCATTTGTGAATATTATTTGAACCTTGATTTATGTGGTTAGGGAATTGTTTAACCTAAGAAACGTACTGGAGAGGGCAGACTGACCTCAGAGACACTCCAGGGAAGCTGAAGGTTTTTGAGGAATGCTTAGCTCTCACTCAGTAAAATGGAAGGTGGAAATGGGGAAGTATTTAGGAGGAATGATAATGAATCCAGTTTGGGCCATATTGAATTCAAGATGTCTATTGGACACTCAGTTGAAGATGTCTGAAAAGCAGATGAGAGCTTGGAGATGAGTAGGGAATTTGGGGCAGTCTAGGTAGATCTGAGAGTCATCAGCACTGTGATGGTAATTAAATCCATGGGAGCTGAGTAGATCACCAAGTGAGGTTTCATAGAAGGGAAGAGGGCTCAGGACAGAACCCTGAGTGACACTTATGGTAGAAGGCATCATATGGACAAGGATCCAGCAAAGGAGATAGAGAAGAAGCAGTTGGATAGGAGAGAACGATGCCCCCCAAACCTGGCTAGAAGAGGGTACCCAGAAGAAGAGGGTGATCATCAGTGTCAGAGGCTCCAGAGAGGTCAAGGAGAATGAGGGTAGAAAAAAGGCCACTGGGAATGGCAATGAAGAGATCAACAGTAACTTTGGAGAGAGCCATTTTGGTGGAATGAATTGAATTGACTGGGCAGCAATTACTTTCATTCTCCACTTGGAATCCTTTCCTATATAGTCAGAACTCCTGTTGTAACAGTGCCTGCCATTTCCTGGTGTTTCTTTGGTTAATCATATGCTAGTCAATAGCTATTTGCTTTTTATTTTGAGGAAGTAAGGAAAAACAGCACTAAGTAAGTAAACACAACCTTAACCTTTTCTTCTTCTTTTCTCTCTTATCCTGCCCTGAAAGGAGGAACAATTTCCCAGCCCTGAGCTGCCTCATAAAAGGAAGTAGCAGCTAATAAATATCACCAGCTGTTAGATTTCACTGGAGAGCAAGAAAGAGAGAGTGAGGCTGCTGTAAAAGCAGGGGCAGTTCATGAATGAGCCGTACTATATTAACTTGTTACCTTTAAAGGGACCCTCATAGCAGCAGATTCCCGGGCTACAGCCATGGATGATAATGCCAGGGTACCCAGCAATGCTATGCATCAGGTAAGGTTCTGTTCATTTTTCATAATAGTTGGCCAGGATTCCTTCCTTGGTGAAAAGTGTATACTGCCATAAACCTCCCTCCTCAATTCCACTTTTTAAAAAAGCCATTACCTTCTGTCTTAGAATTGATATTGAATACTGTTTCCAAGAAAGAAGAGCAGTATGGGCTAGGGAACTGGGGTAAAGTGACTTGTCCAGGGTCATATAGCTAGGAAATATCTGAGGCCAAATTTGACCCCAGGTCTTCCAGACTCCAGATCTAGCACTCTATCCACTGAGTCACCTAGATTCCCCCTCAATTCCATTTCTTGGGTCTTCACCATCCTTTAAGAATATACTTAGGTTAGAAAAAAAAAAGAATCTGTTTCAGTGTTACTTCTTTAATTTAGGTGCCTTCCTCAATACCCTCAGTTATGAGTACTCTCTCCTTCCTTATTTTACCTTGAATTTATTTCTCTGTGAGAATGTTATGTCCCCTATTCCTCCCTGACCTATAGAATGTAAGCTCTTTGAGGGCAGGGGTAGTTTTGTCTTTTGAGCTTCTGTGCCTAGAATATAGTAAGCACTTAATTAACATTTGTTCAATTGGATTTCTTACTGAGTTCTTTATGCATTTCATAGGATTATTGTGGGCAAAATGCTTTAGAACATATAGGGGGCTGAAGAAGACTCCATTCCCTTTGGATCAAGAATGGGAAGAGACTTTATATATACATTTTTTCATTTTATTTATGAGGCTTAGAGAGATCAACCTTAAGGTCACACAGCAAATCTTCACTGCAAATCAACTGCTCATCCCATTATATAAACTTGCCTCTCCCTCATTTTTTAGGTCAGGAAATTAAAGGCATGAGAAGTTATGAGCATCATAGTGCAGTTGAAAGAACACTGGAGAAGAGGGTGCTAGTCCCAACTCTGCCACTAATTAGTAATATGACCTTGATTAATTAATTCACTCAATTTCTTTGGGTGTTAGTGTCAGAATTGTGACTTGAATCTAGGACTTAGCAAGTAAGACCAGTACTCTTTTCACTACACTTTTCTGTCTCTTGTTGATTTCCCAGGACCCTTTCAGCATTAGTGTGTCCTGTTGTAAGATTCTATAGTCTAGCACCAGTGACACATCACATTTCCTGACCATGTAACAGGGAGAAATCAGAAAGGATTTCATAACCTTGATAATGTATTTTCCTATAATAATGAGCAACACTGGATTTGGTTTATCTTAGAGTATATGATCTGCATTTCCTCTTTTGGTCTGGAAATGGGGGAAACAGACCCTGGATCGAGAAAGGAGACCATTCTGGACAGGTTTGTGAGAGTTGGTGCTGAGCTAAAGTGATGGAAAGCAATAAACTCAAGATAAAACCAAACTTTCCTTGGTGATCTATTGAAGCCCAGGGGAGCAGCAAGTGCTTAGTATTTGGGAGGATTTGTGATGAGCAATGTAGTTGATGACAGAAAGGTTGAGTCATTTAGCTCTGCAGTTATCAAATGCTTCACAGTAAGAACTTTCCATTTGTAGTTAAAGTACATGACACTGGTGTCACTAACATACAGCAGCCCAACCCAGCCCAGCTGTGGAAGACCTAGATGGAAAAGAGATCGTTTACTGACAGAACAGAGACAAGAAGAGCTTGCATAGAATCTTCATTTTAATCTTTTTCTAGAATTTACATCTGTCTGTATATATGTGTATGCCCATAATATGTGTATTTTTGTATACATATGCATATGTGTATATAGATATATGATGTACATGTGCATGTGTATATTCATACGTATACATGCATGGGTATATATATGCAAGGTTGTGCCTCTTTCCAATTTTGGTGAATTTATAGGTTGTAAGAATCAAGGATAGATACAACATTACACTTTGAGTGGGTGATTTATAAGGCCAGGAGAGTTGGAGAGACAGTAGAGTTTTCTTGCTATGGTTTCCCTCTTGCTCCTTTGTATTAGACCAAGAGAAGAAACTTAGAATTAAAAAACAAACAAAAAAACAACCCCTGGGGCGATTTGGCAACTATTGGGCAAGTGGCTAAGTCTTAGAGACTAAGGTTTGGGTAATGAACTGATTGGTCACTGTAAGTTAGAGTGAGGTCTTGCCTGAGGTAACAGCCCTGGCGGAGAAAGGAGAGAAAGGCTTTGTACTCTCATCCATTGTTCAGGAAGTGAAACCACCACCACCACCACCACCACCAAGTGTTGTGAAGTGTAGGAGGCAAAATTGGACTTTTGCCAAGCCTCTGGTAAGGGTGTTTGTCCTTTTTGAAAGAGCTTAATACTATCCTAACTGTGGGGAGGTAGGGGTGTGGGGTGAAGTGTACCCAGAGAGTGATGTATATCTATAGATATAGATAAATTTGTTCAGTGGACTTGTCAGATTTTATAATCAGAGTCCTCTCCCCTCCTCTCCTCTCCTCTCCTCTTCCCTCCCCTCCCCTCCCCTCCTTTCCTCCCTCCCCTCCCCTCTCCCCTCCTCTCCTCTCTCCTCCCCTCCCCTCACCTTGCCTCTCCCCTCCCCTCCCCTCCTCTCCTCTTCTTTCTTTCCTTCTCTATAAATTCCTTTCCCCTTCTTGCCATCTTTCTTTTCTATTTTTCTATCTTATTTCTCTTTTTTCTGTCCAAAATAAAAATTCCCCCTGCTGTCACATGGGTAACTTAGGCTAAGTTGACATGACTAGATTTTGTGGGTTATTAAAGTTTTTTTTTTTTTAAAAAAAGGTGCCTTGGTTTTAGCTATCTAGATGTTTTTGGCAAATGGAGCTTCTCTTGTATGAAATTTTCTTTTCTTCCATGGTTCAGTGAAAATTTGAGTTGGAGGCTATTTTGTGTCATCTGTCTCATTTCAGCTTTTGTATTTGACCACACCTAGAGAACTGGGTATGACTTATTCTAAATAGTGTAGGAATAAATGACATTATGTTCAGTGAAGATATTTTATTTCTAACTACAAAGCTTAAAATCTTAAAAACAAAATAACTTAAAACTTAGAGGAATGACTACTGTGAGACATCAATTTAGTTGAACATTGGCTCATTTTTTCAATTGGTTTGCAAATCAATCTAGAAGTAATTTTTTTCCTCCTAGATTTATTTTGTCTCCTTAGCTCAATTGATCAAGAGTGGTATGAAGCCAATGTGACTAAAGTTTCATACATTTTGCATGTAATTTCACACGTACATATTGTTTCCTCAAATGGATTATAAACTCTGAGGTCAGGAACTGGTTCATTTTTGCCTTTATCACAAGAGCACACCAGAACATTTGGCACACACAGAAAGTACTTAATAAATGCTTATTGATTGATTGGCATAGAGACTAGTTAGCTTTGTATAGTCTCAAGGTAACCCTTCATCACAAGATAGACTGGACTCCAGGGTGGGGAATGCAATAACATGATATAGATCCTCTAGCAAAAAGAAATTACTAAGAATTATTCATTAGAATTAAATTTCTAGCAAGTAACATTTTTTTTTACTAATAATTTTTTTTCTATCTACAGAGGTTAGCCTTACTATTTTATAATATCCCAGGGAATACTGGAAAGGTATCTGAAAATGAGAAGAGAGTTCACATTATGACTGCGATAACTTTCATATAGGTCTTCTTGCTAATACTGTCTTCCTCCTTTCAATCATGCTTTCTGCTGTTGCCAAAATAAGCTTTCTTATGAATCGATCTGGTCATATAACAAATCTTTAGTAGCTTTGCACTGCCTCTTGAGTAAAATTTCCTTTGCCTGGCATTCAAAGACCTCTGAAATCTTGCATCACCCTAACTAATCAGCCTTATTTCATATTACTATCCTTAATTCTAGGCACACTGCTCACTTTCTGTACTTGGAACTTACTTTTCCACCTCTTTGCTTTTGTTCATGCTGTCCCTTATGCCTGGGATGTATTCCTTCTGCATTGAATTCCTTTAAAACCCACTTCAAACTCTTGTGCATTTATCAAGACTTCATTGATCCACTCCATTAGTAAAAACTTTCTTCCTTGGACCTCCCACAACATGAAGAATTAGACATGACTGAATAACTGAACAACAGTAATATTGCACCTGTGCACGAGTGTCATATCTCCCATTAGACTGTAAGGTAAATAAAGGGAGAGGCCATGTCTTAGCCTAAAGAAATTTTATATGTTCCTCAGTGATTGCCATGGGACTTTGCACACTCCTGTGTGCTTGATTTGTTAAGTTGAATTGAATTGAGTTGACTCGAATGGCTGTTCATAGTCCCACTGTAGTTCTCTTGCTCAGACCCATGAATATTGGGTTCAGTTCTGAGTATACAATTTTAGGAGAGAAAATTGATAAAATGGAACACTTCTAAAATGTTTCCAATGAACTTCCACTCTAATATGATGAATTTATTAGATAAACTATGGGAGAGCCAAAGAAGAATGTCTTACCAATGGTGGGTGATCAATGAAGCCCTGATGGAGGAGGGAGTATTTGAGTTTTAAAGGAATTCAACAGGAAATAATGTATTTTAGTAAAAGGAATGCGGATTTATTGAAGGAACTAAGGATATTCAAGATGGAGAGAAGGATTTAAAGGTAGAGAATCTTTCCTTTATTTTTATTATTTTTATTTTTTAAGCCCATGCCTTCTGTCTTGGAATCAATAATAGGTATTGGTTCCAAGGCAGAAAAGTGGTAAGGGCCAGGCAATGGAGGTTAAGTGACTTGCTCAGGGTCACACAGCTAGGAAATATCTGAGACCAGATTTGAATCCAGGACCTCCTGTCTCTGGGTCTGGCTCCCAATCCACTGAGCCACCCAACTGCCCCCAACCTCTTTCCTTTAATATTTGAAAGGATGTCATGTGGAAGATGGATTAGACTAATTTTGATTGGATCTAGAGGGTGAGGGAAATGGAGATAATAATACTATAACCTCTGTGCAGTTAGGTGGCATAGCATATAAGAGTGCTTAGGAAGACTTGAATTTAAATCTAGTCTCAGACGCCTACTAGATCTGTGACTCTGAAAAAAAACATGTAACCTATGCTTGCCTCAGTTTCTTCATTTATAAAATGGGAATAATAATAGCACCTAGCTCCCAGGATTGTTGTGAGGATCAAATGAGATAATATTTGTAATGTGCCTAGTGCTAAAAAAGTGCTTGCATTATATATCATTATACATACAATAAATTATTACCTACATACCTATATTATATAATGTATATATTATTCTTATGATATATTATACATTTATATTATAATTATACTTATATCATGACACATTATATATTTTTATTTTCAGTATTATTCAGACTAGAAGAGATGTGTATATTCTGTGTGTGTGTGTGTGTGTGTGTGTGTGTGTGTGCGTGTGTGTGTGTAAGGACATAAGAGTTGTCTTCAAGTATTTGAAGGGTTTTGTAATGTGGAAGAGAGATTAGATTTTTCCTTCTTGGTCGTAGGGAGCAGAACTAAGTAATTAATGGCTAAGAACTAAGGGGTGATAAAGCTACAAAGACACAGTTATCGATCGGCCTGATATCAGGAAGAACTTTGCCAGAACTAAAGCTATCCCCAAATGGAACTACTGCTTCCAAAAACAGTGGCTTACTCTACCCCAGAGGTCTTCATATGGAAGTCAGAAGCCTATTTACTGAGGATGTTCTAGAGGAAATTCCAGAGTCATTAGATTGGATGGCATCTGGTTCCCTTTTGCCTCTGAATTGCTGAGATGAAGAGAAAAGAACTATGACCAATAGGTGGAAACTAAAGGAAGACAGATTTAGTTTAAATATAAGGAAAAATATCCCTATGATTAGAATTGTTCCAAAATGGCTAGCTGGAGAGGGAGTAGCTTCCCCATTCCTTCTGGTCTTCTGGCAGAAGCTTGGATGGTCACTTTGCAGAAATGTTGTAGGGGGATTCATGATTCAAGTGTGGCTGAACTAAATGTTCTCTCAAGTCACTTCTAGTTTGGAGATACTATAATTTCATGACCATTTTCTTTTAAAAAATCTTTTATTGCTATATTGTGATATCAACTTTATTTTTTTATCTTTTCTGCACACCCTACTCAGTCAACCATCCCTAGCTTTTAACAAAGACTAAAAAAAAAGGGAAAACAAAAACCAGTTCAGCAAAAGCAACCATGTACATCAATATTGCACAATCAGAGTTCCCATTTCTGTGAAAGGAGGGAGGAAGGTATATCTTCTCAACTCTTCTGTGGGACAAACTTGATCATTATAATCACATGGCATTCAATTTCATTGCTTTGTTGTTTGTTTTTTTTTTTGGTCCTGCTTTGTGTCATTTCTATGATCATATTTCATAGGACTATAACTAGTTAGGAGGTAAACATTTTTCTAATTCTTAATAGATCTCCAGTTCTTCTTGAGCTCTTCAAAGAGGCAGCTGATGGCTCTACAAAATGATTTTGGCTAATTGTTTACATTGCTGGGGCTACGAGTTCTCAGGGCCTGAAGTTTTTTGCATAACTCAGCCTTTTGGAATGGTCTTTGACCAAGTCTTTTTTGACATCCTTTAAACATTGCTACCCTTGACCCCAGTTCATAGATCACCTTTATTGTGAAGATGTAGATAAAAAGAAATCATTAAATGCTTTTGACTTTTTGATCTGTAAGAGGGAGTAAACAGCATGTTAATGAAATTGCAGAGGCGGCTGAATTCAGAGCTATTGCAAACAGCAGAAATAATGAAAGCAAACATAAAGGTGCTCGATATATGGTTGGGACATTTTAAAAATTGAGATGCAGCTCAGAAAATAGACTAATAGTAAAAATCATAGTTGAGAGGGAGTGAAAGCCCTGATTTCGTGAGAAGATAGTGAGAAAGGAGGTAGCAGTTCTAGTAAGTCCATTTCTGGAAGCCCAGGTGAATTCCCCCTGAGGGTACTAAAAGACCTTGACAGTGTGCTGGGTGAAATTCTACTGATGATTTATCAGAGATCATAGAGATTGGGAGATGCTAGACAGTGCAGAAATGTCTTCATTTTCCAAAAAGGGGAGAAAAAGTGAATTATGATCACCAACAGACTGATAAGCTTAATATTGATTATTGGTATGCTTCTAGAATGAATTATTAAATAAATAACATGAATATTTAGAAATAAAATTTCTCACTAGGAGCCATCATGGGTCAAAATAAGTAATACTAAGGCAGCTATGTACCACAGTGCATTGAATGCTAGGTCTAGAGACAGAAGGACTTGAGTTCAAGTCTAGCCTCAGACACTTCCTAGCTGTGTGACACTGGGAAAGTCACTTAACCCTATTTGCTTAGCTCTTGCCCTTCTGTCTTAGAGTTGTTACTAGGACAGAAAGTAAGGTTTTAAAAAAAGTAATGCAAATCTTTTTTCCTTTATAACAAGACTGATTCCATCAGAGAATCATATCAGAGGAACATATTTTTAGGGTTGAAGGAACTTTATCATCTAATCTAGTACCCTCATTTTACAGATATAGATTACTAAGGCCCATAGATGTAAAATGACAGAGCTGGAGTTTGAACTTACCATTTTATCATGTGCACATAGAAAAAAGCAACCAGTGGTGAAAGAACTTAAATATCGCTCTGTGAGTGACCTTCTCAACTAGTCCCCAGGATTATTATTTACTCATTTTTTCAGTTGTATACAACTCTGTAATCTCATTTGGAGTTTTCTTGGCAAAGATACTGGAGGGGTTCACCATTTCCTTTTCCAGCTCATTTTACATATGAAGAAACTAAGGCAAGCAGGGTTAAGTGAGGTGCTCAGGGTAACTAGTAAGTTATGACTAGTAAGTGACTGGGGTCAGCTTTAAACTCTGGAAGATGAATCTTCCTGATTCCAAGCCCAGCATTCTTTCCACTGTACCACCTACCTGCCTTATATCTAGAATATTAGACCTTAAAACTAAGACTTTGGATGCATCCTCTCTCAATTACAGATGAAATCATTCTACTTATTTTGTACTTATTTTTGGATATATTTTGTATTTATTCATCAGTGGACAGATTGCTTCCCCCCAGTACAATATAAACTTCTTAAGAATAACAATTATTTGTTTGTTATATTAAAATTCCCAGATAACTCCATCCCTCTCACCCTTACCCTGTTCCAGAAGGCATCATTTAACAAAAGGATATATGCCTATATGAAGCTGTTTTACTTATTTCTGTTTTTCAGTTCTTTCACTGGAGATGGACATACACAAGCCCACATTTCTGTTGTTGTATATATCATGTTCTCTTGGTTCTGCTTGTTTTATCATTCATAATTTCATGTAGATCTTTCTATGTTTTTCTAAAATTACTGTTTATCATTTCTTACAGCACAGTAGTATTCCAACACAATCATATGCTACAACTTGTTTAGCCATTCCCCAATTGATGGGCATCTCTTCATTTTTCAGTTCTTTGCCCCCCACAAAGAGAATTGCTGTAAACATGTCAGGCAAATAGCTTCTTTTTCTTTTTTCTCTGATCATCTTAGAGATGCTCAAACCTAATAAAACCTAATAGTGGGTATTATATACTAGGTAAAAAGTTATACACAGTTTTATAATTCCAGATAGCTCTCCAAAATGGTTGGATCATAGTTCCACCCCCAGCATATTAATGCCCCCTCCAACATTTGTCACTTAACCCTTTTATCATTTTAGCCAATCTGATAGGCGTCGGATGATATCTCAGAGATGTTTGACTTGCCTCTCTCTAATCAATAATGATTTAGAGCATTTCCCCCCACATTGTTATATATAGTTTTGATTTCTTCATCCCCGAACTGTCTGTTCATATCTTTTGACCACTTATCAACTAGGGAATAGCTCATAGCTTCTTGAAGGAAGAGCTTATTTCAGTTTTGCTTTTGAATCTCCAGCATGCATCACCTAGTAGACAAATAAATGGCTTCTTGTCAAAGCTAATTGAATTGTACGATTTCTTCAAGCTTCAGAAAACTTTGTTCATTCAAATAAGAGCAGTATTAATATTATGGTTACATAGTATATGGTGTTGAGTTTTCAAAACTCTTCATAATAACTCTTTTGAATAAGTTGTCTCATTATCTCTATTTTACAGATGAGGAAACTGAGGCTTAGAAAGGTACAGTGATTTGCCCAAGGTGACAAAGTTATGATGTTTTAGAGTCCAAAGCTCATCACAGTATCAAATATACATTGATTCTGACCTTTTCCCTTATTACTATCTTTCCTCTACTTTTGTTTATTCCTGGAGTTATTTTTCCTTAATTTTTTAGAATAAGGCTCCAGGCCACTGTTGGACTACTAGTGATGGCTTGTGACTCTGGTGAAGGACGATAGTGAGGAAAATGATTTTTTAATGAGAGCTCTGTAAACACACACTGTGGATCTTCTGTATGTCAGAGGCCCAGTTCTATAGTTCTTGGTAGGGAATTCTTTGAATCTGCACAGTTGGGGATGCTGTAGACCTCTACTAACTAAAATGCTTCTTATCCTCCAGAAACAAACAGTTAATCAATGACGTGCCTTTTTTGGGGGTATCTTGAGTTCCTGGGCATAACTTTCATTTTCACAGTAGGTATCTCCAAGCTGAACCGAAAGCTAAATATTGGGAAACATTGTTCTCCTGTAGTTTGCTTCAGGGAAAAGAAATTGATTCACAGCTAATAGGGAGAAGTGATTTAACTTGAATACTTCGAGGATCTGTTTTTTCATTTGAGAGAGAGGGCTCTCCACTGGGGCAGGTCACAGTTTCTTAGTAGATGGTATTCGGGAAATGCTGTGTTTTAAAATGTTTGTCTCCCGTTGACCAACATGGTACAAACCTCTCTGCCTTTAAGGATGCTGATTTTTGGATAATAAGTGTGCAAATCAATCATCAGCATATATCAGACACCTGCTATGTGTCAGGGTGTTCTGCTAGGTGCTAGGGGCAAAGAAAAGTGAAACAAACCCTCAGTGAACATATATTCTTTCCTCAAGAAAGCTTATATTCTAATAGAGGCAACATCATTTTGTTGTTTTGTTCATTAGTCATGTCAGACTCTTTGTGACCTCATTTGGGGTTTTCTTGGCAAAGATATTTGAGTATTTGGCCATTTCCTTTTCTCGATCATTTTATAGATGAGGAAATTGAAGCAAACAAGCTTAAGTGACTTGCCCAGGGTCATTCAATGAGTAAGTGTCTGAGGACAGATTTGAACTCAGAAAGAGGAGTCTCCCTGACTCCAAGCCTGGTACTTTATCTACTGTGCCACTTAGCTGCTTCCAAAACTAAATGATGAGTTGTGATTATCTAAATGGTTATCTAGAGCAAACAGAGCAGAGCACAGGTATTTTGAAAAATCTTCCATAAAATGTGTTGTTTGGAATAACTTGTTTACATTGATCTCCAGAGAAAGAACTGATAAATAGATTTAAGCAAGTCAGTTTTATATGTACATATATCTTTTTGTCAAATGATGTCTTCTGTAATGAGGGGAAGGAAGTTGTTACCTCAGTATTTTAATGTAATAAACAAGCAAATAAATTAATTTAAATTTTTAAAAGTGTTTTGGAGGTATTCAAACAGATTAAGCTAGGGTTTGTGTGTTTCAACAAAAAAGTGGGCCTGTAGCATTAATAAATAACTTTAAATTCAGCCAATTTCTAAATCATCTCTCCCTTTTTCCCTTTGTTTCTTATTCTTGGGCTTTTTGTTGGTAAATTGCTAACATGCAAGCCCAAATCAGTGTGGAGGCTTCGGGAGATGAGAACAGACTAATAAATGTCCTGGAAAGGCTGAAGCCGGAGTCCAGTAGATATGGTAAAAAGCAATTCAGTGACTCAAATACCTGCTGACCCACCAGGGCTGATGTGTACAAATAGTGTACAAGGAAACATAGTTCTTCATGAGAATTTCCCAACAGAATGCAGTAGTTTGTTCTTCTTGAATGAATTTGGACAGGCAAATGACTGAATGTCTATTTCCACAATGTCTTAAAAGGAAGTACCTTCACATATTTTTGAAGGCCTCTCAGGAAATGGTGTTAGAATTGGCCTGCCAAAAAGCAAAACTCTGAACTATTGGTGATAACTAATGAAAAACAGATTTTGACTCAATGTGACAAAGAATTTCCTAACAATTATATCTGTCCAGCATGAGAGTTGATTCCCTTGGAAGGTAGAAACTGATGAACTTGTTTAAGTGAAGACTGAATAACTACCAAAGAGGGGCTTTCTAGACAGAGTTCATACTTCTAGTAGAGGTTGTATTAGATGACCTTTGATCTTTCCTCTCTCCCTTCTTCCTCCCTCCCTCCCTCCTTCCTTCCTTCCTTCCTTCCTTCCTTCCTTCCTTCCTTTCTTTCTTTCTTTCTTTCTTTCTTTCTTTCTTTCTTTCTTTCTTTCTTTCTTTCTTTCTTTCTTTCTTTCTTTCTTTCTTTCTTTCTTTCTTTCTTTCTTTCTTTCTTTCTTTCTTTCTTTCTTTCTTTCTTTCTTTCTTTCTTTCTTTCTTTCTTTCTTTCTTTCTTTCTTTCTTTCTTTCTTTCTTTCTTTCTTTCTTTCTTTCTTTCTTTCTTTCTTTCTTTCCTTCCTTCCTTCCTTCCTTCCTTCCTTCCTTCCTTCCTGAAGTGGTGAAGATATGAAAGTATCTTTAACATCAGAAAGACCTGAGTTCAAGCTCTGTTTCCGGTATAAACTGGTTGTATGACCACAGGCAAACCACATTTCCACACTTCTACATAACTCTCTAACCCTTGAAATTGTAGAACAGCTGCCAATAGAGATGTTTCCCATCTAAAAGTGGGTTTCATAACTTTTCCTCCTTTCTTTCTCTATTTCCAACAATTATGAAGCATTCATTTTTCCCTCTAACACTTCCACTGGAAAAAAAATACAGAAAGGAAGAAACACAGAAAAAAATATGTAAGTGCAGTTAAACACAATCTTCAGGTTCTATGATTTTGATTTTGATGAGAGTCAGTGGCATAGTAAATAGACTTGGAGTCTGAATTTGGATCTTCCCTCAGACATCTACTAGGTGTGTGACCTTGGGTCAGTCATTTAATTTCTCTCAAACTCAGTTTCCCCATCTATAAAATGGGGATAAAAATAGTACCTACCTCATAGAGTGGTTGTGAAGAGCAGATGAGATAATGCATGTAAATGTATAAATATTAGCTATTGTTATTATCATTTTAATCTTTATTTCATAATTGCCATCTCATTTCAGAAATACAGGACAATAGGACTGAAGATATCTATAATATTGTCTATTTTAAAAATGGCAAATATTTATCTGCCTAGTCAGATCATGGGGATGAAAATTCTATCCCCAAACAGCTTTTCAATTTGTTTTACCTATAGGGACTTGGATGTCATAAAGGCTTCAAAATTAATCTGGACCTTAACTCAGATTTATAACATAGAAAACAAGGGTTCCTATGAGATTTTGTTAGTAAGAATAAGTGTAGAGTAAGAGAATACAGATTAATATCTAAACTCAGCGACTTATCACCAATGTGGGATTGGGCAAGCCAGTCAACTTCTCCTTACCCCTCATCTTTAAATGTGACAGTTGGACTAGAAACTCTCTAAGGGTCTGCCCTGGGTTTAAATCCTCCAGGATGAGCCACTGAGCAGAATGATGAGTGCTCTGCCCACATTTTGAGATTCGGAATGTCTCTCAACTGGCTGACCTGCAGACTCTTCCTCAAGTACAGAGTTGGGTGACAGAGGGTAGAGGAACTCAAATAGAAATAAAATCAGGCTTTAACACCTTGTTCTTCCTTTCCTGAGCATGGTAAAGGTGGAGTATAACATTTTAAAGATCAGCTACTTTGAAATCTTTGGTGGTATCTTCATAAATAATATATCATAGCACTGCATATTATATCATTGAAAAATTTAGCTGCTTCTTCAAACCTGGCTTTCAGAAGTAATGGAAATGTAGTGGAAAGCCTGGCATGGACCAAAGTTAGGAGCATTGTATTTGAGTCCTGGCTCTTATTAGCTGGGCAACTCTGGATAAACTTCATGAGTGCTTTTCCTTCCTGATGCCTAATGCATGTGTCTTCTCTTGAACAAATTATCTTATATTTCCTTTGTATATGTGGCTGTTTATATGTATGAAGGTTCAGTGCACATACATACAAACATACATATGTTATAGGTAATGTGTATACTTATTATTATGTACATGTGCACACATACTTATAAGTACATACTTTGTTTTCCCTGTGTATTATAAAGGGGGGTTAATTGTAACCGAGGGGCTCAGCCTTTCAGTATTGAGAGGGTGAAAGAATGGAGACTCCTCCTCTTAGTGGGATTCAGGGGAGACAGCTGACGTTTAGGGTTGGCTCAGAGAGAGGAGAGGGAGTTTGAAGATTTTCCCACTTCTGCCTTCCTTCCTTAGCTAATGCTACTCTCCCCAATTCACTCTTGTTCCTCTTGTCCCCCCCTCCACTACTCAAGACCAAAGGGTCTCCCCTTGATCTGTTCACTCACACTCAGCTTGGGAAACAAATAATTTTTTATGCCAACTCAATTAGATAATACAAAAGGAATAATGGGCAGGGAAGAATGGGAAAAGGGAAGTGGGGAAAAAGGGGTCCCCATCTCTATCTAAACCCTTTCCCCTCCCTCCTTGAGTTTGGGGGGAACTCAGGCCTTGGCAGTGACTCACCCCTGGGTAACAGGAGCTGAGGTAAAGTTTGCTCAGGTTTCTCTTCAGAAAGTCCCTTCAATTGGAAAATGTTGGGGGAAAGGATTTCTAGTCACTAGCAGGAAAGTGGGTAACCCTCAGGAGAAAGTCTTTTTTTTCCCCCACCCTCTCCCTTCGGCTTCTCAAGACTGAGTGGGACCAACTCCTCTACCAGCCTGAGTCTTCTCCTCCTCAAGAATCCAAACTCCTGGGGCCCCTCCCCCATTGATGTAATCAGTTTCATACACTTTTCAGCCTGGTACTTTTTCTCTCCTGCCAGCCTCTGTCACATCTGATAGAATGTAAGATACTTGAGGGCAGAAACTAATTTTTTTTTTGCATTTGTATCTCTAGTGTCTAGTATATAATTTGTTGATTGATTTCTTCATATGAGTTAGAGATAGAAGGGACTTTGGAGGTTATACCCCCTCATTTTACATTATTGGGAAAATGAAGCTCAGAGAAATTAAGGGACTTGTCCAGAGGCACAAATGCCTTAAGTTGTGTTTGTTCTTAGTTTTTGAAGATCATTAATGACATCAACAAGGGTCACACCTTGATTTATGCATGACTGGATTTAAACTAGGCAGAGTTGCACAAAGTCACCAGCCTCATCTCTCTTCCAGAGTCATTGACATTGGAGATAGCAAGACAAAAGTCAGGATGACTAATGATGGCAGGGATGCACTGGATGACCATGGCATCTTCAATGTCTGACTAAGCTCTAAGTCTCTACAGTATCTGCATCAGCTGCCTTCCTGGTCATTGGAACAACTTATTCTCATCTGCCCATTCCACTGGGGGAGTCTTTACATATTTGGGGTAGATGTTCCCTTAACTTGTCAATGGATTTGAGGCCCATTTGTTAGTCTTAATCTTGGTTAGTCCATAGACCAAGATGGTTTATTGGAGTAAAACTTGTGTAATTAATAATTTATAGCTACTTGATTTGAACCTAAGGCTCTTAACTCCAAATCTTTTGCTCTTTCTGCTATCTGAAAAGTCACTTAATGTCTCCAAGTCTCAGTTTCTTCATCTGTAATATAGGGTAATACTACATAATACCTGAGATAGGCTTTTTTCCCAGAGAGGTGAAAACACATACTCAAAGTTCAAGGCACACTGGGTTGCTATCCACTAAAAAACTATAGATTGAAAACCTTGATCAATGTGTTTACTTTTACCAGCCAGTTAGAGTACACATTAATTCAAAACAAAATCTATTTAAAAAGCATGGCAAATAAAATGATAAGAAAAGATCTTCAATAATCACATTTTCTTACAGGTTACTACACCAACAGTATCTCCCACTGAAAAAGCATAAACTCTTTGAGAATAAGATTATTTCATTTTTTGTCTTTGTATCCCTTCAGGTGAACATAGGATTAAATAACCTCTGGGGTCCCTTTTCATCTTTCTTTTTCATTTTACCAGCTCCTAGCACTGTGCTTCATATAAAGTAGGAACTTAATAAATGATTATTGATTGATTAATTGGGGGAGGGTGCCTACACAGAGAAGTCACATCATTTGAGAATATGCTTGTGTAGGGGTTAAGTTAATGCTCTTTTATTTTTAACCTTTACACATGAAAGAGGCACATGCCAGGAACTCATGTAGCTAGGACATGCATGATAAGTGACACATGGGGAAATGTGGATCCAGGGCAAATGGGCTGTAGGAATGCTCTGGTGCTGTCATTACGCTATTCTTTCCTGGGAGTCGTATCTCTATCCTTTTGTGAGTATCTCTTTCTGTTGGGTGTCTTTGGTCACTGAGTTATTCTCTACTATTATCCATCAGCTCTTCAGGGATATTTGTTGATTCTTTGTTCTAAAGTACTTAGCATAGTGCTTGACACACAGTAGGTGCTCTTTCTCTAATATAATATATATCTATATATATCTATATATTATCTGCTGTTGTTGAAGTCATTTTTTCAGTCCCATTGACTCTCTGTGACCTTATTTGGGATTTTGTTGGTAAAGATATTGGAGGGGTTTGCCATTTCTTTCTTTAGCTCATTTTACAGATGAGGAAACTGAGGAAAATAGGGTTGTGACTTGCCCAAGATCACACAGCTAACTGGATTTGAGCTCATGAGACTGGATTTGAGCTCATGAAGATGATTTTTCCTGATTCCATGCCCAGGGCTCTATCCACTGTGTCAACTAGCTGCCTAGCTGTTATAAATATTATGTGTATATATGTGTAACATGTTTATAGAATATATTAGCTATTATTATTATTATCCAATTATCTCCCTCAGTGCCAACATAGTCTTTTGGACATGTAGGCACTGATGTTTGTTTAATGAATGGCCAAGTTAATGAAAGGTAGTGAGCACACTAGGACTCTTTACAAACCAGAGTCCTTTCCTGATAGAAACCATTATTATTATTTTCCCAATTTTCAGCTTTTCTTTCAACCAATTCGACCACCTTGACCCATTAATGTCAATCTCTTGAAACTATAACTCTGTGTCTGCACCAAGAATTCCTTCTAAACTTCAGGGGGTCTATCAAGTCTCTATCCCCTGTGAACTCTCCAGTTGGTGCTAGAGAAAATGATGGCAGCTGTTTCCTGAGGAGCACTCCCCCCCCCCCCCCCAGTGGTCTTGGGACTTTGGTGTTTTATCACTTCGTTCTGCTGAGGCTGCAGAGTAGGGAAATGCCATCAGTCCCGAGAGGGACTCTTTGAAAGGACAGGGTTTTAGAAGCTCTCCCGTGGTCCTTTGTACGGGGATAATAGCTTACTATAGTCGCTGGTTGTATTGTGTTTGCTTAACATTTGGGTTTCTGCCAGGTAATTTGCCTATAAGCTATGCATAGAAGAATAAAGAAACCATCCATCTAAAGTATTCAGATTTTGGCCTTAATTAAAATGCAAAATAAATATGTAAAGGCTAAAGTGCATGAATTATATATATAAGGGTGTCTATATTAAAATAGGCTTTCATGAAGAGGCACGACTGTGTTGATGGCAAGAGAGGAAGTGTGTATGCAGTCCGAGGAAGGCAATATAATTACGCAGCAGCCTGTGCTCAGCAAGATTGGAAACAGATCTATTGTAAGAAAATGAATCCTTGTCTACAGCCCTCATTCCAGCTTCTTCACAGATTTCTTTCCACCTTAGCTAAGGAAAGGATTAATCCTGACCCTTGTTATTTAAATTGCTCCCCAGCCCTAAGAAGCAGACCTTTAGTCTTTTAAAATCCTTTACCTGCCACAAGGAATAAAGCCTTTTCTATCCCTAGCTTCCAGGCTGAATGTGTCCCTCCCTGCTCACCTCAAATGCCCTGCCACTGAATGCACCGTATCCTCAGCCAAATCTTGTCAGCGGGCTCTCTAAGTTTGATTGACAAGCCTCAAGTAGAAAACAAAGGCGGAGACAGGATCTCAACAACTTCAAAGCCTCTCGCATTCATATGGTGCTTTATGTTTGGCAAAGGCTTTCTACACAAGAACTGAGCTTTCTCATTCTGGAGCTGAGGTTCTGGGAAGTGAGGGAATGTGGTCAAGGTGGAAGTGAACATCCAGGTGTCCTGACTCCAACACTAGTACTCTTTCTTCTACAGGACTTTGCCTCTAAATTCGAAAGTTTGGTATTTCCCATTCAGGTTTCCCAGGAGAGATAGGGCAGTCAGTTCATTCAGTTCAACAAGTACTTAAGAACCAATGGCAATGCACATCAAGATGGCTGCGTTTAATTCAGCTTAAAAATATTTATTAAGGGCAGGGGTGAATTGGCATATGTTTAACCGTAGGCTTTCTCTCAAAGAATGTTTGGGTGATACACTTTTAAGTTTTTTCTATATTATTAACACTTAAGTCTGTTTTTATTCAGTCATGTTAGACTCTTCATGACCCCGTTTGGAGTTTTCTTGGCAAAAATACGGGGGTGATTTGCCATTTCCTTTGCCAGCTTATTTTATGTATCTACTAAATAATTTACAAAAGTGGGTCAGAGGAAGAAAAGGCACTAGCCATGTGTAGCTTGCAGTGCCATTTGCAAATATCCTCCCTAAGCTGGCTATGCCAGCTTCTCGGCCAGACCTCAGACTCCCTGGGGCTCTCTCCAAGGTAGCTGTGAACCCAGTGGTGTGTGTGCACTGGGGCTCCCTAGCCACATCCCTTCCCTACTTCCCTACTTTCCCCCTAGCTAGGCAGTCATACTATAGGTGGTTCAGTGCTCTGCTAACCATCTCCTCTCTCTATGGTTCAGAGATAAAAGAGCCCTTCTCATTTCTTTCATCCAGTTTATGTTACTTGTGACATCATTTTTCTCTGTGCCTCTGATTTGGTGGACTCTGACCTCAATCTGGATCTGGATCAAAGGTTGGTCTTTCAGGGGCTAAGAGTTATGAGGGACAATCCAGATACCAGGAAGCCCAGAGGACTCTGGCATCCCTCCACCCCCCAACCCCACCTTTGTGTAGGCAAGTCTCCCACAGTCTTAAGTAATTTGTTGACAGATAAGCAACAGGTTTTATTCTTAATTTAATCCAAGGGTTGGGTTGAATTTAATCAAAGAATGGGCTATTTCAAATTTAGTATCAAAACTCTCCTTTTTTAAAATTCAAAGTTCAACTTAGGTACCAAGAAAAAGGGTATGAGACAGTGTTAATTTTTTAAATGTCCTAGCTACATGACCATGGACAGGCCACTTAAGCCCCATTGCCTAGCCCTTGCTGCTCTTCTGCTGTAGAACCAATACACAGTATTAATTATAAGATGGAAGGTAAGGGTTTAAAAATAAATAAATATGAATATTATTTTCTTTTAGGTATTATAAATTAGCTCTGAAGATTCTTCTTTCATATACATATTCATATATCTACACAAACATATATATATATATATAAAGAAAACAAATTTTCCACTTCCTTTTCCTTATCTAGGGTACATGTTGCCAAGGTAGATTATGTGTATGTTCATATGTTTATAATGTTATATAAATATTCAAATGTAAAAGTGCATGTAAATTATTAGGAAGTATGGAATCTCCGGAATTTTCCTTACCATGCTCCAAGGGAGATTTTGATTCTTCCCTAGAGAAGAGCATGGCATTGGATTCATAAGGCTGGACCACTTTACTCTGTGTAGAGTGGGGTTAATGGATGAGAATTATAACTATCTGCCTTCCTAAATATTGCTAGTCAAGGCAAAACGATTTCTAGGTTCCATATATTTTCCCAGTTGTTGTCTCTTAATGTGGAGCAGCCCATGCTATAATTCATTGCTTGATTCTCTTTGCATGAAATTCTACCTATGCAAAGACTATCACAAATACTGAATAGTAAATAGACCACTTTTCTGGGCTGATAGCATATAGAAATAAGAGAAGTTATACAGATTAGACTATATTAGATAATGTACCCTATTAATGAAAATCTTTATTTCATGTCCTAATGTTCCATCTAGCTATAGCTGGATCATACTGTGATTTTGAAAATTCAAATAATAACAAATAGAAAGAATCTATTTCTAGACTACTATCATGCCATAACAACGATAATGATAAAAGGAATGGTTTCAGAGACATCTGGGAAGATTTGCATGAGGTGAAACAGACTGAAATGAGAAAAAAAGTTTATGCAAGAAGAATTTATGCAATATTAAAAGCATTGTCAAATTAAACAATTGTGAAAGACTTGAGAACAATTATGAACGTAATGATCAATCATAAATCCAGAGGTTTAGAATGGAGAATGCTACCCACTTTCTAATTAGATATGGCCAAATAGGGGGATTTGTTTTGCTTGACTATGTGCACTTGTTTCAAGGGTTTTCTTTTTTTAAAAGGGGAGATGGTGGGGAAAATTAATTGTTCATTAAAAAAAAGAAAACTAAATGAAAAAAAAACATCAAAATCTGATTAGATCTTTAACAACATGTCAAATTACATAACATTAGGCTGTGCAGACCATATTATTTCCCCAATGTCCTACAAAGATCCCAGACAACTATTATTTCCTGATAGTGGTGGATCCATTCCATTAGACTATGTAACATGAACAGCCTTGGTGACATTTCAGCTGGGAAATTTGACAAAGACTGCTTTCTTAAAAAAAAAAGTACAGAAATTGTGGTGTGACAAGAGAATTCCTTCACCAGTTACAGAGTGATAAAGGTCAGGTCCTGTTACTCAAATCTTGTTTGCAAGTAAAATACGTTGCTAACCAGAGTGTCAGAAACTTCACCAAGCCATCTTGCTGACAAATATTTTGACAGAGCTCACAAATTGAATGATTGTTATTTACCTTTTTTAGTTCACTTATGATACTTTCTCCAGTAGATTCTTAGTCTTTTATTCCCCAATTCTATAACCAAGAGAATGGAAGAGGATGGAGGTATCAGCTAACCTAGAATCAATGCAGACAAGCATTGTTTTTCTTTATTCCTAGAGAATAGATGACATTATTGTAGGTACCGTGATTACCATATATTCAAAAGTACAAGAGGCTGGTCTGTACAAGACACCCCATAATTTGGAAGCAATGGAACAAAAATAATCTCTGCTTGATTACCTCTCGTGAACCGTGCATACCAACTTTTAGGCTTCAAAGAATTGAAAATGACAGGATCTCATATATAAGCCTCTTTGGTGATTTCTTTCAACTGTCCAGGAATAAATTTACTCGTGCTTTTATTGCAAGCATTTTCTTGCCTACATTATTACTGAGCCTCTGTGATTTTGCAAGCAATTCAGCAATTCCATGATCTCTCAATAACCCAGCCCCTTGGTTGAAGAAATGTTTTCACCTGTAAAATGAAACTACTGAGAAATTATAAGCTGTACATTTCTGTGCAAAGACTGCTGCATCTTTTTTTTTATTCAGAAGAGTCTAACAGTTTTGATAGCTTTAATTGGGTCCCTGAAGTAAAATAATTTCTGGGACAACTGGGGCATATTTCTGAAGATGTGGCAGAATCTGGCCGTAAGGAAATTTCTTTTGATTCATATATATCAAAATCACTTGCTGTTTACATAAAAACTGTTCATAGAGGATTTCATCTTGTTAAGATGTAATTGTGTACAGAGAATTGATTGTAGGTAGAATGACATTTTACAATCCAGCAACAGGATCTACTGCTTTCTCTCAGAGATTAACTTCCGATCATCCTGTATATAGTTTGTTTGCATAAAGTTATTTGTCTGTTGTCTCCCTCAGACTGTGGGGCCCTTGAGGACAGGGATTGTCTTTTGCCTTTATTTGTAACCCTATACTTAACATAGTTCCTGGCTCTTAGTAGGAGCTTAAGAAATGCTTGCTAATTGACTGGCTTTGACTGGAGCAAATGTAATCCTATTGAGGGAGTATGTTGATAGTTTCCTTTTCATTTCACAATTTGAATTCCTAAAATTCTAGAATATCAGAATTGGAAGGGGCCTCAGATGCCATCTGATCCTCCAACCTTAGAAGACTTCCAGTCATGGCAAGTTAGAATTTGTTTTGTTCTCTTTATTTTGTCCATTGGTTCTAGCTTTCCCCAGCAGGGCCCAATACAGGAAGTCCATATTACCAGCCCTTTAGATATCTGAAGTCTACAATTTTCACAAAGCTCTCAAGTGGTCTTTTCCTTAACCTTTGAGCTCGTTGTTTTCTTATATATCACAGTAGGATGTAAACTGAATCTGGAACTCAATACAAAAGCAAAATGGGCTTTTTAAAGAGATTGTAGATTCTCCCTCTTTAGTGGTCTTTGAGGAAATCCTAAATGACCATTTGCCAAATACAGTAGATTAGATATAGTAGATATCCATTTGCAGTATGAGTTGGATGAGATGGCCAATAAAGTCCCTTCCAATTCTACTTCTGAATTTGTACTGATTCTGAATCATAGTATTTGGATTCATTTCTGGCTCTACCATTTACTAGCTATACGACCTTAGGCAAGTCATTTATGTCCATTTTAACTGATTTGAGAACCAAGGCTCAAAAAGGTTAATGCTTAACAAAAAGTACTTGATAAAAGGGAGATATTCTAACCACCAGATTTTGTCAGGACTAGACCAGGACATTTTGGTAAGAATACTAGGGTTTAAATTCAGCAATGCTTGCTTCAGTCTCAGCAGGAAAGAAAAATTCTAAGCACATGCTTGCTGGGATGGATTTGCTGTTGTAAATTCATGTAATCCTGAGTACCTTGCAGTTGTGTGGCACCGATTCAGTGAGGCCACAGTGTGGGGAAAGCAGGAACAAATCAGTTTTATCTATCAATAAAGAACTCACCTCCAGTGAAATCCCACACAGTGTGAAAGGGTTTTCAGATGCTGTCAGACAACCTAGACAAGTCCGGAGGGATAAACTCTGCTGAGGAAGTCCCTCCTAGAACTAATTCTTTCTCACTCCACCTCTCTTGCCACTTACTGCTGCCAAGATTTGTCTCTAGATAAATGTGCTATGGATTAGCAAAGACAGTTTAGAAAAACTATGGATCTTCAATTGGGACAGATGCTTCTGGAGAGTCCTACTTTATGTGTCTGGTGAGTGAGTAGCACTGACTTCAGCCCAACAGCTTGGCGTATGATTTAAGGGCTCTGACAAAGTCCCTGTTCTCCATACTGCCTCCCCCATTGGATGTGTCATGGTTCTTGAAATTCCCATATGAATCATAGAACTTCAAAGCTGCAAGGGGTCATAGAACTAGAACTAGAAGACCTCAGAGGTCATCAACTTCAGCTCCCTTATGTTACAGATGTGGAAGCAAAGGCATCAAAGGGAAAATGAATTGCTCAACATCACAAAGCTAGTTATCAGAAAACATCTACACTGTCAGCACAGTACACTCTGTATAATTGTTGACTCAGGACCAGAACACTGGCCTTCTTACTATTCAACTATGCCATGTTCTCTCTATGTGACTAGTGTCAAGTTACTATCTTTTGTTTAATATATCTGTATTTTGTTTAGTATGACCAGCATGAATAGAATACATTAACAACAACAACACCCTAAAAAAAGAGTATTTTTTTTTTTGTAAAGGACCAGCATCAAGCCATTCCTACTTAAAATAAATCAGTGATGCATCTGAGCATCCCTATGTTCTGCTTCCCAGTTTTCTTTGGTTTAGGAAAAGTCATCAACTTCTGTAAGTCTCAGAGACCTTATTTTGTGGATGGAGTAACTTTTTGTCCATATCGCATTATTTTGTTCTTTCATACTTTGGTGAGTCTGCAACTTGTTGATATGGATTCTCCCTCCAGCAATGTAGCTCATAATCCATCTATCTCTGCCTATGTGGATATTCTTTTTGTTTATTTCCTCCTATAAATCTTCCATATTGGCTTCTCCCAGTGTGCTGAGGGCTTTTTTCTAGATTTCTTGCCATTGCGTGGATATCAATAGTAAGCAAGAGTGTCTGACTAATAGCACAAGTTGTCAGCAGATCAACAAAAGTCATCAATAATTTAGATACTTATTACATGCCAGGAACTGTGCTGAGCACTGGGCATACAAATACAAGAAAGATAGTCCTTGCCATCAAAGAGCTTATATTCTAATGGGGGAAAATAACACATAAAAAGGAAAGAGGGAGGGAATAACTTGCTCATGAGGGACCTGGTAGAGAAAATCTGGAGAGTTAAGACTGCAGCCTGGAGAGAAATGAAGATAAGGGTGGTCTAAGTTCTGGGATAATAATATAAACGTTAATAAAGATTCTGGGAAGAATCAGACAACCAGAGAAAGAAGCTGTAGGGGTGAAAGGTACTTACAGAATATATTAATTCATTTATTTATTTTAAAAACTCTTTAGTTTTTGTCTTATAATAAGTACTAAGTATTGGTTCTAAGGCATAAGAGTGTTAAGAGCTAGCCAATAAAGGTTAAGTGACTTGCCCAAGGTCACACTGCTAGGAAATGTCTGGAGCTAGCCTGGAACCTTAGACCTCTCATCTCCAGGTGTGGCTCTCTATCCATTAAGCCACTAAGATGCCCCTGCTTACAGCATTTATTACTTTCAATGTATAACATTTATATATATGTGTAAATATATATATATAATATATAACAATTTATATACTTTCAATGTATAACAAGCATTTCCCAAGTTCTTATTATATGCCAGGTATTCTGTCAAGTTCTGAGGATTCAGAGACAACAATGAAATGGTCCCTTCTCTCAAGAAGTTTATATTTCTTGATTTTGCTTTATGAATTGTCTTCCTTACCCTGCTGTCTAGTCATATATCTCTTTGATGACATCTTTTATGTTGCTCCTCAAATTATTCATTTGAAATATGCAGACACTTGCATGTGCCTGTGTATATAAACATATGTGAAACAGAGAGATACATGCATTCTAGCTGTAACCAGGCTGATACACATATATGTGTATAAATATTTTATATTCATAATCTATATCTCTGTGTATGGTTGCACCAACCACACCATGTTCCTCTCCCTTGCCCATTGCCCTTCCAATCTCTATTGTCCAAATAAATAACAACAAATAAAGGTTAGTAAGATTAATTCTTTTATCTAATAGTGGGGTTATAACATAAGAGACAAGGAAAGAAAGACAAGAGAAGCAAAGAACCAGGGCTGTTGACTATCATAGTTCATAGGGAATAATTTCAGTCAATGCTAAACACTTAGGATTTCAGTGATAGAAAATTATTTTTTCTTGCCTAGACATTTGATGGGAGGCAGTTTACATAATAGCCTTTTTCAAGATTCAGAGTTTCCAGGGAAAAAGGCTACCAATGAATGGCAGTCTCATGGAACCTGGCCCATTCAGCATTAAAGAGCTCCATCACCACAGATTTTCTGAATGAAAGAACTAGTTGTTTAGGTACCTGTAGCTCTCCACATGTTCCCAAAATGTACAGTGTATGTGTCCCCAGCATTCGCACCCTTCCCCCTCCTTCCAGCATCTTCCTCCCAGAACACCATGAACAATTCCAGAAGCAGTTCATAACCTTAGCAGCCAGTGAGGTCCTGGGATGTTGTCTGTGTCTTCAGTCACCTTGACTCAGGGCCAGATTCCAACCTGGTGTAAAAAGAGGACCATGGGATTTTATGGTTGGGTGGGAACCTTAGAGATAATCTAGTTCAATCCCCTTATTTTACAGATGAGAATAGGAAGTTCAGAGACTTCTGGGCTCAAGATAAGTGACTTGTCCAAGGACACATAGGTAGTAAGTGAAAATGTTAAGCTCTACCATGACTGGAATTATGTTGTGCTTCTATTTGTTCTGTCCTCAGTACCTCTCTCAGGATTTTACGCTTAATGGAAGCTCGATAAATATTCTTGCATTAAATTGGTTTGAGTGCCTGTTTAAGACAGAGGGAAGAGGGACAACTCTGGTTTTGAGTGGATGTGATAGGAGAGTATTTCCTTTTAAGTTGAACTGACTTCCCCTTAGCGACTCCTTAGATCTAGGACTTTGGGATCAGTGTAATAGAATAAATAGTCTGTGTGGAAACTATTTCTTGTTGTTATAACTGGACACTGGCAGATTAGAAAGCTGCTACTAGGGGACACCCGAGGCTGTCTATTTGTAATGGGAATAGATGATAAATGCTGCTAGAGAGATAGAGACTGCTATAGGGGTGCTCTGGAGCTGTCTATTGATCACTGATGGCTAATAGATCAATATTTTTGCTACCCTCCTCCTCCCTTTTGGCCCCTCCCTTAACCACTCTCTTCTTGAAGCCTTTTGGCTTCCTCCCTTCCCCCTGAGTGGACTACAAGATTTATGAGGGAAAACTCCTTTCTTTTCCTTTTCTCAGTTAAGGGATTTATTGGGAAACAGGATGAGGATTGAGGTAAGAAGGATGAGGGTTTCTCTAATCTAAAATGAGGATTGTGAGGGTTTGGGAAGTCACAGCTGTGACAGGGGGACAGTCAGAGATGGAGGATAACTATTAAGTCTTCTTTTCTTTTTTCAATTCACAACACTACCAAGGTCTCTCATCCTAATTTCAGAAGTCCCCCTCAAGGGTCCTTCAGCCTGGGACAGAAGCTAATAAGATCAGTTCAGCTTCTTCCCCCTTCAGCCAGGCTTGCCTCCCTTGGTCAGTAAAAACCCAGAGAAGAGGTTTCTCTCTCCTTTCTTGGTCAGTCACCCCCAGAGCGAGACAGAATCAGTTCCTCCCCCTGGCCATCTCCAACTGCCTCTCCTCCTGGGAACATTCCGTTTGGAATCTTCATCTTGATTGACAGACAGGTCCCCAGCTTTGTTTCTTGCATGACTTGGCTTGTAAGTCCTCTCTCTCTTCATGCTTCTTCCAAATCAGGAAAGAATGGGCACCCACGTGTGCATTTATATTTTAGTGCTTGGGAGGCCACCGACAGGTTTGTTTATTGATTGTTATATGACAAATCTAAGAACTGCTTTGGCGGCAGATAGCTTACAGAAGCAAACTAGGAGAGGGATGGGTCTTTGAACTGAGGGGCACATTTCAGTTTTGTTTATGAACAGCAAAGAGAAGTTTGGGTTTTGTCATGAGTGACTGTTCCTAGCCTGAGGTGGCAACTTGACTAGAGTTCAAGTTTCTTCCCTTTTCAATTTGATTGGTTTTGCACTGTGTTCCTGATTGTGCCTTCGTGCTGCCTGTATGCCAGACTTCCTTTTGCTGCTGTACACATGCACACTTACAAACACGATTGGTATTCTTACCTCATGCCCAGCTGGGGAACTAACAAAGATTTTCTCCTGGCAATTTCAGTTCCACTGCAAAGCACCCTGTATTTGGAAATTGTACAAAGCCTGGTATATTTGATCTCTTGTAGCCTCTCAGTAGGTTTCAAAGGTAGATTAAACTCCCCAGACAGGTTGTCGATAGAACATAAAATATGAATGAAATTGTAATTTTGTGGTGGGTCTTAGATATGTAACTTTATCGCAGCAAAGCTGTGTCATACCTGGGAAGACAGGGGGAGCAGATCTATGTCAACGTGTGCCTTGCCTTTCTTTGTTCTAGCTCGACCAGGAAAAACTCAAGGAAATTATGAACATGGTGAAAAATAAACAATTGAGCATCCAAGGAGCCTTGGAAATGGTAGAAAAAAAGAAGGACCCTGAAGAGGAAGGGGTTGAACTGAAAGACCCATTGGTAAGGTTATGTGTTGGGATTTGGCATTTATAAATGTGTTACTTAAAAAGGCAGAGAGTTTAATCAATATTATAACAATATTAACTCTATATAGCAGGGCAGCTAGGTGGCTCAGTAGATAGAGTCAAGCCTGGAGAGGGGCTCAAATCTGGCATCAGACACTTCCTAGCTGTGTGACCCTGGGTAAATCACATAATCCTCATTGCCCAGCCCTTACTGTTCTGCCTTGGAGCTAATACACAATATTGATTCTAAGACAGAAGGTAAGAGTTACAAAAAATTTAACCCTATATAAACAGATATCGATAATGATATAAATAATTCTTTGATGCTTTTCATCATTTTATTATATATATTTATATAAACACATTTATATATATATATACATATACATATACATATACATATATATATATATATATATATATATATGTATACATATATATATATATATATATATATATATATATATATATATACCCTAGTATGTATATGGAGCTGGGTCTGGTGTCAGGAAGACCTGAATTCAAATCTAGGTTCTGACAGCCACTAGCAATGTGATGCAGAATTGATAAATATTTATTAAGCATCTCTATGTGCCATTCACTGTGCTAGGGATGGGGAGGAGAAAGGATAAAAAGAAAGCTCTAAAATAGTCCCTGTCTTCAAGGCATTCACAATCTAATGCAGGAGACAAACAGAAAAAGAAGTTGAGAGGAGGGAGGAAGAGATTATTTGAAACCTGAGTAAGATGAAGTCATGAAGCTGGAGTGGGAAATGATCTCAGGAGATTTGAGTTTCTGAGTTGATTTCTTCTTACAAAATGATGAATTCCTGGAGATGATGGAAGTTCAGGAAAGCAGCCAGATAATGATGATCAAGTCAGTTGATCTCTGCTTCAGTTTCCTTATCTGTAAAATAAGAACACCTGTATCCCAGGGTTGTTGTGAGGATCAAATGAAATGTTGATCAAGCAGTTTCCAAACTTTAAAATGCAATATAAATATTAACTATAATTGATATTATTATACAAAGCCATAGTGTAATTTTAATCTATTAAAGCTTAAAATTTTGCAAAGACTTTGGGAACATCATGCATATAATTATAATAGTCAAAATTTTATAGCACTATGTGTCAGGCACTATGTTAAATGCTTTATAATTATTATCTGATTTGATCCTCACAACAACTCTAGAAGGTAAGTGCTATTATTCCCATTTTATGGATGAGGAAACAGAGGTTAAATGACTACTTAGGGTTACATAGCTAGTCTGAGACTGGATTTAAACTCAGGTTTTTCTGTCTCTAGGGGTGATGCTCTATCTTCAATGCTACTTATCTGCACTGTCTATGTAGCATCCTTTCACTCCTCTTCTGGAGAAGATGATTGGAACAAGAGGAGTGATGGGGAGGGGGAAGAGAGAGACAGACAGACAGAGAGAGAGAGACAGAGAAAGACAGAGTGAGACAGACAGACAGAGAGATGGGCAGAGAGAGACAAAGAGACAGAGAGAGACAGAGAGAGGGGGAGGGAGGTAGGGAGAGAAAGAGAGACAGAGACAGTGACAGAGAGACACAGAGAGACAGAGACAGAGATAGAGGGAGACAGAGACAAAGAGACAGAGATAGAGAAACATACGGGGGGGGGAGAGACAAAGACAGAGAGAAAGAGAGGGAGGGAGAAAGAGAGAAAAAGAAAGAGAGAAAGGGAGGGAGGGAGATAGAGAGGGAGGTAAGGGGAGAGAGAGACAGAGAGAGAGAAAGGGGGAGGGAAGGAGGGAGAGAGAGAGAAAAAGGAAGGGAGGGAGGGAGAGAGAGGGAAAGAGAAAGAGGGAGGGAGAGAGGGAGGAAGGGAGGGATAGAGGGACAGAGGGAAGGAGGGAAAGAGGGAGGGAGGGAGGGAGGGGGAGAGAGAGAGAGAGAGAGAGAGAGAGAGAGAGAGAGAGAGAGAGAGAGAGAGAGAGAGAGAGAGAGAGAGAGAGAGAGAGAGAGAGAGAGAGAGAGAGAGAAACCAATTCAGAGAGACTGGAAGGATAGTGGTGGCACTACTCCTTGCACAGTCTTGCTGCTCCATCCATCTTGCTTCATGATGAATTAAGCAACAACCAGATAATGTCAGAGATACTTTATAATGAACAGATAATCCTCATGGCTCAGTTCATACTGGATCCCATATTCCAAGCCCCAGGTGAGATGGGACCATGACTGGAGAACTTCTGACCCTGCATTTGATTATAGGACTAAGAGAAGTATGTGTCAAAATCTGGGGTATTTTGTCATTGTATTTTGCCCTGCTCAAGGGTGGAGGTAAATTATACATGTGTTAAGCCTTCTGCTTCCACATAAATTCTATGTCTAGGGAAATTCTAGGACCCAGGAGAGCAGTGGGCATGTGACACATAAAAGATATTTATTGTCTATTATATGCATTGTCTCTTTATTATTAAGTGCTGTTCATTTACTTATTGATTCTATGCTAAGTGCAAAAACATTGTATGGAGCATTCTTGTATATTTGTCTACTTCCATTGGGAACTGATGCCATTATGGCCAAGGTCATATCTCTCTGATCGAAATATGGGAGGAAGATTTAACCAATGGAGGGGGGGTCAGATGGAACTCAGAGCTATGTTCTGAATGGGTTAATACACAGATTCATATATCCTTAGACAATGAGTGGATACCTTCCTGCAGTCAGAGGCAGGAACATATGGTAGGAGGTTTTAGCCTCTAATTACCATAGATATTTACTTAACCCTTCTGCCCCAGTGAGGTACATACAAATAACCAGGGTGAGCATTCAATGCTCTAATGAATGGCAATCAGCATTATCTGGTGGCTAAATACAGGATAAAAGTATATGCATGTATATTTGTATGTGTGTGTGAACATATGATCTATATGAGATATATACATGTAAATATGTTAACATATAATATATAGTTATAGCTGAGAGGTAACATGGTGTAATGGATAGAGACCTGGCCTTGAAAGCAGGAACACCTGGGTCTGAGTCCCTCCTCTGACATATATTGTCTTTGTGACCCTGGGCAAAGTTAACTCCTTAGTGCCCTAGGTAATTCATTGGGTAGTAAGATAGTGTAGTGGGTGTATAGAGTTGTTGACCTGGAATCAGTTAGATTGGAGTTCAAATCTGGCTGTGGATACTTACTAGCTACATGATGCTGGGAAAGTCATTCAACTTCTGCCTAACTCAGTTTCCTCAATTGTAAAATGAGGTTAATAATAGCATTTATCTCCCAGGGATGTTGTGAGAATCACATGAGATACTGTTTGTAAAGAACTTGACACAATGCCTAGCTCAAGGTGGGTGCTTAATAAATGCTTGTTTCCTTCTCATTCCCTCTCTCATACTATTTATTCCAAAATAGGTGTTGACTTATATTGGTAGCAGTATCCTCATCTGGAAATTCCCTTTGCCAATTATATCTCAAATCCATTCTCAATTCCTGGAACAGTACATGTCTAGTACTGTTCATTAATTCTGCTTTTTTCCCCCCACTTTATATTATTTCACATGGATGTTTCCATCTTTCTGTATAGAGTTAAGATTTTCATTTTGAAAAGTAGTGCTCATAATAACAATGAACATCATTTATGTTTATAAATCACTTTCTATATGAGTGAGGGGGGAGGGCAAGTATCATATTCTTCATTTTACAGAAGAAGATATTGAGTCAGAGGGCTGAAGTGAGTTGCCTACAGAAGAAGCTCTTAAACAAAGGTCTTCCGATTCCAAGTTCTGTGTTCTTTGTATATATCTCTGCTCTACACCTCTTAAGATATCATCATACTGCTATGTCATCAGCTGTTTAGCCACTGGACATCAAAGTTGTTTCCAGTTTTTCTCTTTAAGAGGGAGGCTCCTGAGAGTCCTTTGTGCTTTCTTTCTCTTGACTCTAGGAGGGAAACAATGACTACCCTCTTAGCTTAGCTTGAATGATTGCATGAGAGCTAGGATACTTTTGCCTACATCTATGTTTTAAATTTAGAAATGAGCTATATTTTAGGTTCCCAGAGAAAACTCTGGGTAAGGACTGAAATTAGCGTAAGGCATATGATTTGGGGGCAGACCTCAACACTGAATTTGTTTCGTGTAAGCCCAGAGTTTGGGCTACTGGCCCATGGGTTAAACACATTATGTATAGTTCTACAACAAACATTTCCCCATGTAAAATTAAAAAAAAATCTTTGCTGTGTATTCATTTCAGTATTGGTATTACCAAAGCACATAAACAATTTTAATTTTCTTGTAACAAATGGGCAGATTGCTTTCTGAAAGAATGTGCCAATTGGCATTGTCACCACCAAATATCTACTCCCAACCCTAAAGTTTAAGGATGACTACTTTGATTTAATTTTGACTATTTAGCATATATGAGATGAGAAGAGCCAAGTGGTGAAATATGATAGTGTAGGGAAGTATCAGTTTAGAGTATGATCTCGTTTGCCAAGTAATATAGAGGAGGATTACATCAGATTAGAAGCAATATTTTGAAATTTCAGTAGTCATATGGCTATATCAATATGGATATTGTTTTCAGTAATTCAGATGACCACCTATCCATATCCTTTCACAACTGCAGAAATCTTGTCTATGTATTCAAATAAATCTTCCATATGCAGATAACTCATTATACTGGGGCCTTTTTCTAGTTTTCTTGATATTGCATGAATCCCAGCAGAATATTCAGGCTGCCCATTTGTTTTTTCTCAGCCTTGCCATAGATTAGTTCATCTTTTCTTCTGGTAATTCTTTCTTCTTGAAGACTTCTTGGTTGGTAATATGTTGCAGCCTACTGAAGATTACCATGTGCCTTTTTATTGCCCTTTGAGTGACTCTCAATTTGAATCCTTTGGGGATTGTGGTATGTCATGAATCAGTCATGTAGCATCCCCAGAGGAATGTAGTTTTAAAATGGGCTTTTTGTTAGCAATATGTTCATGAGTGATATTGGTTTATAAAATAAAGAAGTAATTGGGAAAAACAAAGGAGCAGAGTGCTAGGCATGAAGCCCAGCTATGGCAGATAATCCTACAAACGGTCTTTTTTTTTTTTTAACGTGATTCAAGCATTTATAAGTCATACATGCAAAACATACTGCTAATTGCATTAGCAAAATATCAGTGTAAAAACACTCCATAATTTTGCAATTTTTGCATCTTCAAAATTTTTTTCTAGTGGTCAAAAGGTTGTAGTTCAATGTTGTGTATTCTTGCCAATGTTTAGGAATACAGAACATTGTTAACATTAGCACTAAGCTGACACAATCTCACAGGTCTGAGGCCACATTACTAGGAAAAGCAATGGAAAGCATGTGTTCATTCCTACAAACATTCTAAAGGAGAATGTGCTACAATGAGAGGTAGTCAGGCTTTCCTTCTTGGAGGTCTTCAGGCAGTGGTTGGAAGACCACTTGTCAGGTGTATATGGTAGGACTTCTTTTCATGTGTGCATTAGGTTAAATGGCCATTGAGGCTCTTCCCAAACTTCAAATCTTGTGATTCATTTGCATGTGAAATATAAACATGAGAAAAGATCTTGAATATCTCTGTTGATTAATTTTCATCAATCAAACAATAAATATTTATTAAGCACCTACTATGTGCCAGGCACTCTGCTAAATGTTGGAGATTCAAAAAGAGGCAAAAGATAGTTTTTGCCCTCAAGGATTTAACAATCTAATGGGGGAGACAACATGCAAACAAATATATACAAAGCAAGTTTTATACAGGATAAATAGGACACTAATAATAGAAGGAAGGCACTAGAATTAAGGGGGGTTGCAGAAGATTTCCAATAAAAGATAGAATTTTAATTAGAACTTAAAGAAAACCAAGAAAATCATTGAGAGGAGCTGAAGAGAGAGACTAGTCCAGGCATAGGAACATTTAGGGGAAATTCTGCTAGGAAGTCAATGTCATTGGATCAAGGATGTCAAAGGAGTAGGATGTAAGGAGATTGGAAATGCTGGAGAGGATTAGATTATGGAGGGCTTTGAAAACCAAAAAGAGCATTTTTATGTTTCTCTTGACTGTTTTATGTATGTTTCAAAGTTTCTATGCAGGCCTGGTCTTTTCTTATGCTTGGAATTATACTCAGTTTCCCCCAGTGAGTTATTCTAGGTCATAATTCAATATTTTTGCCTTGTGGAATATTGGATTCTAAGCTCCCTTGTGTGATTCTTACTGTGGCTCCTTGGTTCCTGAATTACTTCTTCCTGGTGGTTTGTGGTATTTTTTCCCTTTTGATCTGAAAACTCTGGTTTGTCTATAATGTTCTTAGGATCTTTCATTTTAGAATTCTAGGAGAAGGTCACTGGGTTCCTTCTATTTCTATTTTTGTCTCTTATTCTCAAAGATCTGGTCAGTTTTATTTTACGGTTCCTTAAAATATGACAACCAAGCTCTCAGTTTTTCTTCTTTTGGTCATAATGTTCAGGCATTCCAGTGATTCTTAAATTTTATCCTTTCAGTTTGTTTTTCAGGTCAGTTGTTTTTGCTATGAGATGCCTTATATTTTCTTCTGTTTTCAGTCGTTTTACTTTATTACTTGGGTAAGGTTTTGTATCTTTTGTGCTAAGCTATTAAGTGGGAGACCCCTTCATCTCATGACTGTCTGAAAGAAATAAAGGGAGCAAAGTTAAGGATTCCTCAGGAAATTCCAGTGACATAGAGCCATCTGGAGAGCAAGTTATTGTGGCTCTAAGCTTGCATGAAAGATCTCTCCCCAGTAAATTTTTAGGGTAGCCAGGCATCAAGAGGAAAGAATGCTCCATAGACAAGGGTTCTACAGATACCATCTTAGGGAAAGGTTTGGAACCTTTAGGGGTGTTCCTGATTTTCCCCACTCCATTCATTGATCCGATGGAATTGCAGTATGAATCAAATGTACTCCTCAGTGTAGACATGGAGGCTCCAGTGTCCAAAAGACAATCATAATAGGCTTTAACAAGTTTTCATGTTACGTGAGGCTCATCAATGTGGGGGGGCATAGATAGTCTTGTAAGGAAAGTGTTTAAGATGGCAGAGAGAAGTGGCATGAGACCACCAGGAAGATTCTGGAACTTTGAAGGGGGTTAGGCTGAGACCAAGACTGTTAGCTGGCGCTCTGGAGAATCTCTGGAGGTGTTAGCTTCAAATTTCCTTGGGGCCAATACTTTCCTGATTCCTGATTGCTGTATTTCATTGAGGCAGTTCCTGGTGAACTTGATTCATCTATAGAGATAATGAGATTGACTCTGGATCTAAGACCTTCCCTGGCCCTAGCAAAGCCTTACACAGACTCTTTCCTTAAATCCACCAAAGGGGGGTTTAGTTGAAGTTTTTAGTTAAGATCAGGGACTAGAAATTTGGGGTTAGGGAGAATTAGAGTAGGAAGTTCACTAAGAAGAAATCTCTGTGAAGGGATTTTTAGATCTGGTGGGTATAGGTAGATTAACATTAGTTTAGATTATTCCAAATCCCCTTTTCACCTTCCCTTGTTAATTAAATTCCAAACTGTCCTGTGTTAATATAATGGTCTGTTTTTATTAGCTCAGGGTCTGGCTCTGCCTTCTCAGGGCTTGGGTACTCTTCCCAAACCAGATTACTTACCTAAATTACCATCCCCTGAAACAAAGAGTTATATCAATTGGGACAACAGGCAGTAAGACATCAGGGTCTAGAAAATCAAAGGTTGTATCCTCTGATTCATGAGCCCCAGCCCCTCCCCCTGTACACCTTTATAATCTTTGGGTAGTTCCTTGGGCTCCCCCCCGAGGGGCATTAGCATCCTGTGTAGTTCTGGGATGAGTTCCACTTAAGATATTCTGTTGTGGGGTCATTTGGTTTGAGTTATCAATTACCTGATTTATATTCCTCGAATTATTAGTCCTTAAATTGCAATTCCTGAAATCATTATTGTAATTATTAGTCCTATAATTGTTTCTGTAATTATTCCAGGAGGTATTATTTCTGATTGTGTGAAACAAATTCCTACAGTTCATCATTATGTGGCCCTTCTTACAGAAGTGGCAGGTAAGGGACTGATAGATTTTTGGAGGAGGGCAAGTGCTATTGATTGGATATTATGCCTTTTTTCTTGTTTATTCATTTTATCACTTAAAGATTTTATTTTTTTATTTTTTAAATTGGAAATTTTTATTTAATTAATTAATTTAGAATGTTTTTCCATGGTTACAAGATTCACATTCTTTCCCACCCCTCCCCACCCCTTCCTCCCATAGCCAACATATAATTCCACTGGGTTTTACATATATTATTGATCAAGACCTATTTACAAATTACTGATATTTGCACTAGGGTGATTTTTTAGAATCTATATCACCAATCATATCCCCATCAACCCATGTGATCAAGCAGTTGTTTTTCTTCTTTGTTTCTATTCCCCCAGTTCTTCTTAATGTAGATAGTGTTCTTTCTCATAAGTCTCTCAGAATTGTCCTGGGTCATTGCATTGCTGCTGGTAGAGAAGTCCATGACCTTTGATTGTACCACAATGTATCAGTCTCTGTGTATAATGTTCTCCTGGTTCTTTCTGCTCCTTTAACTCCACATCAATTCCTGGAGGTCATTCCAGTTCACATGAAATTCCTCCAGTTCATTATTCTTTTCAGCACAATAGTATTCCATCACCAACATATAGTGGGGTCTATCCAGCGGCCTCTCTGAGGACCCAGGGTCTCTCTGCCCAGATGTGACAACCTCATTGGATAAATGAGATGAGAAACACTGTGCATTCAACCCACGTATGCCAGCATCACATAAGTGATCTGCCATAGTGCCGTGGTTCGTTTATTATATAGGTTTTCAGGTACATGCACACAATCAATTCTCTACGTATGTGACATTCTACCTTTTGATTGGATATTATCAAATCACCTAAACAACACTCTTGTGATGTTACTACAACAAAGAATTCTGTTATCATTTACTAGGTTTCTACAACACTCTGTGATAGATATGATTAATGTGAATAAAGCCATTTGCAGGTTAGTACCCCTTGGGCAACGGCTTGAACAGGCCAGCTAAACCTTGTGAGGGTAGCCATCGGGTCGTAGACCCCTGGAGAACCAGGGCTTTGCTCAACCAGCATGTGAAGATTGCTTTGGCCGAACAGATGGAAGAAACCAATAAGAAGGTTCAACAGCTGAGATGGCGATGCAGCAAAGCACTGTGGAGTGCTTAGGGCATGTTGGAGCACAAAAGACAACACGGCCATCCAATGCAGCTGAGGAAGTCTCCAGATGTAACGAATTTTCGTGCCACTGGACCCAGGCTTCCAATGCTGAGAGAGTGGGACTGTCTCTGTGCATCGACTTTTCCACTTAAATCTCCTTCACGCACAAGTGTTTTTTGTGCACACTCATCTACATCACAGATGAAAGCGCACAAAGGCCATTGTCATCCTCGATTACTGAGAGACTACTACTATTAATTACTTTTCTAATTCTTTCTTCCATAGCTTTTATTTTTTTCCCATTTTTCCCTTCAAGCACTCACTTAATTTATAAAATGTTTTTCAACCCTTATTTTTTGCTTAAACTCTTCCAGGAACTTTGAACTTCTGTATGGGAAGAGTTTTCCTTTGAAACTTTTCTTTAAATGTTTTTGGACGAGTCTCTTCTTTTGGTATTATGTCTTGAATATCTCTGTCACCATAATATTTTTTAATGGCGTGCTTCTTTTTAAATTTGTTCATTCTTCTAACCCACTTCCTGCCTTTTGACTTTATGGTAGAGCCAAGCTCTTTTTATATCTACAGGGAACGACTGAGCTGAGCTGATAACCTCTATGATTCTGCTGCTGCATTTTTTTTGGTAGAATATTTAGTGTTTTGTTATTCTAGGATCTTGAGAAAGCTCAATCTGGGAACATGAAAACTTTCAGTGCTCCCCAAGTGACATGTTCAGATGAAGTGTGGTTGCTGTCTTTCTGATCTGCTAGTTCCTGGTCTGGTTTTGGGTCAAGCAACTCACCTGTGGTATTGCCCCAGTTAGAATTACAGTAGAGTGCTGCTGGTCTCAGCCTCTATCAGTCAGCTAGCAAGCTTTGCTGGTTCAGATTGATTGAACTGCAGGGTTCTTTCTTTTGGTCTAATGTTCCTACTTTGGTTATTCTGCTACAGGCTCAAACTGGCCTGTAAGGTATAACCGAGTCCCTGCTTTCCTCCTGGGATTAGAACCACATAGCTGCAGCTTGCTTTGGAACATGCTGCTTGCTCAATATATATAACTCATTTCCATAACCATCCTTATCTTGGACTGCCACTCCTATGTACAGATCCCCTTTTCAGTACAACCTGACTATTGTTACTTGGAATTGGGTAGAAAGCAATGGAGCCACCATTTGACACCTATTTCTTCATCCTGTCAAAGGTTAATTCCCTCTGTGTTGAATTTGGAATCTGTTCTTATCCTGGTCCACTGAATTTCCATGCATTCCCTTTGTTCTGCATTGTAACATACCAGGCATATTAGCATCTGGGAAGTATGATTGATGTATTAATATTGTACTACCAGACACATGGTCAGAACTCTTGATGTTAAAGGGACAGTCCTAGGCACAAGCAAAGGATGGGCAAATTCTTGGGCTGGGCGGGGAGACAGCCACGTTACCTCTGCTCAGAGCAAGGCCACGTGGTTTGAATCAGGGCATTTAGGGCTCTGACTACACTCATTTGCAAAACCCCACCTCTTTGATATCATCATTGTCAATTTGACCAATGGAAATACCCATGTCATGTTACGTATACATTCCTAATACCTTCAATAAATACCAGGGGACAAGCGGACTGAACCCTTACTAACTCCTCTCTTGCTCTCTCTTACCAGCTCTCTCTGACCAGGCCCTTCGGCCTTCACTGCCTCTCCTCTCTCCCTTATCCTCCTCTCCTCTTACCATTCTTGCTACTCTGTATCTCTTTCCTAGAGATGTGGGCGCCCCAGTACCTCCTACTAATGCTCAGTCTCTATTGTCTATAGGAGGCACCTAGGAGTTGAGTCTCCCCCCTTTTCTAGGGCTGCTGTCGCCCCAGTGCCTCAGCACCAGGAGTAGAGACTCCACCTTTCCTAGGGATCCTCTCTCCACCGTGCCTCTGCACCAGGGAGTGGTGACTCCCCCCACTTTTCTAGCGATGTTGTCGCCCCCAAAGCAGACTCTTTTGTCTAGGAGTATCAAGGGGTTGATACTCCCCACCTGTTCTCTCATTCCTCTTGCTTCCTCGGAGTTCCTGTTACTCCCCATGTGTTTCTACTTCTGTCTTTGAGTCATTATTATTCTCCCATTTCCTTAGCCCCCTCTATCCACCTCAGGTTATTCCCACAGATAGATATTATAGGACTCACGTGGGAGGTCCCTATACCTCCCATCTGGGTCTCTATATGCATGGCCATTATTTCTGGCTAGATCCTCTTCTCAGGGACTATAGACCTCTCTGTCCATTTAATATACTGTTTCAGGATAGAAAAATGATCCACTATGATATTTTCTTGGATTTCCCTATCAAGATGTGATCTGGTATATATTCTAGATTATGTCTAGAAGAATTGTGGGGAACAAGTTGGCTGTACTTCTTCCTGCTACTCTGCTATCTTGTCTCTTGTCTCCATAAGATGAAATTTCATAGGGATCAATGCAAGTCTTATACTTAGGTAAAAAATCAATGTCACAAATACAGTATAGGGAAGACATGACTTGATAATAGTTTCCCTGAAAAAGCTCTTGGGATTTTAGAGAATGCAAACTCAACAGCAGTTGACTAAATCTATCATCTTATGATTCTACGATTCTTTGAATTGTGACATGGTAGCTAGAAAAAGATAATGTAATGTACCCTGCATGGGAAAATAAAACACAGTAGATAGGATTAGGAAAATGAGAGTCCTATTCAATGTTGCCCTAGTAAGATAATATATCTTTTAAAATGTTATTTTCATTTATCAAACCAGAAGCCATTTTTAACATTGAAACATTTGACAGGGCAAAAGACTTTGGTGGGGAGAACCTTTCTGAATTTTTAGTTGCTACTTTTGCTGAGGATATTGAAGTTACAGCACCTGCAGTATCAGATGCCATCCTTCATTTCCACAAGAGTCATTTACTTGGATTGACTGCAGGACTAGTCTGGAAGAAGGGATGGTAGGCTGGATGCTAGAAGGACTGCTATTCTTGGGCTCTTGGATGAAGGGTCTTGGACTGTTTCGTCTAGGCTTTGAGAGGAGGTTGTGACCAGTACAGTAGGGGGTTGGTTTGGTCCACCTGGAACATGCTGACTCCTGTTTCTCTCTCAGGGCACCTTGCTGTGTCAACTAGGCTGGTTTCATTAGATGAATCATACAGGATTAGAGGACATGGAAAAGTTTTTGTTTGTATAGGTCAAGTGAGAATGAGATCATGGTTCTCTTGAAGTATTGAAGAAGAGGTAATGAAACATTTACGTAGGGTTTACAAAGCCTCGCAGGCTCCTATCTTTCATTGTTATGGGATGGAGGAAAGAATGTTCTCATTCTGCAGATACACTGTGCTCTGGCTTTTATGAGGTAAGCCCCCATAAGTCCTAATGGGCTCACCTCTTCTCTCACCCTTTGATCATTGTGTAGCAATACTTGACTGTAGCAAAGTGCTAGATGTTCAGGCTAATTAGGAATGTCAGATTACATAAAACTAGTTTTCTGAAATGTCTATTAAATGCATAGGTAATAGATAGTGTCTGTAGAACAGAAAAGGGCAAGTATTGGAGCAAGAGATGGCAGAATCATGGATGGGGCTTCCAAGTGTTTTTGGATGACCAACAATGTGCAGAATTATCAAAATCAGCTGGTGGTGTAGTACACATGTAATTTTCCAAAGGCAAAGGAGTAGTCTGTAGGCTTATGCCACCTTTATCACAGTCTGCCTTTGTCAGAAAGTAGCAGGCAGAAAGAATAGAAAAGAAGGGGATGGGGAGGAGTGTTTTCATAGGAATAGCTAGGGTAAAAGTATGATTCAGTTTAATATTGGTGATGATAAATATTACATTAGAAATCTTAGTGAGATCACACTATGAAGTCTGCTTTTAAGAGCCTTTCACTTGAAATAAATATAGAAAAATAACAATTATTAGCTGTTGGGAGCCTTTTGTTAGGTGCAGAGTCCAAGATGAAAAGAGGAAAATGAGGCATACCTTGCTCTCTCATCACATGCCCTGAGACAACACCTATATTTTGAGAAGCGTGGCAGCATTTCAAAGCAATTACCATAAGTGGAACAACAACTGAGTTGCAATACTTTTACTTGTGACATTACACTAACTGTATTTGTTGAAGGTGGGAGGATTATGCCTCATTCCAGATGTGTTTTGGGCTTCAGGTTAAAAAGAAAGTTTCAAAAGTAATCAGAAAGCTGTGATAAGCCCAGAAACTGAGCTTAGTTACCACTCGATTGCAATTAGAATCAGAGATTTAGAGTAGGATGGGAACTTAGAATGCTACTGGTCCCATCCCCTCACTTTACCACTGAAGAAATTGAGTCCTAAAGAGGGAAAGTGACTTTATCAAGGAGACCATTAGGAAGTGGCAAAGCCAGAATTATTAGGTGAGGTATCATATAAGTTAAATGGGTTATAAGACCCAGGAGGCAGGAACTGAGAATAATCAATTAACGATTCAATCAATAAGGATTTACTAAACCCCTACTATATTTCAGACACTATTCTAGACAGCGAGGTTCCAAAGATTAAAAAGAAATTATAGATTACATTAATATACATTTGATTTTGTTAATGATAATTGAGTTATGCACTCCAAGGAAGACAAAAGCTTCCTTTTGAAAATATTCAAAGCAAAACTTTTTGTGGTAGCAAAAAAATGGAAACAAAGTGGGTTCCTGGAGATTGGGCAAAGGCTAGACAAATTGTAGCTCATGAATATAATGGGATAGTATTATGTTCTAAGAAACAATTATTATGAAGAATTCTGAGGAGGAGAAAGAATGAAGTAAGCAGAACCAAGAAAACAATATATACAGGGACAACAACATAAATGGAAAGAACAATAAAATGAAACTGAATGCTACATGATTATAATGACTAATCTTGGACTTGGAGGAAGGAAGAAATCAAGACTTTATTAAGCACCTACCATGTTCCAAACACTGTGCTAAGTGCTTTAGAAATATTTTCTCATAACAATTTAATCCTTATAACAATTTTAGGTGATAGGTGCTACAATTATCTCTATTTTATAGTTGAGGAAACTGAGGCAAATAAAGGTTCAATGATATGCCCATTGTCATTAGTATGATCATGGATCTGAGGCAGGATTTGAACTCAAGTCTTCCTAACCTTGCCCCTAGAGCCCTCCTCTCTATACTGAAAGTCTTAAACCCCTCGAATACTGAATTAACCATCATTTATAATACAGGAACTATGGGTGGGGAATGTCACAATACTGTCAAAGGTATTCAGTATATTGGTTGGTTTTGTTGAATTGCTCCCCTGACCTTTTTTATTCTTTTTTTTTAATAAGGAAGGATTTGTTGGATAAGGGAGTAGGGGAAAGATTATCTTTCAAAACGAATGTATATAAAAAAACAAAAGCACTAATTTGAAAAAAAGATACAGAATTAACTCAGGATTATAGCTACATCTCATAGTTGCTTATTTCTCTTACTGAAAAGATTAAAATGGTGAAATGGAAACAATTTTGGATTTGGAATCCAAGGCCATGAATCCAGATCTCAATTCTTCCACTTAGAACCAGCATCACCTTGGACAAATTACTAGTTACCAATGTTTACAAGTTCTTCATCTGTATGATGAATGAGGGATTTGGATTAAAGGAGCTCTAAGAGCTCTTCTAGCTTTAAATTTATGATTTTTGATGGCATCTAGTAACAACACTCAAGTATACTTAGTCCCAGGCGCATGGTTTCCACAACACAAGACACTTCTGAGCTGAATTATTTTTAGATGAGTGTTAAGCTCCTTTTCTTGGTTTCATTTTTTTTCTTACAAAAAAAAAAGTCTATCTCCTCAGCCAATACAGTATAGGCAATACAATATTAAAAAACTGCAAATGTGCTAACCACAAAATCTAAAAATCTTTCATGCCAGAGAAGCTGTTAGTAGGTTTAGGAGAAGGGCATTTCACTCCAGGGGCTACTGGGTGCTTTGTCTAAATACCTTTTCTGTTTGCTTCTTTATCCTGTTCAAACACTGCTTTATTAAGGGTGCTGTTTAAATAAGTCTCATTTATAGCATCATAGAACTCTCGCATTGGAAGGGAGAGAGGAAAAACAACAACAACCACTCAGTAATTTTAAACAGCTTGCTGAGAATAACAGCAGTCAGTGCTGCTGGAATGTTGGCCGCTGTGTGTCTATAGAGACGAATGAAGAAAATCCAACACATCTTTGAAGTATGAAGTTCTTACCATGTGCAGGATATTTTTTGTATAATGCACTGACATAGATATAAAGATAGATAAGATTCAAACTTCATGATTATAAAATCAAAACTAACAGGCAGCATTATTCAATGGAAAGAACAACATATTCCAAATCAGAGACCTGGGTTTGATTCCCAGCTCTGCTGTTTGCTACCTGTGGGACTGGAGTAAAGTAATTTAACCTCTTTTATCTTTAATTTCATCATCTATAAAATACAGTTTTGTTTCAGTTTTTAAGGCACTATCTGGGTCTAAATCTCTGTTATTTTTAAAAAGTCATTAAAATTTTTTTTTGTGTTTTTAAAATTTTCTTCTTTCCTCCCATTCTTCTAGTTATTGAGAGAACAAGCACTGTGATATCAATTATACATGTGAAGTCATGTAAAACATATTTCCATATTAGCCATGTTGCAAAAACAGAAACAAAATAAGAAAGCAAAATAAAGAAAATGAAACTAGTATGCCTTAAACTGCCCACAGAGTTCATCAGTTCTCTCTCTAGAGGTAGATAGCATTTTTCATCCAGGGTCTTTTGGAATTGTCTTGGTTCATTGATATTGGATATTGATCAGAGTAGTTAAGTCTTTCATGGTTGATCATCATCATAATATTGTTGTCACTGCATACAATGTTGTCCTCATTCTGCCCACTTCACTTTGTAAAAGATCATCTGTCTTCCTAGGTTTTTCTGAAACCATCCTACTCATCATTTCTTAGAACACGATAATATTCCAGCACAATTATATCTCAAAAATTGTTCATTAGCTATTCCTCACTTGATGGTGATATCTTCAATTTCCAGTTCTTTGCCAACACAAAAAGAACTGCTATGAATAATTTTGTACATGTAAGTCTTTTCTCCCTTTCTTTCAATCCTATCATCCTTAAAAACACACACACACAATAAAAAGCAGGTAATAACATTTCATATCAGTAAAGGTACCTGTAGGCATTCCCACCAGCCCCAGCCCCCCAAATTTCCAATCTGACACATTGTTTTGATGATGGAATGACCCTGAAACGTACCTTAGAGGTCAAAAAACAACTTAAAACTACACAAAAGGAATTTCAACTGGAATTGGAACTGTAATGTTTTCTTACACTGAATGAAAGAACCCCATCATGGGATGTAGTTGTAGGTTTAGAGTTAGAAAGAATAGTAAAGTCCAAGACTTAACACTTTCACCTAACAGATGAGGAAATTGAGACCCAGAGAAATCCAAAGATCATAAAGATACAATTGGAAGGACTATAGGGACCAGTTAGTCCAATTTTTTAAATTTACAGATGATGAAACTGAGATCCAGGAATGTGAAATGAATTGCCCAAGATTAAGTAGGGTATGTGTGTGTGTGTGTGTGTGTGTGTGTGAAATAAAATTTTAATCCAAATTCTCTGATTTTAAAGTCACTGCTTTTCCCACTGTACTACACTGCCTAAAGTATCTTGCATGTTATGAAACATGTGAATGAAGGAAATGTCATATAATTTCCAGATACAATTATTTTCAGATACTACTTTTTTGGTGGAAGCAGTGGTACCATCACCAGTATTTAGACACATGAAAAACTCCATGAAGATAAAATAGTTTTATATTTTACTTAAGGTCAAAGATACCCTGTGCTTCTCTTCATCTCCCATTCATGTTTCAGTGTTGAACTAAAATAGAACCAGGACCATTTAGCTGGACCAAAGGATCCTGGAAGCCACATATTATCTTAGAAAACCACATATCAAAATTATATATGTTCGTTGTATTTTTATTTCTTATTAAATATGTCATAGTTACATTTAATTTATCACATTTGGGTGGCAATAGAGTCTTGTGTTTGATACCTCTGCCTTACAAATGTGGTTTCTTTCCTTACCACTCAGCTGAAATGACTCTCTCTAATTTACAAAAGATCTCCTAAATATAGTACAATGACTTTTTCTTGGTCTCATCTTACTGAACCTCATTACAACTTTGGATTAACCCCTTCTTCCAAATTTTTTCTTTCCTTTAGCTTCCATGAAAATGCTATCTATCTCTTGGTTCTTTTCTATTTAAGCATTCTTCAGTTTCTGTGCTGAATCATCACACTCCCACTTACTAAGGATAGGCATTCCCTAAGACTCTGCCATGGGCCTTCTTCTCTTTTCTTTATATCCTATTTCTTTGGGTGGCTTAATTAGCTTCCATAGGTTCCATTATCATTTCCAAGTCAATGACTTCCAGATCTATATTTCTTTCTTTAACTTCTTGTATTACCAAATACTTTTTAGATATCTCCATCTGTATATCCTTTAGGGATCTCAAACCCAGCATGCCTAAAACAGAAGTCATTCTTTCCCCCAACCTACTCTCTGGTCCAATTTTTCTTAATATCTTTGATGGTATCACCATTCTTCCTGTCACTGGGGTAAACAAATTTAGATGAACTCGGCAAATCTTTTAAGTCAAGTAAACAAACATTTATTAAATGTCTACTCTGTGTCAGGTACTGTGTTTAGTACTGGGAGATATAAAGTAAGGAAAAAACTATCCTTGACCTCAAGGAGTGTACATTCTAAGTCCCAGGCCTAGAGTCTGGAGGACCTGGATTCAAATATGGCTTCCTAGTTGTGTGACACTGGTCAAATTGTTTAGCGCTATTTGCCTAGCCCTTGCCCCTCTGTCTAGGAGTTGTTTCTAAGATAGTAGGTAAAAGGTAAAAAATAAATAGATCTATGATTGGTTCTAGAGTTGGTGGGAACCTCAGAACCTGTCCAGTCCATGACAGAGGGTAGCATTTTGTGGCATAGTAGAGAGAATGACTTTGGATTCAGAGGGCCTGGGTTAAGTAAGATCTTGAGCAAGTCATTTTACTTTTCTAGATCTCAGCTACCTGAATTGTAAATTGAGAGGGCACAAAAAGTTGATCTCTAAGGTACTGTTTGGTGCTCAATTTATCAAAAGATGTATCAAGCCCTGACCTCTCTTCTGAGTCCTGATGTTGCACCATCAATTGCCTAATGGAACTTTCCAATTGGATTTTCTCTCAGCATAAGAAACTCACCATGTCCAAAGTAGAATTCATTATCATCTCCCCCAAGTATACCCTGGTTCCTCTTCTTCCTTATTGTCCAATTTAGTTGAGAACACCACCATCCTTCCATTTGCCCAGATTTACCATCTTTCCTCTATTCATCATTCTCCCTCACCCCACATATTCAATCATTTGCCAAATCTTGATGTTTCTATCTCCATAACATTTCTTGTATTGATGCTCTATTATCTATTCACACTGTTGTCACCCTAGTTCAGACCTTTATCTCTTCTCATCTGATCTGTTGTAGTAGCATTTGAATTGGTGTCTCTACCTCATCTATCCTTTCTCCAATCTATCCTCTTCACAGTGCTGTTTTTTTTCTTTCCCTAAAGCACAGTTCTGATCATATCACTTTCCTGCTCAAGAAGTTTCAGGGGCTCCTTATTACTTTTAGGATAAAATACCTTGTTTAGTCTTTAGAATGGGCTTCAGCTTGCCTTTCCAGGATTATCATCCATCATTCCCATTTATTTACTTTGATTCAGCCCAAATGGTCTTCTTGCTTCTCCTCATGCATGAAATCTCATCTCTTAACCTTTTGTTTTCACACATCTACCATTCCATGCTCACATTGCACTTTCTGCTCATCTCTTAGAATCCTTGTTGTTGTTGAATCATTTTTCAGTTGTATCTGACTCTTCATGACTCTATTTGGGTTTTTATTGGCAAAGATACTGGGGTGGTTTGCCATTTCCTTTTTCAGCTCATTTACAGATGATGAAACTGAGGCAAACAATGTTAAGTGACTTGCCAAGTGTCATACAACTAGTAAGAATCTGAGGTTTGAATTTAGGTCTTTCTGACTCCAGTATTTGAACTCTAAACACTGTACCACCTCATAGGCTTTAAATTTTTTAGATTCTTTCAAAAATAACTCAAAGATTTCCCATGTGCAGCCTTTCCTGACCACCTCCCCATACTACTTCCCACACCCCAACAGGTATAAATGTTTCGACTAGAAATAACCTCATATTTATGTTTCATAGTTTTTCTATTGGATAGAAATAGTACTATAATAGAGAGCTGACTTTGGAGTCAGGAGCTTTGAGGTCAACAGTCTTCACTCTGACATCCTAGTTGTAGGATCTAGCATGAGTCCCTTAACTTTCTAGTAGTCCAGGGAATTCTCTAAGATACAAATTGCACAGAAGGTACCATCTGGAATGATAGGTGAAGTTCTTTACAGTCTTGTTTTTTTTAAAAAGTGATATACTTAATTACATATATAAATATATATGTTATATATATTTAGTCTCTCCCAACAGAATGTAATCCCCTTGAGAATAGGATCTATTTTGTTTTTGTATCACTAGTGCCTACCTGAGTGCTTATTGATAATTGATATTGAACTTTCCTACCTCTACCTCATAGAGTATCTTTCTTCTTTAAAAATATGAATCAAATACTGGCTTCTGTACGAAGTTCTTCCTGATCCCCCCAATTACTAGTGTTCTGTCTGCCAAACAACCTTGTATCTAACTACTTTGCATTTATTTGTATTTATTCAGTTATATTTATGTCGTATATATTTTTAATATATCCTTGTTGTCTCCCTCATTAAAAATGTAAGTAGAGATTGTTTACTTCTTTGTACTTGAATCTATTGTGCCTGGCACATAGTAGGTGATTAATAAACATTGACTAATTGATTGATTACCTATCTCTCACTAGAGGTTTTCAAATGAAGGCTGAGTGACCACTTGTCAGGTAACAGTGGGAGGGAGTTCTAGTTCAGGAGAAGGTTGGACTAAATGGTCTCTAGAGTTCCTCACAACTGAGATTCTGAGTTTCTGTCATTCTTCTTCCCTGATTCCCCCACTTCATTTAATCTATCCTAACACAGGAATCCCCTCTTCCTATTCTGGCTCAGGTTGAACCATTTATGTATAATTTTATTTATGTTGTTATATAAGCACTTTGGAACAGCCAAATTTGAAGGGTAACCCATTCTCTTTTGGCACATAGGGACAGATTTTGTGATGCTGAAATCTTCAAATAGGTCTCAAATCAGATGGTATCTTGTCAGTGGGAGGAAAGGGAATTTTTCTTCCTAGGAAATCTGGCCAGGCTCCTGTGAAGTCATTTAAAAATTCTGACTTGCAAATAAATTTTTAAAAATCATTACACCCACAAAATGCAGCCGGATGAATTTGCTCTTGTCCCACCCATACTTACTAATAAGACCACCCACTCCCTCCCTCTTCTAGCATCTTTCTCTACCCCTCTCTGTTAGTAGCCTAAGAAAACTGTATGAAATGGGAATTAAAGAACACAACACAACACACACACACACACACACACACAGCCCAATCATTGCCTCTTGTTACAGAGGCTGGAATTCTATATATTTCAATAAGACTGCTCTCTAATACTCAAGAAAATTTAGCCAATCTGGGGCCAGATGCTCTGTGACATTTTCAATATTTTCATTTAAACTTAACAAACATTTTTGATAATTATGAGTTTGTGTGCATGTATAGGAGATGCTGAGTGCCAGTGTGGCAGCACACAACATACACACAAATATATGCAAAACAAAATCTTAGCAAAGTACTTTTAGACAACTAATACCTGGGGGAATCTGGAAAGACCTCCTTTAGGATGTAGGACTTGAGCTGAGCCTTGAAGAGAGTTAAAGGTGAAGGTAAGCCTGGAGAGTATTCCAGAAATGGAAAATGACATTCCCTTGAAGTGTTGGGATGGGAGATGTGAAGACTTGGGAAGGGAACATCACACACATGAGTCTGACTGGAATGCAGAATGCACAAGGAGGAGTAATACATAATCGATGTGGAAAGCTTGAAGTCAGATTGCAAAGGCCTTTAAATGTTGGACAAAGAATTTTCTATTTGTTCTTCATGGCAATAAGGGGCCACTGAAGTTTTTCTTGAACAGGGGAGTAGTATAATCAAATCTGTGCTTAAGAATACCAATGTGGCAGCTGTATATAAAACAGATTGAAGAGGGAAGAGGCCAATTAGGAGGCTATTGCAATAATCCAGGCAAGAAATTATGAGGACTCAAATTTGGATGCTAAAATCAATTGAGCTAATAGGTTCCAACTCAGTTTTATTTCCTCCTAACAAAGAATATGTCTTGTGCCTTAAAAATGAAAAAAAAAAAGAAGTCAAATAATATATTCTCAAGGACTATATCATATTTCTTTAGGCTTTAAGGTTTACAAAATGTTTTCCCCACAACAACCTTATGAATTAAGCATTTCCCCTCCAGACACAAATTTCATCTATATAGGGAATTTCCAGTGACAAAACTTCCTCCATTGAAAGAAATGTACAAAATATGTTGTTCAGTCATTTCAGTTGTGACCATTCATGACCTCATTTGGAATTTTCTGGACAAAGATGCTGGAATGATTTGCTATTTTCTTCTCCAGCTAATTTTATAGATTAGGAAACTGAGGAAAGCAAGGATAAGTGACTTGCTCAGAGTCACACAGCTAGTATCTGAGGATGGATTTGAACTCATATCTTCCTGATGCTGCCTATATCTACTGAGCCACCTAGCTTGTAATTTAGTCTTAGAGAATTCACTGGGATTACTGAGAAGTTAAATATCTTGACCAGAGTCACACAGTTACTATAAGTCAGAAACAGGATCTGAACCAAGATCTTCCAAACCTGAAGGCTGAACCCCTATCTACCAAGCCACGACAATTCTTGAAGTATTAATATAGATACGACTTTCATACTTTTTAACAGATGAGGAAACTGAGGCATAGAGAAAGTTTATAACTTGCCCGGGGTCAAACAATTAATAGGTGTTTAAACTGGGATTCTCTTGATGGGACAAAAGTGTAGTACTTTGGAAAAAACGTTGGGGTCAGAAGATGTGGGTCTAAATCCCACTACTGACACTACCTGCTTGACTGTGGGTCAGCTATGACTTCCTTCTGCTTCAGTTTTTCATCTGTAAAATGGAGTTAGATTAAGTGGCATCTGATGCTATTTCCAGATCTATGATCCTATGACTTCAAGACTAGAAACCTTTTTACAATAACATCCTGCCTCTAATTCGCTTCATTGATACATAATAGATTAATTCATTCATGTGATACAAGTGGCAAGAATATTGGATTCAAAATCACAAAACCTAGGTTCAAATCTTGACTCTGCTACCTATTAGGTCCTGGGTAAGCCATTTAATTATTGGGCCTCAGTTTCCCTTTCTGTAAAATGATGAATTTGGATAAGTTGATTAATTAGGTGTCTTTTTGTTCTAAAACTTTTGGATGAGTGTTTGAGTGCCTACTACGCACCAAGCATTGTGCTAGAATACTGCCAGGCATAGAAACAGGCATGGAAAACCATTTGAAGATGTAAAATTACACATCAAAGAAATCAGATGACGGCTGATGATGATCAAAGGAGAATTAGAGCTTGTAATCACTTGCTGTCACCTCTGACAGTGGTTTAGAACATATTAGACTTAAAATTACTTTCCAGCTATTATCAGTGTGTAGCAGAGGGGACAAGAGTTCCATCTCCCCACCTGTCTTCCCCTCCTTTTTACCTGCCCCTCATCTGACATGTGCTAATGAGGTCCACTATGCATTCTGCAGAATTACAAGGCTCCCTCAGATAAGGTATCTGGGGAGAGTCAAGCAAGGCTGTGAACAACAACAAAAATCTACATTACAATTAAAAAACCCCTCACCTTCCATCTTAGAATCAATACTGTGTATTCCTTCCAAGGCAGAAGAGCAGGAAGGGATAGAAATGGAAGCAAAGTGATTTATCCAGGGTCACAAAGCTAGGAAGGGTCTGGGGCTGCATTTGAACCCAGGATCTTTTGTCACTAGGCCTGGCTCTCAATCCATTGAAACACCTTCCTAGCCATCCCCTCTACATTATAATTTAATATTTATGTTGTCATTTGTGAATTTATATTTACTTGATATTCTACAAACTGAAGTGAAATCTCAATAATTCAAACTCTACAAAGTAGGGATTTATGATCATCTGACTTAGATTAGACTGAAGTTTATCTTTCTACTATATTAAAAGTAAGATTAGCTAAATAAATTAATAGTGTAAAATATAATTTCTGGATGCAGGTTTTAATTTGTTTAAGAGAAAATTATTTTAAACTTCAATGCAGTCTCCAAAAGTGCAGCTAAGCTTGAGCACAATGATTCCTGAAGCCCCTTGACCTCTGAGATGCTATGATTCTTCTTTGGTATTCTTTATACATTGCTGAGGGCACAGCTCTTATTGGGTTGTGAGAGCTTTCCAGAAAGCACTCATCTGGGGGCAGTTGGGTAGCTCAGTGGATTGAGAGCCATGCCTAGAGACAGGAGGTCCTGGGTTCAAATCTGGTCTCAGACACTTCCCAGCTGTGTGACCCCGGATAAGTCACTTTTCTCCTATTGCCTAGTCCTTACTGCTTTTCTGCCTTGGAACCAATTCATGGTATTGATGCTATGATGGAAGTTAAGGATTTAAAAAAAAAAGAAGAAAGCACTAATTCATAGACCTCTAACTGATCAATTGTTGATAAAACTGTAATTATCTGCTACAATTCAAATGTCAAGAAGTATTTAATTAAAAAAAAATAAATTTTTATCTTTTGTTTTTACTAATTTTTTCCCTAGTTGCTCCACTCCCAGAGAATCATTTGACACAACAAAGAATATTTTTAAAGAAAAAAGAGGGAAAAAAAGAAAAAAGGAAAAAATATGTAAAACCGATCAATACCTTGAAAAAATAGAAAAAATATATGCTATTCTAATGTATATATATATTCCAAAATATATATGATACTCTATACCTGTGGACCTCTGAAAAGGAGTGAGAGATGGTATCTTTTTCATATTTCTTCTTTGAGGCCAAGTTTCCTCTTGTAATGTTGTACAATCACTTTTTAAAAAACCCTTACCTCTATCTTAGAAAATTGATACTAGGTATAGGTTCCAAGGCAGAAGAACAGTAAAGACTAGATAATTCAGGTTAAGTGATTTGCCCAGGATCACACAATTGTTAAGTGTCTCAGGTCATATTTGGCCCAGGACCTTCTGTCTCCAGGCCTGGCTCTCTATTTACTGAGTCACCTATCTGTCCCTGTACATTGACTTTTGATTATATTGTAGTTGTTCTCTCCATTTACATTATTGTAATTTTTGTGTATTTTATAATTCTTGGCTCTCATTTACTTCCCTCTATTAGTGAATTTTGATCAGTTCATGCTTCCCTATCATATTTGTAATTTCTTACAGCATAGAAATATCATTCTGTAATTTGTTTACCCATTCCATACTTGATGACTATCTACATTGTTTTCAGTTCTTCATGACCACAAGTTTTGTTGCTATCAATAATTTTAGTTTATATCAGGACTTAAACAAAAATCAAAGACCTCTTTGGAGTATACATCTATTATTGGAATCTTTGGGCCAGAAACATATGCTTACTTTAGTTACTTTATTTGCATAGTTCCAAATTGCTTTCCCAAAAGGCTTGTACTAAATCCCAATTCCACAAAGAATGCACTATTTTGCCTCTTTTCATAGAACTCTGCCAACAATTAGGAGTCAATTTTGATAGTCCAGATGACAGGTGACAAGCACCTTATTGACAGGTGGAGCTGAGAAGATACCAGAGATGTTGTTGAGATGGAAGTAAGAAAATTTGGTAATCAAATGGATATATGGGAGTCTGCCAGAATAAGGAGTCAGGGGTGACCCTAAGCTCATAAACCAGGGTGACTGGAAGGGTGATGAGTGCCATCAATAGAATATAGAAGAGAGATGGGTTTTGGGGGGGAAATCACTGATTCCTTTTTTGTGCATCTTAAATTGAGATGCATATAAGAATCTTCTAATAGATGTCAGTTTATAATTTCCAAAAAAGCATGTGGTGATAGAAGTCTGGAATACAGGAGAGAGACTAGAACTAGCCATCATCTGATTAAAAATGATAAGGAAACCTATGCAAACTGATGAGGTCATTGAGAGATAGTGTAAAAAGAGATAAGAAGAGGTTCCAGGATATGAACTTGGTGAATTCCCAAAATAAGAGATGGAGTATAGATGATAGAACAATAAAGGAGAATATTTAATCTTGCATCTGAAAACATGAGTTCACAAACTATGTTTGATGTTTACTACCTGTGTGACCTTGGACAAGTCATTGACCTTCCTTAGTTTGCTAATCTTTAAAATGAAAGGTTTAGACTTGATAACTTGATAGGTCTGTATATATAATCCTATTAGACAGAAAGGTCAGCTATGTAGAAGAATGAAGAGAGTAATATCATGAAAAGAGAAATGAAGTATTTTATTTAGTAGTGTCGTATGCCTCAGAGAGATGAAGAAAGATGAGAATAGAGAAAAGGCCATGATTGTATTTGGCAACTAAGAGATCAATGATAACTTTGGAAAGAGACATTTAAGTGATGACATGAGAAGCCAGATAGGTAGGGGCTGAGAAGTTGGTGAGAGAAGAGATGGAAGTAATGAGTATAGATACCTTTTTCCCTCTAGGATTTTGATTGTGAAAAGGATATGATATAGTAAACAAACTTGTGGGCTTGGTAGGTCAAATGAGAATTTTTTTAAATGACAGGGGAGATCTGGGCATGTTTATAGCCAATAATAATTCAGGAAAGATTGAAAGAGAGAGAGAGAGAGAGAGAGAGAGAGAGAGAGAGAGAGAGAGAGAGAGAGAGAGAGAGAAGGATGATTATGTGGATAAAATTCTGTTGGAGGAGATGGAAAATTATATGATCAGGGTTCCAAGGAGTGGAGGTTGGCCTTGATCTCAAGAAGGATCATATTTGCCATTGATATAGGTCAGAGGCTCTTGATCTGGGGTCCACACATAGATTTTAGGGAGGGAGTTCTGTAATAAACTTGAATGAGGAAAAATATCTTTATTTTTACTAGCCTCTAACTAAAATTTAATATTGTCTTCAGTTATTTAACATTATTCTAAAAAGGAGCCTCACTCAGGGGCCACCTAAGGAGAGTAAAAAAGGAATCCATGATGCAGAAAGCTTACAAAGTCCCTGCTATAGGGCAAAAGACACCCCTTCAAAATTGATTGGTTCCTCTTAGACACTGTACCTACAATTCATGTAGGCAGCAATCAAATGAAGGAAGAGAAAGAGAGAGAGAGTGATAGACAGACAGAGACAGAAAGAGACAGAGAAACAGAGAAAGAGTCAGAAAAACAGAGACAGACGGTGATAGAAACAGAAGGAGAGGGACAGGGGGAGAGAGAGTATAAGACCACAAGCCCTCTTTGGGTGATTGATGCCAGTTATGGGATGCAAGCTAGGAAAGAGCTCACCTAAAGTGTAGTCACCAGGGAAGGTGGTAGAAAGGTGATATTTGGTAGCTTCTCATTTTAACTAGCAAATTATTCTTACTAAGTGCTCAGCAAGTGCTACCAACAGCTTCTAAATTTTAGCATCCTGGGGCAAAGCACCAGCTACCCTGCCCTAATCATGATGATAATGAGAATAAAACTTATTTCTCTCTGAAACTAGCATAAAAGATGAGGATGAGATAATATTCATCATTATCATCCTAATACAATTTCTCAAAATATCTTTAAGAATTCATTAAATATGCTATATGGGAACTAGAATATTATCATGAACAGAATTGTTTACCACAACCATTTGGACATAAGACTGATCCTTAGAAATGTAAGAACAATATTTTTGATAGATGTTATCATACTGGCATTCACAATTTCCAAACCACGTGGAATGTAAAGCTTTGAAATATAGAGACCTTACAGGAGAAACCCAAACCATATGGGTCCAGGAATACATCACCCCTCTCTGCTATTGGGCAAGTAGGTGGCACAGTGGATAAAGAGCTGAAACTGGAATCAAGACCTGAGTTCAAATTTGGCCTCAGACACATAATAGCAGTGTAATCCTGGGCAAGGCATTTAACTGCTTGCATCAGTTTCCTCATCTACAAAATGGGGATAAAAATAGCACATACCTCCCAGAGTTATTGTGAGGATTAAATGAGATAATATTTGTAAAGCACTTTGTAAACCATTAAGCACTATATAAATGCCTGTTGTTATTGGAGGAGTTTGCCCAAAGATGCTTTCACTGATTTTTACAAATTATTTTACCTTCCAATTCTCTTATTCATTTAAGCAAAGCAGTCATTTTATCCACCTCCACAATAATCTGAAGAACATTAAATATACAATAATAGTAAGACTTGTCCCAGGACTCTTTCTATTTGATTCTATCAAAAAGATAAGAAAAATGAGATAACAGTAAGAATGATAGTCATAATCATAGTTGACATTTATGTTGTAAGTTTTAGAAAGCATTTGAGAGTTTTATAAAGTTTTTGTAAAGTAAGTTGTAAGCTTTGTAAAGATTCTGAAAGTTCAGGAAGGTATCATTTGCCTGCGAGTACTAGAGAATCTGAGGTTTCTGCTCTGTGCCTACTATTATACATCTGGCTTCTCCTCTTGTGTTGTGAATCCATTTTCTTGGGCAAGGGATGCTGGAAAGCAGTTTATTCTTAGTAACCAAAGGGAGGACAGAACTCATTTTCATGCTTTGGTATGTGAGTTTTTATGGGGGTGTATTCTAGTTTTGTTCTTACTGTTTCACTACTGGTGTGACCCTAGTCAGGTCCTGTCATTTCTTTGGAACTTTAAAGAAGATGTTTACTCCATCTTTAAAATGGAGATATTTGAATTTTAGAAGGCAGCGTAGTTTTGTCTGATTCAATTGCGTCATTTACTGATTAGGAAACTGAGCTTCAGAGAGGTTACATGATGACTTGCCCAAAGTCACCTAGTTGGTAATTGGCACAGCTGAGATTTGAATCCATGTTTTCTGACTCTAAATCCAACTGTCTTTCTACTGAACTGCATTACATTAACAATAATAATACTGACCTTGCCTCTCTTACAGAGTTGTCATTTGATCCAAATGTGCCAATTTTTGTAAAAATATCTTGTAAATGATAAAGTATCACCCAAATGTAACTAGTGCCTCTCTTTTGGTCCTCATTACAACTAAGTAATATCCTTTATTATAAAAACCCTTCAAGGAGAGAGAGAGAGAGAGAGAGAGAGAGAGAGAGAGAGAGAGAGAGAGAGAGAGAGAGAGAGAGAGAGAGAGAGAGAGAGAGAGATGATAGTATGGATAGAAACTGTTCTTAAGTGGTTAAAGATGGTAATTTTGAAACTAGTCTGCCTTCTCTTTTCCAAGGATAATCTTCCCAATTGCTAAATCTCATTTTTTTTTTATCCCTAGAATAATTTTGGGAAGCTTCCTGCTTGTAAATTTTAACTCATAGTTTGTTCATCATTGACATTCTCCTTAGAAATCAAAGATACTCTTGGGCAATAGGGGATATGATAAACCTCTAATTGCTGTGTATATTATAGGTTATAGGATCATAGACTTACATCTGGAAGGGATCTTTGTGGTTGCTGTTGTTGTTTAGTCGATTGGTCATGTCTGATTTTGACCCCATTTGGAGTTTTCTTGGCAAAGATACTGGAATGATTTGCCACTTCTTTCTCTGCTCATTCTATAGATGAGGAAACTGAGGCAAACAGAGTTAAGTGACTTCCCAGGGTCACAAGGCTAGTTGGCATCTGAGGCTGGATTTGAATTCAGGTCTTCCTAACTCCAGGACCAGCTAACACTGTGCCACCTAGCTGCCCTGCAAAGGATCATCTAGTCCAATCCTTATCTAGAATATCAGAGTTCATTTTGTGGAAGAGGAAACTGAGACCCAGAAAAGTTAGGGGATTTACCCAGGGCAACAAAGTAAATGGCTGAGTAAGATTAGGATTCAGGTCCTTTGACTTCAAAGTCCTAAGTCCATGCTTTTTTTTTTTTTAAACCCTCACCTTCCATCTTAGAATCAGTACTATATTGGTTCCAAAATGAAAAAGCAGTAAGGGTTAGGTGATGGGGGTTAAAGGAGTTGCCCAGGGTCATAATGAGGAAGTCTCTAAGTCCAAATTCAAACCCAGGACCTCCTAACTTTAGGCTTGCCTGTTAATTCATTGAGCCACAAGCTCTCCCCAAGTCCATGGTCTTTTATGAAACACTGTTGCTTCTATCTAATTCCAGGTAATTTTGAGTTTGCTATAGGTTCTCCAGAAACATGGTTGGTCTTCCTAGATCAGTGATGACAAACCTTTTAGAGACCAAGTGCCCAAACAACAATCCTTAATGCCCTATGTGAGCCCCTCACTCTAGACAGGGAAGGAAGGAAGTGTTCCCATTGGGTTGCAGGGCAGAGGGATGGGTGATGTGAGAAATGTCCTCAGACACATGTGGAGTGGGGGAAAGGAACACCCCCTCTGGCATGCTCTGGCACACCTTAACCCTGTTGTACTCTAGAGGAACAATAATCTTAATGAATTAGGAGCTATCAAGAGATTGAAAGGGTCTAAGGACTGAATCACTGTCTTGCAGGCTTCCCAGACCATCTTGGCTGCTACACAATTCAACTTCATAATCCGAAAATACAAAAGATATAGATGGCAGAAGCGGGTTTTGCAGGTAAGATGCCATCTCTTCTTTTCCATATACCCTCCTATCTAAGAATGTGATTGATTATATTTTCCAGTAAATGATATGAACCACATTAGGAGAAAAGGGGTCAAGACTCAATGGAAATACTCATTTTGGATCCATCAAATGCAGTCAGATTTAACTCAGTCTTAACAATTCCATCTTAGAATAAATACTGTATATTAGTTCTCAGGCAGAGGAACAGTAAGGGCTAGGCAACTGGACTAAATTGACTTTTACAGGGTCACACAATTGGAAAGTGCCTGAGATCAGATTTGAACCAAGGACCTTTCATCTCCAGCCCTGCCTCTATCCCCTGAGCCAAATAGTTGCCCCTTCTATTGAAAGTTTTTACTAGTCTGTCTTCTCTTTGTTATTTTTGTTCAGTTGTTTCAGTCATGTCCAACTTTCTGGGACTCCATTTGAGGTTTTCTTGGCAAGGATACTGGAATGGTTTTCCATTTCCTTCTCTAGCTCATTTTACAGATGAGGAAACTGAAGCAAAAAGTTAAGTGACTTGTCCAGGGTCATATAACTAGTAAGTTTCTGAAGCTAGAGTTGCACTTAGGTCTTCCTTACTACAGGCTCAACTTTCTATCCATTGTATCACCTAGATGCAGGTTATCTTCTCTAATCATAATAAAACAAATTTCAAGTTACTGAAGAGAGTAGATGACCTCTTTTGGAGATGCTTTATAGGAAATTCATGTATCATATTAGAGTATATGTCCTTAGTGGTCCCTTCCAGCTCTGAGATTCTAGGATTGTAACATTTTTCTCCATTGTTGGAATGGCAATAAAATATTGATGATTCTGGGGTTACTGATATTTCAGGATAAGTTTAATTGATAGATTGAACTCTCTCTATGAAGATGAGTTCCTAAATTGGGAATGAGTTTTGAGTTAGTTTTGCAATTGATGGGGTGAGTTGTGTTGACTCATCCATACTCCACAAGCTAGACCCTTTAATGCTCAAAGAAGAATTTGTGAGTGAGCTGCCAAAGTCTATAGCCAATGGAGCAGTATAAAATCAACCATTTCATATGTAAATTAGTCATGACCCATAAGAAAAGACTTCTTAAACACCTGATATCAGCCAAAGGCTCTGCTAGGTGTAATGAGGTATATGGAACAAAAAAATAGCAGAAATTTATTTAGCTGAAACAAGATTAGCATGCATGAAACAGATATCATGAATCAATATCAGAAAATTCCAAGTTGGATGATACAAACTATAAACATGATTGAGATCAGAGAAAGGCATGATCAATGTGAATTAGAATGGTTGAAGAATGAGGAGGTGGAACTTGTTAAGAATTTCTCACAATAATACTTGAACATTTTCTGATTAGCAAAATATTTTCTTTATAGCCACCATGTAGATTGTGTTCATTTGTGTCCATTTTGCAAATGAAAAAAGCAAGACTCAGGCTCAGTGGCTTGCTCATGGTCATCTGGCTAATAATTGTCAGATTCTGAAATCCTAGACTAGGTCTTCTGACTTCAAGTGTAGCAGTTCTTTCCATTATACCATGTTGGGTGTATAGATTTGAAGAGATAAATTTTTTATTTGAAAAATTTCATTTACTTAATTGATTTAGAATATTCTTGCATGGTTACATGATTCATGTTCTTTCCCTCCCCTCCTCTCACCCCCTCCCATAGCCAACAAGCAGTTTTACAAGTGTCATTGATCAAGACCCATTTCCATATTATTAATATTTGTACTTGAGTGATGGTTTAGGTTCTACATCCCCAATCATATCCCCATAGAATCAGGTGATCAAGCAATTGTTTTTCTACTCCCACAATTCTTTCTCTGGATGTGGAAAGCATTCTTTCTAATAGTTTCCTCAGAATTGTCCTTGATTATTGCATTGCTGCCAGTAGAGAAGTCCATTACATTTGATTGTGCCACAGGGTATCTGTCTCTGTGTACAATGTTCTCCTGGTTCTGCTCCTTTCACTCTGCATCAATTCCTGGAGGTCATTCCAGTTCACGTGGAATTCTTCTAGTTCATTATTCCTTTGACCACAATAGTATTCCATCACCAACAGATACCACAATTTTCAACCATTCCCCAATTGAAGGGCATTGCCTCATTTTCCAGTTTTTTGCCACCACAAAGAGCGCGGCTATAAATATTTTTGTACAAGTCTTTTTCCTTATGATATCTTTGGGGTATAAACCCAGTAGTAGCATGGCTAGATCAAAGGGCAGGCAGTCTTTTAAAGCCCTTTAGGCACAGTTTAGAGAGAGAATTGGATTAGCATTTGAAAATTATCACTATTCTGTCCCACCTATATACCTTTTCTCCCCAAGTTGACTGGAAACTTCTCAAAGGTTGGGGATGCACCTTATAATGTCTACATCCCCCATAGAACCTAGATTTATCTTAGGACATGGTAGATATGGTGCTCAATAAAGAAGTTGAAAAATTAATCAGGATTCAGGGCAATTTGGGAAGAAGATTATGGCATGACTAATCAGATATGGGGCACAAGGGGCCTTAGTAGTCAGTCATATAGTCTACCCATTTCATTTTATAGATGATAAAACTAAGGGTCAGAAAAGTTATAGGACTTGTTCCAGGTAATATATGAAGTAAGAGTTAAGACAGAAAACTAGGCTGTCCTGCATGAAGATCTATGTTCCTTATATTATTCCACTTGCTTCCCTGCACTCCATTGACTCTTATTCATGCAAAATGATCCCCCATATGTTCTACCCCAATAAATCTAACTCTTTGTGCTACCCACTAGGCACTTTTTAGACAGTCACATTTAATCACTGTGGCTATAAAAATTCACAGTTTACAAATTGCTTTCAGGTCTGGTGATTCTCTTCATGTTACCTTGTCAAGGTAGGATTTCTCTCTAGAAGTTCACCTAGACTGTGCTTTTCATGATTAAAAATTGCTTGTGAGCAATGAAGTGAGACAGTCCATATGATGGACTCTGATTTTGATGTGTACCAGATGCCTGTCCTCTTTGGCAAAGAAATCATTAGTGAAAGAAGCATCACAGAATTTCAAAGCTAGAAGGGAATCAGGTACAATCATAGTTCTAACCTTTTCTTTGCCAAGAATCTACTTGATTACATCATTAACAAGTTGTCAATTGGTCTTCCCTTGAAGATTGCTATTGAAAGGGAGCCTACTTCCTTAGGCAGTCTATTCCATTTTTGGTAGCTCCAATTGTTTTTCTTTATACAAATTCTTATCTGCCTCTCTACCATTTCTTCCTGTTGCTTCTATCTCTCCCCTCTAGGGTCAAGAAGAACAAGTCTTAACTTTTCCATTTGACAACCCTTTAAATTTTTGAAGACAGCTTTCATGTCTTCCCTAAGTAAGCTTTCTCTTCTCCAGGTTTTAGGTATCCTTTGTTCCTTCAACCAATTCTTCTTTGGCATGGTATCAAATCTCCTCACAATCTAATGTTCTTTCTAAAATGTGGCACCTAGAAATGAACAGAGTACTCCAGATGTGGTCTGATCAGGCCTACTATAATAGAGTTTGCACTCTACCCTCCTCATTCAGAACATCAACCCCTTTTAAATTCAGCCCAATATAATCTATATTACATTATTTATTTAAATTGAGATTGCAGTTAGCTAAAATTCCCAAAACTTTGTTCCGAGGAATGTGTGCGATGGATTTTCTGAGCTCTTGTAAGACTATGTTTATCCCTGTTAATTTTCACTTTATTTGGCCATGAATTTAGAGATGGAAGGGATTTTAGCTTTAGTTCCTTGTCAAGTTAATAAACATAAATTGTTTGCTCTTTACCTGGTCCTACATTAAATGTGAGGCATGAAGAGAAATTAAAACAGTCCCTGCTCTCAAGGAGCTCATATTCTCATGGGGGATACAAGTAAATAGTTATTAGATGCATACAAGGTATATGTAGAATAGATACAAAATAATCTCAGAAGGAAAGCCACATATTCTAGCTTATTAAGATATTTTTTAAATTTATTTTTTTATTTATTTAGTCAATTTAGAACATTATTCCTTGATTACAAGAATCATATTCTTTCTCTCTGTGGAAAGGAAACAAGACTGACAGTTGGTGGGGGAAGGGGCAACTGGGAGTGGCAGTTGGGTCTTATGACTAGCACTTCCTTCCTGCCGGGCTTTACTTCCTTCCTGGTGTTGGAGGAGGGAGGAGCTTGTTCAGCCCAGTCTGGAGTGGTGTGCCTCTTCTTTGTTCAGCCTGAAGATTCAGGCCCAATCATTTCTGAAAGTTAGAACTGTTCTTGTTTGCTTTCAGTCTACTGCTAAGATTCTGAATTAGACAAAGCAAGGACTGATATAGAGTAGATGAGAGTGGGAGAAACCCACCATCAGCCTATGAGGCCTGGCCTCAGCTCTGTAGCTCAAAAAAAACCCTCCAATTCCAATTGGTTATTAAACTTTATATTATTTGAACTCGCAGTCAGATAAGTGGACTATCTTTTCTGGGGTATAGAGGGAGCTGAACATCAGTTCAGTCATTCAAGACAAACAGTCCTTATTGAACCCCTTCTGCTTCCTTTCAGCAGGGGGCATCTCTCTCCTTTGCCTCACCGAGCAATATTCCCTCTCTCCCCTCAACTCCTCCATACCCCCTTACAAACCTCTCATTATCCCCAGTTTTTCCTATCCTCCCCATTTTTCCCAATAAATTAATGTCTGGACTTTACCACATCCCCTCTAGCATTCATTGCTTTACATTGCTGTCATGTTAGCCAATCTGCTAGGTATGAGGTGATACCTCAGAGTTGTTTTGATTTGTATATCTCTGATTATAAGAGATTTAGAACACTTTTTAATGTGCTTATTAATAGTTTTGATTTCTTTGACTGAAAATTGCCTATTTATGTCCCTTGCCCATTTATCAACTGGAGAATTGACTTGATTTTTTTGTACAATTGGTTTAGTTATTTAAAAAATTGAGTAAGTAGACCTTTGTCAGAGGTTTTTGTTATGAAGATTGTTTCCCAATTTGTTGCTTCCCTTCTAATTATTAAGATATTTTTTTGAACTCTTACTTGATCATCCATTATATTAGCTATCCTTCCCAACTTCATGCCATTTGCAGATTTGACAAGCATTTGCCTAATGTTTGTATCTAAGTTATTGGAGGGAAAACAAAACAAAAGAAAACAACACCCAACAACTTTGAACATACACAGAGAGCAACTTGATACAGTTGACCTAGTAATGATTACTCTTTGGGGTCACCTACTCAATTAATTATGAATTCAGCTATTATTTCTAGTGTGTATATCTCTACCTTGTCATGAGGATAGTATGAAGGACAGAGTCAATTTTTATTTGGCATTTCCTAACATAATCAAAGATTTATAGTGCTTCTCTTGGCATCATAAGCACACTTCATATATATATATGTGTATATATAAAAATATATACACATATATATATATACATATATATATATATATATATTCCTCCCTCCCCCATCTGGAGGTGGTTAGGTGTTGTCAAATTCTACAGCTTGCATTTCACAGCTTCTTTTTCCCATTTCCCAAGTCTAACACTCAGTTCAATACCTTATTGATGCTATCTATTCCTTTCCCATCACCTGGGCCATCATTTGATTCACTTATTAATTTTTTATTTCATTTAATTTTTTTTATTTGGAGATAGTTATGGTTAATGGAAAGGACATTAAATTTGCCATGGAAAGGACATTGAATTTGTAATCTCAGGATTTGAATTTGAATCTTAATTCTATTATTGTTATTACCTATTAGTAACTACCTGAGTAACTATGGGCAAGTCATTTAGGTTCTCTGAGCCTCAGTTTCCTCATATATAAAATGAAGATTATCAGTGTTGTTATCAGTGCTGGTGGGCTATATAATATCTTAGAAAATAATAAATTTGCATGGCCAATAGAATATTGTATTTTTTATTAATAAGTATCTTATTAAACATTTCCTAGTTACAATTTAATCTGGTTTTGGCCACACTTGGGAGTTTTGCAGCCACATTTGCCTTACAGGTCTTGAGTTTAAAAACTCTGGACTAGATTATCTTTAGTGTCCCTTTCAGTCCTAGGTTTTTTAAGCTGATGATCTAGCCAGTGTAAGCCATAAAAGTGATATTTCTAAGCCGCCTCATGGTATGGAGCTGGCCCCTGGGTTCTTGAAGGCAATGACAGCAGAGCCTGGCAGGGATTGTATCTTTCTGTTCCAGTTTGTTTAGATCTAAGGAAGAGAAACACAGTTCTTGCTCAAAAGAGACCTCATGTAGATAAATGCTATTGATGTTAGAATAAGATAAAGAAAGGACATGTGCCAGTCTGTGCCAGAGCCACCTGGGTCCCCTTTGTCTTGATCTGTAGCATTCCACAGAACACAAGAGATCTGCCAGGATTGCAGCCTGACTTGAGTAGCCCTTGTACGTTGAATCTTATGCTGTTTTTTAGTCAAAGGATGACACAAGAGGCAGGAGTCTTTTTTGAACATGCCCAATCTGTGGTAAAGGAACCCCAGGCAAACATAACACATTTGTATAAAAATACTCACGCACAGATTGGTAAAATTTCTTTGGTGCTAAGTGGTTAACTGCATGGATTTTTTAATCATGTTTTCTGTTTGTCTAGATGTCCTCCACTAGCTCAGTCCTTCTCATTTTGTCCCCTGTTTCCCCCCTTGTACTTCCACAGGGGAAGGACTCAGTCTGACCATACTGCCTCACTGATATTTCTTCTATATTTCACCCAATTCCTAAGTGCATAATTTGAGTGCTGCACAGGAACGAAACTGGTTCTTTGATCAAGAGTCAGTCTCAAGATGGGAATAAATTGAAAAATGAAGACATGGCTTCCAGTTGGATTTGGAAGGTTATAAGATCATAGAATCATGGCATCACAGATTTAGAACTAGAAAGGAACTTTGAGGTCATCAAATACAACTCCCTTGTCTTACAGATGAGGAACCTGAGGTCCAGAGAGGTTAAATGATTTTTCTAAGGTCACAAACAGATGGTTTCTGAGGGAGGATTTGAATTTTGGTCTTTCTGACTCTAAGACTAGCATTCTGTCCATTATGCCACTTTGCCTCAGGCCAAAAGGACTTTGAGCACAAACCTGAAAAGAGACTTTTAGCTTTCCAAAGGCTAGCCTAGCTAAACTGGATAGAGAAGCTCATTTGAGGAATAGATATCCAGGCATGGGTGGTTTCTATCTGTTGACCAAGGAATACTCTTGCAGATGGAATAATGGATCTTTTACAGTAGAGTAAGATAAGCATCCTATTTGCATATAGATATATAGATAGATGAGGTTAATTGATTTTGAGGTTTTCAGTTCTAAATTGGGACCTATTTTTTATTCATTTTACCTTGTGCACAGCTCAAATCACAGTGGTGTTAAATAAATAAGCAATAAATTAATAAAAAATTTGGCCCTTTTAATGTTTACTTTCTTCCCCTAAAATTTAAACTGGACTGCATACCCTGAAGCTTGAATGCTTAAACACATAATGAAAGGAACTCATCTACCCTTCTCTCTTTTTCTCTGTCTTCTGTAGGCCTTATAGTAAACTAATTATTTTAAGGAGGAAACTGTGTTGTCTCAGTTTCCCTTCAAATTGATCCTTTAATAATTAGATGATGAAAAAGAACATGCTTTTAGAAGCCTAGAAATTTAACAACACACCACAAATGTATACTTAAAGAAAGAGAAAAATTGCCTAGGAAAATTAATTTAACTTCAGAACAGTGCTTTTAATTAAAGCTCAGCATAAAAATACTCCCAGCAGTGATGTGATATAGAACTATCTTGAATGTCTAAACAAGATTAAAATGAGTCAGTATGGTATAATGGAAAGAATACTAAACTTGGAATTAGAAGACTAGGGTTAGAAAATATGTCCTAAACAAAGTAGATGCCCATTGATTGAGGAATTGCTAAACAAATTAGGGTATATGAATATGATGAAATATTACTGTGCTATAAAGAAAATGATGAATGGTATGATGACAAAGAAGTATAGAAAGATCTATAGGAACTGATGCAGAGTGAAGTAAACAGAGCCAAGAAAACAATAATATACACAGTGACTAGTACAATGTAAACAGAAAGAATGAGCTCAAAGCAATCAAAATTGAATGCTTCAAATATACAAAGAACAAGCAGGGTTCAAAAGAAGAACTATAAGGAGACACTCCTCCCTCACTCTACCAGTTTGCAGAGGCTGGAGATCTCCAAGTGTTGTACATAATGCAGATGTGTAGACTTTTTCAATATATCTATCAGTTATGGTGATTTTTTTCCCCTTTTCTTTTTTGTCTTTAAGACTACTATTTGTTATGTGAGATGGCTTTTGGGGAGGGGGTAAGGAGAAGGGACAAGATAATGAGAGAAATAATGGTGATATTAAAAAAAACCCAGACATCAAAAAAGACATCAACAAGAATTTATTTAAAAATAAAAGTAGTCTTGTGCCTTTTTAGTTTTGTGGCTGTGGACAAGTCATAGAATGACAGAATTTCTGAGCTGGTAGGAATCCCAAATACCATCTTTTCCAACTTACATCTAAACAAGAAAACTTTCTACAACCAATCTGAGATATGGTCATCCAGCCTTTGCTTGAAGTTTTCCAAGGAGGTGAAGTTACTTCACTGTTATACAAATCAGTTTCCATATCCATAAAACGAAGTTAATGGTATATGCTTTAGTTATGTCATAGGGCTATTGTGGGAAAACAAACTCTTTTATTTCTCTGAAGTGCAAGCTATAATATTTTCAAATCCTTCCCCAAGGCCAGCTTTACTCAATGCTCACTGTAAAAGTACATATGCTTCTTGGATTCTGTTGAAGTATTACTGAATTAAAGTCAAAGGAAGACCCATAGGTATCACATCCTTCAATTTTCCATAGTATGGGAGGGAATGAAGATTTGAACAATATTTTTTTTTACTCATTTGTTTGTCTTTCACTTTTCTATAAAGTTTTTATGTTTTATATATTTTTATTTTCTATAAATTTTCACATCTTCTAAGTGTCTTCTAAGTATCCTTAAAGTGTCTTATAACCCAAAGGGATTTTCAGAGGTTTAAAGGATATTGGAATTTGGAGTCAAAGCATTTGGGTTTGAATCTTGACTCTGCCATTTAATTTTCCTATGATGATGTCAACAAGGCTATATAAAATGTATGTGTAGGGAAGTTGGCTTTGTTGGCTCCTCTCTTTTGGCCATGCTCTCATTCTCTTTTCTCCCAAGGCTAGCTGCTTAGATGCTTTAAGCTGAAGCCTCTGCTCTCTCTGGCCTAACCTGGCTGCCTGGCAGCTTGAGTTCATCTCTCTTTTTTGGGCCCCAATTAAGTTTTTGGCATCTGTTTGAACTATGGAAGAAGTCTGCTGGCAAGTTATAAATCTCTAGTAGCTGATTTAACAAATTAATATTTTTAAAATAAAAAAATATAGCCTCTAGAGAATTTCATTCATTACATCCTCATTTTATAGAAGAGGAAACTGAGGCTAAGGGAGGTGAAGTAATTAGAGGTAAAATTTGACCCCATGTTGTTTGACTTCAAGGGATCTTCTACTAATTCCCTTGGTATATCATTTTAAATGGTATTTTTTCAATGAACAAAAATGTTTTCTTTCCTTCCCACTCCCCTATCATTAAAAAAAAAGATAAACACAACCCTTATTACAAATATGCATAGCCAATCAGAACAAATTTCAGTATTATATGCCTCCCATTTTAAAGACGAGGCAACTAAAGTCCAGAAAGATTTTGTGATTCTTCTAAGATTACACAGAATTACTATGTCTTGCAGATTTTATTGATGGGATATTTTTCAGTAGGGGATAAAAAGGCATATAGGAAACATCAAAAAAAAAAGGAAATAACACTTCAAAATGAAAAATGGGTGCACATTTATCAAACATGAATAAGGGAAACAATGATTTTATTCATTGGGCACCATGACTGAAATCATCACGACCAAGAACGCTCGTGATGAAAATGATTATGCTACATGATTTAAATCTTTTATGATAAGAGGAGGAAATCCTCAATCAGGGCTTAACTAGGGCACTGTTTTAATAATAGTATATATATATATATATGTATATATATATATATATATGTGTGTGTGTGTGTGTGTGTGTGTGTGTGTGTGTGTGTGTGTGTGTGTGTGTGTGCACATAGCAGCAAAGAGCATAGATTTGGAACTAACAATAACAATGCTTTATTTTTCAGATTGATTTAAACACCAAAACCATTCTTAACATTGAGAATGGTATCATCAAAAAACAGTTCCCATTTTCTCAAATTAAGTCCTGGGAAGGTGGAGAGGGGACCCGGTTTAATATTGCATTTCATGGACGCCAGGATTATGAACTACAGGCAACTTCCCTAGAAGACAAAAGGAAAGTAAGTTTTAAATATGTTCTGGCTAAGGACATCATGTGAATTATTTAATATGCTTTGGAAGACCTATCTTGGAATACTTTTTAAAGTCCAGGACTCTAGGACACCAAAGTCTATAGACCTCAAGGTCTGTTATCTTTGGGCATGGAAATTAACAAAGAAGAAAACTTGGTTTAGTCTTGAGGTGAAACTATTTGTTTCTGCCTGGTTTCATTATGGAGACTAGAAAAAAGGTATCTTTTTTTTTTCATACTTCAATTAAAGATAGAGAACTGGCTTAGAGAGTGCTCAGAGTCAAGTAGTACCTTTCCCCAACACTCAAAATCAAAATACCAACCAATGCCACACAATTAAAGCAAAATGCTTGTTGGGCTTGGAAGAACTTGTTTTTTTCCAAGAATGGGAAGGTGAAAACTTTAGGCTGTGGCTTTTGCTTATCCCATCAGCTTCCAGTAAAAAGTAACCCAAAGGGCTCACAACTTTGATTAGCTCAAAATCCCAACCTGAAGTTTTGAACCTCTTGACCTTCATGGTTCTTGAGCAGCTTAAGTGTCAAAGAGTTGTCATACTCAGGGATATAATTAGAAATTTTGCACTTGGGAAAAGTTCCACAAACCACATCCTGAGAAGCTGGTAGGAATGATACCCTCAGTTGAATACATTTAGGGGAAAATGGGAAAGTATATCTCAGATCATCATTTGGCAGCTTCTTATTTTAACTGATTATTTATTTTCTCATTAGGTGCTAAACTATGCTATTTCTACCTGATTAAAGACTAAAAATTATTTTTAATACCAATTCACTTTTTAATCTAGCATTCTCAGGCTAAGCCCTAGCCTTCTTATCCTAGTTATAGTTATAGCCACGCCCATGTTGCTTGTCTCTCTTCTGCTGCTTCCCTGTATCTTGGAGCTTGGTTTCAAGCTATTTATCTTTCTCAATCAGCTGCCAAATGTCATTTTAACTGGTACAATAACCTCCAGGACCAGGCTACTCTTTTCCTTCAGGACCAGGTTATTCTAATAATGTCCTTAATTGTTTTTCCTCTCTTGAGTTTATTGCCGTGGTTAGGACATCCTTCACCCTGTTGTCCAAACAATTTCTCTACTACTTTAACCTGCTCTGGCTATGTCATTCCTCTCCTAAATGGCACCTCATTTCCTATAGCTATGATGGTGAACCTATGACCCAGGTGCCAAAGATGGTATGCAGAGCCCTCTTTGTGGACATGTTCACAACCTTCCCTCCCTCCCACTCCTCCTCCAGAGTTCATTACTAAAAAGGCAGAGGGAGGTGGACAAAGCTGCTGTCCTCCCCCTCTCCACCATACCTGATGACATTTTTTCACATCCTCCTGCCCCTTTGCCCAGCAACCCAATGAGCATGCAAAGGGGGTAAGGTGGGCAACTTACAGGCAGAAGAGCTGAAGGGGAGCAGAGTGCTCAGGTCACTCCCCTGCCCCTCTCTACACTTGCTGAGGATATTCCTCATTTTACCCACCCAGCAGCCCAATGTGAGGACTTTCTCCTTCTCTTTTGTGGGGTAAAGGGGGATCAGAGTGTGCCTGGCACTCAGTGGGGGAGCAAGGCACAGCTTGGGATATAAGAATTAAAATAAGAGACTGGTCCTTAGAATTTGATAATCACTTGGATAGGTAAACAATGAGAAATAGGTAGAAATATAAGAGATTATAGCCTAATCCAAGTACCTACATAGGTGCTCCCACAGGGGCCTCCCACAGCTAACTTCTTGGCCAGTCACCAGAGATAGAGACAGCACTTCCTCCTTCAAATTTCTTTAACCTCTCCTTCTACATCCAGTTTAAATTCAGAACCATATAACCTACGTTACATAACTAAGTGACCAGCCTAGGTGACATAAGTGATATAGCTCCAGGAAAGCAGGGACGCAGGCAGGACAACAATCCATGTGATCATAGGAGAGGATTCCCTTCACACAAGGGTCTCTGGGGAGGCAAGGCATGGTATGTAGTCTCTAAATGGTTTGCCATCACTGTCCTATAGAATGTAGTTTAAACTGCTGACCTTACCTCTCAATGATCTATACAATCTATCTCTAGGCTCTCAGTCTTCTCTCACATGATTCTCCTTCACATATAGGATGTGTCATACTCCACCACTCTCTATCCCCCATTCTTACTCTGATCTCTTCCCTGCATGTTCTTTTGCTCATCCTTTTACTTAAAAGAAACTGTCCCTTTTATCACCCTCTAAATCTGTTGACGCATCTTCTTTGTTTCAAGGCTTAATTCATTAAATTCCTTGAATACCTCAGCTGAAGCAATTTTTTTGCCTCTTCACATTTCTCAGAACCATTTGCTTGCATCTTTCCATCACTCTCATATTCTATCTTGTATCATATTTCTTCGTGTTTAAGCATTGTATGCCCACCACTTTTAGACCATAAGCTCCTTGAGGGCAGAAGGTATTTATTTTAAGCTAATAATGCACTGCATATCATAGATATTTTATTTTTTAATTTTAATTTCTATCTTAGAATCAATATTTCATATTGGTTTCAAGGCAGAAAAGTATTAAAGACTGGGCAGTGGTGGCTAGGTGACTTGTTCAGAGTCACACAGTTAAGAAGTATCTGACAGAAGATTTAAACCCAGGACCTCACATCTGTAGTCCTGACTCTCAATTTACTGAACCACCTCACTGCCCCCTCCTGCCATATCAAAGACATTTAATAAGTGTTTGTTAAATTGAATTCCTCTTCCTATCCCTGTCACTTTACACTTCAAGGCCAAAGAGTGTATTTCCTTTGGTTTATTCACGAAGGAAAAGAATAATATGTAGAAATATCAAGCACAAAGTTGTTGGTAATTTACAGAATAAACAATACTAACCATTCTAAATTACTCATCTATTCTCTGGCTATAGGTTTATAGGCTTACTTTAGCTCACATTATCAAATGAATTGAGGATAGAGCTTGTCCTGAGACTTCTCTTCTGGTCTACCTGAGAACATAATTTTCTCTAGCACACCCCCATTCCAGATTGTGTCTAGTTGAGTTCTCTGGATGAAGCTCATTTTCCTGTTCTAAACTCAACCTCAGTTTATGAGGAAGTTTCTTATTCTTATGAGGTTGGTTTTTGGTTTGCTCTCCACATTCTTACTTGGTCAGTAGAGATGCCCTCAGCTTGAAGTTAGTCAGTTACATAATAAACTTTTATTACTATGTGCTACACACTGTGCTAAGTGCTGGGGAGTAAAAAAGAGGCAAGTCCCTACCTTTGAGAAGCTCACAATTTAATTAAGTGTGGGAAAGAAATGAGAATTAAAAAAAAGATATCCATTGCCTAGACATCTAAGAATAATTCAACCCATTATAGAATATTCCCCTCAAGTTCAAAAAAGATACCGGATTTTTAATATCATAGATCTAGAGTCAGAAGGACACTTCCAATTTACAAATAAATTAATTGAGAACCATAGACAGGTTAAATGACTTGTCTAGGGTCCCACAGATAGTAAAAGGAAAAACTGAGATGAATTCAAGTTTACAAATCTATCACTCTGATTTATACCATGTTGTCTCCAAAACATCTTTTGGCTCACTTCATCCAATGTACATTGAACACTTAATCAATGCCCATTTCCTTATAAGTTCTAATTTTTGCTTAGTAAATGGAGGCTTGTCACAGTATTTCTTATCTGATCTGAGATTCTAGTTCAAGTGTATAGATCGTATACATTTATATATTATACATATTAGTTATATATACATATAAAATATAAGTTTGTAAGTTAATTGCTCATCTAACCTGAATATCGATTCTTGCACAATATTAAATACAGCATCAATTGACCTTTTGTAAAAAATTAATCATGACCAAATGACAATAATCCATGTGTAAGTCTACACCTAAAACATATGACAGAAAGACATTCTTCTCTTCATATACTCAGGAACTTGGTTCTTGGCTCTTTCAACAAATCTAATGCTGCTTAGACTTTCTGATACATTATTTTTATTGAAACCTGCTTTAAAGGCAAAATACAAATGCATTTTTTTATTGAATATGCAATTGTGCTTCCCAAGACAGCCTGACAAAATCTGTTCCTCTGATCTCTTGCTTATATGTAGCTGATGCATCTTTTGAACAAGGTCCTGTGGAAATCTATGGAATCCCCTTTGGGACAGACTGCACAGCATGATGGAGCAGTACATGAAGGCTTGCTGGAATTGGAGCAGAGTGGTCTGGAAGCTGCTAAATGGGTCAAGTATGAAAACCCTGAGGTTTTATCTTGTTGAGTTTTAAATATTAATTATTACCATAAAGCTCTTGTCTATAATCATATAGATTTTTTTCTTTCCAGCTTCAAGAATTCTTAGTCTGTAGCATGAATACAGAAATGTTTGGATCTTTGAGTTACCTTCAAACACTTATTAAGTGCTATTTTCAGTTTCAGAAAAAGTAATAAGACAAACTAGTGTAATTTTAACGTCTTGTTTGAAAATTAATAATAATAATAATAATATCACATTTACACTGCATTGTAAGACATAAAATATTTCCTTTATAACAACACTGTGACATAGGTAATATAAGGTGTATCCTCTATCCCCAATTAGGTATCACAGTGGATAGAATGCTGGGCTTAGAATCAGGAAGGCTTGTGTTCAAATCCAACCTCACACTAGCTGTGTGATCCTGGTCCCTTAACCTCTGTCTACCTCAATTTCCTCAAATGTAAAGTGCAGATAATAATAGGACCTACTTCACAGGTGTGACAAGGAAATCACTTTAAAAGACTGATATATATATTAATTTAAGGTCGCCAAGGAATTCAGCTATGTAATTCCTAAATGAAAACTCAAATCAGCCGTCAGCCTTTTATAGAATTTAATTACAAACAGGAGGAAGAAAGGAATTAGAGATAGATAGATAGAGAGAGAGAGTGAAAGGGGAGAGATGGGAATAGGGCTTAAATACTCCCTCTGTTTAGGCTGGGCCAAAAGGCCCAAGCCCTTAGATAGCTGGGGCAAAGAAAAGAGATCAGTCCCTATTACTCACGTGACCAAAATGGAGAAACAGTCTCAAAGGCCCCCACCTTCAGCTTCCTTCAGAGCAAGCTTCTCAGAGCACACTTCAACCACTCAGACAAACTCCTCAACCACCACCCTGAGTCTTCAGACCCCTCTATCTTTAAGGAAACCATCCAAGTTCCCTCCCCTCAGTTCTCACATCTACCAATCACTGTCCATCAATTTCCCTGTGCCAATGGAGGCTCTAGCTTAACCCAGGACTGCCCAGAGGTCTCTGGCTTTGCACATGTCTGTTGAAGGTCATATTTTCAAATAATTAAATCTTTGATCCTTTGCTACAGCCCTTCCTAAATCCTGTTAACCTGAGTAGGGTAGAGATTGGAATAATTAAATTTTGATCTAGGCTGCAGCCCTTCCTCAATCCTGTTAGGACTGAGTAGGGTAGAGATTGATTCCAAGTATCTCCATTGTATCAATTCTAAAATCAATCATGACTCAAAGCATAGGTCAAAGTCCTTTCCATTGTTCAGCAAAAGGTTTCTGTCCTAAAGTAATCTTAAGAAGGGAGGAGGAGGAACCTCCCATGCCAATGGGTTCACATTCCAATAGACTATCAGTAAGAAATTTTCCAAGTATGAAATTTCCCAATGGTGAAATTTCCAACATTTGTAAGTCTAAGGAATTTTAAGGTTTACACAGGATTGTTGTGAAGATCAAATGAAATAATATCTGTAAAGCATTTAGTGCAGTGCTTGACTAATAGGTACTAAATAAATACTTGAGGATAACCAATGGACCTTAAATTCATTGGTGAGTTGGGAGGATGTCTACACCAAGCATGTAAAGACTTACCCCAGTGGAATGGACAGATGACAACAATTTGTTCCAATGGCCATGAAAGTGGTTCAAGCAGGTACTTTGGAACCCTTGAAACTTAGCCAGTCATTGAAGATGCCAAGGTCATCCTCTGCATCCCAGTCTATTGTCAACCACCCTGGCCTTTGTCTTGTCATTGGACTTGGATGACCCTGGAAGAGAGAGTGAGACTGGTGACTTTGTGGAATTCTGCCTCACTAAAATATAGTTCACTTATGAGTCAAGACATCATCATCAGTCCTCTCCAAAAGTGAAGGACAAAACAACCACAATAACAATAGATGCTTATTTCTTTCCTTTCCGTTTTACATATTAGGTACTTGATGATGCTTATTGATTCAAATTTAGTGACTTACCAAGGGTCACACCAAGAAAAAGGATAAAAACTGGATTTAGACTCAGGGCTTCTTGCTTCTCTTCCTTGCTCTTGCTTTTATATCATGAAGTCACTACAGCTTACTCTGCAATGGTTTGTGTTATGCCACACTAGTCATTCCTTAAGTGCAGGTGATGGTCATTAAAGAAGTTTTGAACTTCTTCCCTTCACATTGTAGGTACTATATTGTTGTCTATATCAAGTTAATGGTTCAATATATTCTTAAGCAACTCCTCTAAAAAATTTTGCTATATCAGCAGCCAGTTATAAAACAGGACAGTCAGAGAATAAGTTGAAATCTTAGTTAACACAATCCATCAACAAATATTTAGATACCTATTATCTGCCAGGCATTGAGCTGGGGATACAAAGACAATGAATGAAATAATCTTTGCTTTCAAGAAACTTGAATGCTAACATTCTAAATATTCTAAGTGTATTTTGATCAATTATGAAACTATGAAGTATGAACAATTAGCATTATTCTGCCATCTCTCTACTTACTGCTTCAAGTTGTATTGTTTTCCAGCTGTTAAATTTTTATTGTTGGAATTAATAGTAAATTTGGTTGTCACCAGGGATTTAATTTCTAAATCCCAAAATGAATTACTAATTTATGGTAGTTTGTTTACAATAGAGGGAAGATATTAAGGAATGAGATAAAAGGGAAGAGAGAGAAAGCCCCAGCTTCTTCTGAGCCAGGTAGAAATTCTAAGGCCCTAATCAGGAAAAAGAGTCTCAAGATGATGGGCCTTAGGCAAGGTCACTAAGTCAGCCTTTAACTCACCAACGATGACTGTCTAAAAGGAAAGCAGTCTGAGGTCTTTTGCAAGAGCTCCTCCAGAGGTCTAGTTCCACAGCCAAGTGCAAGTGTCCGTCTACCAGTCTCTCCTCAAGTTTCTGTCTTCCCCCTAGCTCCAAGTGTGACTGATCCTTCACTCCAAGCCCTGGTGACTGATTGTCTTCTTCAGTCTTTGTTTCCTCTATTTAAAGATCTTTTTCTCTTATGTCACCTCCCCTAAATTTCACATCTACCAATCACAGCAGATGCTCCTCTCCAGGACTGCCCACTCATTCACACATGGGTCACAGACCTCCCACTCAATGCATGAAATGGGTGTTTACACCTTTTTGTGGTTAGTTATACCTTTTGTGGTTAGTTAACAACTTTTTTGGTTAGTTCATCTTTTGTAGTTAGTTAACACCTTTTTGTAGTTAAAATAGGTAGATTTACTTCAAATACTGAGTTAACATGTTTGTAGATTAAAATGGGTAGATCTACTTCAAATATTGAGTTACCACCTTTTGTAGATTAAAATCTAAAAGTAGATTGTGGATTATAATTCAATCTTCCCAATAAAGGAAGAGCTAAGTACCTTCATTGTTACAATTAGGGGTTTACAACTTAATTTTCACAATAAAGGAAGAGCTAAGTATCTTCATTCTTGGAATCAGGAGATAGCTAAATCCAATCTTCACACAGCACATTGGTGCACCTGTGATCACATCAATGTAGATATTACTTCCAGTGGTAGAGATTGCAACCCATCCCTCTTATCTTGGGTGATTTTTGTCTTTTTCCTTCCTGAAATCCTCCACTGAGCATCTACTCAAATGCCCTGGAAGTTTTCTCTAAATTCTCTTAATATTCTTTGGAAAGCAGCAAAACACTTGGGCTCTCCATCTGTCATCCCTCTCTCTGGCTTCATGACCAACCCTTTTGTTCCCTTTTGGATCATACATTTTCTAGATGATATCTTTTATGCCCATGAAACAAAGGTTGAATTCTAGCTGCCATTAAAATCCATAGAGGGAATGCTTTGATATAAATTTCTATGAAGTGTATGTCTGCAATATTTTCTTTCAAATTAGAATATCACAGTCTTTGTATAGCTGCCCTACACCTATTTCCCCAGCTGGAGCAAAAGATTCATGGTGGATAGAGGGAACAAATACTCAGTCTTAAATTAACATAATTGGCTTAGGTTAGAATTGTGTACCATTTTCGAAGGAAGCTCTGTTTTAATTTTCCCCAAGTTATATGTTCCTTGTTGGGGAGACAGTGACAATTCAAGTCATGGAGGAGACATTGTGTGGCATGGAAAGGAGGGCTGTCACTAAATAGGAAGATGCCAAACAATCATCAGCATTCATTCACCATCTTTCTGGATGCCAGTCAGTTGTTAACCACTTTCTGTACCTTTGGGTTCTCTTGGATTATAAAGTATTCTACATATGATTGACATTTGTGGAATTAAGTTATGCCCTTCATCTTCTGACAGAGGCACTTGTGTTTGTATGTATAATTACTTAAAGGCATATTAAGTGGTGAAAGTCTTTATTAGAAAAATGTTTAAGTATAAAGCTGACCATTTGTGATAAAGGATGAAAGGTCTTCAAAAACTTGCAAAAGCTGAGAGATGCAAACCTTAGAGAATGATTGACAAGAGCATGTGACTAGGGGGTCACATGGGAGCCTGAGCCTTGGAATCTGGGAAAATTCTATGCCCAACGGTGGTTTTCATCTCAGAGTCTGCTTTCCTGGAATGATCTAAGGCTTGAAGAGGATTTTTTCCTGTGACCAATGGAGGAAAGAGGTTTTCTGGACCTGGCTGCTGGCAGCATCAGTGAGAAGATCTCTGGACCTACTTGGACATCTACCAACTTGAGATCCTGGCCCTATTAGTGATTGGACTCCTGGTGTGAGACTTGGATATTGGGAAGTTAATGTTTAGCGTAGTAATATAGTTTAGTTAGTTATAGATATTAGCTTTTAAATTAAGTTTATTCCTAAACCCTTATTCCTTCCTACCCTTCCCAAACAATAAAGCAATTTATTTATGTTTCCCTCTTGTTCTTTCCTCACCCCAAATCCTACCATAACACACTCAACAATCAAACACCACCTTTGAGCAATGCTATGGTCTGCATTGGTGGAAAGAAAACTCACCCCGATGGACTCAAGGATCTTCAAAGCATTGAAGGATAAGGGAGACTCTGTGGTGAAAGAGCACTGGATTTGGAGGCAGAAAAGCTGGGTACAAATCTTAACTGTCACTGGCTACTCTTGTGATCTTGGGCCAGTCACTTCACTTGTCTGTCCCCCATTTTTCTCATCTATGAAATGAGGTGATTGGTCTAGATTAGTTTTCATTTAGCATCTAGCTCTCAAAATCTGTGAATCAAAAATGCCTTTAAATGATTCTGGCAACCGAGACAAATCTGGTAGAGGGTTTGGCTATTATCCAAGAGATTATGGCAAAAGCCTTCACTTTCCCAGTGAACAAATTCTTTATTTTGAAATGTGCTTTACCAGTCTCATAGTGAGAAAACTGACTCTTCTGACAGCTTTGACCTGGTCTCTGGTTATATCTACTGAGCAGCATTTAGGATCATCCTGGGTGAATAAGAATCATCAGGGTTGAAAGAAGGAATATGTGGAAAGAAAAAAAAATATCGTTTTCTTCTCAGATATTTCTTTTCTTATCTCAGGTGCTTAGTACAGCTCCATAAAAGACAATTGACTCTGTACCCTCTTGGCTTCCATGAAGAGAATGAAAAAAATGATCTGGAAGCAAACATAGTGGAATTGTTGGATGTGAAAGTCCATAAAGAAAATGAACATGATGAATTTTCTGTCCAGGCTAAGGAAGACATTTACTTGTGAGTAAAGTTATATATTTTATTTTAAGTTATATAGTCTACTTAATATTCTACATCACCATTAAAATAAGTAAACAGCCCTTTCTATATATTCATAGTCATTTAATTTATCTATAAACCTATTAACGGGTTTAAACATCTATCATGAATTCAAGGTTTACTGCAATGCCATTCCATCATTGAAAGGTTACTGTGGGGTTGTATGACTGTTATCTGAGGCTCTGTCTAGCTGAGTTTGCAAAGAATCCTTACTTTCTGGTAAAGAATAGTTTTTAGACAAAGTAACTCAGGAAGGCCACCTATTAACAAGGTAGAGGGGTTAGGATTTACATTGGTGGAAGGAAGACTCACAGTAATGAATTCAAGGATCCTTGAAGAAGTGAAGTGAGAGGGAAGCTCTGTAGTGAAAGAGCACTGAATTTGTGGTCAGAAAAGTTGGGTTCAAATCCTGACTTTGCTACTGAATACTTGTGTGATCTTGGGCAAGTCACTTCCCTTGTCTGATTCTTAGTTTTCCCATCTGTAAAATGATGTGATTGGTCTAGGTCAGTTTTCATTCAACATCTAGCTCTCAACATCTTTGAATTAAAAATGTGTTTAAACAGATTGGGGCAACTGAGATAAATCTGAATAATATCCACTTTAGAAGCAATTCTGTGTAGCCGATGAAGTTGACCCAAATTCGAGTGTTTCTGACTATTTCTGCCACTGTCTTGGTAGAAAGGAAGTATTAGGGAACTTTCTTACCTACCCTCAGGGGAAAGGAGGAATGATGAGAAAAATTTGCACCACTGAATCAATATATGGCAAAATTTCAACTCTGTAACCTTAAAAACCTAAGCAATTAACTTTGTTTGAAAAGGTCAGAGCAGCCTGTGCTATTCTCCTTTGACAAGTTAGCCCGTCCAACAACTCATTTTAAATTAGAATTATCTTTGGCAAAGTTAATCAGGATGTTATTTATACCATTGCATTGCAGGGGGTTTTATCTTTTGATAGCTTTCAAATGTCTTTCCCAATGATTGCTTCATTGAGACAGAGGAGATGGTTTGCTAAAATACCTATATGCATTGAGAAAACGTCTTAAGGTACTTGATATATCAAACCATTCACCAAACTCCATGTAAACTCAACTCATGATTAATGGATCTAAATTTAGCTAAAAATTTTGAACCAGGGTGCTTTGGATCCCAGATACACAGTATGAACTTCTTATTATGAAGCAGTTTTTCTTCCTCAATTTTTTCCTCTGAAAGGTCCTCAATTTTCCATGCTCCTCTCTTCTGCAACTTGTTTCTGATGTTCAGCTGGACTTCTTATCCTTTCACATATCATTAAGTCCACCACCCACATATTGTAAGCTTTGTCAGGAATATAGACATAGGGAAGGCAGAGAAGAGGAGTCTAGTTTGAAAAACAAACAAACAAACGTAGTTATATTGGTTATCCCTTCTTTCTGAGGTCCATTCTGTTTTTCTCTCTTGTCTTTAGAGGCACAGAATTATAGATCTAGCACTGGGAAGGAATTGGCATGACATGCAGCTTTGCCCTTTCATTTTACAGATGAGGAAACTGAAAACTAAGCAGGTTAAGTGACTTTCGTAAGGACCTGTTCCTTAGGGAATAAGTGTGAGAGGCAGGCCTTGAACTCAGATCATCTAACTCCAAAGTCAGTGCTTTTCCCCTTTATGACTTCATAAATTCATACTTTGCTTTTGGTATTATTTGTTTTCTTCTTGAGGCCAGCTCAAATGCTTTGTCCTTCAGGAAGCCTCCTCTAATGCCCCTGGGTCATTAAGTCTCTTTACCCAGGTTTTGTATCTCTCTGCATTTAAATGCTATTTTATGTTATAATTTTCTGTGAATATATCATAGCTACTAGAAAATACATTCTATAAGAAAACTGTTTTACTAAATCTTGCATCCTCCTTAACATCTGTCAGGGGATAGCAAAATAGTAGAAAGTTGGTTAACAAATGTTTATTGAGTTCTTTATTTCCTTGTGTTCTGTTGGTCTTGGTAAAAGTGCCTCAGACATTTAGGAAGTTGTTTGACCAATAAAATAATCATTTATCAAGCACCTACTATGTGCCAGGCACTATAGTAGATTCTAGAAATAAAAAGATAAAAATGAAAAAATTCCTGCCCTCAATTCTCTACCTTTTACTAGGGAAAACAAAGTAAAGGAGGTAAGGATATATTTCATAATTGGAAATGGGGAAAGAGAGTGCTAACAATTGAAAGGACCAGCAAAGGCTTCCTATTGGAGGAGGTGTCTGATTTGAAGACAACTTGAAGACAATTTGAAGAAAACTAAGAATTTTAAGGCAGAAGGGAGAAGGGAGAACTTTTCAGGCATAGGGGACTGGCTTGTGCATGGGCATGGAGTGAAGGTTGGAATGCTTTAGGAAAGAAAGAATAGGTCAATTTAGCCAGACTGGAAAGGGTGTAAAGGCAAATAATGTGTGATAAGCCTAGAAAGGCAGATTGGGAAGGACTTTAAATGTCAAGCTGAGGGGTTTGTATTTCATCCTACAGGACAAGGAAGCAATCAAAGGCTTTTGAGCAAGAGTGACATGATCGATAGCCTGATTAGGGCCTGAGATTTTCTAGGAGTTTATAGAAACTGGAGGGGGAGGATGGGAGATAGAGAGTAAAAATCTCCCATGGAAGGACTTTTTCCCTCCCTGTCTTTTATCATTATGGGGAGATTCAATGATACATGCACACAGATAATGATCATATATAGTTGGAGGGGACCTTAGAGGTCACTGAGCCCCATCTTTTTTCTTTTCTTCCTTCTTTTCCTCCTCCTTCTAATAATGATGATGATGATGATAATGATGATAATAGCTAGCATTTATATAGTGATTTAAGGTTTGCAAAGTATCTTACATATGTCAACTGATTTGATCTCAGAACAACACTGGGAAGCAGGTGCCATTATCTCCATTTATAGATGAGTAAACTGAGATACTAGTCCAAGGTAATATACTAGGGGATTATCTGAGACAGGATTCACACTTTCTGTCTTCTTGACTCCAAGTTCTCTACTATATCCACTGTGCTACCCCTTTCTCAATCTATTTTTGAGATGAGCAAATGGAGACACAAAAAGATTAAATAGTTTGCCCAGTGTCCTGTAACTTATTAAGTATCTTAGATGAGATTCAAACCCAGTTCTCTAACCATTAGACCATGTTACCTCTCTACTTGGCCTTAACATGTTTTTTGTACAAATAATAATGATGGTGACAATGATGATAATTCACATTTTTATTGTACTTCATGGTTTACAAAGCACTTTATAGACATTTTTCATAACAATTCTGTTGAGGTAGGTTAAAAAGCAAATTATTATTCCCATTTCACAGATGAGGAAATTGAACCTCAGAGGGAGGGATAAAGTGATTTGTACACCATCATGACTACTGAATGGTATAACCTCTATTTTATAACTGCCTTGTTCTAACTCTACATCACTGACTCCATTTACTATATATAGAGAAGTATAGAGAATAGACACATATTTCTATTTTTAGATTCCGAATACCTGCCTCAAGCCTAAGCAGACCAATGGAGGATGTCATTGAGATGAGAGACAGATGGGTCACCCTAATAAACCAATATTGTACACACTCTCTGACTCATTCAGACCATCAGTCTGAATTTCAGGATGGAAGTTCCTGTGTAGAGACTAGCCTAACCTCCAAACATAAGATCAATAAAGATGGAACAGACATATTTCCAGAAGGAAAGGAGAGAGAACTGGTGTCTTTGCTGGCTTCAGCTTCTTCCATGACCTCACTGAGTATGGTTCCAACTTCCTGTTGTGAGTCAGAATCTCAAAGGAGAACCTCAGTGGGACAGGATATGGCAAGTGTACCCCAACCTTGTCTCTCTGTAGTCAAGGGAGGCCTATCTCCCCCTGCCAGCCTTCCAGCTACTAATTCCATTCCAGCCACTGAAAGAACAAAAGCTTTTCACTGGGATATTGTTCCTCATGACAAAGTAAGTCTTTTCTCTTCTTTAATTTAACCCAAGGGTTATACTGTGGCAATACGAAAAAGATAGAGTGTACAGAGATGCTTTTCCAGTTTACTTTAAATATTTTAGAAAAGCTTACTATCACTTTAATATATTGATTGAGGAGATGCTGAGGTATTATTGCATAGCACTAGGATGATTCAGAGCTGACACAGGTTTGCTAAGTAAATAAAACAGTACAATCAAAGTTAATATGAGGAGTTCTAGTATGCATAAATTACAGTCCCTAGTGGTGCTGAATCTTTTTTTACTATTTCTGTTAGCTGAATTAATGATTTACTTATTAAACTGATTCATTGGGGCTATTGATACACCAGAAGTCCCTAGGAGGAAGATTCTGGTTCAGTGTAAAAGTTTTTTTAAACTCCTACCTTTTGGCTTAGAATCAGTTCTAAGTTAGAAGAGCAGCAAGGACCAGGCAATTGGTGACTCGACTAGTGACTTGCCAAGGAAGTATCTGAGACGAAATTTGAACCCAGTCCTCCTGACTCCAGGGCTGGCTCTCTATCCACTGTGCTACATAGTTGCCACAGTTCAACATAATACTAAGAAAAAAAATTAGAGCTGTCTAGACTGGAATGGGCAGTCATAGGAGTTAGTGAGATCCCCCACTCTAGAGGTCTGGCTAATCACTGGTTATGGACATATTAGAGGGAATTCTTGTTCAGGTAAGAGTTGAGCTAGATGACTTTTGAGGTCCCTCCTTAGTCAGAGATTCTTTGAATTATGATTGAAAGAAAAGAGTGAGATTTTTTCAAGGGAAATGTTTTGTGTTCAGAACTAAAATGTCCCATGTGTCTCAGAGACAGATGAGATTCTATCACACACAAAACACCAAAAAATTAAAAAAAAAACAGCTTTGGGCTGGAATATCTTCCCAGATAAGTCATTTTAGACATTTGAACTGGGTCTACTGTTCCTTCTGCCAGACTCTGCCTCAGGCTCTCTCACGTCCTTTTCCCAGTCAATCTCTTTCCTGTGTCTTTGGGTCAGGGTGTGTTTGGATAGAGCCTGGGCCAATTCAGATCTGACCCCCAACCAGTTGCCTACTAGTGAATCTAGTTCTAGAGACCCTTGGGAAACTGCTGTGCCCCAGTTATTTAGGTCTGAATGCCTCTCCTGTCACTATTCAGGGATTCATTAAAACATGAATTGGAATGGCTCTGTGAATTTGGAAGACAGAGCTGCCCTTTCTGAGAATGAAAATCTGAAGTCAGAACATGTTTCTGGTAATGTCACTGTGTGCAGATTTCAGTTTCCTTCTTTCCTTTCCTTATGTTTTTTCAGATTCAAAAATCCATCTGGGCAACATGTGACCTCCAAAAGAGAAAAATCGATGTGACAAGACTCTATGACCAGTTCCACACTCTGAATACCCCTGTGATGTTGAACAATGATTTATTAGGGAAGCAACACCTTCTTTTAGATCACAAAGTTGCCCACAACTTTAGTAAGTGATAAGTTACTTGCTTGGTCTCCTATTTCCAGATTTTCCTAACTAAGACTCATCAACACTTGTCAGATTGTACCTGTGATAATGATTCCAACCATCTAAATATCTGCTTTCTAGATTGATGGCTACTTTCCTCACTGGGGCTATGAATATATCTAGCTGTTGGTTGGGCAAAAAGAGACATCACCTTTATGTTTACTCTTTTTGTTTGTGAAAGTAATAAATAAATTATAGAGATACCTCTCTCTTCCTCTTGTGCCTCCTCATGGGAGAGAGTGGGTGCTGAGCTTTTGAAGGCTGTGGCACCAGAGAGGACTAACTTAGGAATTTTCTACAAAGCTGGAAAATATTCAAGGAGAGGTCTAGTGATAGATTGTGTGTTTTTTATCCGGGGACTTATCTCAAGTTATCTTTACTCACCAATCCATCTGCCACTCAGCTTCCAAAGTATTTTTCTCAAGGTACATATCTAAAAAGGTTACTCTCCTGCTAAAAAAAACAACCTGCAGTAGATCCCTATTGCCTTTAGATTCAAAATTTATATTGAAACTCTTCATGGACTGGCTACAATCAATCTACTTTCTAAGCCTTATGTTGCACCATTTCTCTATAATCCAGCAGAACTGACTTTTTTTTTTGTTGTTGCTATTGCTCACAAATGACACTTGCCTCCCATCTCACTGTCTTTGCAAAGGCTTCCCCCCTGCATCTTAAATGTACACCTCTGCTTCTTATAAGCCCCAGCTTTCTTCAAAGCTTAGCTCAAGTACAAACTTTTATGTGAAGTCTTTTTGCCTGCCATTTCCCCAAATTACCTTGGATTTATTAGGTGTAAATTTTGGATATATGTAGGTATATATTGTCTCCTTAAAGAATGCACATTCTTTGAAGGCAGGCTTAATGTTATTACTGTCTTTGTATTCCCATCATCCAGGACAGAGCTGGGTACACAATGGATGCTTAATTATACTTGTTCATTGGTTGGTTAAGTTACACTAAATTAAGAAAGACTCATCACTAGGGGGCTACAAAATTATTATTATTATTATTTGGCCACAGAAATTCTCAGAGATTGTTTACTAAGTGGTTAAGGGAGTATACATACGGACACAATCACAGATCCATGAAATTGAAGACATAATAGTAGTTTACATTTTTATAGCACTTTAAATGATGTAAGTATATCCCTCAAAGCAACCCTATAGGGTAGTGCAATTATTGTTTCCCTTTCTACAGGTGAAGATATAGGAAACCAGGCCTATAATTTTCTTAGAATAGGCACCTCCTAATGAGGAAATTACCTCTACCAATGCATATTGGCAACTATTTGGCAGTTTAGTTCAGATTTGCCCGAGGCACTAAGAGGTGAAGTGATTTGACAAGTGGCACAGCCAGATTGGACTCAAATACAGCCAGCTTTTTTTCTCTCTTTCAACAACGTTAACTCTCTAACCACTGTGTCATGCTCACTCTATTCATTTCTACTTTATAGATGACGGAAATGAAACTCATAGAGGTGAAATAATTTGCCCAGGGCCATGCTGAAGTGTGGAAGGCTCAGAGCTAGGATTCAATTCTAGGTCCTTGGACTCTTAAGTGGCATGTTCATTCTATTGTACCATTATTATTATTTTTATTTTTAAAATGCCTTCTTGATGTGTTAATAGTTTCTAATATATTTAAGTAAAAATTTTATGGGTTTGAAAAGAGACGGGTAAAAGGAGACCCAATTTAAACTGGTTTCCTGAATTTTATGAGTAGATTTGGATCCTATATTTACTACTATAAAATGAAGGTGTTGAGTTAGGTATCTAAGCTTTTTTTTTATGATGAATGCTATGATATTCTTGTTTGTTAATTAAAAATATTTTTTTATAACCCTTGTCTTCTGTTTGAGGATTTCAAGGCAGAAGAAAAATATGGGCTAGGCAATTGGGGTTAAGTGACTTGCCCAGGATCACACAGCTAGGATAGATTTGAATTCAGGACTTCTTGTCTCCAGGCCTAGTTTCCTATCCATTGAACTGCTCAGCTGCTTCCAAATGCTATGATTCATAAAGATCTATAAGCATTCTGTCTTGGGCCCAATAATCTACCATTTTCTTTTACTATGTGTGCAGGTGGGGTGTGTGGGGTGCTCAGGGAGGTGTAGTATCTCTGGTATGGAGGGCTTGTTGTGCCCTCCTAGGGCAGCTCTCCAGCCTCTGACCCCCACCTGACACCCAGCTCTCACTTGTGGCTCCCAGTAGCTGCTAGCATATGGCAGCAGCTACATCCCGGGCAATGGCTTCGACAGGCCAGCTAAACCTTGTGAGGGTAGCCATTGGGTCATCAACCCCTGGTGAACCAGGGCTTTGCTCACCCAGCATGTGAAGACTGCTTCGGCGGAAGAAACCAATAAGAAGTTTCAAAGGCTGAGATGGCAATGCAGCAAGGCACTGTGGAGTGCTTAGGGCGTGTTGGAGCACAAAGGACAACATGGCCATCCAATGCAGCTGAGGAAGTCTCCAGACGTAACAATTTTTCGTGCCACTGAACCCAGGCTTCCAACGCCGAGAGAGTGGGACTGTCTCTGTGCATCGACTTTTCCACTTAAATCTCCTTCACGTACAAGTGTCTTTGTGCACACTCATCTATCCTAACCCCGTCCACCCTCTTCAAGACCTGCGGCGATGGGGGATTGGTGACACAACAGGTAGAGGCGACCACTGGCAGTTGTAGTCACGATCCTGCACGTAGGCAGCCCACGGACCAGTGGTCGCTCGGCCCTGTGGGCAGCAGGGACGTTCGGCAGCATCCTGGGTGACTGAGCAGCCCTCTCTAGGATAGCACTGCTCACCCTAATCAAGGGAGGGGACTAGAAAAGGTGTCCCAAACATTGCCTGCCATACAAACACCTGGTCAGCACACTGCGGCTGGCGGGTCATCCCTTTAAGCGGTCAAAACCAAAAGAAACAAAACACAAAGAAACTCCAACTAGGAGCATGGAACATCAGGACATTACTTGACAGAGAGAATACCCCAAGACCCGAGAGAAGAACAGCTCTAATCGGTAAAGAAATGGCACGATATAACATCGACATCGCAGCCTTAAGTGAAACACACTTAGCAGAAAAGGGATCACTCAGCGAACCCACCACTGGATACACCTTCTTCTGGAAAGGTAGAGCCACAAATGAAGACAGAATCCACGGTGTTGGCCTGGCCATCAAGACCAGTTTGCTCAAACAGCTGCCAGACTTGCCTGTGGGCATCAGCGAGAGGCTCATGAAGATCCGTTTGCCTCTCAGCAAAGACCGGTATGCCACAATCATCAGTGCATATGTCCCAACACTGACCAGCACAGAGGAGACCATCGAGGAGTTCTACTCTGACCTGAGTGCCATCCTGCACTCAGTGCCCACCAATGACAAGCTGATACTGCTGGGAGACTTCAACGCCCGCGTTGGCCAGGACCATGAAAGATGGAAAGGAGTGCTCGGCAAACACGGCGTGGGCAAAATGAACAACAACGGCCTTCTGCTACTCAGCAAATGCTCAGAGTTTGAACTCACCATCACGAACACTGTGTTCAGAATGGCGAACAAATATAAAACAACGTGGATGCACCCATGATCAAAACAGTGGCATCTCATTGACTACATCATTGTACGCCGGCAAGACATCCAGGATGTAAAGATCACCAGAGCCATGAGAGGAGCTGAATGCTGGACAGACCACTGATTGGTTAGAGCAACTCTTCAAATGCGCATTGCACCTCACCATCCAAAACGCACCCAGACAGTTCATGCACTTTACAATGTGAGTCGTCTTAGAGATCCATCTTATTTGCAAACATTCCAGTCCTGCCTGGATGACAAGCTGTCTGCCAAGGGACCACTCACTGGAAGCTCAACCGAGAAATGGAACCAGTTCAGAGACGCAGTGAAGGAAACACCAAAGGCAGTCCTAGGCCCCAAACAAAGCAACCACCAGGACTGGTTCGACAAGAACAACACTGCTATTGAAGACCTATTGAGCAAAAAGAACAAAGCCTTTATGCAGTGGCAAAATAACCCAAACTCTGCTCCTAAAAAGGACAGATTCAAGTCTCTCCAAGCCATGGCACAGCGTGAGATCAGGAAGATGCAAGACTGATGGTGGGGGAAAAAGGCAGAAGAAATCCAGCGTTTTGCTGATATGAAAAACTACAAACAATTTTTCAGTGCCCTCAAGCCTGTCTATGGCTATGGGCCATTAAAACCCACCACTACTCCCTTGCTATCCTCTGATGGTGACACTCTCATAAAAGATAAAAAAGGCATCAGCAACAGGTGGAAAGAACACTTCAGTCAGCTTCTCAACTGACCCTCTTCAGTTGACCAAAGCGCCATTGACCAGATCCCCCAAAACCACTCCATTGAACAACTTGATGTCCCTCTTTCAATAGAGGAAGTCCAAAAAGCCATTAAGCAAATGAGTGCAGGCAAGGCACCCGGTAAAGACGGGATTCCAACCGAGGTCTACAAGGCCTTAAATGGAAAGGCGCTCCAGGCATTCCACATAGTGCTGACCAGCATATGGGAAGAGGAAGACATGCCCCCAGAACTCAGAGATGCCTCCATCGTAGCCCTATACAAGAACAAAGGCTCACGAGCAGCCTGTGACAACTACAGAGGCATCTCACTACTCTCCACTGCTGGAAAGATCCTCTCCCGTGTTATACTCAACAGACTCCTGTCATCTGTTTCAGAGCAGAACCTGCCTGAATCACAATGTGGCTTCCAAACAGATCGCAGCACCATCAACATGGTCTTCACAGTGAGACAAATGCAGGAAAGATGCCTTGAGCAGAACCTGAGTCTCTACATTGTCTTCATAGACCTGACAAAGGCGTTCGACACAGTGAACAGGGATGCATTGTGGGTGATCCTCAGCAAGCTCGGTTGCCCAGCAAAATTCATCAAACTGATCCAGCTCTTTCATGTCAACATGACAGGAGAAGTCCTATCTGGTGGAGAGACTTCCGATCACTTCAACATCTCCAATGGTGTGAAACAAGGCTGTGTCCTCGCTCTGGTACTATTCAACCTATTTTTCACCCAAGTATTACGACATGCTGTGATGGATCTAGACCTGGGCGTCTACATCAAATACCAACTGGATGACTCACTATTTGACCTTCGCCGCCTGACTGCAAAAACAAAGACAACAGAGAGACTTATCCTGGAAGCTCTCTTTGCAGATGACTATGCTCTCATGGCCCACCAAGAAAATCATCTCCAAACCATTGTGGATAGGTGCTCCACCACAACAAAACTGTTTGGCCTGACTATCAGCCTCAGCAAAACAGAGGTGCTGTTCCAACCTGCACCAGGGAGGCCAACGAACCAGCCGTGCATTACAATCGACGGCACGCAGCTTTCTAAGGTCAACACCTTCAAGTACCTGGGCAGCATCATTGCCAATGACGGGTCCCTAGACCATGAGATCAATGCCAGGATCCAAAAGGCCAACCAGGCACTCGGGCGGCTGCACTCCAAATCCTCCAGCACAGCGGTGTAAGCACTGCGACGAAGCTCAAAGTGTATAACGCAGTGGTCCTCAGCTCACTCCTGTACGGTTGTGAGACATGGACACTGTACCGGAAGCACATAAAACTGCTGGAGCAATTCCACCAACGCTCGCTCCAGTCAATCATGAGGATCCGATGGCAGGACCGAATCACCAACCAGGAAGTCCTCGACAGAACCAACTCCACCAGCATTGAAGTCCTGGTCCTCCAAACCCAGCTACGATGGTCTGGACACGTCATCCACATGGACCCACAGCGAATACCAAGACAGGTATTCTATGGTGAACTGTCAGCTGGACTCAGGAAACAAGGCTGACCAAAGAGAAGATTCAAGGATCAGCTAAAGTCCAACTTGAAGTGGGCTGGCATTACACCAAAGCAACTAGAACTCGCTGACTCTGACAGAAGCAGCTGGCGAACCCACATTAACCATGCTGCCACCACCTTTGAAGATGAGCGACGTTGACGTCTTGCCGCTGCGCATGAACGCTGACACCAGGCCACAGCTGCACCTCCCATAACAACTGGCGTCCCAGCCCCATGTGCCACAAACTGTGCGCCTCAGCCTTTGGACTCCAAAGCCACATGAGGGTACACCGTAGATGAAACTGCACAAAGACAATAGTCATTCTCGATCACCGAGAGACTACCACCACTATGTGTGCAGGTGGGTACCATCTAACATCAAGGCCTCTGAGTTGGGGGTGGGAGCAAATTTTTTATTGAAATGTGGCCTCTTTTGAAATTGAATAAACTGCTTTGCAGCTAGGTGGTGTGCAGTAGATAGGATGCTAGACTTTGGAATCAGGAAGGCTCATTTCCAAGAGTTCAGATCTGGCTCCAGTCACTATCAGTGTGACCCTGAGCAAGTCACTTAACTCTGTTTACCTCAGTTTCCTCATCTGTAAAATGCATTGGAGAAGTTAATCACAAGCCACTCTAGTATCTTGCCAATAGAACCCCAAATGGGCTCATGGAAAATTGGACATGACTGAAAATGTCTGAATCACAATAACCTATTTTGCCCTGGAATCCTACAGTTTTTCTGTAAAGTACTGGCCCTTCCCTGTTAGGTCTTATGGATTCAATTTCTGTGGGTAGTAAAAAGGAACTTTCACATGCTACAATACACAGAAACTGAAAAAGTGGAATCCTATCAATGCTTGGGAAACCAAAGAAGTTCTATTTGCCATAGATTTGTAGGATGTGACTCATCATTAGGCTACAGATTTTCTTTTCCCATGTGAATTGAAATTGTTTAGGAATTGCTAGGGGTAAAGGTATGCCACTGAATGGCATGATCAGTTATTAAAGGTTTATTTCCCCCCCCCAACCTGGCACCAAATAATCAGTAAATGAGGCTAATGTAATTATATGTTCTTTAATTACTTTTCCATCTGGATCATAGATTATGGGAAGAGCAGATTATTTAGGTCTAGATAGGTTTTATTTTACTCTTTAAAAGCTTTTTGCTTTTATGTAGTAGTATCTTTGGCTTACTTTCTTTTCCTTTCCTTCTCCCATTGGTTTTCTTCCTTATTATAGAAAAACATTTAAGCAAAGCTAAGGCAAAATGTTGATCAGATATGACTTACATATATCCTATTTCACTTCCAGACTCCACTGCTTCTCTCTGGACAACTATTTATCAAATGGAATCCATTAAATAAAAGGATTTAAAAATTGTTAGCTTGTTTTATTTAGAATTGCATAGGGTTTTTTTTTTTTTTTACTATCAGTTCTTCAAGACCTATATTGTATATGATAGTACATTATAATTCTACTGCTATTTAATGTTGCTATCATTCAGATCATTGTAGTCACTGGGTATCTTCTGATGTTTCTTTGCATTCCTCATATCCATTATTTCTTAGAGAAAAATAATCTACCATTGTATTTATATATTCATATTTCATAATTTGTTTAGCAATTCCACAACAAGCAGGATCCTATTTTGTTTGAAAATTTGATTGAGTATAGGGCCACAGAATTTAGAGATAGCAAAGAACTTAGAGAGTATTTAGTCTAAGGCCCTCACTTTAAAGACAAGGAGACTGAAGTGTGATGCACCTTGCCCAAGGTCACATAGGCAGCAAGTAGCAAAGACAGGATTCAAAGCCAGATCATCCCTCTCCGGATCTGTTACATGAGGGGGCTTTTTTTGGGGGGGGGGCACAAAATGAAGAGTTGAGCTAGCATGAAGTCTTCTAGCTAATTAAATGGACCAATAGTTTCACCTTGAACTGACTAATTTGATGATGAGAAGCTCATACATTTATTTCAAGAGTGGTTTTTAAAGGGTAAGAAATAAATCCATGTTCAAAGTTGGTGTTAATTTCTCTATCAGCAAGGGTTTGCCACAAAGACAGAATACCCAGGTCTTTAAAGATGTTAACTGAACAATTCATTTTGGGTAATTAGATGCTTGAAGGTATGATGACCTCACCTTTATTAATATTGATGAGCACATGCACATGAAAAGCTTATAAAAAGTTTTAATTGGAATATTTGGATGGAAAGAGTCAATCTAGAAGGTCTACCTCTGTTCTCATTCACTGACTAGAATTTGAAAAGATATAAGAGAAGAATATGTTAATAACAACAACAACAATGATAGCTAATGAATGGCATACAGATATAGCCCTTTTTTACTTTCCTTCTTTTCTTGGCTTTACACTATATCTTTTAATTCCTTCCTTTGTTTGTTTCTTCCTTTCCCTTACTTTCTCTCTTAGAATAAATATCAAGAATTGGTTCCAAGACAGGAGAATGGTAAAAGGTAGACAACAGGGTTAAATGACTTTTTCAGGATCACATAGGATGTATTTGAGGCCAGATTTGAACCCAAGACCTCCTGTGTCCAGACCTGGTTATCAATCCACTATGCTGCTCTCCTGCTTCTGCTGCCATTTTTTTTTTGTAGGAGAGCAGGGAGAGTATTGCAGGCACATGGGAGAGGCAGTGAAAAGGTATAGAGTAGAGGAGATGTTATACATAAGGAATAGAAAGGCCAGTATCACAGTATCTGTAGAGAAAATGAAGGAGAATAAAGTGCTAGAAGACTGAAGAAGGGTCCAGGTTATATATGGATTTAAAAACCAAAGAGGATTTTATATTTGACTGAGTGGGATCTTTACTTTAGAAGATTACTTGGACAATTGAGTAATGGATAGAAAGAGATAGAGATTATATGCAGGGACTTGGAGCATCAGTTTATTGCAATAATCCATGTGTGAAGTGATGAGAACCTGTCCCTGGGTGGCAGGTGTAGATGTGAGAGAAGGGGGAGAATATATGATATATTGTGAAGATAGAAACAAGAATTGACAACATACTGGATATATGGAGTAAGTGTGACTGGGCAGTTCAGAAATACACTGAGGTTTTGGACTTCAGTGGAAGCTTGGGAGGATAACTGGGAAGATAGGGATGCTCTCCACAGTAATAGGAAAGTTGGGAAGAAGGAAGGCTTTTAGAAGAAAATAACAATTTGTGTTTTGGATGTATTAAGTTTGAGATGAATATGGGACCTCCAATTTGAGCTGTCCAAAAGGCAGTTAGTGGTATGAGATTGAAACTCAGGAGAAAGATTGAGGATGGCTTTCTTGATGTATGAATTATTTTTGCAGAGATGATAATTGAGACCTAGAGATATTGGTGAGAGTACCCAACAAGAGAGTATAGAAAGAGAAGAGAAGAGAGCCCTGGAGAGAACCTTGGGAGATACCTCTGATAAAGAGCCAGTAAAAGAGACTGAGAAGGGGTTGTCATACAGTGGGAGAACCAAGAGAGAACAGAGTCAGGAAAACCTAGAGGAGAGGCATTATCCTAGGGAAGAGGAAGATTGACAAAAGCTACAGATTGAAGGGAGGCTATCAGATTTGGCAATTTAAAGAATTGCTGATGACTTTGGAGAGAAGTGTTTCAGCTGAGTGGTAAGATTGTAATCTAAACTACAGAGTATTTAAAAGGGAGAAGAGAAGTAAAGATAGCAATTATAGATAGTTTTCTTTTAAAAATTATATATATATATTTCTAATTATATGTAAAAACTATTTTAAACATTTATTTTTAAAAATTTTGAGCTCCAAATTTTCTCCTTCCATCTTCTAAACCTTCTTTCTTTCTTGAGGAAGTAGGCAATTTGATATAGATTATACATTTGCAATCATGCAAAACATTCCATATCATCCATGTTGCAAAAGAAAACAGACCAAAAAAAAAAAAAACAACCCCAAACCTGAAACTCTCAATCAGATTCCATCAGTTCTTTCTCTAGAAGTGGATGGCATTTTAAATCATGCATCCTTTGGAACTTTCTTGGATTATTGTATTGCTGAGAATAGCTGAGTCATTCACAGCTGATCACTATACTATTATTCTGTTACTGTGTACACTATTCTCTTGGTGCTACTCACTTCACTTTTCATCAGTTCATATAATTCTTCCCAAGTTTTGCTGAAATCATCCTGCTTGTAATTTCTTATAGCATAATAGTCTTCCATCATGATCATATATCACAACTTGTTCAGTTATTTCCCATTTTTGTTGAGTATCCTTTCAATGTCTGATTCTTTGATAGATGACTTTCTCCAGGAATTTGCCTGAGAAGTGTGCATTTCTTGGCTTGTCACTTTCTCTGGTTGTGGTGCTCCCTTCTCTCCTCTAAGTACTGACCTACCTGATTTCCTTTAAGGCTCAACTAAAATCCTACCTTATACAGGAAGTCTTTCCCCTCCCCTTTTAGATACTTTCCTTCTCTTAATTATTTCCTATTTTTCCAATATATAGCTTGCTTTTTATATTTGTTTGCATGCTCCATTAGATTCTAAGCTCCTTGAGGGCTTAGACTTTTTCTTCTTTTTGTATCCCTATCACTTGGCACAATGTTTGGCACATAGTAGGTTCTTAATAAATATTTACTGATTCGCTGATTGAGAAGTGCAGGAGAAATATAGGATGCTAGCTGGTGAGGATGATGTGATCAATTCAGGTTTTTTTTTTTTTTAATGGATGTCTTGGGTGCATTTATAGAGACAGTGATATGTTTGTGGGCAGCAGTGAAGGAGCCAGTTAAAAAGAAGTGACTGATATTTCAGAGACAGGTAACACTGGTCCAATTTTTTTTTTAAATTTATAAAGTATAGATTATAAAGCTCAAAATGGTGAAGTGATTTGTCCAAGGTCATACAGCTAGTTAAATAGCAGAGCTGGGACTTGAATCCAGGTCTTCTGATTTCAAGCCCATCATTCTTTCCACCACATCACAGGTGTCTTATAAATGTATAAATCTGTCCGGAAGTGTTAATATGCACAAAGGAAGTCAAAAGCATTTCCTCCCCATCTAAATCAAGATGATTCCCATTAGAAAATCATGCTGCCTTTGTTTGAAAATAGGACTATTCGTTTTGAGCTACTTTAGTTGAAAAATGAAGCTATTTCTGTTGAAGCTATTTTTTGTTAAGACAGGGAATTATCTTTTGTTAACAGTAGTGAGCTATTTAGCAAAATTTCTGTACTTTGGGTTTTTGTCAAAAGCAAAACTTTACTCTGACTTTATTCACACTTTCCTTTGATAATAGAAGTTAATGACAATGAAAACAATTCTTAAAAATAATATGGGACAGTTGCAAAATTACCAAGGTCTTTGGCATCAGCTTTTTTTTTTCTTCTAAACTCTGAGTGAAAAAATAAGTGGATAAAAATCTATGGAGAAGCAAGAGTTGCTCAATTAGACCAAAAGTCCAAGGAATTTCAAGACATCTTATAAAAGATCTAGGTATATATGAGCAAACTAGAGCATAAGGGAAATGAGAAACACTCTTAGTGAGCCATAGAAAGGTGCTACTAGGGAGAAAGTTAGAGGTTAAGAAATATAGGAAGCTGCTGGGAGTTAAAAGCTTAGCTATCAATTTAATATTGGGGATTTGGGAAAGTGATTTATTGGGAGAGAGGGAGAGTCGAGCAAAAACACTGAGAAAGTAATGGGGGTGAGGGATGGACAATCAGATCTGTTCTCTGAGTATAACCACAATGGAAAATTCCTCTCCTCACGGAGAAATCATTCTTTAAAAATGAATTATTATATGATAATTTAATTCATTTTTAAATTATCAATCTAAAAAACAAGAATTAACCTCATTCTTAAAATGAGAATTTATAAGGTTGAGGAGGGGGCATATTCCCATTTAATATTCCCAACTCTTAAAGTTCTATATAAATTCAGGTTGTTAGTATGCTTCTGCAAAAGTCCTGATCCCTCATGCTTTTGAAAGGATCCATGGCTCTTAAAGCTATAACAGAGGAATACAGATTCTGAGTGACTCTATCAATTTGTAAAAACTAAAAAAAATTGATCTCTCCCCTGAGCTTATCTCACATTTTTAATGACCTTCTGAATATCTCCATTTGGATATTCCATAGGCATTTCAAATTCAACATGGTCAAAGCAGAACTCAATATCTCTGCTCACCTTCTCCAAACTTCCCTATTTCTGTTGAAGGAGCTTATATTCTTTCAGTTATCCAGGTTCTTCAAACATCCTCAACTCCTCTTTCACCACCTGTTCCTCTCCTTCCATTCAGTTGGGAAGTCTTATCAATTCTTTCTGGAGCACCTATCTTCTAGGATTATGAGAATTAAATGAGATAATATTTGTAAAACACTTATCATAGTGCCTGGCATGTAATGAGTGCTTAATCCTTCCTTTCTCTCTCCCTCCTCTTCCTTCCTTCCTTCCTTCCTTCCTTCCTTCCTTCCTTCCTTCCTTCCTTCCTTCCTTCCTTCCTTCCTTCCTTCCTTCCTTCCTTCCTTCCTTCCTTCCTTCCTTCCTTCCTTCCTTCCTTCCTTCCTCCCTTCCTTCTTTTAAAACCCTCACCTTTCATCTTAGATTCAATTTTGTGTATTGGTTCTAAGGCAGAGGAATGGTAAAGGTTAGGAATGGGGGTCAAGTGACTTGCCCAGGGCCAGACAGCTAGGAAGTGTCTGAGGTCAGATTTAAACCCAGGACCTCACATCTCTGGGCCTGACACTCAATCCACTGAGGCACTCAGCTAGCTCCACTTCTTTAACACAAGATAGGGCAAAAGAAATGTAACTTTTATACAACTCATTCTCTATAGAAACTATAGGAAGACATGACAAATTCAAGAGAATAAGGCATTGTTATATATCGAAGTTATTGAATCAGTAGAGAAATTATATCTTAAATATGTATGAAGATGATCATGGCATTAATTATATGCCAATGGAGAGACTTGGAGAAGAAATTTAGTGTAGTGGTAGTCTCTTGGTGATCGAGAATGACTATTGTCTTTGTGCATTATCATCTACGGTGTACCCTCATGTGGCTTTGGAGTCCAAAGGCTGAGGCGCACAGTGTGTGGCACATGGGGCATGGGACACCAGTTGTTACGGGAGGTGCAGTTGTGGTCTGCTGTTGGCGTTCATGCGCAGCGGCAAGATGTCGACGTCGCTCATCTTCAAAGGTGGTGGCAGCATGGTTAATGTGGGCTCGCCAGCTGCTTCTGTCAGAGTCAGCGAGTTCTAGTTGCTTTGGTGTGATGCCAGCCCACTTCAAGTTTGAATTTAGCTGATACTTGAATCTTTTCTTTGGTCGGCCTTGTTTCCTGAGTCCAGCTGACAGTTCACCATAAAATACCTGTCTTGGTATTTGCTGTGGGTCCATGCGGATGACGTGTCCAGACCATCGTAGCTGGGTTTGGAGGACCATGACTTCGATGCTGGTGGAGTTGGCTCTGTTGAGGACTTCCTGGTTGGTGATTCAGTCCTGCCATCGGATCCTCATGATTGACCGGAGGGAGCATTGGTGGAATTGCTCCAGCTGTTTCATGTGCTTCCGGTACAGTGTCCATGTCTCACAACCGTACAGGAGTGAGCTGAGGACCACTGCGTTATACACTTTGAGCTTCATCGCAGTGCTTACACCGCTGTGTTGGAGGACTTTGGAGTGCAGCCACCTGAGTGCCTGGCTGGCCTTTTGGATCCTGGCATTGATATCGTGGTCTAGGGACCCATCGTTGGCGATGGTGCTGCCCAGGTACTTGAAGGTGTTGATGTTAGAAAGCTGCGTGCCGTCGATTGTAATGCACGGCTGGTTAGTTGGCCTCCCTGGTGCAGGTTGGAACAGCACCTCTGTTTTGCTGAGGCTGATAGTCAGGCCAAACAGTTTTGTTGTGGTGGAGAACCTGTCCAGAATGGTTTGGAGATGATTTTCTTGGTGGGCCATGAGAGCATAGTCATCTGCAAAGAGAGCTTCCAGGATGAGTCTCTCTGTTGTCTTTGTTTTTGCAGTCAGGCGGCGAAGGTCAAATAGTGAGCCATCCAGTTGGTATTTGATGTAGACGCCCAGGTCTAGATCCATCACAGCATGTCGTAATACTTGGGTGAAAAATAGGTTGAATAGTACCAGAGTGAGGACACAGCCTTGTTTCACGCCATTGGAGATGTTGAAGTGATCGGAAGTCTCTCCACCAGATAGGACTTCCCCTGTCATGTTGACATGAAAGAGCTGGATCAGTTTGACGAATTTTGCTGGGCAACCAAGCTTGCTGAGGATCACCCACAATGCATCCCTGTTCACTGTGTCGAACGCCTTTGTCAGGTCTATGAAGACAATGTAGAGACTCAGGTTCTGCTCAAGGCATTTTTCCTGCATTTGTCTCACTGTGAAGACCATGTTGATGGTGCTGCGATCTGTTTGGAAGCCACATTGTGATTCAGGCAGGTTCTGCTCTGAAACAGATGACAGGAGTCTGTTGAGTATAACACGGGAGAGGATCTTTCCAGCAGTGGAGAGTAGTGAGATGCCTCTGTAGTTGTCACAGGCTGCTCGTGAGCCTTTGTTCTTGTATAGGGCTACGATGGAGGCATCTCTGAGTTCTGGGGGCATGTCTTCCTCTTCCCATATGCTACTCAGCACTATGTGGAATGCCTGGAGTGCCTTTCCATTTAAGGCCTTGTAGACCTCGGTTGGAATCCCTTCTTTACCGGGTGCCTTGCCTGCACTCATTTGTTTAATGGCTTTTTGGACCTCCTCTATTGAAGGAGGGACGTCAAGTTGTTCAATGGAGCGATTTTGGGGGATCTGGTCAAGGGTGCTTTGGTTGACTGAAGAGGTTCGGTTGAGAAGCTTAATGCAGGCATAGATGCATTTACTTAAAAATGTAAAAAATACATATTATTTATTTTGTTCAATATTTTTCAATTACTTGTAATTTTTTTACCATTTATGTTTTGAAATATTAAGCTTCATATTTTCTCCCTCTGTCCCCTTCCTTCCCCATTGAGAAAGTCCTATTATAGTAGAACCTGGTTTTATATGAAGTTGACACGTGCAAAATCAGGTATATTCAATTGGCAATTTAAAAAAATCAGAAAAAATATGTAAAATAAAATTTTAATTATGTGTTAAATCAGTCATTTTCCTAAACTGCTTTATTCCTCTGGGAAGTCTTAGTTTGAGTTGTTACATTATTTTGTGCCAAACATTAGCTACCATATCAATCTTTACTTGGAGCTCTCACTTGTAACAAGTCATGTCCCTGACAGAGCAGTGCTTCTCTTTGTTTCATTAACACTATTTAGTTATTAATAATGGCCCCAAAGTACAAGAGTAGTGATTCTGACAAGCCTAAGAAATGTTGTAAAGTACCTAGGTATATAGGTATATATATAGGTATATAGTAGGGTTTGCTATTATATGTAATTTTTGCCTTCCACAAAGTGTCATGGAATGTATTAGTTGCATAAAATGAGGACTTTATATATATTACACATATGAAGTCTTGCAAAACATATTTCTCTATTAGCTATGTTTCAAAAGAAAAACCACACACAGAGCAAGAAAAATAAAGTTAAAAAAGAGAAGCATTTACTTCTAGATGTATGATTTCTCATAGTTTCATGTTGCCAGTAGTTCCACTGTTGACCAGGCTGCTGCTTATTGGAAAAAGCTCCAGGATAGTGATGGTGAACCTTTTAGAGACAGAGAGCTGGAGAATCTCACCTCCCCCACCCCTAGACTGAGTACTGTGTCCCTCATCCAACCAAGTTCTGGGACTCCCCCCCTTCCCTCTTACCCCACATAGGGGAGGGAAGAAGCACTCCCATTGGGCTGCTGGGCAGAGGGGCACAAGAAGTGAGGAATATCCTTGGTAAGTGTAGAGAGGGGGAGGAGAGTAGTCCAAATGCTCTGCTCCCCTCCAGATTTGCCACCTTTGAGCAACCCACCTTACCCCCTGTAATCCATTGGGCTGCTGGGCAGAGGGGTGGGGGATGGGAAAATGTTGTCAGGTGTGGTGGAGGACAGGGAAGCAGTTCCACCTGAGACCCCCTGCCTTTCTAGTAAGGAACTCTGGCAGGGGTTGGGGGAGGATGGTCAGGTGACCACAGAGAGCACTCTGTGTGCGATCTTTGGCACCTGTGCCACAGGTTTGCCATCACCATTCTAGGAGATGAGACTTCTGGTGCCTAGATGTGGAGTAACCTCAGGCATGTGAGAAGTGGATAGGAAATGTCAGCTCTTGAAGAAGAAAGGTGAGCACAATTGTATGGAGCAATGATTAGCAATCAGGGGAAGGGACTTGGAAAAACCGTGTAGAGAGAAAAGAGAGGCCCAGGGAATGGGAAATGTGGAAACCTTAGTGTGGATAGGAGGCGTCAGCTGCAGAGAGGCTGTAAGAGTGCTTGAGAATACAGGAAGAGGCCACACAATGGAGCATGGCAATTTCATGATGACTCCTGTGTCATGATGAAAGATGTCAATGGTCCTATGGTGTTAGTATTCTTTAGTCTATTTTGATAAGAATGGGAGAAAAAAAAGATCCTCAAGAAGCAGAGTTCTATATACCTTAAATTTTACCAATAGTGATATAAGTTTGAATTGAATGGATTCTCTATGGTTTAGGAAATAGAAGGGTTAAAGGGAATGGTAGACATCATCACTCTGTGTGTGAATGGTCAGAATATTTACTGCCTGATTCAATTCCTTGCCACTTAACTTAGCTATTATCATTTAATTACCTGCCTTTTGCTTTTGAAGTTATGAGTTTATTTTGTTTATTTTTTGTTATTTGCTTGCTTGTTTGAATTTGACATAGAGATATCTTGGTGGGGACCTAGGCCATAATTTTGAATAGATGATCCCAAATAGCATATTAAAACCTGTGAAATGGGGATAATAATTTGCTTCTTAACATATTTTAACAGGGTTGTTGTAAATGATCATATGAGAAAATGTTGATCAAGTATTTTGTAAATCATGTAGTATAATATAATAGATGAAAGAAAAAATGAGTCAAAGATAATTCTAAATTTATATGCTTCAGTGACTGGGAGAATGATTCCATGGACATAAAAAAGAAATTAAAAGGTGGCATAATCTTAATTACAAATTCTTTTGTGAGAAGTAAGAAATTAGCTTAGTTTGGGACATGGTTCATTTGAAATAAGCTAGGCATTTGTGTAGAAAAACCCAGTAAACAATTGGAGATAAGATAGCTGCGAAGGTTTAGAAGAAAGGATTTGGGAGCCATTAGAAGTTAAAGTTAAGGCTGTGTAAATGGATGAGTTCCTTAATTCTGAAAGAAATAATAGAGAAAGATGAGCATTTGAGCTAAAGCCCGAACCTTGGGTAATGTCTGGCAGGAGTCTAGAGGGCAGAAGATGAACCATCAGTGGGGAAACCCAAGTCTGAACCCAAAGGATATTTAACAGCAAAGAACTTCACTCATACCATCATTCATTATGCCTACATTGAAAGACTCTAGGGAGATTTTTTTTGGAGCTTCAAAACCACAGAGTTAGTTAAAAGAATGAGAAATAATAGGATATTATCTTGGATTTCCTGTTCTTTGCCGGTATTTAATGGTGAAAAGTTGTTTTTTTTTAAAGGTGCTAGATTTTTCTCTGCCCTACCTAGCAAAGCATGAGCCAGCCAGCTCTTTCTTAATCTTATGAAAAAGGGTACCAGACCTGAACAAGACAGGTCATGGAGCTCACATTCTGTAATCTAAACACTGGTTCTATAGCCTTAGTGCATTTTGTATGCACTTTGTGATTTTGTAGGTCATTGGTAAATAAGACAGATAACCATTGCCCTTGTATGTTTTCACATCCCAAACTTCTATCCTTCATCCCATGAAATCAGTTGTGTTCCAAAATCTTTACAATGGTTATTATTTCCATTTTCTTGTTCAGTTGTGTCTGACTCTTCATGACCCCATTTGGAGTCTTTTTGGCAAAAATTTTGCAGTGCTTTGCCATTTCCTTCTTCAGTTCATTTTACAGATGAGGAAGGCTGAGATAAACTTGCCCAGGATCATATAGCTAGTAAGTGTTGTAGGCCAGATTTGAACTTATGAAAGTCAATCTTCCTGGTTTTTAGGCCCAGACCTCTATCTACTGTGCCACCTAGCTGCCTATAATGGCTATGCTATTATATTATTTTATTAATGGTAATGTAATGGTAACTTAAAGGTTACCAAGCATTTTTCATTTTGTTCTCACAAAAACCCTATGAAACATGTAGTGCCAGGATTATCATCATCCCCATTTTATAACTGAAATACCTGAGGCTCAGAAAGTTTAGGGACATGTTCCCTATCATACAGTATGTGGCCCAGTTGGGATTAAAAGAGTTCTTTTTGACTCCAAGACCAGTGCTCTGTCTCTGATGAGATCAGGCCTATCACCTCTTGCTCTTACCCTGCCATCCCCTTTCTTGGTGAAATGTATTGGGTCTTTGAAAATCCAATACAAGTGAAAAAGTTCAGTGTAGTTGTACCTTTTACTTGAGCAAATCTAACAAGAAATGAGGTGATGCTTTTATAAGTCTTTTGTGTTAAAAACGATCCTCCCCCATGTTGAGCCCCTATTCCCGCCATGGCTGATGTTGTGTGGATCACAATGGATATATTCACTTGATGTTTTTTTTTTGGTACAAGTTTTTCAATAAGTGCTTCATAGAAGGTCTACCAAATGGGCTGTTCATTTTTTATCTTTGCCTTTAAAAATTTAAGGACAAAGGACCAAGATACAGTGTAGTATTTCACATAGCGTTTAGAGGGCTCCAAGTAGAAATTATTATTATTATTATCACATACTTTCCAATACTGTTTTAATTTGCCCATAGATCCAACATAGGTCAAGCTACTGTTTTGGTGAGAAAATTCTAGGAGAAAATATTTCTGGAATATCTCATTCCTGGATGTAGAATAGCTCCAGGGATATGTATTATTGCTGTTAGTTATTAATATATGTGCAGTTCTTTGAGTTTTGCAAAACACTCTTCTCATTGGATCCTCACAACTCTGAGGTGTAGGAACCATTATTGTCCCCATTTTACAAATGGAGAAACTAAGGCAGAGAGAGGTTAAGGACTTGCCCAGGGTTAAACAATCAGTGTCTGAAGATGACTTTGAACTCAAGTCTTCTTGACTCTTAGGTCTAGAGCTCTTATCGTGACACTTGGTTGGAAAGCAATTGTGAAATGTTCCTCAGTTTTCTCTAGCCTTTACCTTAGTTTTGATTATACAAAGTGATGTATCTTGGTCTCTCTCTCTGTCTCTCTCAAGGTATCTTCCTCAGACATTTTCACTTCAAACCCAAGGAGCTCCAAGGAAGATTGTATGTTCTTCAGGAAGAAACTGGTGGACTTGCCTATGAGCATATCATAACACTAAGAAGGTAAACTTTAGATGCCAAACAGCATTGATAAATACTTCCCTCCACTTCTTAGAAGTGGCACCAGTTTTCTGGTGGGAAGGGAGAGACTCCAAGTATTAATTGCTGAGAAAGGGAACTGTGGATATTCTAGGGGCAGGAGGGAGACATATGGGGAGAGCTAACTAGCCCCTTCACTATCTATAGGATGCATTCTGTACTGGGCCTTCTGATGGTGAGCTTCAAAATCACTACCAATGACAGGTCTCAGATCTTTTCCCTTCCCAATTCCTATGCTAAAGCCTTTCTTCTACGTAGGACATATCTTATACTTGATCTTGTTCATTGTTGACATTTCTCTCTCTCTCCTCTTCCCCCTCCATTAGACTAGAAGCTCTTTGAAGTCAAGACCTGTGTTTTTAACTTTCTTCCTGTCTCCAGTGGCTAATACAGTGCTTTGCATATCTTAATGAATGCTTCTTGACTTGACTTCAGGAATGGGTGTGTTTGGAGCCAGCTCTTTCCAGCCAGTGAGAGACAGTTGTTAAATTTTCAGTTTAGAAATCTGCAAATCTGACACATCAAGGCTTGATATGATGTTTAGTTGATTATTTAGACTTAAGGTGATGAAGAAAATACTAATAATGTATATTAAACTTAAATGTGTTGTGACTACTTATTTTTTTCTTCCACTGGAGAATCAGTTGTTAAACATTTATTAGCAGGGGGCAGTTGGGTGGCTCAATGGATTGAGAGCCAGGCCTAGGGACAGGAGGTCCTGGGCTCAAATTTGGCCTCAGACACATCTCAGTTGTGTGACCCTGGGCAAGTCACTTAACCCCCATTGCCTAGCCCTTACCACTTTTCTGCCTTAGAACCAGTACACAGTATTGATTCTAAGACAGAAAGCAAGGAGTTTTTTTTTTTTAAACTAAAAAATAAACAAAAGACATTTACTAACCCACCTTTGACTTCTGGGTTTCTGAAATAGAGTATAATGAATGTAAATCTGTCATAATGAGGAGTCAATATAGATGATGAGTAAATGGGATTTCCAAACAGGAGAGCCTAAGAATTGGGTTTGGCAGGGAAAATATTCTTTTACATTGCCTTGTGAATTTAAAGTAATTTCCTTCACTAGAGCTTACTCTTAGCTACTCAAGGCACTCCACGTGCATGACATTTCTTTCTCACTTGCTTCATTACTGGAGAGGTAATTAAAGGATAGCCACCAGAACTCTAGCAGTTTTCATATCTGGGACAGGTAGCACAAAATGCATCTAAGACAAGTAAGAAGCATGCCCTCAGTTCAGTTGAAGGGAGAAAAACCAGAAATCCTTGACTATCTCAAAACCATTGCTGGAGGGAGGAAGCAGCCATATGGAAGCTTTTTTTTCTTTTCTTTCTTTTTTTTAAAATTAATTATTCTTCCTAACTAGAACCTAAACTCAATTATTTCTCTGCTGCTGAATGGTTGTAGGTGTTGCCCTTGTCCTTCCAAATTTCTATAACTTGAGGCCCATGTTGCAATTCTAGTAGACATTATTATCCTCAGTAGAGAAGACCTGAGTTCAGTGGCTTAGCTTAGGTCACATAGTATATCAATGACCAAAGCTATGGGAGGGTAGGTTAAGCTGCTCCCTTTATGGCTAATATGTAGGACTTCTTTACCAAGTTTAATAAAACTTTAGTGATTTGAATCCTAATAAGCAGGAATTGATAAGAAGTTGTAAACAATTGCTTGAAGTTTGTATTACCTCAACTTGAGGTTTACAAAGCACATTGATAATGTTAATAAGATTTAAAGAATAATATTCAAACCTTCAAAAAACAAACAAAAGAAGTAAGTGCTTCTATAGGTGTTAAAAGGAAGCAAATAAAAACTGATATGTTAGTTGTAAATCAACTTTTATCTATTCATTATCCAGACATACTGTTCCTCTGGAATATTCTGGTGGGATAGCGGCTGTTTAGATTCTAATACAGGGATCCCAATATATTAACAGAAGCTTTCCTGAGCTGAGTGAGCAAGGGAGAGGTTTTCAGCTAGGATATTCCGAAGTGGATTATGGGACAAGGGTTAGGGCAGAGCCCTAATTTGAGTAAGTAGAAGCCAATTAATCAGGGTCACTGGTCTTGGAATTGAAACACAGGGCCAAGAAGTAATTTTCACTTATAATACTGGTTCAATCAGTAGCTGGGATAGCCAAGCATAGTGCTGAATGTTAGAGTTCTTGTGGTGTCTAGAGAGGAAGGCACCTTAAATCCAGGAGTATTACTAACTTCAGAGAAATTAGTAAGAACTGAAATCCAAAACTGAGTTACAAGTTGGGCGACAGCTGGGTAACCAAGCAAGGAGAATTCCAGTTTGCCATACTTGCCATCCTATGAATACATTTCGGTCTAAGCCCTGATGTATGTAACTAGGTCCTATCCTGTAGGTCCCATTGAGTTCCCTCTAGCTAGAGAGCTTCCATCTTTTCTGTCTTGGTCAGCATAGCAACTGTGGCCTCTTTGGGGAGAAATAGAGGCTGTCTCCAAATCATGGAGAGTTTTAACACCAACTGCATTGCCTGGTATCTAAGTACTTTTCCACCTCTGCCCTTACCACCAACTGGTCAGAGTTAGTGAAGTTTCTCTGACTTTGGAAAATGAATACTATGTGTGGAAGAAATAAATGGAGTGTGACATGACAACTAAGCTGTACCATCTATAAATGCAGTACTGTTTATAACTGCAAATTTGAGCAATAGCTGTTCACTGTTACAAGTGGTTAGTTGTCAGATTATCTTTATAACCTATATAATCCAATTGAGGTTGGAAGACACATGTTTGGCATGAAGGTCAAGGCAATGGAACTTTCCAGCTTTCAGGGACTTGGAGATAATCCTATTCATAGTTATGTGTACATCTTCTCCTTTTCATTTGGGGATTTCCATCCTGGGTTGATTTCCCCCCCAATTATTCTTGTATTCTGAGACACTAGAAGATAAGGTTACACTCTTCATGCCAAGAATCAGAGAAGATTGCATTGTTCTACTTTGCTCATGTAGAGAGGCCAGTTGAGGAAGATAACTATCTATTTTCCTAAAAGCAAAGTAAAAAGCAACATGAATTTATAGTTTTGGTTTCCTTCCAGCCCAGGACTCTCTACCACTGGTTTTTTAGTCTTCCTTTGCATTTTGACTGTTGGGTTTTAAAGCAGTTCATTGTATTTGGTTGTTAATGGTAGATGATCCACATGAAGTTGTGCCTAGCCTAGGCATGGCAGACTCTCTGGGTTTACTAGGTGAATCAGATTTAGAGATTTCTGGGCTGAAGACAGAACAAACAACCTGGCAAAACCAGACTTCTGGGGCTTTTCAAAGGTATGTAGCTGTGATGATGAACTATGACACATGTGCCAGAAAGGACACTCAGAGACCTCTGGGTATGAGCCAGTTGCCTGCCACCAGAGTTCATTATTAGAAAGACAGAGAGACTCCATCTGAGCTGCTCCCTTCTCCCTTTCCACTGGTCTGAGGACATTTTTTCACTTCAACCCCCCCCCCCCAGCCCAGCAACCCAATGGGAGCTCTTCCTCCCTCCCCTATCTGGGATAAGGTGGGACAGTCACAGGAGCAGAGCTGGTAGGGACTCAGACTACTCCCTCCATAACCCAAACCCACATTCTAACCCTAACCTGAAATTTGCTTTTAACCCTATAACCTAACCCTAAATATGTTTATACCCTTTTGCACCTCACCCTCCCCTCTGCCCAGCATGCCAATTGGAGTGCTTTCTCCTCTCCTATTTGGGGTAAGGCAGGGGGAAGGTGGGGGGAAGCAGTGTGGTACTTAGTCTCTGGGATGGGGTAGGGTAGAGCATAGGGGCTCTAAAAAGTTTGCCATTACTGGTATATATAGAGAACAACTACTCTGTCCCATTGTCACTTTAAAAGGTGAAACCATCTGGGAAGCCTTTAATTTAGGGATTTTGAATCTTTTTGTGGTACAGACTCCTTTGGCAGCCTGTGGACCCCTTCTTAGAATAATATTTTTGAATGTACAAAAACAATTATATAGGACTACAAAGGAAACAAATTATGTTGGAATACATTAAAACTCCAACCCCCACTTCTTCCCCCTCCCCACCAAAACCCAGAGCCAAATAAAACTTAAGTTCACAATCCAAACCTGTTCCATTTGCTTGATACCTTTTTGTTGGAGAAATATCCTGGCTGGGCTGTTCCCTCTGACCTTTGTTTGATTCCTTGCCTCCCCAACCCTGAATCAAACCTCATTCTCTCCATGTCAGCCCCCATGAATCTGTCTTCTTCCCATTCTTGAAGGCTTTGCTCCTTAATCTACTATCAACCTTCTCTCTGATTGCTGGTTTACCTTCTCTGGAGTAGAGAGAACTCCTTGTTTTCCATTCCAGACAAAACTTGGCTGTGAACACCCAGAACTGAAGTGAGGTGTAAGGCATCTTATCTGTCAAAACCTTTGTCCAACCTCATTCCTACTCCCCCCTCCCCCAGTCATATTCCTGTCTATTTGCGAAATGATCCCATCATCTATACAGGTGTGAAGAGTTCCAAGGACATGCTCTGATTAAAACCCAAGACAAACCCCATATCTAGTTACTGGGGTCAGAGTGGAAATGGGGAAGAGAGGCAGTGTTAGGGAAGAGAAGGCTAGGAAGGAATATGTAGCCAACAGAGTTGGATTTTTAGTCAACAAATTATTCCCCATTAATCAGGGTATTCCCTTTCTCACTTGGGTTTCTAACTGTTTTTGACTTGTACTAACAGCTGACCTGCTTGGGTGGCTGCTTATTCGAGCTATTGGTTCTTTCTGAAACAACTTTCTTTTTTTCTTTTTTTGCTCCCCTCCCTCCCCCCGAACACTGGATCCTCCTACAAAATATATGCCTTATTCTTTAAGTGGAATGGGCATTCTGTGAAACATCCCATTTTTAAATTAACGCTGAATCACTTGTCATATTCCTAATAAAAATGTACACCCATCATCATGAATGCTTAATCAAATTAGATGCAAGTAGTGTAAGCCGTTGCTAGAGAAAAAAATGAGGATGTTAAATGTTGAATCTTGTTTAGGATTCATAATGCTGCTCCTCACACAGGAACAAAAACTCTTCTTTGCCTTGGCTATGGTAGACCTCTATGTTCAAAGACTTTGGAGAAGTTCAGAGGTATTTGACAGAGAAAAAAATAATCCCATATCGATTCCCAATTGATTAAAGTTTAATTTGATGGTGTTCATCTCCTCATAATGGCCAACACTAGAACAGATAAGTTTATCTTACAGCAAGAAAATTGGAGTTAAACTCAAAAAAGAATTTCTTGCTAGGGCCACTAATTACTGGCTCAACAAAGAGAAGCTGTGAAGTCTTGGAGATCTTTAAGAATAGGAAAGATATAATCATTTTATTTTGAATTGTTCAAGTGTGGTCCTACTTAGATGTCCTTTGGAGTTTCTTCCCTTGTCTCTATCTTCTTTCCTCTATAAGTCTGTGGTTTCTACTTCATGAAAAAATGGGATTTATATCATTGGGTTGAGGGACATTTTTTTGTTGTTGGGCACCAGGGTGTAAAGCCAAAGATTCATTTCTTAAAATGGCCTTGAATAGGATAACAAAGTGGTTCACATTGAGGATTCATTTGGGAATGCATTTGGGTACAAGCCTAGTGGCTGATACTTTCATGGTCCCATGGGTTATGGAATTCTGGATCCTTTTTGGTGAGCATCCTCATAGACTAGGCAGAAATGGTTGCAAGTACTGAGCTATTGTGGTTTTGAAGATGCCAGGGTCCTTTAGCTGAGTATCAGGAAATGTGTGTGTGTGTGTGTGTGTGTGTGTGTGTGTGTGTGTGTGTATGTATGTATGTGTAATTTCTGAAAGGCTTTGGGCTGGGACACATTAGGCTTCATTTTTGTTGATCAAACACACCCTAGGAGTGGAATTTTCCAGTTCCAGGGCATTAGACTTAAGGAATTGTTCAGTGAGTGTTGGAAAAAGAAATCTGGGTCATATTTCTGAAATTACCTGAATAAGGCACTCATTCAAACACCTGAGACTCACTGGGACTTTCCATGATATGTCCTGAAATAAATATTTCTTTGTTTTTGATTTTTAGTTTTTGGGTCAAAGGGAAATAAAACACTACTAAAACAACAATAACACACATTATCCTCATTGCAACTTGGGTTACTCTGTCTTTCAAATGTGCTCAGTATTCTCCTGGCTGTGGGCCTTTGCTTGTGCTATTCCTGGTAACACTGGGAACCTTCTGTCTCTTTGTATGTTGAATTGCTACTTACCTTTTAAAGCCCAGTCCAACTTGCCATCTCTTTTCCGAAGCCTTCCTCAATGCTCCAGGGCTCGCCTTCTCTCAGACTTTTCTTAGTACTTTGTTTTGCACATAATTTGTAAGTTTATGTATTATGGAATATTCCAGCTATCTATATGTGTCATAATCCCCTAGTAGACTAGAACTTCTAAGAGTGCTGGGATCATGACTTATCTTAGCTTTTAAACTCTAACCCTCATCCTACACCTAAGAACCTAGTAAATGCTTGTTGAATTATTTGAATTACTATGTAATTAATATTTATTAAAACACTACAATAAACAAGACCAGATGATATAGAATTTTGCTTTTTCATAAAAGGATAATACTATTTCTTTAGCTAAGGCAGGTTAAAGGCTGTTTGACAGTAAATCCTCATCTTGTGATCTGGTGGGATCTTAGATTCCCAAGGGACACTTTGGCTTGGGAAAACAGTACCAATGTTTAAAATAATTGATGTCACAATAGTAGCTCACCTTTCTCTAGTACATAAAGGTTTACAAAGTACTTCCTACACAACCATGCTGAGATGGATAGCATATGCATTATTATCTTGTTTCATTGTTGATCAACTTTAGACTCAGAGAAGGGGATGACATCTTAGCTAGTCAGCATCAGAGCTGAGACTCCAAGATCAGGGATCTTTCCACTTGATTATAGTGCCCACACATTAGAAATACAAGGCAGAATTGTTTAATGGAAAGATTAGACTGGGAATCAGGAGGCCTGGGTTCTGATCCCATATCTTTTTCTTCCTTCCTACCTGTGTGAAATTGGATGAGTAACTTTTATTTCTCTGGTTCTCAGTTTTCCCTCCCATAAAATGAGTGGGTTGGGTAAATGGAGGGAGTAGATTGATGGTCTCTAAGGTCCTTTATAACTCAGAGATTGCTTGAAGTAAAAGAAACATTTTCTAAAGTTTTAGCCAGGTTTCTTGATTTCCACAGAAGGAAACCATTCTTGGTCAGGTAATAATTTCTCTGAGAATAGCATAGGAGATTTTTTTTTAGGTTGCCTAAGACCTATTCTCACTTTTCATATGTGCTCAAATAAAGAGAAGTCTGGATCAGCATGAAGAGTACCATCCAGTGGAGATGGATGTCTTTTTATTTCAGAAAGAAACACAAACAATGGTTGGTGTGAGAGGTCAATGCTAAAGAGGAGAGAGAGGAAGTGAAAATGAAAGATAGAGATATAGACAGAGAAAGGCAGAGAGAAGGGGGGGGGAAGAGTAAAGAAGAGAGGGAGAATAAGGAAGAAAAAAAGAAATGAGTGAGTGTGAAAGATATAGACAGAGGGAGAAAGAGATAAAGAAGAGAGGGAGAGATGGAGAAGACACAGCTAGGCAGAGAGAAGAGTAAGTGAAAGTGATAGAGAGTAGTGGTAGTCTCTCGGTGACCGAGAATGACTGTTGTCTTTGTGCAGTTTCATCTACGGTGTACCCTCATGTGGCTTTGGAGTCCAGAGTTTGTGGCACATGGGGCATGGGACGCCAGTTGTTACGGGAGGTGCGGAAAAAAATTTGATGTTTCCTTCACTGCGTCTCTGAACTGGTTCCATTTCTCGGTTGAGCTTCCAGTGAGTGGTCCCTTGGCAGACAGCTTGTCATCCAGGCAGGACTGGAATGTTTGCAGATAAGATGGATCTCTAAGACGACTCACGTTGTAAAATGCGTGAACTGTCTGGGCACATTTGGATGGTGAGGCGCAATGCGCATTTGAAGAGTAGCTCTAACCAATCAGTGATCTGTCCAGCATTCAGCTCCTCTCATGGCTCTGGTGATCTTTACATCCTGGATGTCTCGCCGGCGTACAATGATGATGCCACTGTTTTGATCGTGGGTGCATCCACGTTGGTTTATATTTATTCGCCATTCTGAACACAGTGTTCATGATGATGAGTTCGAACTCTGAGCATTTTCTGAGTAGCAGTAGGCCGTTGTTGTTCATTTTGCCCACGCCTTGTTTGCCGAGCACTCCTTTCCATCTTTCATGGTCCTGGCCAACGCAGGCGTTGAAGTCTCCCAGTAGTATCAGCTTGTCATTGGTGGGCACTGAGTGCAGGATGGCACTCAGGTCAGAGTAGAACTGCTTGATGGTCTCCTCTGTGCTGGCCAGTGTTGGGGCAAATGCGCTGATGATTGTGGCATACCCGTCTTTGCTGAGAGGCAAACGGATCTTCATGAGCCTCTCGCTGATGCCCACAGGCAAGTCTGGCAGCTGTTTGAGCAAACTGGTCTTGATGGCCAGGCCAACACCGTGGATTCTGTCTTCATTTGAGGCTCTGCCTTTCCAGAAGAAGGTGTATCCAGTGGTGGGTTCGCTGAGTGATCCCTCTTCTGGTAAGCGTGTTTCACTTAAGGCTGCGATGTCGATGTTATATCGCGCCAATTCTTTACCTATTAGAGCTGTTCTTCTCTCGGGTCTTAGGTTATTCTCTCTATCAAGTAATGTCCTGATGTTCCATGCTCCTAGTAGGAGTTTCTTTGTGTTTTGTTTCTTTTGATTTCGACCACTTAAAGGGATGACCCGCCAGCCACGGTGTGCTGACCGGGTGTTTGTAGGGCAGGCAATGTTTGGGACACCTTTTCTAGTCCCCTCCCTTGATTAGGGTGAGCAGTGCTGTCCTAGAGAGGGCTGCTCAGTCGCCCAGGATGCTGCCGAACATCCCTACTGCCCACAGGGCCGAGCGACCACTGGTCCGTGGGCCGCCTACGTGCAGGATCGTGACTACAACTGCCAGTGGTCACCTCCACCTGTTGCGTCACCACTCCCCCATTGCCGCAGGTCTTGAAGAGGATGGACTGGACGGGGTTAGGATAGATGAGTGTGCACAAAGACACTTGTGACTGAAGGAGATTTAAGTGGAAAAGTCGATGCACAGAGACAGTCCCACTCTCTCAGCGTTGGAAGCCTGGGTCCAGTGGCACGAAAAATTGTTACGTCTGGAGACTTCCTCAGCTGCATTGGATGGCCATGTAGTCTTTTATGCTCCAACACGCCCTGAGCACTCCACAGTGCTTTGCTGCGTCGCCCTCTCAGCCGTTGAACCTTCTTATTGGTTTCTTCTGTCTGTTTGGCCGAAGCAGTCTTCACATGCTGGGTGAGCAAAGCCCTGGTTCACCAGGGGTCGATGACCCGATGGCTACCCTCACAAGGTTTAGCCAGCCTGTCGAAGCCGTTGCCCGGGGTGTGGGGTGTGGCCGCTGCCGCATGCTAGCAGCTACTGGGAGCCACAAGTGAAAGCTGGGTGTCAGGTGAGGGTCAGAGGCTGGAGAGCTGCCCTAGGAGGGCACGACAAGCCCTCCAGACCAGAGATACTACCCCTCCCTGTGAAAGTAAAGAAGAAAAGAAAGAAAATGGATAAAATGATTAAGGAAAAGAGTGAAGGGGATAGAATGAGCAAGGAGAGGTAGAGGAGATAGAGAGAGACAGACAGACAGAGACAGAGAGAGAGAGAAAGCCAGAGAACCAGAAGAGAGAGAGAGAGAGAGAGAGAGAGAGAGAGAGAGAGAGAGAGAGAGAGAGAGAGAGAGAGAGAGAGAGAGAGAGAAGGAGAGAGTAGGTGGGGAAGAGAGAGAAGTGAGATGGAAATAAAACATTTGACCTACCCAATCTCACTGAATACAGTTCTGTAAACACATGTTTAAATTCAAATCAACACCTTAGACATGTAGCTTCTCACACAGTCTCCAGTCAGATAAAGTAATAGTTCTTGGTTTACATTGCCAGGTATCATACTGGTTTCCCAGCTGGGGCCAAAGTCTTTTCTTCAGTTTTTGGAAGAAAAAAATACTCAGCTCACAATTTGTAAGCACATTTGTGTTTCTTTCTACACAGATATGTGCCAACAATAAAAGACATTGAAATGTACCAGTCTTATCAGGGATCCCCTTCAGAACTACATCTTGTTGACCAGTTTATGTTAGAGGTAAGCTGATATTTCTGCAGTAAATGTGCTAATGGGTCCTCAAGGCCTGGGCCATTTTGTTCCATTACTCACTTTTCTGCAAATAGGTAGCTTTACCTGAGGAGTTGGAGTGGCTAAAACTGAGAGTTCTTAGAATCTCAAGGAATCTTCATGTACTGAGACCCATGAGGTGTTTAAAAAAACCCTTCCCTGGAATATTTATTTTTTTTGTAGGTTAGTAACTTCATTATCAATTTTATCAACTGATGAATTATCAATTGGTCATCAGTTGGGCCAACTGATCCACTTGGCCTTTTGTCAAACAATGATAATGTCTGAATGAGCTTTTTTTTGAAAGTGAAAGGATAACATTTTTCTTTTCTTTCTTTTTTTGGGTACAAAATGGAATGTTTAAGAGGGGTTGGCAGTGATTGCTGCATGGCTCACTCACTCCCACTCAATTCTGTGTGGCACATATCCTGATATTTCAGAACCTCATTCTCCTCTCTAGAGCACTTCAATAACATGACTCAGCATTCATGGGGCTCAAGACATGAAGTAAGGCATAATTTGTTATGCCAGTCCATGGCCAGCAGCAGGACAGAGCTGGACAGGTGGATCACTTAGAAGTTCAGGCGAATGTGAAGGGTATGCCACGTGCTTCAGGCCTAGGCAATTAAGGGAGTAAAAACCAAAGGCATAACTTTTGATAGGGAGGAAAAAAGGAAGGCCATAGATCTAAGGCAGACAGGTGTAGAGCCCAGGAGGTCAGAGAAGTAAAGGAAGAGAAACTAGTCAGAGTGGCCCTATATAGCAAGATTGTGACCTCTGATCTCAGGTCACTCAGTATTTCTTCTCTGCACTATTTTTATACTTCCTGGGCTTAAAGGTTTTGACTGGCCACAAAAAGGTCAGAAACTTAAAGGCGAATCTTGCTCCTGGATGTGGTTGGAACAAAGAGCCCAGATATAATTACGATTATGTGTTTTAATGTTGTGGTGGTAGAGTATGGTGCATAATAATAATAGTAGTTAGGATTTATATAGTGCTTTTAAGGTTTGCAAAGCTCTATACTCATTTTCTTACCCCTTACAACAATTCTGGGATACTTCTTAGCTGTGTGACCCTGGGCAAGTCACTTAACCTCTATTGCCCAGCCCTTACCACTCTTTACCTTAGAATTGATATCAATTCTAAGACAGAAGGTAAGGGTTTAAAAAAGAAAAAAAATCCTGGGAGGTAGCTGCTATTATTATCTCCATTTTACAAATGGGGAAACAGGTAGACAGAGGTTGAGTGACTTGTCCAGGGTCATTCAGCAAAATAAGTATCTGAGGCTTTGAACTCAGATCTTCCTGATTCCAGATCTTATACTCTACTCATTGCATCACTTAGATGCCCATAGTTATCAAGAAATGAAAGCCTTCCGTCTTAAGTCAGCTTTACATAAATGTTAAGGTGGGAAACTGGAATCTTCTTTCAGGACTTAGGCTTCTAAGAGCTCTAGAAGAAACGGGCTTTAAAGACTATCTCATCTCACCCTGCCATTTTATAGATGCTTAAGCACCCAAGGTAACAGCTACATGTTGGAGGTGAAAGAGAAAGTGGTTTAAAAATATATATATTTTGAATGTCCAAAATGTTATATGTCCTTAATTTGTTATAAATCATGTGAGTGCTTAATTGTTGTTGGGGGGAGAAGTTCAGAGGCGGGGGAATGAACTTCTAGGTGAAGTAGCTTGCATTTAAACTGATGATGATAAGATTGAAAAATAAGAAACAAAGAAACAATGTAGGGCAAGGAAAAGAGGAGCTCCCAAGTGCCTGTCTGTATTTTAATTTTCATTTGTCCACATCTAAGCTTGTCTTTCTCTATCTGGTATAAGTGGGGCAGATGTGCTCAGAGCATGCCATCAGTTATCTGGATTGAGATGAAGAACACAGAAAACTCCTGCCTAGCTGTGGGGATGCTCACTATAGAAGAGAAAACCTCAGGGCATTTAATGTCTATTTTTGAGTACTTTAAAGGTTGTTATATAGAGGAGTAGGGAATAAACATCTATTGTGCACCTACTATGCTCTTGGCATTTTACAAATGTTAACATTTGATTCTCACAGAAGCACTGTGATAGATGCTATTATGCTCACTTTACAATAGAAGAAACTGAGGCAGATAGAGGTTAAGTGATTTGCCCAGGCTCGAATAACTAGTATGTGTCTGAGGTAAGATTTGAACTTGGGTCTTCTTGATTCGAGGTTCAGTGTTAGAGCACTTTTTAGATGAAAGTTGCAAAGAGGCAGATTTTGGCTTAATGTAAAGAAAAACTTCTCAACAATTATAGTTATCCAAAGATCAAATGGACTGCTTTAAAAGGTAATCTGTTACCTGACACTAATTATCCTTAGTGGGGTGATCACTTTTCGTGAAAATTGCACAGGGTATACACTATGGTATGGGGTTTTGGAAGTTCTTTCCAATTCTGTGGTCCTATGATTTCTTTGACCATTGATACGTTTTCACAATAGAGAAGGTGGGGATTTTAAAGAAAATTAAAAAAAAATGAGTTTTGAGGACAGGCATTTTACTCCCTCTCCAGTTGCTGCTGCCTTTCCTTAGAGGGGCTCCATCTTGGAGCTCCCCTTTTCCTTACATCCAGGCTTTCTGCCATGATGGTATATTTTTCCTACCAGTCAGGAGTCCTATTTCAGCACCAAAGTTACCTTTTGGGCCATTTTACGGGGTGTCACTGTGACCCCTTATAATATAGACTATATCAGAATAATTCATGATGTATTTAAAAGTAATCTGTACTTGCTGCATTTTTCTCTTTATTTTGCTGATTTCTTTTCAATCATCTTCTGTGAAGATGTGTAAAATTCCTCATTTAGGCCAACGGTTGGAGCTCTTGCTTATGATAAGAGAATTTCCAGGGTATGTGAAAGATCTTCAGCCGGTAAGTAGTGGGGTTTTCTTTGGTTCCTTTGTAATTGAAATACATCAATTAGGTCTTATTAAAGCACCAGCCTGGGCCCATTCAAATCCTAAGCCTTGTAAAGGAAATGAGCCTTTTCCAATGGAAAAGATTCCCCAACCTTAATATTACCAGTTCATACTGTAATGATCCAGCCCTATCTTCCAGATGTCATTTTGTTGCATTATTCAGAGGCGATGTGAAAAAGGGTTTTGATCTCCAGCTTATAGCTTTTACAGCCAAGGGAATCCTAAAGAACATGAAACCAACAGAGATGGGATGGATTTGCAGTGCAGTGTCCAGGCTATCAGCTACTAGGTTTTAAATACCCCTGGGCAAAGCCTATTGTTGTGGCTGTTTGTCTTCCCCAAACACACCAAGGAAATGCTTTCTGGCAGGATGGTGTACTCTCCCTACCAATCAGGAGCTCCGTTACTGAACCAAAGCTACCTTTCAGCCCATTTTATGGGGTGTCACTGTGTCTCCTTATGATGTAGAAGCAGCATGCCATGGAATAAAGAGCACTGCCTTTAGAGTCAGAGAATCTGGGTTTGAATCCTACCTCTGACACTACCTATGAGAACTTGGACAAACCACTTCATTAAGCTCTCAGACCTCAATTTCCTTATCTATAAAATGGGCTAGATAAATCCTGAGGAGACAAAGGTTGGGGGAGGCATTTACTAAGCACCTACAATGTGCCAAGCCACTTGCTAAGTTCTTTGCAAGCCCAGCCTCAGTGGATCACCTTGCTGATGCCCATTCTTGCTCCAGTCTACAATCATCCTTTGCTATATAAATGGGAAAATCCTTGATAACATTTATGGGGCTTACTGGGTCCAGTTCTGTGGTTTTACATAAGGGAGAAAAAACCCACCAGTCTAGTCTTCAATTCACATGTCTCCCTCTGCTCCTCTTCAGTATCCAGTCTTTAGACCATCAAAGCCCACCCACATAATGATGTAAGAGCAGAGCTAAGCAATGATTGATCATGCAGGTGTGCTAATGAAATTGGGAATTATTTATCGCCCTTTAAGCCTCTTCACTAGAATAGAGATTTATTATGTTGCAAAGACATAGGATTATTTTCAGTATCTCCAGGGCCTTTTCAAACAACCTTCTGAGAACTTAGTGAAAAGGGTGGTTCTGTTTGAAAAAGCTGCTTTGTTGACCAGCTGGAGGAAATTTCTTCTTGATTGAAAGACTTTTTTTATTCACAGCTTATGGTGGAACTTAACCAAAATTTCTTCATTCCAGCTATTAAACCAGAAAATCCAAGCATGCCAACAGCTGAAAGCCAGCCAGATGTTTGTGGCTATATTAGAATATCTCTTAGCCATCGGTAACTACTTAAATGAGAAAGCCGGGAAAGAGAAAGCCAGAGGATTTAGATTATCTTCTCTTTCTAAAGTAAGTTAAGATTTCACCCTTTGTGACAGAAAATTGATGTAGATCTCCTAGAATCCATTATTATTTTAAAGAGCTTCCAGCTCTTATCTTTTTTGCTGCCGGCACCCATCAAAAGAAAAAAAGTTGACTCTGTGATGGAAGGGGGCTACTATTTACTGATTTGAAACACCTAGGCCAAAGAAACTTGGAGAATGATTCAAGGACTCCGTCAGCAAACTGGGTTAATTGCCATCATCTCCTGCTCATTAATCCCAGCAGTAAATCCAGCACCTTCTGTGTGTCCAGTGCTATAGCTAACGCTTCTAGGATCCTTCAAGGTTTGCAAACCATTGTACAGAAATTATCTTGATGAATCTTCCCATGTGAGGTAGATGCTATTATCTTTATTTTACAAATGATGTCACTGAGCCCTGGAGAGGTGAAAGAGACTTGCTTAGGTACATCCTGCTAGTGTCCTGGGCAGTTTTTGAACTCAGGTCTTCTCAAGTCCAAGTCCAATACTCTTATATATTGCATCAACTAGCTCCATCCTATGGGAAATATAATGAAGAATAAGAATCAGGTCCTGCCTATATTATTCTCTGCAAAGTCTCTTCACTGCTGGTGATTTTTCTACATCTTTCTGCCCTCCCCACTTCCATCCCCATCTTGCTCTGTGAACTTCCAAGGCTCCTACACATATGCATTTGGCTGTGATCACATGCTAGGTTATCACAGTATGTCTAACCAATCTTCTTCATCTCCTGCAGTTAGTCTAGTACCTCACCCTGCCTAACCTCCCTGTAGAGGGTCATGAATTAATGTCTCTGGTCAGAGCTGTGTTGTCCATATCCTTGAGGGGGGATGTTTCCTTGAGCAGTCCTAATTGGCCACCTTCATTATTAAGGCAGGCAAGATAGCCTACTGTATTCACTCATTCATTAGTAGGTCTAACTAAGACAAGTCACTGATGATAAAGTCTTTCTTTCTTTCTTTCTTTCTTTCTTTCTTTCTTTCTTTCTTTCTTTCTTTCTTTCTTTCTTTCTTTCTTCCTTTCTTCCTTTCTTCCTTTCTTCCTTTCTTCCTTTCTTCCTTTCTTCCTTTCTTCCTTTCTTCCTTTCTTCCTTTCTTCCTTTCTTCCTTTCTTCCTTCCTTCCTTCCTTCCTTCCTTCCTTCCTTCCTTCCTTCCTTCCTTCCTTCCTTCCTTCCTTCCTTCCTTCCTTCCTTCCTTCCTTCCTTCCATCTTAGAATCAATACTACATATTGGTTCCAAGGCAAAAGAACAGTAAGGACTAGACAATGAGGCATAAGTGGCTTGCCCAGGGTCACACAGCTAGGATGTGTCTTAGGCTAGCTTTGAACCCACAATCTCCCATCTTTGGGCCTGACACCCTATCCACTGAGCCACCTAGCTGCCCCCATTCATCATTTCTTACTGTGCAGTAATATTTCATCACAGTCATACACCACAACTTCTTTATATAGATTGATGTCCAAGATATTTCTTCATAGAGACCCAAAGCCTGGGAAATAAAGGGGAGAGATTAGCTAAAGCTTTTTAATATCAGACAACCACATAGTCCAACTATATGCAGGGCCAGTTCTGCCTGAATGTATGTGCACATACATATATAAAGCTAGTTATACCAGGGCCTTGGAGTTGTCTTTCAAATATGTAATTTATTTAGTTCTTAACCAGTTCCTTAACTCACTTACCTTGTAAATGGCACCTCAGTTGTGTTGCCATCCCGTCTTTTGAGAGGCAGCCTCTTTACCTGTCTCATCAGGATTTACTGGCAGAAAATGTTACCACTAAGCAGAGTTTTCCTCCTCCTCTCAGCAGTAATGGAATGTGATCTCCTGATCCCAGTCTAAGCAATGAATACAAATTCTCTAAGCTACCTTGAACCTTTAAGAATATTATCAAATTATACCTGGTCTGTAAATAGGAGATGCGAGGATTTTTTTTTTCTTCCGGCTTCTTTCTACCGACTTTAATATATGAGTGAGTGATTTATAACACTGGTGACAATTGGGTGACACAGCTTGAAGTTTTTTTTTATATAATGGCTGTAATACTCCATCTATCAGAATGAAAAATGTCTATGAAATCATTTTCTGCCAAAGAATATCTTCCCAGATTCTATTAAGAACTTGCTATCTGCACAAATACCACACATTGCTGAAATTCACTGATTTTAAATGGGCATGAGAAGAGGATACCCTGGAGCATTCTTTTTTGGTGTGAGCAAAATCCCAATCTGTTGCCATCCATTAAGGTGTTGTCCTTGTTTGGGGAAACTTCAAAGAGAGAATGTAGGAAGGTTGGAGATGGTAGGAAGGTGTATTCTGTTATAAAAATTAATTTTATCAGGACCATACGGGCCCGGTAGTCCTGAGGGATTAGACTCCTGTTGTGTTTTCAGTTATTGTCAGATGAATTCAGGAACTGTAAACTTCCTTCCAATCCCAATTAAAAAAAAAGAGTTTAATGGTTTTGTCTGTTATTTGTTATGGCTGGTAGTTGTCCCTGCTTCGAGGTAAGGAGAAGAAATTCACGTTGGTTCATGCCCTTGCGGAACAGATCCTCTTACACCAGCCCCATTTGGCCAAGTTTCCTCAGGAACTGACAGAATTTGAAGCTGCTCCTGGAGGTAAGAGGATCAGAAATTTCCATTCTACTCAGGAAAGAGCTCCAGAATACACACTTTATTAATGCCCATTTCCATTGCTTTTCAGCATCTATCAAAGGCCTCAATGCTGAAGTGGATGGTATGTAAATGCTTCTTAAATATCAGATGCCTTTTTGTGTCTACTTTGGGCACTCATTTGGAAAGAGGTTTTTTTTTTTTTTTCCCCACTCAGCCAGGAGTTTGTGAGGAGAACTAAAGGTTTGAAGTATTGATTTTTTTTTTGGATGTTGCCATGACAATTTCTAACCTGCCACATCACAGGGAAGAATTTATAAATATGTTTTAAAGAGGATCCTCATAATTGGAAATATATTATAGATGGTATAAATACTGTGGTTCTTCCTTCCCAGTCCTCTAATCTTCAGTTTAGATAAGGCTGAAGCAATAGCATCCAGAAGACTCTTCTGTCACTATAAAACCGCTTTTCAACCTCTCTTCTTCATTTTCTTCATCAGAAAAATGGATATAATCACATCTCCTTTGAGAAGGCCAAAAGAAATGCTTTATTTGAAAATGCTTTGAAGAGTATTACGTGAAAAAATGGGGGAGTAACTGGGTACTTCAATGGATTGAGAGCCAGGCCTAGAGATGGGATGTCCTGGGTTCAAATCTGGCCTCAGACATTTCTCAGCTGTGTGACCCTGGGCAAGTCAATTAGCCCCCATTGATTAGCCCTTGCTGCTCTTCTGCCTTAGAACCTATACATAGTATTGATTCTAAGATGGAAGGTAAGGGGTTTTATTTTTTAAAAAGAGAGTATTAAGTATATCAATCCAAAGGATATTGATTTAATACCATCTTGTTTAACCAGTTATTCCTTTGTAGTACACAGTGATGAGCCTGGAATCAAGAAGACCTGAGTTCAAATCTGGATTCAAATACTTACTAGTTGGGTGACCCTGGACATATCACTTAATCTTTGCTTGCCTTAATTTCCTTCCTTCCTGCAAAATGTGGATAATGGCAATATCTAACAGGGATGTTGTGAAGATCAAATAAATAATATGTATTTATAAAACTCTTTGCATAGTACCTGACACATAGTAGGTGCTATATAAATATTTTTTCTTCCATCCATTCATTCATTTATTAGGGAGCAGAAAATAAAAGTCTTATGTCAATATAACCTGGGTAGTAAAATTTCCAAAGATGTTACCAAAGGAACCAAAGATAGGAAGTGGGCATTAGGAAGGGTGTTTAAGAGAGGCACACACAAAATAATAGGAGACACAAAAGAAGATAAGACAACCTCCATTAGGAGAGAGATTGCTTCCTGTCCTACAGTTTGGTTTTGTTTTGAAAATGAGTATCCCTATCTCACCCAGGCTGAGATGAAGTAGCTAGTCAGGCGTGTGGCCCCACTATGATCAGCACATAAGCTTTGACTGGCACCTTTTCTGATTTGGGTCATCCTAGTTGTTTTTTCTTAAGTAGCCTGGTGGTCCCTTATTATTTAAACCTCACTATATTGGTGCAGCATTTAGTAAGGATACCCAACTGGCTTTAGTCCCACTGTATCTCAGAACTCCCAAACTCAAGTAATTCACCAGCCTCAGCCTTCCCCAGTAGCAAGATCTAAAGGCTTTTTCCAGTACACCTAACCCTATTTTTGCAAAAAGTCTGTGATAGCCTCTCTTGACAAGAATAGGATCATAAGATGAATGGTAGGGCCAGAGGTATGACTGAAGCAGAGCAGCCAAATGATACAATCTTTTGGAAAAGGCATTAGCATTTTAATCCAGATTGCTGGTGGTCATCCTTGAGAAGGAAACAGAGGTTACCTGAGATAATTCAGGTCCTGACTTTTATAAATAACTGCCTAGACATCAAACTACAGGAGCCTACAAGTGGTGAAGCAGCTTGGGGAGGTTGGGTAATTCTGGTACTGGGGAACATTTGTTAGCTCTTAGTGAAAGAGTTGTTGGGCAGATGTGAGTCTCAAAATCTGAACTGCATCTTGGATTTTTGGGGTTTGGGGCATAGCTCTAGATTCATTAGGGATGATTTGTATGTGGGAGAAATTGAAGGCATCTGTACTTGTGAGAGATGCCCTAAAATATTTTATTTTATTCCTTTTACTTCTATGGGAATGAGTAAAACACTATATATAGTCAAGTCATGTTCATGCAGTCAGTTCTGTTATGCCATGCTCATGTGATTGGGGTAGATTGAAATGCAACAGAGAAGAGGGCTGAGTCTCCCAGTGAGTGAAACCATGAGCCATAAAAATCTAAATGGATAAATCCATCCCTTAGGCTAATGAAATGAATAGTGCTGTCCAGGAAGAGAGAGCTAAGGGACAGAAAGTTCTCCATCCCCATCACCTATTCTCTGTCTCTCTGATAACCATCAGGAACTTAATATTTCCCTAACATATCCCCTAGTATTGAGGAAAATACATAAACTCTCAGGTGAGTATGAGACTGCCAACCCTGGGACCTAGTTTCTAAAAGGGTAATTATTTGGACATTTTTGGTACGTATGGATAGATTTTTGGAATTAGACTTGTGTGGCTTCTAAACACAGTTTGCCCTTATCTAGTCTATGTACATATTTCAAATTCCAGGATTTAGCTCAGGTACAAATCAACTGCTTCTACCAAAAGCTAGCTAGCAACCATTTTCTTTACTCACTCTCTCTCTCTCTCTCTCTCTCTCTCTCTCTCTCTCTCTCTCTCTCTCTCTCTCTCTCTCTCTCTCTCTCTCCCTCTCTCCCTCTCTCCCTCCATCTCTCTCTCTCTTCCCCTCCATCTCTCTCTCCCTCTCCTCCCTCCTTTAGTATTTAATTAATTGAAGGATTCAAGACATGAGGCATCCTGGTTCATCTCTGCTTCCTCCTTCAGGGTAGCCACACTAAATCTAGGTTTAGAAACTGTTTACTCTTCCAACTGATCTTGCTGGCTGCCCTGCTTCAGCTATGACCTCAGTTTCTTTTACTTCATCACTTTGCTTGCGAGTCTGTCCCTGCCCAGAAGTTCCATCACATTGTAGAAAAAAATGGCGGCAGAACCTCTGACAAGCTCCCTTCATGTGAGTCATCCAAATCTCTGGTTCCTCTTCTTTTGCCTTAAAAAAGTCTACCATCTGGCCTCACCTTGTCCTTGCTCTCAGAGTCTATTTTTAAGACAGAATAGGGGACATCATGAATTTCCTTTGGTTTTATTAGAGAGACAGAGTTTCTGAGCTATTCATGAGGAGAGTAAATGTAGTCATAACTGGGAAGACACAAAACTGGTGACTATTAAAAGCTACAAATAAGGATGAACTAGTTCTGGGGGGAACAGAGGATTTTGTCTAATGGATTAGAGAGTGATTTTTATTCCCCCCCCCATTTTTCAAGAATGAGATAAAGGGAAAATAGAAGGGGATGCAGCTCTCTATAAACTGCCTAGTGGAAACCTGCCCAGGTTACTTTGGAACAGGATTATGCCTTTGTCTATAATTTTGTCTGGAGTGGCCAATAGTGCCAGAGATCTCTGGACATCAGGAATCATACATTCTGCAAGTCCCAAGACTTTCCAAGCATTATACTTATTCCTGGAATTTTTATTGCCTATAAGACTTTAATTGGAACATGTTAAAAAATTTAACATTCATACAGCACTTTTAAGTTTTAGAAAGCACTTTATATATAGGATTTCAGTTGATTTTCTCAACAACCTTATGACTTGGATGTTGTTATTATCCTCATTTTACAGAAGAGGAAAACAGAAACTAAGTGATTGCCTAGAGTCACACAACTAGTAAGTGTTTAAGGCCAGATTTAAACTCAGATCTTCCTGACTTCAGGCCCTCTTTTGGCACACTGTACCTAAAAACATGTTTATTAGTCCTTATTTCAACCCAAGTTCTCTTAGTTAACTATGTGAGATTTCAAATGATGTTCTTAGTGAAGAAGAAAAGTAATAGTGGTTGAAATTTTGGACTTAGAGTCAAGAAGTTCTGGGTTCAAATCCCACCTCTGACCCTTATTAGATGTGTGACTCTGATGATTCGGAAGTTTTAGACATCTCCCAAGTTCTTGATGGATTGTATCATCCAGTGCTATACCAATGAAATCGCAGGACCTTAACATAAACGATATGAAAGAATTGCAAGGATGAAGAAAGCTTAGATTATGTCAAATATAGTTTTAAGTATATTGTTTTGCATTTTAGTTCTTTGAAAATTTATATCCATCCATGGGTCATATGGTAATTCTGAAATGAGATCATTTAAAGTACATTAAATGATTACTTGGTATATCTAAGGAATGGGAAATTTCTGTTAATCAGCTATTTTGGTCAACTAAGAATGCTTTCTTATTATAAGTCAGTCCCAAGAATTATTATTGTGTTTATTCTGCTCTGTCTCTTTTAAAAGCTTGGGCCTGTCAAAGTGATGCCCCTTTAGACTTGTGCACATGTCCCTAGGGCTGCAAGAGACAGAGCAGCAGCTTGCAAAAGAACTCAAGTAAATTCTATCCGGTTTTCTACACTAAGTTCTGTAATGTGTTCCCTGGAGAAGTACAGGGCTCTGTGGAGCCCTCTTGTAGGAAGGGGAGTTTATAGCATGATAGAATATACAAATTTTTCCCCATGTAGGATATTCTTTCCCATAGTGGGTGGTTTAGGTCCTACCAGTCATCAGTCTAGAAATTGATAAGAAGGATTGTTTTATTATGCCTATATTCCCACATATATAACTGGCTAATTCTTATTTTGCCATTAGTTTTAAAGAAAGAATTAGAAAAAATTATTCAGTACAAGAAGATTCTTAAACCTAAGAACCTCCGCCCTTCGGAGCAGGAGAGCCAGTTTCACCAAGATCTTAAGGTAATTTTTAAATGAATTCTTTGTCTGTCGACAATTCATACTGACTGCAAAGCACTCATTTGTTTTTCAGCAGTATGCATTATTTAGTGAATTTATTATTTGACTTGTCAGAATAAATTTCTATTAAAAATTACCCTCTGCTATCAGCATATCTTTTAATAACAACAAAATGCTTCCTATTCACGAGATCACAGAAAATAGAACTCAAGTCTCTTTGTGACTGAGTCCAACCTTCTAATTTTTCAGATGTGAAGACTGAGGTTCCAAGAAGAAAAAAATTACTTGCCTAGGATCACACAACCTAGTTTCTTCATGTTTAGAATGAGAGAGATGAACTAGATATATTCTAAGTTCTCTTCCAGTTCTAAAGCCTTTGATCCAAGAAACCAACAAAACTGGAAGTGGAAACACAGAGGAGAAAACTGAGGCCCAGAAAGGGAAAGATTTAAATATGGAAAACTAGCAGGAATAAATGGCCCAGATTTTTTTCTGATTCTTGAACATTTTTATTGTGCTTTATACAGATTGGAAGAAAAGAAAGGCATAATAATCCAAGACTGGGGTTCAGAATTGAAAATTTGGCATTGCTCTGTTCTTTCTAATCCCAGGTCTGCCTTTATAACCTTTCTGATAAGGGCTGCCTGCTTGCATGCTGGGAATAATTACTATCCCACCCAAGAGTTTACAAGATTGTGTGTGTGTGTGTGTGTGTGTGTTCCCCACTAGTCTTAAAGATGAAAAATGTATTAGCAGGAAGAAGCTGAACTTTATTGTGGTTATTTTGAGAACTAAACCTGAGAATGGCAGAAAATGGGATGGAGAACAGAAATGTACCCGCAAATGCTTACTTAGATGAAATATCATTCCAAATACTTTTATTAAATGGGAAATCCCTCTATCAGGCAATACTCAAATCCTTTCCAATCTTTGAATATTGTTGGAGCACAAGCTCACCGTCTATTAATGTTATTGCTTAATTATAAGCTTTCAGTCTGGTATTGCGGTCATGCCATAAACCTGTCTCAAGTCAAGATTGCACTTTTATTATAGGACCTAATTCAGAAGTATGAAGGGGACCTTTCTCAGCTGTCAAAAAGATGTGATGAAATGAAGAAACTCTATGGTGACATTCTGGTAAATGGTGTATTAAAAAATAACTCAAATCTTACATTAAGAAAATTTATAAAATGTTGAAACCTTCACATATCTGAAGTAGGCTGTGATATTAGAGTTTCTATCTAAAATATGAATAGAATGGAAGAATTTTAGTGTGGACAGCAAATTCCAGGATTCATTCTTTCTTTTTAAACATATGAGGAATGAAATGCTTTCAATTAGCATTTTGACTTTTTCTTAGGATATTATTTTGAACAAATGAAGTTAAAAGTCTACGTGTAGAAGAAGAAAGATTACATCCCTTTATACTAATTCAAAAGCTTATTACACATGGCTACTTCTGAGAATCTGTATCTTTCTATGATGCAACTATAGTGAATGCAAAGTCTGATCAAGTTGCGGTGATCCATGGTGACTCTGGTTGAACAAAACCAGATGATTAAAGGAGTTTACAATCAGAACATTTAGTGTTGAACCAAAAATATTAAGGTTGTAATGAAGTACAAAGTTCTTCTAATATTATGTATGAAATGAAATGAAAAACCTACCCATCTCACAGGTTTAAGTTTAATATAGGGAAGAATATCTTAACCCTATGTTCTGAGATTCTTAGGATGTTTGACCTGGAACACTGCCTAGAAACAATCTAGACCAAACCACTCAATTTACATGAGGAAATGAAACCTTCTTACATAGACTTATTCAGTTTTTGTTTTCACATCTTTAAAATGAGGGGGTCAGAATAAGTGACCTTCAAGGTCTCTTCTAGTTTGAAGTCTCATGATCCAAGAGAGTGTATATATGCACCATCCTGGGGACAGGACCCAACTCTTTTGATTTCTGTTGTGGTATTTTTCCCATTAAACCATATTGCCTCCCAAATGCCCCTAGAGTTGAATGAATGATTAATATGCTTTCTCTGAGAAAGCATATTAATGTATGTACATTTTACAAGTCTATAAACCAAACATTCCTGCCTTATTTAACTGGGACCACTTTTAATATAAATCAATATCTTTTTCCAATTTTAAAGTCTTTTTTTCTTTTGCCTTGAAAATATTATGTTCTGGGTATAAGGGCAAATATTGTCATTGCACGTACATTGTAGGCAACTAATAACACATCAAGTGCAGGGAACATTTAGTATTTGAAACTGGGGGCTAACGATCAGTTTGATGGAGCCAGTAACCCCTGGAAGTAACTTTGCACTAATAACCCCAATGAGCCATTAATCTTGAAGAAAAGCCCTATGTCTAGGTTACTGCTTTCATAAATGGAATATGAATAAAGTTTGCCATAGGCATATTCATTATTCCTTTGGAGGAAGCCCTTTTAGTTAGTGCATACAGGAGAGTTGTAGATGACTAGATGAGGTGAAGCCTGGGTTGTGAATCTGGGAAGAACCAGATCCCTCCACTACTTCCTCCTCTTTCCCCATCCCAGTAGAGATATTACAGAGTCCCACAGGATCCCACTCTGAGGTTCAGTGGAATTCACCTCCAGTGAAATCCCTTTTATAGCACTATTTTTTATTCCCTTCTCAGAGAGTCAACTTGAGCGTCTCACTGTTATTCATTTCTTCTGCTATATATTAGCAAGTCAGATTAAGTTTCTATTGCTTCTTGGTCTGTGATATTGAAAAGTTGGGACAAATAAGCATCAGTTCTCCCTCATGGAACTTCCTTTGTAGTGGTATAGTGGGATTTTTTTTTTTTTTAGAAATCTAAAATTGTGGGTTAGGTTCATTTAAACTAGCTCTTTTATTAGAGGCTCTCATCCTATGTAGGTATAATATGTCAGGGGACATAATTTGACAGATGGCAGAGCCAAAGCCATATAATAATGACATGTGTTATAATGGGACTTTACTATATTTCCATAGCCTTAGGGTCTCTTAATCAGGTTTCTTAGTTCCAAGCAATCCACAACTCTCCCCTACTCCAAGTCCATTATAAACTACCTACTTTTGGAAACAAGTATTCTAGTATTAATGGCAAAGATTAAACATGACAATTCTTTTATACATTAGAAGAGGGAGTAGACTTGTTCTGCTTGGACCCAGAAAGCAGAATGAATAGTAGTGATTGGAAAATGGGTTATGAGGAAATTGGATACAAAGAAAACACTTCCTAACAATCCAAAGTTGCGATGGGCTACCTTGGGAGATAGCAGTTATTCCTTCACTAGAGGTCTTGGGCAAAGGCTAAGATATCATTTATCAGGTATATTCTAGATGGGATTCTTATTTTTTTAAACATTCATTTTCTGTCTTAGTAACAACTCTAAGACAGAAGAGCAGGAATGAGATAATCAAGGTTAAGTGACTTGCCCACAGTCATACAGCTAGGAAATTTCTGAGGTCATATTTGAACCGAAATCCTTCCATTTCCAAGTCTTGTTCTATATCCATTGAGTCACTTAGCTGTCCTGGAGGAGATCTTTTTAAAGCATAGGAATGGACTAAATCATTTCTAGGATCTCTAAGCAAATGGGAGGTCAAATTCAATTCAATTTAAATTCAAATGATAAAGTGCCTACTATGTTCCTGGCCTGTGATTTGCTATAATATTTGCATGGAGAACTCTCAGAGAAGGAATTCTTTCTTCCCATGTAGTTGAGTATGTAGTCTGTAGTTTACAATCTTATTTTTTTTAACCCCCTACCTTCCATCTTAGAATCAATATTGTGTATTAGTTCCAAGGCAGAAGAGTGGTAAGAGTGGTCAGGGCTAAGCAAAAGGGATCAAGTGACTTGCCCAGGGTCACACAGCTAGGAAGTGTCTGAGGCCATATTTAAACCCAGAACCTCCCATCTCTAGGCCTGGCTCTCAATCCACTGAACTACCCAGCTGCCCCCAATTTGTAGTCTTATTACCGTAGAGAGTTGCTAAAGGAGTGGTTATGTTATTTGTCCAGTGTAACTTAGTGTATATCAGAGGTAGGACTTGAACCCACTTTTTTCTCACTCCAAGGCCAAATTTCTTTCCATGGTGTCTTTCCCCTGTCTATCTCTATTTGTCTGTCTATCCATCTGTAGTTCTCTGTCTTTCTGTTTCTCTCTTTTCCTCCTTCCTCTATGCTTCTAGGCATCCATGCTATAAATACATTTATAAAAGTCTCTGTCCTCAAGAAGCTTACATTCTTCTAGAGGGAGACAGAAAAGGGACAGAATATGTATGCAGATAAATAGACAGAAAATATATACAAATTAATTTCATGCAAGGAGAAGACTAGCAACTAGGGAGAATCAGGAAAAGCCATTTGGAGATGGTAGTCCAGTTAAATCCTGACTGGAGACAAGGATTTACATAGAGATGATAATTGGACCTATAAAGATTGGTTAGCTAACATAGAGAGAGAATTTAGAGAAAGAAGGGCAGCTATATGGTACAGGATAGAGTTCTGCATTAGGAACCAGCAAGATGCATCTTGTTGAATTCAAATCTGATCTCATATACTAGCTGTATTACCCTGGGTAAGTCACTTAAGTTTCCTCATCTGTAAAATGAGCCGGAGAGAGGAATGACAAGCCACTTTGATATCTTTGCTAAGAAAACTCCAAATATGGTCACAAATAGTGAGGCAAGACTGAAATGAATCAACAAAATCCCAGAGAAAGAAGAGAGTATTTAAGACATAGACTTTGATGATTCAGCAAAAGATTGAAAAGGGACATTCATATAGAAGGGACATCAAAAGAGAGCCAAGTCATGATAATCCAGGGAAGAGAAATTTTCCAGGAGGATGGGGTAGCCAACATTTCCAAATGCCCAGAAAAAGTCAAGAAACATGAAGATTTAGCAAAAATCATTGGGCTGAGCAATGAAGAGATAACTGGTAACTTGGGAAAGCAGTTTCACTAGTGTGGCAGAGCCAGAAGCCAGATGACAGATATTTGAGAAGTGAATGCAATGTGTATTAAATAGAGGCAACTAGTATAGATCTCTTTTTGTCAGATTTTAGTAAGAAGAGAGGAGTGATATAGGTTGATAGCTTAAAAGACTAGCAGATCAAATGAAAGTTTGTTTTTAATAAGGGAGATAATTGATCATGCATGTTATAGAGTGTAAATTAGAATGATAGGGGATGGTAAGGTATAGTTTTACTTAAAAAAGAATATATGAAACATTCAATGCATCATTGGACAGGAACATCATAGTTGGATAACTTTCCCTTGACAGATGAAACCCCTGGTATGTCTGACTAGGAGGCTGAATTTTCAGGGGCTTAAAACTCTGATTTACTCTTATCTTGCTGGAAAAAAACAAAACAAAAAAATCATGGGTTAATTGGTGGGCCATTGGACCAATGCCCAAATGAAGGAGTTTGACCCTTGTTTGTATAAATGGTTGTTTGCCAGGCTATTTGAGTGAGCAAATACGGCTTATACTGCCTAAGTTTTGTTTTACTCCTATACATGGGAGATGATGCTTGATTCGGTTTTGACCCTAGGACCTAGTTGGGGGTCTGGCAAGGAACATGACTGAGCAGGGTCCATAATGCTTATTGAACTCTCCCTTTCTTGAGGAACAGAAGAGAGATTGGTTGATGAGACCCAGAGCAAGTGTAGGTTAGGAACATGGCATTCCATGCTGCTAATTTACCTTGAGAAGACAAATTCGGTAGAAAGGCATTATCAGAAGATGCCAGAGTCAGAATTGGAATTCACATGAGAGTAGAGCTCATGAAGCTTAAGTTCTTGATTTAAGGATACAAAGTTCTGTTCCAGGAAACAGCCAAGGAGTCAAGCTAAATTTGAAAAAAGGTAGTTTTGTTTTGTGATACTCCTCTTGGGCCAATGTTCATTTCAATCAAGCGACTTTCCCTCCATTCCTCTTTTTACTCAAGTCAGCTTCAGCTAGAGAGTTCCCTTTGTGGTTGCTATTTGCCTTAAATTCTAGGAAGTCCACAGGGATATGGACAAACTGAGGAACCAACTAAGATGTGAATGCCCTGGCTTGCCATATTCCATAATGCCCCAAGTGTCATTGTTTTGAGGATAATCTTTTTTGTTAGAGTAATGTAACAAAACTCCCAAATAAACAAATCCAAATAAGGACAAGTATAATTAAAGTGTGGGCTGCTTTAAAAAAACAAATTCAGTGTTTGCCTTGGTGAGATGTTTAGTCTTTTATTTATCTTTGTCTAACGCTGGGAACAGTAAGTTCTGTCCTATTAAAGTATCAGGCAAGAGCCAGAAGGTTGTCACTCTAATGGGAGAATTACAGCTAGAGAGAGCTAGTCTTATTCCTTTGATGGAGATTTCTGAAGGGAGCTCTCTTCAGCATTCAGCCTTCCCACCCCCTACCTGACCCTAACCCCATTAGTCTTTGGTCCTTATGGAACTGCCATAGTTCTTCTGAAACTGCCATCTCTGAAATTGTTTCCAGAGAAATTCTGAATTGTGTTCCATTTCCTTGTAGTCAAGAAAATTCCTACCCCTATCTTTATTTTTCTTCCCATTTTTGTCATCTCTATGCCATGCTCTCTTAACTCTCCCTCCCTTCCTCTATCTCTGTTTCTAGCTCTCTCATTTCTATGATTGTACTCTCTCTCTCTCTCTCTCTCTCTCTCTCTCTCTCTCTCTCTCGTCTCGTTCTCATATCTTTCTGTGCCTATTTTTATTTCCGTCTTTCTGCCTCTATTGAGCTCTTATCTCTCCCTCTCTCTTTCCCCTTCTCTTTGCCTCTCTTCTATCTCTCTCTTCACCTCTACTTCTCCCTCTTTCATTTTTATCTCAGACTTCCTCTATCTTTTTATCTCTATATTGTTCTCTCTTCTATCTCTACTACCTCTCTCTCTTCCCTATTTCTCCTGGTTTCTCATCTCCCTCTTTTTCTCCCTTTATAATTCGACCTCTATTATATTTTCGCTTTCTCCTTCTCTCTTTCCTTTTCTCTCCCCCCTACCACCCATAGAGTAAATTGAGTTAGGAGAGTTGACTCCTTTTTATTTTTTCCACTTAATAGTTAAGACTTAGAAAGAGAATTAAACTTATCACACCTCTCTCATTTGAGGCTCATGATGGCTTGTGAGGCATAGTATCCAAAGCACTTTGTAAGGAAGATCTAAATATCATGTCTGAGAATCTTTGCCAAAGCTTAACCTTAAAGGTCTTTGTCATTCACAGGAGCAGTTTGGGGAACGACCAGACCAGGACTCTCAAGAACTCTTTGGATGGATCTCTACCTTTGTTAGAGAATTCAGAAAAGCCCAAGCAGACCTGGACCTTCAGGTGTCAAAGTAGCAGTCAAAACAACTCCTTCATCTTCTCTTCCTCCTGGGCCTGTTATTGCTGGATAATCTGTTAGTGCTTCTGATTTATCTGTGCTGTTTATGAAAATGTTCCTAACATGGTACCATATTTCCCCATAGTAACAAAAATTAGAGATGAATCTCATCAATGAACCAGAAGAGGCCATCTCTCTCTCTCTCTCTCTCTCTCTCTCTCTCTCTCTCTCTCTCTCTCTCTCTCTCTCTCTCTCTGTCTCTCTCTCTGTCTCTCTCTCTGTCTCTGTCTCTCTGTCTCTGTCTGTCTCTCTCTCTCTCTTCAGGAAGTTCTTGTAACTAGTTGTGGTTATTTAGGATTTACACTATGCTGGACTCTATGTGGGTTGAGACTCAGTGTATAATTATCAAAGTAGTATTTAGCTTACCATCACCCCAATTTTCAAGACCCCTTAGTATTACTATTCTTTAGACCAAAACTTCCCACCCCCATAAAACTTTTAGTTTTCCTGACCTATTTTCAAAAGCCTTGAGAAGAGTTTACCTGTACCCTGCGAAGAAAGCCAAACTATAAGATAAGCTGAAGGAGGGAAAGTGTAGTGAGTTTCAAAAGTATCATTATGATCCCAGCCTGGGAATGCCATGATAGTCATGGGTTTTTCTTGATCATGGGGTCTTTAGGGGTATGTAATGTCAAAAATCACACGCTCAAGACTTGAAATGTCACAACTCTCCCCGATCCCCTTCTGTAGGATTGAACAGAGGGGAGGAGGAGCGTCTTACGTCAGAATTATTATAAAGGTCTATAATTGTACCTAGAAGAGAGGACATTTTTGTCCCAAGAAAGTCCCTTGTGTGGGCAGAATACATTTTCCTCAACCACCCCTTTCCTTCTGTCCTCTGTTTTCTCCTAATAAAGCAGCTTTTCTCTGCCAGCATCTTATCAAGTCTCCTGTCTGCTCATTAGAGTGATTTCTGGGGGTACAAGCATCCCCAAAATTCCACTCCACACAAGCTCTAAAGAAAGTAACCTTAGAGGCTTCTCATATTGGACCAAGAGAAAAACACTGCATAATTACTGCCTTTGGTTATTTGAAGGCTTTGGGATCATATAGAAGAGTGATTAGACACATTCTTCTTGAACTCAGGAAGCCAAACTGGGTCTAGTGGGTGGAAGGCAACTTTAAGCTCAATGTAAGGAAGTACTTACTAACAATAAGGGCTGTTCAGGTACCGAAGAGGCTGCCTTAGAGATTGCCAGGTGGTGAAATGGGTAGTACACATTGAGTCTGCAGTAAGGAAGATGAATTAAAATCTGGCCTCAAACAATTATTGGTGGGTATCCATGGAAAAGTACTTTTATTTCTGCACACCTCAGTTTCCTCAAATGGAAAATGAATATAGTAAAAACATCTGCTTCTCAGGATTGTTGTGAGGGTCAAATGAGATAATATTAAGCACATAGTAGGTACTTAATAAAATGCTTGTTCCCTTCTACTTTCCTTTGGAGATAACTTTCAAGTATAAGATTGGATGACAGTTTCTTGGGGTGATTCATGTTATAGACAGGAATTGATATTTTGGAACTCAATTTGTCCTTAAATCTACTTTCCCCTGGAGAAATAGGAAAAGGCAGTCCAGGTGGGAAATTCACTTCAAAAGAATTAGATCAATTCAAGAAAAGAGAACATGGTTAAGAAGAGACTACTGGGGGGCAGCTGGGTAATTCAGTGGATTGAGAGCCAGGCCCAGAGATGGGAGGTTCTGGGTTCAAATTTGGCCTCAGACACTTCCTAGCTGTGTGACCCTGGGCAAGTCTCTTGACCCCCATTGCCTAGCCCTTACCACTCTTCTGCCTTGGAGCCAATATAGAGTATTGACTCCAAGACGGAAGCTAAGGGTTATTAAAAAAAAAAGAATACTGGAGGAAGCATCCTGCTCATTTATTCTATAACCCATCAGACTCTACTCCTGTGTACTGAATCAGTATTCCAACTTCCCAGATCTCTTTCCTTTTCTACTCTTCCAGTGACTTACTAAAACTGAATATCCTATCCACTCACTATTTCTTCTTTTACAGCTTTTGATCTAAAATTAGGTATGGGTTGGGACTTTCTTTCATGAGTTAATTAGGAAGATTTGGCTATTAGAAACTATCTTCTGCTCCCCCTTCATCCTACCCATATCACTACCTCCAGCTCTGTTTTTCTCTTTGCCTCTGTTTTGTCATCCAATTCAATTTGCAGTCACTTATTATCATAGGTCACAGATTTAGAACTGGAAGGGACCTTCTAGATCTTTGAGTCCAACTCACTTATTTTACAGATGTGAAAATTGGGACTGAAAAAAAAAAGCTGAAGTGACTTGCTTAGTGTTGTACACTTAGTAAGTATCTGAAACTGATTTTACCTGATGCTCACTGTCTTCTGTATGTTCATGTTGTTTTGGGGAGTACAAATCTCACAGAACTTCCAGATAGAGTTCCTTTACCTTGAGTTGTTATTGGTGTAAGGACACTTGGCTTGAGCATGCCTGGATTATTTGATGTAGAAGAACTCTGCTTCTTATTTTGGATGGAAACCTGGTCTACAACAAACTTTCTAAACTATATGGAGCTCTTCCCCCAGAAATTTGGAATATTTGGGATGTGGGGGTCAACTCATCATCACCCTTCCCTCAAATGATTAAAGTGCCCTGGGTGGAAATTTTTCCAATGATTCCTTCAGAACATCAGGCCATCCAACTGGGATCTGGACAAAAGTTTCCCTTTCTACACAAGACACATCATAATTCTCTAGAGGTCACCCTGTACCATTGCTATAAAGGTTCAAGCAATTTGTTACACTTCCTTATTCCAAAGGGCATCTGAAATTCCCCTCATGGATCCTTCCTACAAATAGGGTGAAACAATTGGAATCACAAATTCACCCACAAGGACAACACAAGTAAACTCAGAGAGGTGGCAAAGAATGTTAACTTCTTTTGGATTTTAGACATAGGCATTCTTAGCCCCAAGAAATTGCAGAGTATTTTGCTTTCACAGAAGGACAGCAGACTAGGTCTGTTTAATACAAAAGAACAGTATGAACATTTCTATTTACTTTCCAGATTTTTCACATTAAATATAATATATATATATATATACTTATAAAGGACTCAGTAGTATAGAACATATCAGTTTATGTCAATACTTCGAATGAATAATATAAAAGTAATCAGCAAGTAAAACATTTTCAAAATTATATCAATGTAACTGAGGTGAGGGAACATATAGTAGGTAAAAATAAATCTACTTAATATTTACAGACTAAATTTTATTTTTGCCAATTTTTTTTTTTTGGATCTCACAGATCAAAACTGAGTAGAGTATCATAAAAAATGGACCCAATTTTATGGCAGATAATGCCCTACATGTAATACTATCATAGCTCCAATTGCCTGAAGGCCAGATATGTTTTGTCCCTCCCCCAGGGTTCCCTGTTTTTTTAAGGGGATTGGGGTGTCTAGGCTCTCCACAAATGGCTCTAGCATTCACCAGTTGTGTTCGTTCAAGTATAAGGTTAGGTGTTTCTGATCCCCAGTTCAATTTTACCACAAAGTTAAATGAGCTCTTAGGAAGATACATTTACTTCAAAAGGTATAATCACAAATATGCAAACATTTTGCCAACATTTGGGAGGCATAAAGTACTCCACCTCTTTTATATACTCTCTCTCTCTCTCTCTCTCTCTCTCTCTCTCTCTCTCTCTCTCTCTCTCTCTCTCTCTCTCTGGGGAAGGAAGGAAATTGGGTTTACAGTTTAGCTCAGTTCCTCTAGATCTCAGTGACAGTGACAAGTCCAATACCTCCCTTAGGTCAGAGTCTCAGGAACCATGATGTCCCTAGGCTTCTCTACTAGGCAGGCTCACTAGCTGCACCATCCTTCATGGAATCTTGGCTTTAAGGCTCTCATGGTGTGTAACTCTTAGTTCCAGCAGGGATCGCTGCCCAGTATCCAAAGCTGACAATGCATACTACAGATACAGAATAGAAACAAAACACCTCTAGGTCAAGAGAAACCACAGAGCAAAGGAGCAAGAGAGCAATCAGGGAATTCAGCCTTTCCCCTCTTAACTGTTCAGTTCATGATGCCCATACAGTCCAGTTCACAATGGGTGAACTGGGACTCTCACCCTCTGAAAGTAGCAAAAAGAATGTTTAGGAAAGAGAAAGACTGTCTCAATCTGCTTAGTTTTAAAGACATTATCTGTTTCAGCTAAGCACCAAACAGAGGAATCTACATCTATCCACATGGTAGGAAAACAAAGGACATAGGGTGATCTTGGCATTTCTAGTTAATCCTCCTTAAACTGTGTGTTCTTTTCATCTCAACGGGTTTCTTTTCTGAAGATGATGGTACAATCTTTTTGCTTTACAGAAAAAACCCCCAAATTTTGGATTATACTTCTTTTTATTGCATTCAACTACATATTTTTAATAACAAAAATTATTCTTTAATTTTCTTCCTGGTGGTGTGTTTTCTTCTTCCTAATTGAGATATCCCAGGCCTATATTTATTCAATGAATAAAACTCTTAATACAGACTACATTAATCCATATCCATTGACGTAGGAGAGGCAGAGGTAAGGACAAGATGATGAATCAGAATACACTCCAATTTGTTATTCCCCTAATGATTTTTTTCCTGCATTAGTTCCTACCTTTTCAAAGTGTTTTTGAGTATTGCTTTCCTAAAGCTCCTGCATTACATGTATGTCTACTTAGCCCACTTTGTTGGTTCTCAGTGCTAATGAGGCCAAGGTCATGGGTTTGATCTCTATCTAGGCCAATTAGTGGCCTACAGAGGAACATTCCATCAATAGACAAAGACTGTATCTATAACACCAATCAACCTCGTTAATGTTGGCATTGATCACAAGGGGGAACCACAATGTTGTGAATGGAACTCTTTTCTACTATAGGTAAACCCTACTTACTTCAAGAAAATACAAGTCAAAGTCTGACATAAACAAATGGCTAGATTATGTGTGTTGGATTCCTATTACAAAAGAGATTCTTTACCTCATGAAATTTTTTAAAATAGAATATGTTTTCCTAGTATGTTTTCAGCTTGTTTGTATTTTATGAATGTAATGCTTCTTTATTTTCTCTCTTCTTAACTTTGAACAAAAAATTAGACATAAAACTTAAGACAGAATTGAAAATGAAAAAAATCTCTGGAGTTATCTTTGCCTCAGTTCTCTCTCTTCCTCTCCATGAACTTATATGTTTACAAAAATTCAGTTCACACATAACTTTCCAGGAATAAATCTTCAATTTTACATTAGAAAGTATAGCTATATTTATTAGTAACCACATGTTTAGAACTAAGAATGTGTCTTCTAGGAAAAGTATATTAGTAAAATCTTCCTAAAAGTATAATTCCTTGAAATCAAAATTATCTGAGAAATCAGGCCTTAGGGCTACCATATTTGTCCTAGAAACATAGGCTCAAGTCACTTGTTCCATGAATGGTAGATTGGGGAGCACCATATTTCTTGACTTTTGACTTCAAATAATAATTCTGGTTTGTGGAAGAAGTGTGCTTTGTTCATAACGCCATTCACTGGAGCATGCTAAAGCCACATGACTTGATATGATAATAGATTCATGCATACTTTTTGGCTAGTTAAAAACAGATTGAGAACTCTTGGATTTAGCAATCTTGGGCAGATAATGGTAAATAATTTAAAGGAATACTATCTCTAGAACCAATTAGTGCAAGACAGTTTTTATCCATAGTGGTCATGGATTACGGAAATGATGGTCTTGGTTTTCAAATGAAGCACAACTGGATTGGATCCTAATTAGGAAAAAAAAGTGTTAAATAAAATATGGAAAGATCCAGGAAAGTTAGTACTGAAGTGTTCTTTTTCTTCTAAAGAATAAGCTATACGTAGTCACTTGAGACTTTTTTTTACAATGTTTTACAATGTTTACAATATGTGAGTACATGTCGTCTTTCCCAGTAAAATGTAGGTTCCATGAAAACAGGAATGGCTTCCTTTCTGTCTTTGTATCTCCAATATTAAGCCTATCACACAACAAACACTTAATATGTATTTGTTGAGTTAAATTGATGAGAACCAAATAATCCAAAAGGAAATTTATTCCTAGCAGTGAGGGTAGCTAGAAGTGAAAAACAAAGATTTTAATGGTTGTGGTTTTTTAAAAAGAAGAAATGGAATGAAAACAAAATGAGCTAACTCAGAAAAAGAAACAGAAGGAAATCAGGACCCTAGGTAATAATTCCAAGTGTGCTCACCTTACCCTTGTATTCTGCCTTTTAACAGCCTTAAAGTCTCACTGGAGCAGGCATTGGTTCTTTGGTGCCTCCCCTGAAGAGATCAAACTGAGAACTGTGGAGAAATCCAATATACTACTCACCACTATAGTTTTTGAACATATGAGCAATTTTCTGTGGATCATTAAATTCCCCAAATATGAACCTTCTTCATTGATATGTGGATCATGTAAAATAGCCTTGAACACAATTGCCATTTCCATGGTATCCAGATCCCCGAGTCCCCAAACAGCACTCGTGCTGGTCATAACAATTTTTCTGTTTTCTACCTTTCATTTAACTCTAGTTAAATGCAGAAGACCTCCCAGGACTGGGGAGATTTTTGTGAAAGTTTTTGTTTTTAATGTGTGTGTATGCATTAAATGTGTATATGTGAGTGAACTTTTTGGTTTTGGATGTGTCTTTATTATTGAGTGTGTTGGATGGCTAAAAAACTAATTTCCCTCAGCAGTCAATATCCATATGTTTTTGTTAATGCTCTTCCATGCAATCATTCAAAGTCTACATATAGGAAGCCTCCATTTGAAAGGCATTATAAGACTGTTGGAAGAAATAAATTGGTACTGTCTACTGCAGCCTTCCATTCCCCCGTCACTTTTTTTGTCAACACCCAGGAATTTCTCAGATATCTTTGACTTCACCTTTGGCATTCATATCCCTCTTATTGCAATCACTTTAGCTAAAATTGGAAGCACTGTAGTATCTATAAACTTGGAATATTAAAACTTTTTGATAGTTTCAACAAATTGCTACATGATAATAAGGTTACTCCTTTCAATAGTTTGCTGCTGCTGCTGATTGTGTGGTGTAAATATTGGTATGCCAAATTGGGAGAGGAGATTGATGACTGGGATTAGGTGACCTCAGCCACTATGCTTCCTGGATGATCATGCTAATGATTTTAATCAGTGAATTAGATGTCCTATGAAATACTGGGTCAATTGTTTCAAGCCACTGGTGGAGTTGGTTGAAATAGTCAACTGATCATAACATAGCTGATTCAATCCCTACATATGATTGTAGCCGACATGTTAGAATAAATGGCATTCCAAAAGAATGTAAACTTCTGAAAAGTAGGAACTGTTTTATTCATTTTTTTTTCTTTTTACAAGGCCTGGTACCAAATATACAAAAATGCTTATGGAACTTGTAGGTTCAGGAGTAGTCCAGTCATATGAAATTTGAGGCTACTGATTTAATCAAAATCTCCCTCACTCTTGCTTTTATACAGTTTGCTCTTTGGAAAATTCAGCTCCATACTCATTGGAAAGGACTTTAAGAAGAGAGAAAAATCTTGATTTATTTAAACTGTTTCTCTTTCTTACTCCCCTTATTACTTTTTACTGCTGCAAGGTTTAAAGAGTATTCACAGTTTAAAGACTCCTTGCACAGTGAGTCCCTTGAAGCTCCTTAGAGGAAAAGCAGAATATAAATTGAAAAAATAATAAAACAAATAAAAATTTACAGTTTTTGAAAAGGCAAAATATAGCATCTCAAGGAGAAACCTTGTTATATTAAGGTGTTCTCTGTATTCATGCATCTAACATTTGATTGTCTATGCATTTAGCTTTTAACTTCAATGATTTTTATGTATTTTTGTACTTCTTGAAAGCATGACTTGACTTTTTATCTTTTATTTTTTGAATGGCAGAATTTAACTTGTCATCTCTCCAATATCTGTCTGGCTTATCTGGAATATTAGCATCACAATCCAGCTAGAACATTTATAAAACATCTACTACATGCCAGGCACTGTCCTAAACAATGAGGATACAAATACCAAAAAAAAAAAAAAAGAAAAAAAAAGTAAGAGAGAAAGATCTGCCCTTGAAGAGCCTACAATCTAATAGGGGAAGAGAGCACACAAAAAGAAACTGAAAAGGATAGAGGTGGGAGGGAGGGGACTCAGTTGGGGGAATGATGATGTTTAAAGGAGCCCAGTCAGGTGGGAAATTAAGAGTTGACTAGGCTAGGCTACCTCCTTACATGGAGGTCTTGAGAAGAGCTCTCTACTTCATCCTCTAGTCTGAGGGGGTCTTAAGACCTGAGGGTACTGATGAGGTTGAGTATCAGCTTCAGGATAAGTAAGCTCTGGGGTCATAATGAAGTTCAAAGTCTGCTTCCCTGTTACTGGTATGTTATGTTATGAGTATATTGTAAGGAGCTCCTATATGGAATCTCCTTTCACAGATGAGGTTGAGCAATTCTCTAAAATTTGGGGTCTTAGGTAGGAGTTCTTAACCAATTTTTGTATCTTTTTGCCCCCGTAGGAACCTACTTAACTATGGATTCATTCTTAGAATGATGTTTTGATATTGTTTTAATGTTTTAAAATGCATAAAAATACAAAGTACTACAAAGGAAAGCAATCATATTAAAATATAATTATCAAAATAAATTTAAAAAATCACAAACCCCAGAGAAAGGAGTCCTTTTATTTTATTTGAAATTATTTTAAAAATTTATTATTTTTAATTAATTAATTTAGAATATTTGTCCATGGTTATATGATTCATGTTCTTTCCCTCTCTCTTTCCTCCCTCTCCCTGAGCTGATAAGCAGTTCCACTGGGTTATACATGTATCAATGATCAAGACCTATTTATAAATTATTAATATTTGCAATAGAATGATCAAAATCCCCAATTATATACCTATTGAACCATGTGATCAATCCAAAGGAGCTCTTTTAGAGAGTAGTCCTGGGCACAAAGAATTCATTGTCTTGCCCATAGTTATACAACTAGAATGTGCTGGAAACAAGTCTTGAAGTGATCTTTTTGTTGTCAGTATTTCTAACCACTATACCACATTGCCTTTCAGTGTCCTAGAGATGATGTCAATCAAGTAATCAACTAAACAATCAACACATATTAAGCATCTGTTATATGCTAGGCACTGTACTAAGCACCAGGAATTTAAAGAAATGAAAGTCCCTGCCTTCAAGGAGCTTACAATTTAATGAAGGAGTTCATATTCTAATGTATAATCTTAATTAGAACAGCTTAGAAAAAAAACATTTAGAGTTATTCCAGGAGACCAAGACATGTCAAGCCTCCAAGGAAACAATATTCAGAAAGAATTCTTTTTGTCTTTGCTGTAAATATTATAAATCACTGAGTGGTTTCTTAGTTTTCTCCCCTTTCTATTGATCAATTTCAAAATAAGTATAAGGCAACTAGATTGCTCTGTCCACTTATGTTTTCTTTTTTCCCCATTCAAATAATAGCCTCAGAAATAGGCTTTTTTAACGGAGTAATTTGGGGGCAGCTATGTGGCTCAGTGGATTGAGAGCCAGGTCTAGAGACAGGTGGATCTGGATTCAAATCTAGCCTCAGACATGTCCTAGCAATGTGACCTTGGGCAAGTCACTTAACCCTTGCCTACCCCTTACTATCCTTCTGCCTTGGAACCAACATACAGTCTTGATCCTAAGATGGAAGGTAAGAGTTAAAAAATGGAGTGATTGTTTTTGAAATTATTGGAGTTCCTCTCTTGCTTGTGAGTTGAACTGAAGTAAATGAAGTGTTTTGTGAAACTAGAGAGGTCATAGGATTTAAAGATGGAAGAAACCTTAGAGCCCATAAGATCCCCAACATCTCATTCTACAGATTAGGTCATGGTCATATAATCAACTAGGATTTTCAGGCATCTACTATATGCCAGGAACTATTCCTAGGCAGGAGTAGATTTACTGTATATCTTTAAATCCAAATGTTTTTTACACTATCCAATTACTTTCTTACTAAATTTAAAATCAGGAATGTGGGTTCAAATCCCAGCTTGGCTACTATGATATTATAAGATATATTTGTAAAATGAAGGGAGTTAGGGGAGGTCCTGGGTTCAAATCTAGCCTCAGACACTTCCCAGCTGTGTGACCCTGGGCAAGTCACTTAACCCCCATTGCCTAGCCCTTACCACTCTTCTGCCTTGGAGCCAATACACAGTATTGACTCCAAGACAGAAGGTAAGGGTTTAAAAAAAATAAAAAATAAATAAAAAAATGAAGGGAGTTAGAATACACAATATATAAGGTTGCTTCCATATCTAAATCCCACAACCTCTAAGGTCATTTCCAGAAAATGTCTACTTTCACTAAAGTCTCTAGCACATGAGAAGCTCCTGGAAGCTTTAGATTTTCAAGTTTATCCTCTAATAGAATTTGTCATTTCCCCTTGTTAAATGATCAAAGCTTTAAAATATAAGTACAGTATTTAGCTGTACAATTTAGACAACAATTTTTGGCCTGGTTTCTCAGGGCTGCTTGGATCAAGCTATACCTCAGAAGTTATTTCTTAAATGCAAAATGGAGCTAATTGAGATGATTTTAGATTTGAAAGGAATTTGTAATAAAAATTTGAGAAACAATTCCTTTTTGTTTTTCCCATCAGGGAAGGACAGAAGGAGGGGGAAATGTCCTACAAGTATTTCCCATTCATAGCTTCATCGTGAAATTAGATACAGAAGTCAAAGACAATGCAATAACACGATTCAATGAAGAAACAAAAGGCTGTCGTGAGTGGCACCAGAGGAGTGAGCTGTCAGAGAGAGATGCAGCCGAGCAATATTTAGTATTCATGAATTTCTTCAGTGATCTGTGGGTGCTCTTAAAAAAACACAGCACATGTTATTGAGGCCAGGAAATACATTCAGTGCCTTAAAATAGCATTGCCTGGGAACATGTACAGGATGGAAAAATGTGCTTTGAAAATAAACACTCTCAGATGATTTTGAGCATTTAAACTAAGTTGCTTCAGATTTGTTCTCTTCATTGTGTCAGACGGTGCCCTTAATACATCAGCTCGAGTACAGGTTTGAGAATACAAGAAATGACCAACATGTGTACTTCCACAGGAGGTACCTCTTTTAAATGGTCCTGTTGGGAGAGTATATGTTTATCTCAAAGAAACTTCCATTGCTCCAAATTGTTTGGAATTCCTCTTTTGGAGTTTCCTTCAAAGTCAATAGAAAATTATACCAATCTGAACAATTCAATTCTGTGAAATCTGTACACTTGGAGGAACAAAATCTGCGAAGAAAGTTATTGAGAAAGTTGGACTGTGCCCCTGGAGTAAAACAAAGAAACAAACAAAAATTGTGTCCCTACAGCAGGAAAGCTGAGAATAGTTTTGGGAGTCAGTTTAGGAACCATACAAGAAAATCAAAGAGGGGTCCTTGAATACTTAGACAAACCATTAAAATAAGGGAGACTTCTTTGATTTGTTGATAAACAGACTAGAACTTGTATGTTCAAGAGAGGATTATTTTTCATGTTATTTACTGTAACAAGATTTGAAAACAAGGTGCAATCATTTATAACTCCTATTATGTGCTAGGCAAGGTGATGTGCAGTGAGAATTCAAAGCTTTAAAGAGTTTACAGTCTAAAGGAGGAGACAATCTACAGACGATCAGGTACAAATAAGACATATATAGGATAAATTGAGGATAATTAACAGAGGGAAAGCTCTAATATTAAGAAGGATTCAGAAAGCCTTTCCATAAAAAGTAGGGTTTTAGGTGAGACTTGAAAGAAGCCAAGGAAAGAAAGGGATGAAGACTAAGAGGAGAAAATTTTCTAAGCTTGGGGATAGCCAGTGAAAATTCACAGAATCAGCAGATAGGAATGGCAAGGAGATGAGAGTCACTGGATCACAGATTGTGTGGAATGGAATAAAGTGTAATAAGAGTGGAAACAAAGGAGGGGGCCAGGTCATGAACTGCTTTGAACATCAGAGGATTTTATGTTTGGACCTGGAGGTATAAGGAGCATTTGGGATTTGTTGAGTAATGGGCTAGAGGGCTGGTCAGATTTAGGCTTTAGGAAGATCAATCTGATAGTTGATGGAGAATAGATTGGTGTGGCTGGGGAAAGACTTGGGGGCAGAGAGACCAATCAGAAGGTTCTGTGAAATAAATCTGGATGTGAGGTGATGAAGGCTTGTGCCAAGGTGGTTGAGAGTAATAGGAAAGTTAGCAAGAAGGGATGATTAGGGGGAAAGATAATGAATTCAGTTTTGGACATATTGAAAGTTTAATTTGTCAAAGGGACATCTACTTTGAGATTTTCTTAGGCTTTTGGAATCTAGAGGTTAGGACTGGATAAATAGATTTGAGAATCATCAGCATAATGATGGCAGATTTATGGAACTTGATCCAATCACTAAGAAAAATAGTATAGAGGAAGAAGAGGGCTTAGAATAGAGCCTTGGGGGCCACCCAAGATTAATAAGGATGACAGAGATAAAGATCAAGCAAAGGAGACTGAGAAGTGGTCAGACAGTTAGGAAGAGAACCAGGAGAGATCCAGTAGTGTAACAGAAATCCAAGGAAAAGAAAGTATAAGGAGAAGATGGTGATCAATAGAGCCATAGGCTGCAGACAGGTTAAGAAGTTTGAGCACTGAAAGAAGGTCATTATTTTTGACAATTTAGAGACCATCAGTAATTCTGGATAGAACAACTTTAATTGAATGTAATGGTTGGGAGTCAGACTACTGAGGATTAAGAAAAGAGTGAGCAGAGAGGAAGTGGGAAAATCAATTTTAGTTTGCTTTCTCAAGGAGTTTAGCCACAAAGGGAAGAAGTGAAATGGTACCTGGGTGGTGAAACTCATTGGAGACCAACAGAGACTAAAGAAGAGGACAACATGAGTACTACCCCTTCTCTGTGAATGCAAATTGTTTTGGAACAAGATGTGCAGAGCTTTTATTGGAGGACATGGCATTCTTCTGAGTAATAAACAACCTAAGTAGCTACTTAAAAACACATTTGGATGTCATGAACTATTTGCTATTTGATCAGTGTATATAGATTCCACAGATGCCATTTGTTTATTCATTCATTTATTTATCTTTTATATGAAGTCTTTCCTGATTCTCCTAGTTTCTGGTACATTATTTTCACAAATATCTCAAATTTTATATATATATATATACACACATGGATACAATATAAATATTAATATATGTATACACATGCACATATATTGACATGGACAATTAGGTGGAGCACAATGCCTGAAATATAATAAGCTCTATAAAATGTTTTTACACACATATAAACATATATACATGTGTGTTTGTGTGTACATGCATATGTATGTGTATGTGCACACTTTTGTAGCACCTATGCTGGAGCTGTATTCCTGATCTCCATTTTTTTAAATTTTATTTTATATAAACCCTTACCTTCCATCTTGGAGTCAATACTATGTATTGGTTCTAAGGCAGAAGAGTGGTAAAGGCTAGGCAATGGGGGTTAAGTGACTTGCCCAGGGTCATACAGCTAGGAAGTGTCTGAGACCAGATTTGAACCCAGGACCTACCATATCTAGGCCTGACTCTCAATCTACTGAGTTGCCCAGCTGCCCCCATCCCCCATCTCCATTTGTAATGGCAGGTTGGATGCCCAGAAAGTAATTGAGTAATTGCTATTTTTCTACTTATGGTTTTAGAGAACATGAGGTCCTAGGGCAGTGATGGTGAATCTTTTGGAACCTTTTTGAGACCACATACCATGCTCTGCCTCTTACCCCCAGAGACCGAGTGCCCCATAGATCCTGTATGGAGGAAGGTCTACTTTTCAGGATGTTGTTGACCACCTGAGGTAGCTCACTCAGGAAAAGCCAGACGGGAGAGATTCTTGGGTCAGCAAGTGCTGCCACCAGTTGGTTGGGGGGAAGACAGTCAGTTTAAACAGGGTTCTAAAGTAAGATGAGCTTCCCTTTCTTTTTAAAAACAAAACTGCCCTTTGGGGCAGATAATCCTGGTCTGGGTTCAAGTCAAGTCTGGGCTTGCAAGAATTGCTTAACCAATGATTCTGGTCTGGCTGAAGTCCTGAAGTCTTCTAGGCGAGGGCTGCACTATCAGGGGGCCTCCTGCTCCCCCCAGTCTTGGAGTCTCCTTCCCTTCAGTGAGCCAGTATGTGTGCACTTGCTAAAACTCTCTCATGGGGGTGGGGGTCACTGCAGGCAGGTCTTGATGGCCTCTGGAATGGGGGAGGATCTTGGGGACCCTCCCTGGGCCCCCAAATGTGCTCTTCCTAGGGAGGTTCTGATTTCGAAAGCAAAGGAGGAGTCCCAAGGAGGGGACAGGGGAGACTGTGCAGGCTCTGAAGTCAGATGAGGACTGGGTATTTAGTGTGAGCCTCTCCCACTGTTTCCTTCCTCCCACCATCCAGGGTAGCTGCACACAGCCCACAGTGGGATCTCAGGCTCAGCCTGCACCTCCTTGAAGGCCTGAAAATCGAGTTTCCCCCTCAGCCTCTGCCTTCTCTCCTGAGGGAGGAGGGTCACAGGAGCCCAGGCCAGATAGGGGAGGAAAAAAGGGAAGGGGTGGTTGAGCACTCTGCTCAGGGGAGGGAATAAGCACAGAGGGATGGGGAGGCATGGCAGAGAGAGAGAGAGAGGGGAGCAGCTCCCTCAGAGTCCCTCTGACTTACTAGTAACTTCCATTGAGGGTGCAATGTGCCATCTTGGACATACATCCCATAGGTTTGCCATCATGGTCCTAGAGGGGTATTTTTTGAATGTTATAACCATTAAGTCCCCAACAATGTGCTTCTCTTTCCCTTCCACCATGATTATCAGGTTATATCACTGAGACAGCCAGTCTTAGTTTTTAGAAATGATTATTTACTATGGTAGTAAAGGAATATGAGTTGTTACAAGTATCCCCCAAACCAAAGAAATTCTCTCCTACAAATATATATAGAGTCCATGGGAAAGAAGTCTCAAACTTATAAATGTGGCAAAATAGGCAACGTAGTACTCAGAAGTCCTTTTGCTGGAAGTCTTTTGCTCCACCTCTGCTGTGGGACCTCATGAAATTCCCCTTGTGTTTCCTTGTGTCAGGATCCTCATAAAGTCCTGAGGCTGGTTTTCTTCAGTGTATCTATTCTGTCCCTGGCTACTATTCTACAGATCCTCCTAGGAGCCAATGAGAAGTATACATTCTATGACTTTATAAAGTCCATGAGGACTTCCTTTAGTTAAGAAGAGGGAGGAGAAAAAAATTCTTTAACTTCAGCCCTCAAAACAATTCCCCTCAGGGTTTTGAGTGGAATTACTGTCTTTTCTAACCTGCCAGGTGTTTGAATAATATCTTTTGAAGTGGATTATTATAATATGGAGCATATGGCATAGCAGGAAGTATCTTGGTGTAAAGTCTTTGACTGATTAGTTTAATAGAGATATTTTCACTTGACAAAGGTTATCAGGCTAGAATACTTTGGTAGTTACTTTCCATTTATATATGTGTATGGTTCATTAGAACATAAGTTTCTTGAGGAAAGGAATTGTTTCAAATTTGTCTTTATATTTTGGTGTTCTACTATCACTGATATCGAATGAGTTTTTGAATTCTGTCTGATTGATTGTTTCAGGAATTCTTCTATCTATCAATCCACCCACCCATTCATTCAACAAATATTTATTAAGTGTACACTGTTTATAGAGCACTGGATTTGGCACTCCCTGAGGGATAGTTGCATGTTAGGTAAGATAATATTCCTGCCTTCTTGGAGTTTATAGTCAACTAATTGAATAAGACTAAAAAAAGATAGCTATGATAATATTTTAGGATACAAGATGCGAAACAAAGTATATGAGATCTAAGGGTGGTATTTGTTGACATTTCTCTAAACTTTTTTTGTCTTGTGCAACTCTTGTTTGAGTTTTACTCTATGTCCTCCATTGAGAATCTACAAAGTGTTGGATTTGAGGTCCAGTAAAGATCCAGGTTTGAATTTTGCCTCCAACACCAGTTTATGACCCTGGATAAGCCATTCAACCTCTCTGAGTCTCAGCTTCCTTATCTGTAAATGGGGGATTATAATAGTTCATATATATACATATTATATATATACACACATATATAATAGTTCATTATTTTTTTCTATAAGGATTCTCTGAGGTTCAACGAAGATATCATAGTAACCACTATCACTAGCTTCTTCCTTCTCCTCCAGCACCTCCTCTTGGAATTAATTTTTTTATGATCCTGACTGAAAACTCTGGGACGTTTTATCAGACTGGAAGGGTTGCTAGTTCAAGCTAAGAAATGGACTGTATGTTTGCCATCCAAGAACCAGACTGGCTAAATTCAGGGAAGCTCATTACTATAGGTGAAGAAGTTTTTGGCCACAGAAACTTTGTAAAGTAAAATTCAATTGCAACTAATTCCTAGGGATATCTTTTTTTGAACTAGAGTTTAATTTTCCTAACCCTTGCTAGAAAGGGGCAGGCTATTGACCAGGGGTTAGAAAGTTTTCATTTTCTATTGAGTCTTTTCTCTGTAATGCATTTGACCTTTCTCTGTGTTTTCCAACATTACCTGCACCAACTTGTCAAGAATTCCACAGTCATTCACCTGTTACAATGGAAAAAATAATCCATGAGACCACTTTTCATTATGTTTGATAGGTCCAGATGGTATTTTCCTCCAGAGTGGATAGATATCCAGGGATGGGAAACCCAATTCCCAAAGATGTTATTTTCAAATGTTACTTTTTAAAACTCATTAAGAAAATAAAAATATCACTAAGCACTGTTACCCTAAGCATTTTTGCTCATTTTGTTCAAATGCTGTTATAAAGAAAAATTACTGAAGTTATTTTAAGAATTTTATTCTAAATTTTTTCAAGAACTGCTTCTGTCTTCATCATACAATTTTCTCATTATGAGTATCTTTTTTTAACTTCCTTTTTCCCAACCTGGAAATGACACATTGCTGATATTTGGGGAAATGGCATTAAAGCCAGAGGGTGCCCTCGTGTTCCATAAGGGACAAAGGAAAGTAAATCATAGACTGATAGGTTCTTAGACTAAATGACCTCTGAGATTTCTCTTGGCTCTAATCCTTTTCTAAAATAGAAATCACTTTTATAACACTTGGTGTAGTATTGGTAGTATAGCTAGAAATTCCCTTTGCATGTTATTTGCATTTTAATCCTTTGTTAAAACAGGAATTCTCTCTACATTTCTGAAAGGAATTCATTTAGTTTTAACTTGGTATCCAAAGATGGGAAACTTAATACCTCACAAGCCAACCTATTTCAATTGGCTTAAGTGACTTGTCTAGGGTCACATAGTGGGGCCATATTGGAACTCAAAACTCTCCAAATCTGACTGTCAATTCACTGAATCACCTAGCTGCCTCCTTCAATTTTATTTAAAAACAGGGCTCTGGTAGTTAGTGAGTCCATCATATTCAACTGAAATTTGATTCCCTATAATCTCTGGCCATTGTTCTGTGAGCCATGATGTGCTGGAAGAGTACTGGGCTTGGAGAGAGAACTACCTTTCTTCCTGTTTTGTCATGTTCAAATCTCTTGATTTCTCTATTCTTATCTATTTATCTATAAAATAGCGGTAACATGATTATATTGCCTACTTCAGAAGTGTATAGTGAGGGAAGTGCTTTGTAAACTCTTAGGTATTAATATAAATGTTTTTATGAGTAGTTTGGCCTGAGACTAACCAACTTAAAATGAACAAAATCAAAACTACTTTTCAATCTTTGCTACATTGGTGAGGAAATAAGACGAGTCTGGGTTTAAGCTCTCCTTAGTATGGTAAAGACTGGTAAGAAGAACATAAGCTATCTCCCAAGCCATCACATCCTTGCTCCTGGCCACATATGAAAGGATCAAGGATTTAGAATTGGGAGACATCCTCAAGGTCATTTAGTCCATTCCTTTCAGATAAGAAAACGAAGGCCAAGAGAATCTAAGTGACTTTTCCAATGTCATGCACGTAATAGATAGCAGTGCAAAGGCAAGAGCCCAGGTCTTTTGATTCCATCTACGGTGCTGTCTCTACCCATCATGTCTTCAGGAAACACTTTGAGTGTCTATTATGTTTGCTTAATCTCAACTCATTTAAAAGTGACTGCCTTGTCATTTGGAAACTGGCTGACATCTCACTTGGCTGTCAGAAATTAAGCTAATTAAGAAACCAAAAATGGAATTGGGGGAAAAAGTACTTTTGATTCTTTTATTTCTCATTGTTGAGCTCCCCCTATCAAAGGACAAACTGCTGCAGCTTAACAAAGATGACACAGTCAGTTATTGTAGTTAAGGGAGCTTGAGGATAGCAGCCAGACTGAAAAGTAGAGCAGGGCCAGACTAATTGGCACCTCTCTGGCATCTCTAAATGCAGAGAGGGATTAAAAAAAAACTGAGTCACAAAGTGACACAGGCTGATGTTAGGAGGAGGGGACTATCTCTGAACCCTGTGGGCTGAATAACTTCTGATAGATTTAGAACTAACCCAGCTTCCATGGGGAGTGTCTCAGTCAGGGTTCCTCCAAAGTTGGATTGCCATGCCTTCACCAGGTATATGATTGTGGCAGTAGGAGTGCAGGTTTGATTTCAAAGACATTCAGAGGCTCTTATGCAGGGACTATTATGTTCAGACCCTATATTTCTGGAGAAAGCTTTAGGGTTGAATCAATCAGGCAGTAAATATCTATGTAGCACATACTGTGAGCACATGGAAGAAATATGCAGGAGGGGCTGAGTGTTGAAAAAGTCAACGTCAACTTATTACATTTGTTCTACTTGAAATATTCTTAGCTCTCTGTCCTGTTGGAAGAGAGAGGTATAGTGTTTATGAAGATTTGATAATTTTCTGGATTATTTGGTTTTTGAAAACAAGCAGATCTGTTACCCAACTGCTCAAAGAATCCACTACCTTCATTACAGTTAAGTCCAATTACTAATGACTAATTCTCCATTTTATATTGGGCTTTGCAGCTACAATTTGGAGGTGAAGTAAGCAGAAAGAGGAAAACAACATATAAAATTTCAACAATAAAATTGGAAAGAACAAGAACAACAAAATCCTGAAAATTATGTAATTATAATGACTAAACAAACCTCTGGAGATGAAAAATCGAACTGCTCTTCATTTATTGCAGAGATATAGGGGTTCGAGTATGGAATAATGCATATTATACAATCAGCCAAGTAACATTTATTAAGTACCTACTATGTGCCAGGTACTGTGCTAAGTCTCTGGATACATTCAGACTCTTTGATCTGTTAGTTTGTTTTGGTAATGTTTGGAGCCAGGGAAGGCACACTGGATATGGATGAAGGGATACAATCTATCATCTATATCCATTTCTTCCTCCCTTCCTCCCTTTCTCCATTTCTTTCCATCTCCCCTTCTCTCTCTCTCTCTCTCTCTCTCTCTCTCTCTCTCTCTCTCTCTCTCTCTCTCTCTCTCTTTCTCTTTCTCTCTCCCCTTCCTTTCTTCCTTCTTTCCCTCCTCATAGTTAAATATTGTAGTGTGAGAGTGAGAATACCAGAGGCTGTGGGAATCAGGAATGGCTTCATGCAGAAGTATCTGAGTATCATTTGAAAGGAAGATAGAGACTCTATGAAGCAGAAGTAAGGAGGGAATAAATTCAAGCATGGGAGATGGTCAGTGTAAAGGCAAAGAGATGTGAAATGGAATTTCATGAGTAAGGAATAGACAAGGGCAATTTGGATGGATTGTCATATATGGAATGGGGAGTAATGTCCAATAAAACTTAAGGTAGTTGGTATCAGATTGCATACTGCTTTAAAGAATAAAAGGAGATTAGAATTTATCTTAAGGACAACAGGAAATTTTCTAATCCCAATTCCACAGGTCAAATGGAGGTGTCATATGGTCATATCTGGGCTTAGTAAAAATTGCTATGACATTAGTGTGGAATGGTGAAAGATGGAAACCAATTAGGTTGGCTGTTGCAATAATCTATACAAGAAATGGTAAATCCCTTAATTTAGATGGAAACTGTATGAACAGAGAAAAGGGTTTGAATTCAAGGATATTATGAAGTTAAAAGCAGCAAGATTTGGTAAGTTGAATATGTTGTGTGAGGAAGAATGAGGAGTCCAGGATAATATTCAGATTATGAACCTGAGATTCTGGGAAAATGATAATGTCTTAATAGAAATAGAAATGTTTGGCAGAGGGATGATTTTTGTAGAAAAATAATAAGGTTAGACATGCTGAATTTAAAATGTCTCTGGGACATCGAGTTTGAAATAACCTAGAAGCAATTAATGATGTGTGACTGAATCTCAGGGGTGAGACTAGGGCTGGTTTGGGGAGTTCTCTCTGGGGAGGGGAGAGAGACACAGACAGACAGACAGACAGAGAGAAACAGAGGAAGAGAGGGAGAGAGAGAGACAGAGACAGAGAGAGAGACAGACAGAGAGACAGAGAGAGAGAAAGAGACAGAGAGAGACACACACACACACACAGAGAGAGAGAGAGAGAGAGAGAGAGAGAGAGAGAGAGAGAGAGAGAGAGAGAGAGAGAGAAACAGAGAGAGAGAGAGAGAGAGCTCAATGACAAAGCTGATGATAGGAAGGGCAGGGACTGTTTGGCAGAGGTTCTTGACTTGACCCAGGTCTTGATTTGTCTCAGTGTCTTCCTAGTTTAGTAGTCTTGCTATCTTCTTCTGGTATAGCTGGTAGAGGACAGGTAATGCACATTACCTTCGGAAATAGAGAACTTAGTTCAAATCCTGTCTCTCATTGCTTACTACATGTGTGACTTGAGGAAATTCACTGATATTTTCTGGGCTTTGGTTTCTTCATGAACTTGATGGCCATCAAGCTAGATATCAGAGACCATACCTACAGTATAGGAAGGTGATTTGTAATAGGGATACTTCAAATCTATTTCAGCTCTAAAGGTATACATCTATAATATTTAATAATGATAAATCATTTGAACTAGCTTCATAATCAACTTTTCATTTCTCTGGTCCAAGATTGCTGCTTAATTTGCTTACTAAATCTCTAAGCATGGCAAAGCCATTCTCAGATGGCTTCCAAAGAGTTGGTGCTTTAAAATGGTAATATCAGTTCTATGGGGTGGATGGGGTATTCAGGAGAGACTAATACCTCTGATGTGAGGGCTTGGTGAACCCTTTATTTTAGGGTTGATTTCCTTATTTGGTGTCTACCTGTAACCCAAGTCTCACCTGTGGTTCAAACCTGTCAGTGATCTAGGGGAATTTCTACCCCAAGTGTGTGAAGACTTTCTCCTAGTGAAATGAGTGGAGGAATACAATTTGTTCCAATGGGTATGAATGTAGCTAAAGCAGTTGCTGTGGAGTGCTTGGAACTTAGACATTGAGGAAGCTAAGGTCATTTGATGACTCTGGAAGAGAGAGAATGAGGTTGGTGACTTTGTTCAAGTCTGCCTCACTTAAATCCAATTTATGCTCAAGTCAAAAGACATCCATCCATTTTACATTTGCAATATCATTATTTAATTATTTTATTCCCATTTCAAAAGTCCTTTGACTTTTGAAGCAAGTGACAAGACAGTAGGAGTGGATACACTGGGAGCTGTAGTCACAACCCTGGGCATAAGGGCAGAGGGATGTCTTCTCACCAGAAGCAGCAATACGATTTGACAGCTCACTGGATGTTTGAGTAGCCTTTTTAAAGGACGACACTGCTCATCTCCTGGCATAAGGAAGGGGTTAGAAAATGTGCCCTAAAATGGTCTGCTTCAAACTATGTGCTTCACCTAAACCTGGCCTGCTTGCCAAGTCAGGCAGAGATAATACCTTGTGGTCAACATACACACACAAAACATACAAAAATTTTTGCAAAGATGATCCCACTGATCACTGATAGATGGAATGTGTACACACTTATGGACAACATGAAATTCAGTAGACCTGAAAGATGAACAGCTACTAATTAGGAGAAAACTCAGCATGTATTGTATCCACATTGTGGTCCTAAGTGAAACAAGCCTAGCAGATGGTGTTCAGCTTACCTAAGTCGGAGCTGGATAAATGTTTTTCTGGAGTGGTTGCCATGATGAAGAACACTGTGAAGCTGGCATCAGCTATAATCTAGTCAACAAATGTATAGGTCTCCCAAAAGAAGTGAATGATAAGCTCATAGCAATGCAATTGCCACTTGTAGGAAAATGTTACCTTATCGTCATCAGTGTGTATGTACTCACCATGAAAAACCCTAGTGAGGTGAAGGAAAATTCTAAGAAAAACCTGGAGATCCTCATTAACAGTGTGCCAAAAGTGAAAAGCTTATAATTCTGGGTAACTTTAATGCCAGAATGGGAAGAGATGTGTCAGGGAGTCTTGGGAAGGAATGGAGTTGGAAACAGCAATAGCGATGGTCACTTGTTCCTGAACACTTGTGTGTCTGGTAACCTCCTCACCAACACTGTTTTTCATTTACCTAAATATCATAAAACTTCATAGATCCACCCACAAAACAAACATTGATATTCAATAGATGATGTTATGGTAAGGAAAAAGAGACAGACAGAATGTGAGAGTGACAAAGGTGATGTGTGGTGAGGAGTACTGAACTGATCATTGACTTATCCTCTCCAAACTAAACATTCACATTCAGTTAAAGGGCCTGCCCCTAGGAGAGTTTAGGTTGGCAGATTAGAGTGCTTCTGAGTGTGTGAACACTTTGTTGTTGATTTGGGGGAGAACCTAAGCAGACACACAGCTGGCAACAGAGGAGCAGAAAAAGAGGGGATCAGCTTTCAAAGATTTGGTGTACAGTACTTCATTTATTTATCTGGACCAGAGAACTTGCAAATCTCAGGACTGGTTTGAAGAAAATTATGGGGAAATTTAGAAGCTACTATATGAAAAATGGGAATTTCACAGAGTTTGCCAGCAGGATAGTTTATCTATTTCTAAGAAGGCAGTGTTTAATTCCATCAAAAGTAAGGTGCAGGGGGCAACTGGGTTGCTTAGTGAATTGAGAGCCAGTCCTAGAGATCAGAGGTCCTAGGTTCAAATCTGTCCTCAGACACTGCCCAGGTGTTTGATGTAAGGGTTTTTAAAAATTCAATCAATCAATCAATAAAAAAAATAAATAAAAGTCACATTTTTTATAGGTGGCCTTTCCCAGCTCTTAGATGCAGTGATGGGGAGGAAGAATCTTCCAGGTTGAGGTAAGGGTTTAAAAATAAGTAAGGTACAAACAAAGGTCAGAGAGATATGGGATTCTTGATTCACTAAGGAGGCAAATGAAATTCAATTTTATTCAGATGGTAATAACCCAAAGTGCTTCCATGATGCCTTGAAGAGTATTTATAGACCAAAGTCCATGGCATATCTCAATTACTCATGAGTGATGGAACCACACTGATCAGTGATAAGGACATGATTCTAGAGACTGAACTAGAAGCTGAACTTCCAGTGTGTTCTCAACAGACTATCATCAATTAATGCTGAAGTAATTGATCATTTACCTCAGGTTAATATCAATACTTCTCTAGCTAGACTTCTAATCGAAGAAGTTTGGAATGACATTAGATTCCTCTCATGTGGCAAAATGCCTGGCATTCACTCTAGTCCAGAAGATATTTACAAAGCAACAGATCCACTATTCATACAAAGGTTAACTTGAATCTTCTGGGTTATGAGGCAAGAGGAGATTATTCTCCAGAAAATGAAGGTTGCCTCAATTGTCCACCTCTACAAAGGAAAATTTTCCTATAAAAATCAGGGGAATCACTTTGTTATTATCAGTAAGATTCTTCCCACTATATATTAATGCTTAATAGGTTTCTTAATAGGTGACCTGGAAAATGGTCACCTACCCAAGAGCCTCACTAAGGCCTTTGATACTGTCAGTCATGAGGGCTTATGAAAGATCATGAAAAATTTGATTGCCCAGAGAAGCTCATCAATATTATATGACATACTTGCATGGTTTCTGGATAATGGATGATGCTCTCATGCTTTCCCAGTCACCAATAGAGTGAAGCAGGTCTGGGTGCTTTCTTTCATAGTTTTCAGTATGATGTTTTCAGCTATGTTGTTGGATGCCTTCAATGAGGATGAAAAGGAAATCAAGGTCCACTACCATACTGATGGAAAATTATTTAACTTGAAAAGACTATAAGCCAAGACTAAAGTGGAAGGAAGGTTGGTGCATCACTTCCTGTTTACAGATGATTGTGTACTCAAAGCAACCTCTTAGACTGAGATTCAACAGAACATGGATCAACTTTCTATTCAATTCTCTTTTTGTTCTGGTAAATCAACATGTAGGAAACAGAAGTTCTCCGCCACCTAGCACCATATGATCGATATATCGAGCTATTGGAGGAAATTTTGATGCTATGGATAAATTCACTTAACCTTGATAGTATATTTTCCAGGGCTATCCACATAGATGATCAGATTGAAGCATGCATCATTGTCAGATCTAGTTCAGTGTTTGGGAGGCTTTGAAGGAAATTATGGAAGAGAAGAGGTACTAAGCTGCCTACCAAACAGATGTTCTTCAGAATCTTCATGCTGACCTCATTGTTAGATGCCTGTGAAACTTGGGGAGTATTCCAGTGCCATGCCATAAAACTGAATCATTTCTATTTGAACTGTCTTAGGAAGATTCTGAAGATCACTTGGGCAAGATAAGATACTAAACATTGAGGTGCTTTTTCAAGTTGAACTGCCAGGCATTCAGATTCTACTGCAGAGATTGCAACTCCTGGGGAATGGCCATGTTGTTTGAATGACAAGTCATAATAGTGATTATGAGACATGGGAGAATTTGGCACGGGACCATCCTGCATGACATGCCTGTATCAAAGAAGCTTCTATACTCTGTGAGCAAAGCAGAATTATAGTAGATCAAAAGAAATGTGAGATGTGTGGATTTAGAGATATCTCCATATCAAATGTTCATCTAGGCTATTTGTGTCCAAACTGTGGTAGAGTCTTCTAAGCTCATATTGGTCTGATCAGCAACAGTCAGACACACATCACACATTGACCTGACCAGGTAATATAATTTTGGTACTCTTTGAGTATGAAGGCAACAATCAACAAATGGGTTCTATGCAAATAAGTACTCAATGCATGGCTCAAATGCTAAGAAGGCCATTCCTTACTCATAACTCAGAGATATGGGACTCTATCAACTTAATCATAATAGAATAGTTTTTTCAAAAATGTTGGCATCACCTGAAAATGACATTTGTATTTCCAGATTTCACCTTAAAATTTTGGGTCAATTGTTTTTGAAATTGGATCTTTTTGTAACTTAAAAATTCTCTGTCATTTGCCTCAAAAGCTATTTTTTATTTCCTTTATGGGACTAGAGAGTGTTTTATTTTTCCTGTCTAATGGGGATTTAATTAATTAATTATAATTAATTATTTCAGTATGATGTTTTCAGCTATGTTGTTGGATTAATTAATTAATAATTAATAATAGTGATCCCTATGAACATTTTAGCACTCTGATACTGATTACCTCATTTGATCTGTGAAGTGGCTTTGTGAAGACAACATTACTAGTACTGTTTGAGTACTGAGGAAATTGAAGTTTAGAGAAAAGAAATGACTTGGAAAAGATCCTGGAACATGGAAGAGGTAAGAATAGAACACAGTTTACCTGTATCACTATCATGGGGTTCAAAATGGGAGATAAGAGGGCAGGGTGGTGAATAGACTAATTTCTCTAGGTTATAGAAGTATGTTAAGTAAGATGAGGTTAAGGTAGAAAGATAGATTAGGGTTGGATTGTGTAGGATCTTAAATGCCAAATCAATAATTTTTATTTTATATCATAAAAAATGAGGAGCCCCTTAGGTGTGTTTCAAAAAACTATCTATTTTAATAAATATTTTCCAGGTAGATGTCAATTTACAAAAATAACCATCAAAAAACCTTTCAGTTCCAAATTCTCTTCCTACTCACCTTTCTTCCCTCCTTTAAAAGGCAAATAATTTTCTATCAGTTATACATGTGAAGTCATGCAAAAATATTTCCATATTAGCCATGTTGCAACAGAACACACACACACACACACAAACAATAAGAATAAAGTAAAAGAATATGCTTCACAATGCATTCAGGTTTAGTCAGTGCTCTCTCTGGAAGTGAATACACGGATAACATTTTTGGTCATGGGTCCTTCGGAATTGTTTAGAATAATTGTCTTGATCAGAATAGTTAATTATTTCATTGTTGATTATCATTTCACTATTGCTGTTACTATGCATGATGTTCTCTGGTCCTTCACACTTCACCTTATATCCATTCATACAGTTCTTACTATGTTTTTCTGAAACTCTCCTGCTCCATCATAATTATATATGCCAACTTTTTCAGCTATTCACCAACTAATGGATATCAACCCAATTTCCATTTTTTTTCCGCAACCACAAAAACGCTGTTATAAATATTTTTGTACATACAGGTTCTTTTCCATTTTCCTTTTATCTTTTTTGGGATACAGATCAAGTAATGGCACGGCTTGGTCAAAGCACAGTTTTATGTTGTGTTTATGGTATACACAACTTTATATCCTTTGAGGCATAGTTCCAAGTTGTTCTCTAGAATGCCTGGGTACACTATTCTACCAGCATTCATTACTGTTATTCTTTCCTTACCCCCTACAGCATTTGTCATATCTGATAGGAGTAAGGTGGTATCTTGGAATTGTTTTAATTTGCCCTTCTCTAATCAATAGTGATTAAGAGCATTTTTTCATGTGACTATGTTTTGATTTCATCTTCTGAAAAATGCTAGTTTATATTCTTTGATAATTTATTAACTGGGAAATGACTCTTTATAAATTTGACTCAGTCCTATACTTATACTATATTTGAGGAATAAGTCCTTTATCAGAGAAACTATAATTTTTTTGATATTACTTCATTATCCTTGGTCCCTTTTAACAGAATGTAGTTTCTCTCATTATCTATCTTCATTAGGCTTATTTTTATTTTTGTTTTGTCTGTTATCATGATTGCTAATCGTTGCCTTTTTTACTTCAGTTGAAACATGTTTTGATTCTGCTCCAACCTTTTATTTTAACTCTTTATGTCTTTCTGTTTTAAGTGTATTTCTTGTAAACAACATATTGTTGGATTCTAGTTTCTAATTCATTCTGCTATTCTGCTTCTGTTTTATGGGTGGACATATTGAATTTGCATTCACTGTTATGATAACCAAATACATATTTCTCTCCACTGAATTTTCTTCTCTTTCTTCATCTTTTTCTTTTGTTGCTCCTCAAAAGCCCATTTTGCTTCTAACCATTACTTACCTTAATCTGCCTTCCTTTTCATCATCTCCCCTTTTATCTTAAGCCCTTCTTCTATTTCCCTATTGGGAAAGTTACATTTCTATATACAACTGAGTGTGTATATACTTCCTTCTTTAAACCAGTCCTGATGAACCTGAGGATCAAGCACTGTCTGCCACTTTCCTCCATTTCTATCTTAATTGTAAAAGCTCTTCCTGGTGTACCTCTTTTATATAACATTTTCTGAATTCTACCTCTCCTTTCTTCCTTTCAGTGCATCCTTCTCACCCATTTATTTATTTATTTTTGGAGATCATTCCAATATAATAGACCCACTCTTGCATCTTCTTTTTAGAATCCTTTTAACTGCCCTTATAATGATAATGTTTTAGAAGATACATGAATCATTTCCCCATGTAGTAATATGAACATTTTAAACTTATTAAATCCCTTATAATTTCTCTTCCATGTTTAGCTTTTAATGCTTCTTTTGATTTTCCCACTTGAATGTCAAATTATCTATTCAGTTCTGGTCTTTTCATCAGGAATGCTTGAAAACCCTTTATTTCACTAAATATTCATTTTTTTCTACCCTGAAAGATTACACTTAATTTTGCTGGGTAGGCTATTCTTGGTTATAATTCCATTCCCATTGCCTTCTGGAGCATCATATTACAAACCCTCCACTCCTTTAATGTGGTGCTTGCTAAATCTTGCATGATGTTGACTGTGGTTCCATGGTATATGAATTCTTTCTGGCTGTTTGAAGGATTTTTTCCTTGACCTGGGAGCTCTGGAAAACTCCTGAGAGTTTTCATTTTGGGATATCTTTCAGGAGGCAATCAATGGGCTCTTTCAATTTCTATTTTACCCTCTGGATCTAAGATACCAGGATAGTTTTCCTCTATGATTTCTTGAAATATTATATCTAAACTCTTTCTTTTGTCATGGCCTTAAGATAATCTCATAATTATTTTTTTTAAACCCTTATCTTCCATTCTGGAATCAGTACTGTGTATTTGTTCCAAGGCAGAAGAATGGTAAAGCCTTGGCAATGGGCATTAAGAGACTTGCCCAAGTTCACATAGCTAGGAAGTATCTGAGGCCAGATTTAAACCCAGGACCTGCCATATCTGGATCTGGCTCTCAATCTACCGAGCTACCTAGCTGCCCCCAGTCTCATAATTCTTAAATGATCTTTTCTCAATTTATTTTTTGGGTCATTTGTTTTTATACAAAATTTTTTAGACATTTTTTTTAATTTGTTCAAATTCAAACATTATTCCTTGGTTACAAAAATAATTTTCTATTCCTCCTCTCCCTCCCACAGTCAATGGGCAATTTCACTGGGAATTACATGTGACCTTGATCAGAACCCATTTCCATGTTGTTGGTGTTTGCACTAGGATATTCATTTAGAGTCTACATCCCCAGTCATATCTCCTTAGACCCATGTAGTCAAGCAGTTGTTTTTCTTTGGTATTTCTACTAGCACAATTTTTCCTCTGGATGTGGATAGTGTTCTTTCTCATAGATCCCTCTGGGTTGTTCAGAAACACTGCATTGCCACTAATTGAGAAGTCATTACATTTGATTATACCACAGTGTATTGGGCTCTGTGTACAATGTTCTCCCGGTTCTGCTCCTTTTGCTCTGCATCACTTCCTGGAGGTTGTTCCAGTTCCCATGGAATTCCTCCAGTTTATTATTCCTTTGAGCACAATACTATTCCATTACCAACATATACCACAATTTGTTCAGCCATTCCCCAATTGAAGGGCATTCCCTCATTTTCCAATTTTTTGCTACCACAAAGAGCACAGCTATGAATATTCTTGTACATGTCTTTTTCCTTATTATCTCTTTGGGGTACAAAACCAGCAGTGCTATGACTGGGTCAAAAGAGAGACAGTCTTTTAGTGTCCTTTGGGCATATTTGCCCAAATTGCCCTCCAGAATGGTTGGATCAATTCACAACACCAGCAATTAATTAATGTCCCAACTTTGCCACGTCCCCATCAGCATTCATTACTTTCCATTGCTGTCATGTTAGCCAATCTTCTAGGTGTGAGGTGGTACCTCAGAGTTGTTTTGATTTGCATCTCTCTAATTATAAGAGAGTTAAAACACTTTTTCATGTGGTTATTAATGGTTTTGATTTCTTTGACTGAAAATTGCCTATTCATGTCCCTTGCCCATTTATGAATTGGAGAATGGCTTGATTTTTTGTACAATGGATTTAGCTCTTTGTAAATTTGAGTAATTAGACCTTTGTCAGAGGTTTTTGTTATGAAGGTTGTTTCCCAATTTGTTATTTCCTTTCTAATTTTGCTTACATTGGTTTTGTTTGTACAAAACCTTTTTAATTTGATGTAATCAACATTATTGATTTTACATTTTGTGACTCTTTCTAAGTCTTGCTTGGTTTTAAAGTCTTTCCCTTCCCAAAGGTTTGACATGTATACTATCCTGTGTTCACATAGTTTACTTATAGTTTCCTTCTTTATGTTCAAGTCATTCACCCATTTTGAGTTTATTTTGGTGTAGGGTGTACGGTGTTGACCCAAACCTAATCTTTCCCACACTGTCTTCCAATTTTCCCAGCTGTTTTTGTCAAATAGTGGATTTTTGTCCCAAAAGCTGGGATCTTTGGGCTTGTCACAGACTGTCTTACTGAGTTCACTTACCCCAAGTCTATTTCATGGATCCTCCTTTCTGTCTCTTAGCCAGTACCAAATTGTTTTGATGATCAGTGCTTTATAATATAGTTTGAGATTTGAGACAGCAAGGACACCTTCCCTTTGCATTTTTTCCCTCATGATTTCCTTGGATATCCTTGATCTTTTGTTCTTCCAAATGAACTTTGTTATGGTTTTTTCTAATTTAGTAAAAAAGTTTTTTGGAAGTTCGATGGGTTTGACACTAAATAAATAGATAAGTTTGGGTAGGATGGACATTTTTATTATGTTAACTCATCCTACCCATGAGTAGTTAATGTTTTTCCAATTGCTCAGATCTAGTTTTAGTTGTGTGGAAAGTGTTTTGTAGTTGTGTTCATATAGTTCCTATGTTTGTCTCAGCAATTAGATTCCCAAATATTTTATATTATCTAGGGTGATTTTGAATGGAATTTCTCTTTCTAATTCCTGCTGCTGAGATGTGTTGGATATATATAGAAATGTTGATGATTTATGTGGGTTTATTTTGTATCCTGCAACTTTGCTAAAGTTGTTGATTATTTCCACTAGCTTTTTAGTTGATTTTCTAGGATTCTTTAAGTATACCATCATATTATCCTCAGAAAGTGATAGCTTGGTCTCTTCCTTGCCAATTTTAATACCTTCAATTTCTTTTTCTTCTCCAATTGCAACTGCTAGTGTTTCTAGTACAATGTTAAATAATAGCGGTGATAATGGGCATCCGTGTTTCATTACTGATCTTATTGGGAATGCATCTAGTTTATCCCCATTGCAGATGATATTGGCCGATGGTGTTAGATAGATACTGTTTATTATTTTTAGGAAATACCCTTCTATTTCTATACTTTCTAGTGTTTTCAATAGGAATGTGTGTTGTATTTTGTCAAAGGTTTTTTCTGCATCTATTGAGATAATCATGTGATTTTTGTTGGTTTGCTTGTTAATATGGTCAATTATGTGGATGGCTTTCCTGATATTGAACCAGCCCTGCATCTCTGGTATAAATCCTACCTGATCATAGTGTATAACCCTCCTGATCTCTTGCTGGAGTTTTTTTGCTAGTATCCTATTTAAGGTTTTTTTCATCTATGTTCACTAAGGAGATTGGTCTGTAGTTTTCTTTCTCTGTTTTTGACCTGCCTGGCTTTGGAATCAGTACCATATTTGTGTTATAAAAGGAATTTGGTAGAACTCCCTCTTTGCTTATTATGTCAAATAGTTTGTATAGTATTGGGATTAGCTGTTCTTTGAATGTTTGATAGAATTCACTTTTGAATCCATCAGGCCCTGGGGATTTTTTCTTGGTGAGTTCTTTGATGGCCTGTTCAATTTCTTTTTCTGATATGGGATTATTTAAGAATTCTATTTCTTCTTCTGTTAATCTAGGCAAATTATATTTTTGTAAATATTTATCCATATCACCTAGATTGGCATATTTATTGCCATAAAATTGGGCAAAATATTTTTAATGATTACCTTAATTTCCTCTTCATTGGAGGTGAGCTCTCCCTTTTTATCTATGATACTGTTAATTTGCTTTTCTTCTTTCCTTTTTTTAAATTAGATTGATCAGTACTTTGTCTATTTTGTTTGTTTTTTTCAAAACACCAGCTTCTAGTCTTATTTATTAGTTCAATAGTTCTATCACTTTCAATTTTATTAATTTCTCCCTTCATTTTTAGGATCTCTAATGTAGTTTTCTTCTGGGGGTTTTTAAGTTGTTCGCTTTCAAGTTTTTTGATTTTCGTGTCCAATTCACTGACCTCTGACCTCCCTAATTTGTTAATATATGAACTCAAGGATATAAATTTTCCCCTGCGTACTGTAAAAAATAGACTCGAATACAGGACTACAATCCCCATGAGCCTTTGCTCCACTTCCCGAGAATGCCTTGTAATCTCACCTGGGCCGAGATCGAGAAGGGATTTAAACTGAGGAAAAGGTCTTGGCTTTTTTTTGGACTTCCGTTTTTGGAGCAGAGAGGTCTCTTCCATGATGTGAGGTTATTTTGTCTAGGCCTCTGGCCTAGGCACATGTTTCATACTTGTATATTCTTAATCTTTAACCTTTAATAAACCTCTAAAAAATATATATTCCTTGCAGAGAGAAACTAATTTCTACCTGCCTCAGTCTCCCCCTCTCCCCTAAATTTTATTCTTTACAGTTTGGCTAACCACTACGGGAAAAAGAACTTTCAGTCTTCTGATTTCTTTTCTGATCTTAAATTCAGTTTTAATATCTAGTACCTAGAAAAAAAAATTTTTTTTTGAGCCATATCTCTCTGGCCAAGGTTTTCTACCCTCGCAAAGCTGCTACAGGCTCCGGACCTGCCCCGCCGCTTCCTGCCTGCAACCTGCAGCCCTGATCGTCCTCACCTGGTACCTGGTCCCGGCCTTGCCCACGCCCGCAGCCACTCCTGCTCCTGGCCTCTCACCAGCCGCTGCCTGCCTATTTCTGCGCCCCAGACCCACAAGCGTGACCCCAGCCGGCTCATCACCCAGATCCTCGGAGCAGATCGCTCAGGACTCATTGCAACCAGCTGGTAACAGTATTGGCCACGTGGGCAGAGGGGAGAGAAGAGAGGGAAAGGAGACCGGGTAATTTTCCCTTAGGCTAAGCCTCCACGTGGATGGGGGTATTGGCCACAGGGGTATCAGAGAGGGGAAAGAGAGAAAAGACTAGAGAGAAGAAACAGATCTTTTCAAACAGAAACTTAAAAGCAATGGGCTGTTTAAAAGGATTTTTGACTCTTCTGGCAGTTTCATTGATTTTACCTGCCTGTCTGGGAGCAGACTCAGCCCAAAGATTCAACTTTAACTTTGGGGAGGAAAATGGGTGGCCCCGCGAACTGGAAGCCAGGCCCAGAGCCGGGAGGTCTCTAGTTAAAATCTGGCCTCCGATGCTTCCCAGCTATGGGGCCCTGGACGGATCCCTTGAACCCCATAGCCTAGCCTTTACTACTCTACCTTCGGACAATAGACATTTAAATGGATAAATAAAAACAAACAAACAAGAAAAAAACAACCCAAGGAACTTTGAAGAGACTAAAGGCTCTAAGGCATTTCAGACTCCAATGGTTTATTAAAAAATCTCTGTATTCTATTGCATTGTTTTGTTTAAGATATAACTTTGTGATTTTAAGTTCATATATTACTGGATTGAATATTATTCTGTGAACTGAAGGTTGATTGAATTTATTTTGAATGTACTGAGTTTTGAAATTCTGTTGTTTTTCCCCTATAACTGTGTTGAACAAATATTATTGTGAATAAGCCCATATATGAAAAAACAGCTTTTTTTTTATTTTGCTGAGGATAGATGGACTTCAGAACTGGTTATAATTGTATTAACAACCTTGGAAAAATGTAATGTGCTAAATACCTCAAATGATTTGATTTTAAGGGTTTTTTAAATATGATTTTGGAATTTTTTTTAACAGTCTGGTTATTTTTGCCTGCCCCTACCACGAGGTAAGGCCCATTCTAGTAGCTGAAGTGAAATGTATTTTATAACCCCCAACCTTCCCACATGTGAATGGAAGTTGGGCAGTTAATTTCAGGGCATTTGTACCCTTAAAAAGCCTCCAAAAGGAGCACCCCTTTATTTATGCTCTTTAGCTCACTATTTTACTTCTACCAGAATGATATATAGATTTCTTGATTATGTTCTTAACCCTAGATGAGTTTTACTTTGTTTAAAAAAAAATATGTTTATTACCAAGGTTGAAGGATTGCTATGTTTGTAAAAATTGTGACAAATGTCCATCAATTCATAGGTTTTAAAAATGTCACACAGCAACTTATGTGAAATATGAAAGTGTGTTTGTTTGCTATTGTAATTAATTGGGCTATTGAGAATTTTGGGGATTTTGATATCTACATATTTGTACTACTGTATTTTTAAAGATGAAAAAATTGTTAACCTTGTTCATTTCATTTGCCTTCTACTCACAGTGATCATGGCCAGATACAAAGAGGAAATGGATCTCATTTTTTGGTGAGAAAGCCTTGTATTTTATATTTTCTTAACTGACACAGAGTGTCAATGGTTATAAGCTATATTTTTGAATTTTTTAAAGCTCTTTTTTTATTATATTTTTCTTGCATGTGCAATATACTTTTTCAGTTTTTTTATTATTTTTTCTCTCCTTTTTATATTTGAAGCACATGTCACCAGTATTAAGATTTTCTTTAACTTTTTGACTTTTCAGTGCTACAAGTTTGAAATACATTTGCTAATGCATGCCCTAGAAAGCTTGTGACTATAAAAATTATGCCACTAATTATTTAAATAAATTATGGGACTTTGCTTAATGATTCTGTCTGATTCTAGGACAAGATATACACAAAAGAGCCACTGCATAGTGCCAATAGAGCATAAGGTCAAAGAGACCAACCAATCCTGGAGAAATTGACGTCACTTTGAGCCTAGACAAAGAGGACTTGAACGTGTTTGGGGTTCGAGGTTGCGGCTGTTTAACATGTGTTAAAAGCAGGTCTTCCTTGTTCCACATTCTACCAAGTACCTCAAACTTGGCTCCCGGAACCTTGGCTTATATACTCTGGTCCCCTTTTCTGCCTCTCATAGTGTGGTAACTTTCTGTAGTCCTGGCTACTGACTGGGTAAATGCATCATTACTTAGATCATTTTGATTGGGCCCTGATTCAAGGACCTATTATAGATTTATTTTTCTTCTACTTGGAATTTTTACACATAAGACTTTGATAGTCTATATTTTCATCCAGAAATTTTTCTTTTCTTTTGGATTTTCTGGTGTCTTTTTAATATCTCTTGCCAATTGATTCATATACCTCATACCTCAGCCATGCATCCCTAACTGATTCTGAATCTTTCAATCACCCACAACACGGGGGAATGTAAAAAATATCATTATTTAAATTGCAAAGTTTAAATTCCTTTTGAGAAGAATTTTAGGTGAAGAAGATGCTACCTCTCTGAATCCAGAACTGAACTGTTGGAGAAGCCACCATGAAGAAGCCTCCAGACCACAAGTTGCACAAAATTGAACTTTGGGTGTGGTTGATTGAACATTTATTTGTATGTATACTTTTATGCCAAAGGGGACTGCCCCCTAACGGCTTTTTGTCAATGTGTTCAGAAATTATTGGTTTTATTCTTTTTTCTCTTATCCTCACACTATTGTAATCTTTTAAGTTGATTTTGTTTTCATGATCCTTTGGAAAAAAATTAATTTTTTTGCAAATGATCAAAGGGGGGGAATGTAAAAAATAGACTCGAATACAGGACTACAATCCCCATGAGCCTTTGCTCCACTTCCCGAGAATGCCTTGTAATCTCACCTGGGCCGAGATCGAGAAGGGATTTAAACTGAGGAAAAGGTCTTGGCTTTTTTTTGGACTTCCGTTTTTGGAGCAGAGAGGTCTCTTCCATGATGTGAGGTTATTTTGTCTAGGCCTCTGGCCTAGGCACATGTTTCATACTTGTATATTCTTAATCTTTAACCTTTAATAAACCTCTAAAAAATATATATTCCTTGCAGAGAGAAACTAATTTCTACCTGCCTCAGTCTCCCCCTCTCCCCTAAATTTTATTCTTTACAGTACTGCTTTGGCTGCATCCCATAGAGTTTGACAGGATGTCTCATCATTGTCATTTTCTTTAATGAAATTATTAATTGTTTCTATGATTTGTTCTCTAACTAACCGATTTTGGAGAATCATATTATTTAATTTCCAATTAATTTTTGATTTGGCTCTCCATGTACCCTTACTGATCATTATTTTTATTGCCTTATGATCTGAAAAGGTTGCATTTATTATTTCTGCTTTTCTGCATTTGTTTGTCATGTTTTTATAATCTAGTATATGGTCAATCTTTGTGAATGTACCATGTGCTGCTGAAAAGAAGGTGTATTCCTTTCTGTCCCTATTTATTTTTCTCCATATATCTATTAACTCTATTTTTCCTAAGATTTCATTCACATATTTTACCTCTTTATTATTTATTTTTTAATTTGATTTATCTAAATTTGATAGTGGTAGGTTCAGGTCTCCAACCAGTATAGTTTTACTATCTATTTCTTCAATTCTCCTAGTTTCTCCATTAGAAATTTGGGTGCTATACCTTTTGGTGCATACATATTGATTAGTGATTTTTCCTCATTGTCTTACTCCCTTTTATCAGGATGTATTTATCTTCCCTATCCCTTTTAATCAGGTCTATTTTTATTTTGGCTTTGTCAGATATCACGATTGCAACTCCTGCCTTCTTTCTGTCAGTTGAGGCCCAATAGGTCTTGCTCCAACCTTTAATTCTGACCTTGTGAATATCTACCCACTTCATGTGTTTCTTGTAGACAACATATGGTAGCATTTTGGTTTCTAAACCTCTCTCCTATTCGTTTATGTTTTATGGGTGAGTTCATCCCATTCACGTTCAAAGTTTTGATTGTCACTTGTGAATTCCCTAGCATTGTGATATCCTCTCCTAGTTTTTTCCTTTCTTCTTTTGCTATATCCTTTTAAACTAGTGATTTCACTTTTAATCAATCCCCCTAATTCACCCCTCCCCCCCAATATGCTTCCCTTTATGGTCCCTCCATTTTTGATCCCTTCTTGTTTTTTAAGGGTCTGTTAAATTCCCTCCTCTCTTTCCCTCCCTTTTTGTATTCCCTCCTCACACCCCCCTTAGTTTTCCCTTCTCACTTACCCTGTAGGATAAGATAGAATTCAAGATCCCAATGGATCTCGATGTTCTTCCCTCTCAGAATTTATCCCACTGAGAATAAGGTTTAAGTATTACCTATTAGCACTCTCTTCCTCTCATTCTTATAAGAGTATTCATCTCCTCCCCTTCCCATGTGTATCTTTGTGTGACAAAGATTATCCTATTTATTTTATTTCTTCAAGTATCTCTTGGTACCATTTTCAATTCCCCCCAACCCTTTTTCTTTTCTTTGCACATCATTTTATAGCCCTTAATGTCCCAATCTTTTCCTATGAGTGATTCTTCTCATTACTATATTAATGAATACAATTTTTGAGAGTTACAAATAACATTTTCCCCATATATTAATATATATGTATATTTATATATTGATCTAATTGTAACCCTTAAAGAAGAGATTTGAAGAAAAAACATTTTTCCCTTTTTCCCTCTCTTATTTACCTTTTCATGTTTCTCTTAATCTTTGTGTTTGGATATTAAACTTTCCATTTACTTCTGGTGTTTTCTTTACAAATACTTGGAAATCTTCTCTTTTGTTGAATGCCCATACTTTCCCCTGGAAGTATATAGTCAGTTTTGATGGATAGGTGATCCTTGGTTGAAGACCCAGTTCTCTTGCCTTTTTGAAAATCATGTTCTAGGTCTTGTGGTCCTTTAGTGTGGAAGCTTCCAGGTCTTGTGTGATCCTGATTGGTGCTCCTTAGTGTCTGAATTATCTCTTTTTGGCTTCTTGTAGAATTTTCTCCTTAGCTTGAAAGTTTTGGAATTTGGCAATTACATTCCTGGGAGTTGTCTTTTGGGGATTTAGTGTAGAGGGTGTTCTATGAACTCTTTCAATGTCTATTTTGCTCCCCTGTTCACGAACATCAGGGCAGTTTTCTTGGATGATTTCTTGTAGTATGATGTCAAGATTTATGTTTATTTCTGGCTTTTCAGGTAGACCAATGATTCTCAAATTGTCTCTCCTTCCTCTGTTTTCCTGATCTGTCACCTTGTCAGTGAGATATTTTATGTTTTCTTCTGTTTTGTCAGTCTTTTGACTTTGCTTCATTAATTCTTGCTGTTTTGCAAGATCATTGGTTTCCAGTTGCCCAATTTTGGTCCTTAAGGCCTGGTTTTATGCTTTAATATTTTCATTTTCTGCTATAATTTTTTATTTTCTCTTGAACCATTTCTCATTTTTTCTTGCTAGAAGACTTTCATCTTTTGGATAAGCTCCAATTTAAATTATTCCAGAGCTTGTGGACAATTTCCTTTTTTAAAGAATGTTTTGTCTTTGTTTGAATTTCCTCCTGTAGTTCCTCTATAGCCTGGGTTTTTCCTCTGTAAAAATTTTCAAGCATCACTGCCTTTTTTTTCCCCTGGAGGGTGTTTGTTGGTCCTGTGTTCAATTTGCCATCACTCTGAAGGTTTTGCATTCTCTTTGTAGTCAGAAATGTGAGTGAGATGGGCAGGGTCTCTGTGTATGGAGTTAAGGAGCAAGGATTTTGGCTGAGACAAGCTCTCTAATCTCTGTCATGGCTCTTCTCTGTGATACCTTTCTGGGAGTGCCCACAGTCTACACTCCCCTGCCTGCTGGGGTTTCAGGTGTAGCTGCTCTCAGGGGTATGTCTTTGGTGGTTTTAGTCAGCTTCCAAGGACCTAGAGGTGCCCCTTGCTCAGTATCTGATTTTGGCACTTGTTGGCTCTGACTCTGGCTCTGTAGATAGGGTGGGGGAGGGTAGATCAGCTCATGTTTGGGTGGAAGCTTTTTCATCCCCTTATAGTGTATAAATGCCCAAATCCCATGTACCTTCAATGCTGTGCCCTACTGTAGAGTCCCTCCATTCTTATGAAAATGATTTTTTGGGTCTTTTGAAGTAGTTTATATCGGTGGTGCTGAGGAGAGAAAGTGTCCCATGTCTAGACTGCCACCATGCTTACCCGGAAGTGTATACACATTTTTTAATTCTTTTGACTTTGTTCTATTGTTTCTTGATGTCACATGAAGTCATTAGCTTCCCATTATTCAATTGTAATTTTGAAGAAATTATTTCCCTCAGGGAGCTTTTTGTACCTCCTTTTCCATTAAGCCAATTCTGCTTTTTAAGAAGTTCTCTTCAATGGCTTTTTTTTTTTGGAGGGGGGGTCTCTTTTACCACTTGGTCAATTCTTTTTTTTAGCTATTTTTTTCTTTAGTATTTATTTTTGTGTGCCTCTTACCAAGCTGTTAATTCTCTTTCCATAATTTTCTTCTGTCATTCTGATTTCTTTTTTCAACTTTTCCTCCATTATTCTTATCTCTTACTTTAATTCTTTTGAGGATCCTTCTTGTATTTGGGTCCAATTTTGATGTTCTTTGAGCCTTTTTTGGTCTTTTTTTCTTTCACTTTTTCCTTCTAGATCTCTTTTTTGTTCTTCCTTGCCACCATAGTTTTTTATGGTCAAATTCCTGCTTTTTTTTTTTTTGGTTGTTGTTTGCTCATTTCGCCAACCTATTTCTTCACTTTGAACTTTATGTTAAAATTGGGTTCTGCTCACCTGTGACAGAGGCAGCACTGTACCAAGTTTCAGACTTTTTTTTTACTGCTGTTTTCAGAGCTAGTTTTGAAAATCTGCAAGTTTTGCAGGCTTCAATAGTGGTGCGATTCTGGGAGAGGTTTGGTCATTGCTCTTCTGGTCTTCTATCAGGTCATTACTCAGGAAGGGTCCCTGTTATTTTGTAGCTGTAAGTATTAGTGCTCCTCTCTGTTTTAGAACTGTGACAAGGGCCCTGTTCTCTTATGACTAATCATCAGTGCTCTCACCGCCCTAAAAATGCAACCCAAAACTGTGTATTGACAACAGAATTACAATCAGCACTAGCTATACACAGAGGCAACAAAGGGTCCTTTGTAATTTTTTATGACCAGTTGTCCAATCCTTTTATCATTTCTAGGCTAAGAGTTCCTGAAACTCCTGCTATGGCTCTTGTTGTTGCTATGGCATGCACGTGTGGACTCTGGACAGATCTCCATTCTAGTATCTCAGACTTTTCCTACTGATCTCTTAAATTTTTTTAGACTGAAAAGAAATCTCATTCCTAATTTTGATTGGCTATGCTGTTCCAAAGTTTAATTTAAAGCATTATTTTAAAGTTCTTTGGAGGGGAATGTTAGGAGAGTTCAGCTCAGTGGCTGACACTAATTTATCCTCTTTGCTCTGCCAACCCAAGTGCTTTACCTTTTTTATTTTTGATACTAGTAATTTGGTTTTCTTTTTTTTCTTTTTAAAAATCAAATTAACCAATGGTTTATCTAACTAATTGGACTTTTATAAAAACCACACAATAATTTCATTTATTGGTTGGATAGACTTTTTCTTTTAATTTTATTAATCTCCCCTTTGATTATCAGGAATTCTTCTTTGGTGTTTAATTAATTGGGTAGTTTAAATTTGTTCTTTAATAATTTTTAGCTGTATGCCCAATTCATTGATCTGCTCTTCTTTTTCCTTTTTTAAATTTATTAATGCACTTAGTGATATCAGTTTCCCCCTAAATATTGCTTTGACTACATCTCACAAATTTTGAAAGTTCTTGTTGTCATTCTTTTTAATGAAATTACTGATTGTTACCATGGTTTATTTTTTGATCTACTCATTCTTTTGGATGATATGATTTAGTTTCCAGTTAACTTTTAATATATGCTTCCAAAATGCTTTATTAAATGCATTTTTGTTGCATTGTGATCTGAAAAAGAATACATTTAGTATTTCTGCTTTTCTACATTTGGTTGTGAGGTGTTTATGCTCTAATACATGGTCAATTTTTTTAAAGGTACCATATGCAGTTCAAGAAATGGTATATCTTTTCTCTTTTTCATTCATTTTCTCCAGACATCCATTATATCTAGCTTTACTAGGATTATATTAACCTCCTTAACTTTATAATTTACATTATGGTTAGATTTTAACTCTGAGAGGTAGTAGTTGATGTACTCTACCAGTATAGTTTTTTTAAACTCTTACTTTCTCCTAGAATCAATACTGCATATTGGTTCCAAGGCAGAATAGTGGTAAGTCCTAGGCAATGGGGGTTAAGTGACTTGCCCAGGGTAAATAGCTAGGAAGTATCTGAATACAGATTTGAACCCAGGATTCCCCATCTCTAGGCCCATCTCTCAACCCACTAAGTAACTCAGCTGTTCCACCCACGCCCAGTATAGTTTTACTATTTCCTTCTGCTATTCATTTAGTTTTTCCTTCAAGAATTTGGATGCTATACCATTTGACACATATATGTTTAGTACTGATACTACATTTTCTATGGTTCCTTTTAGCAAGATGTAGTTCCTCTGCTTATCCCTTCTAATTAGATCTTTTTTTTGCTTTTGCTTTGTCTGAGATCATGATTGCTACCCATGCCTTTTTAAACTACAGCTGAAGCATAATAGACTCTGCTCTAGCCTCTTATTTTTTCTCTGTGGGTACCTCTATTTCAGGTTGTTTTTGTAAACATCATATTGTTGGATTCTTGCTTTTAATCCATTATGTTAGCTGCTTCTGTTTTATGGGTGAGTTCATCCCATTCATGCCCACACTTATGATTACTTAATCCATTTCCTTCTATCCTATTTTCTTATGTTTATCTTTCTCTCTTTATCCCATCCCTCCTCAAAATCTGTTTTGATTACCACTGCTTTTTTTTTTTTATAATGGCTCTCCTTTTTATCACCCTTCTGATTCCCCTTTCTCTTATTCTTTCCTCTTCCTATTTCCCTTTTAAGTAATGTGGATTTCTAATACTAATTGGGTATGTATATATATCTTCCATCTTTAACTCAATTTATTTGCATGACAGGTCCAAGTGTTGCCTTCCCCTTCACCCACACCATTTCCTCCTCCCCTAAAAAGCTCTTTTTGTGTGCCTCTTTTAGGTGGAATAATTTTCCCTATTCCTTCTCTCCCTTCCTCTTTCTCCCGGGCATCTCTCTTTCTCTTTATACCATTTTTTTTACCATCATTCCAATATAATCTACTTATTCTCATACCTTCTATCTATGCAGACTCCTTCTAACTGTCCTAATAAAAATGACAAAGATTATTCTTGCTTGTAATCCTATCTCCTTTGCCTTGTGGAGTATCATATTATAAACCTTCCACTCCTTCATTGTGTTAGTTACTAGATCTTGTGTGATCTTAATGATGTAATCATGATATTTGAATAATTTCTTTTTCACAGCTTGAACTATTTTCCTTTGGACTTCTGAATTCTGGAATTTGTCAATAATATTCCTGAGATTTTTAATTTTGAGTGGTGATTGGTGAATTCTTTAATTTCTATTTTACCCTCTATATCTAAGATATTGGGAGTTTTCCTCTATAAATTGTTGAAATGTAGGCTCTTTCTTTGAACATGGTTTTAAGGTAATCCAATAACTTTAAAATTGTTTCTCTTCAATCAATTTTCTAGATCAATTATTTTCCCCAATTAGATATTCCTTTTATTTTTGCTTTATTTCTCATGGAATCATTAGATTCTACTTGCCCAATTATAAATTTTAAGAAATTATTTTCTTCATTGACCTTTTGCATCTTATTTTTCATTTGGACAATTTTGCTTTTTAAGGAGTTGTTTACTTCAGTATTTTTTATACTTTTAGCAAGTGTCTTTTCAAAAAGTTTTTCAATTGCTTTCATTTCTTTGCCTAATTTCTCCTCTTCCACTCTTACTTGACTTTGAAAATAACTTTTTAGCTTTTCTGGGGATTTTTGATAGTTTTGTGTTCAATTCATAATTTTTTTTTTTCTTTTGAGGCGTTGCTTGTAGCTGCTTTGACGTCACTGTCTTTTTCCAAGTTTATGTTCTGATCTTCCTTGTCACCACAGTGCATTTTTGTGGTCAGATTATTTTTTGTTACTTGGTCATTTTTCCACTCTATTTTTTTTTATTTGGAATTTTATGTTAGGCTCTCTTCCTGGCATGGGTGGTAGTAGAAAGGAGACATTGTCTCAATCTTCAGATTTTTTTTTGTTTTTGTTTTTTGCATATCTGGGGATTTGGAAGTTTTCAGTGCATTCAAGGTAGTATGATCTGAGGAAAATTGTTGTCACTATTCTCTTGGCCTACATTCTATTCTTTAACGAGGAAGGGTCCCTTAATTGATATTGCTGCTTAGGGTCTACCTTGCAATCAGAAGAAATACTGTTCCTCAGAGTCCTTGATTCCTTGGAATGATAGGTGATAATGCTTCTTAGATCCACCAATGGTTCTTCTCTCTGCTCTTGAACTATAACCCAAAAGTGAGAATAGGCAATGAAATGACCAAACAGCATCTGATCTTGCATCCAATGGTAGAACAAGGGTAACCTGCGATCTCTTTGAGATCAGGTCCCAGATCTCTTTACCATCTCTCATTTGAGAATTCCTGAATCTGGTGTTGCTTCTGTCACTCTCACATGGTCTCACATGGTTATAAAAATATTCTATTAATTTTTTCTTTTTTACATTATTGGCAATTATGATACATTTTGTCACGTCCTGTACAATCTAGCTCCTTCTTAAAAATATTTTTAATAGCAAAACCCAAACCAAAACAAAACAGGTAAAACAAACTTACAAAGTTAATGTGATTTATACTATATGCAATAGTTTATACCCATGGTCTACCACCTCTCTGATGAGAGCAATGAATTATTCAAGATTTTTGACACAATGTAAATGGTATATTACAAGCATTATAAGAGAATGGATTAGAAAGGAAATATCCTAGAGGTAAGAAGACAAGTTAGGAAGTCATGGCAACTGTATAGATAAGAAGGGACAAACTAGGAGAGTAGTCTTAGTGAAATTAAACTATAAGAAAACAACAAGGCTTTCATCATGAATTCAAACTTTTCTCCTACTATCAGTAGTAAGTTAGAGATACGACTGCAACAACTATTGAAATCTTTCATTGGAGTCAATTAATTTGCATTGACTTCTGAGAACAGGGCTTGGATTTCTTTAGAATTTGTTGAAATCAAATTAATAAAATATTATTAAAATGGACTTGGATATGGAATAGCATTAACAAAGTGTCTTTGAACCTAGTCTTTGTTAAGAAGTTGCTACTGATTCGTTGTATGGTACTTATCATACATTTTCTACAAGGGGTTCTTGCTGTAGTTACACTGGAAAAATTCTACAAAAAGAGCCATAATCCATTGGTTTGAAGATATCTTTTAGAATTTCCTATCTGTTTGACTATGGATTAATTATCTGACCTCTCCAGACATATTTTCTTCACCTTAAAAATGAGGAAGTTGGCCTAGATGACATCTCATCTCTAAAACAATGATCTTATGAATTGTTTTTCTCTTTTTGGAAAAAATGACATTTTGAAGAGATGATGAAATGGAGACTCAACTAGGGATAATAATACTGCCCTAACTACCACACAAAATTTTTGTTGGGAAATTATTTTCTAAATTGTAAACATCACTTTCTACATAGAAACTGTTATTATTGTGATGAGCATTTAGAGCTTTCAATGGGTCTGTGTTCTCATTGCCTGGGTTCCTATTTATTCTATTAGCATAAATGATAGTCTAACCAAGCCTTCTCATGCAGGGGGACTTATTTATATTGGTTTACTAATTATACCTGGAAGATTTCCACAAAATCCTGAAGGGATTTCTGTGTACCATTTGATGTTCTGTGGATATCAATAGAATTAGGAAGTCTGTCTCCCATTATACTCTCTTGCTTACTTACTGTCCCTCTTCCTTTTCTGGCCAATTACATCCCTGATAGTGTTTTAAGTACCATTCCTTCAGCATGCCTTATTTGTAATTAGCTGCAGCCCACTTACTACTCCCCTTCACTATACATCTTGTCATTGCCCTTTAAGTCACCTGAAGTTTTGTTCCATCAGTACATATATCTTGGTTGTTTCTAATGGAGCAACAACATTTTGATCACATTCATTTACCAATATTTGCTTAGCTATTTTTCAATTGATGGGTGTCTACTTTCTTTCTCGTTCTTTAATATTAAAATATAAATATTAAATTAATTTCAGTTAATTATTTAAGTAATGAACTAATTAAAAGTAAGTTAAAATTTAAATTAATATTTAAAAATTGCTTTTATTGCTGTATATTGGACCATTTGCCATTGACTACACCTTTGGAGCACTAGGGTATGGACATTTTAATCATTTTTTAGAATAATTCTGAATTGAAGAAGCCATCTTTTAAAAATACTAATATTCCTCCAGTAATGCTAGATAAATTGTGAAATGTGATAATGTCTGACTTATTGCTTTATTATTTTGTTCCTCAGATCACTTCTCTTAATTAAAGAATTATAATAATTCTCCAAAATGGTATCCTTATATGGTGGATAGGGTGCTTGATTTGGGGTCAGAACAGCTAGGCTAATAATTATAAGCATGTATACAGCCCTTCAAGGTTATTCAAAGTGCTTTACATGTGCCATTTACCTTTTACAGATGAGGAAATGGACTGAGAGATGTTAAGTTGCTTGTCCAGGGTCATACAACTATTAAGTATATGAGATAGGATTTAAAAATCCTGTTATTCTTACCCCAAGTCCAACATTCTATCCACTTTTCCAGTTAAATGAATCTCAACTTGGAAACTTTTTAGCATGGAATCGATTGACTAATCTCACTCTCATTTTCTTAACTTTTAAAAATGGTGATAACAACCATTTCTAAAATAACTTCAAAACACTATTGTGAGTAAAGTGCTTAGTAAAACTTAGGGCCCCAAAGAAAAGTGAGTTATTATGATTAATGCTGCTTGTTTTGTCTTTTCTTTCATTTTGAGCAAGTACTTGGTGGCCACTACTAACACTTTTATTTATAAAGAAATGGGTTCACTATGGCCTTTAAATTTTAACTCAATGCTTAAGGGCAGACATACATACATACTTACAATGTGTTTTAAATGGACTATTCTCATACCTTAGACCTTAGACAATTCTTAATTCTGAAATGACCTCCATTTAGCTATTATTTCATTTCTCTCTTTGACTAGCTCAGCAAATCAGACTTTTGCCCTTCACAGTATTTGGGTGATTTGTGAGGGGATTTTCTAGTATGCTTCCTGTCTTTTTCTTTTTCTATTTCATATTTAAGCAATTACACACAATGAAGAGGGATTGGACTTGGATGAGTCCTGATTGAATCCTTCTTCTACTATGCTAAGTCCAACAGAGTGGAGGATTTAAAAATTATGTTCTTATGAGGATAAAAATTCCCCATTTGAAGATTAAGCCCACAGGGAAGCAGTTATGGGCAGAAATGGCTGGTTTTCCCTTTAAGAAGGAATTTTCTGCTTCGACTATGAGGCAGTGCAATGTGATAGAAATTGATTGCAGGGATCTGAGTTTAATGTTCTATCTTTGACCTTTGCTAGTTGTATCTTCTTGGGCAAGTGACATCATGTCTTTGAACCTGTTTCCTCATCAGGAAAATGGGGACAGGAAGGCTTGCCTTGCTTTTCTAATGGGGTTCTTGTGAAGAAGGTTTTTGGAAACCTCTCAAGTGCTATTATTAAGTCATAAGAACGATAGACATGTGAATTGCTATTATTATAGGAGTTTCCCCACATTAAAGAACATTTTTCTCTATTCCTGAATAAAGGCTATAGAAAAAATGACCTGTTACTAACACAATTTGTTTTACAAGCTGTAAACTTGGGTTAGATTAGCTAATGTGCAGGATGAACACAGAATATAAATGAAAAAAAATGCAAATAGGATGAAAAACCAAAGCAATAAAGGTTGAGGCAGATGCTTCCTGTGTTTGCTGCTTGTGAAAGCCCTATAGCAGTCCAATGAGTTCTTTTCTTTCATGTAGTATAACCTAGCTTCCAGAAGGGCCTGATACTCCAGCACCAACTAGAGCCACGGCAAAATTAGATGAACAGGATATAGACATAGTCAAAGCAAAAAGAAATAAGTCCATCCATTTTTGATACATTTCCTTTGAGGATTTATGACTTTTTTTTTTGGATAACTTTTATGGATCCAGAGGACTTGTGTATAGGATAACAGATCTGGAAGAGACAATGGAACAAAGAACAAGTTCTTAGAGTTGAAATATACCTTAGAATCCACAATGTCAGAGCTGGAAATATCCTTGTAATATAGACTATCAGAGGAAAGGAACACATATGGAAGGAAATTTAGAGCTTCAATTGTTATACTTAGAAGAAGCCTTAGAGAATTGATGGTTAAAGCCGGAAGAGACTTTAGAAAAGAGAATGAAAGTGATAGAAGATATCTCAGAATACAGAATTCAGATTGTTAAAACTGAAAAGGACCTTAGAGCAATGAATGCTGGAGTTGGAAAGGCCAATAATAGACTATTGATGTTTGAGTTGCAAAGGACTTTAGAATATAGGATGATGGAACAGGAAAATACTCCTGAAATAGGACAAAGATCATTAAAGTGGGAAGGGAGTTAGAACACAAAATGCCAGACCTGGAAGGTATTTAATATCCTAGAATGTCAGCACTGTTCTCAGCCTTAGAAGCTAGAAGGTAAAATTCCAGAGTTGAATGGAAACTTTGGGAAACTCTAGTCTAAAGTCCTCTTAAAGATGAGGAATTTGAGAGAGGAGGAATGGCCTTAAGACACAAATTAGTGATAGTACTGGAATTGGAACTTAGGTCTAGGAATTTATATAGGTCATGCTACTTCTAATAAATAGTGAATCTTATTCTCATTTTAAATATGAATAAAGAAAGTAAAGATAAAAATAAATTGTGCTCTCTCTTCCTAGGCTACAATAGCAATGGAGATTGACAACAACAAGATCATAGAATTTAGAACTGGAAGGGTACTTAGAGATTATCTAGTCCAATTTGTAATTTTACATAGGAGAAAACTGAATGACAATTATATATATACATATATAATATGCTTTTTATTTTGCATAGCACTTACAAAGCACTTTCATTTGATTCTTACATCATCTGTTTGAAGTGGGTAGGCAGAAAATATTGTCTATTTTACAGATGAGCAACTTGAAACTCAAAAAAGCTAAAAACTCCCTCAAAATCATATCATTAATAAATGTCAGATCAAGGATGCCCAGCAGAGCAAGTCAATGACAACTTAGTATTCAATTCAATAAGAATTTATTAAAAGCCTTCTATAAACAAGACACTAGGCTAAGCACTGGGGATACAATGACAAAAGGCAAAATCTCTGCCATTAACACACTTAGATTCTACTTAGTAGTGCTTGAACATGTACACTGATACATAAATAAGGAGAGAACAATAATATTAAAATTCCCTAAGGATATATAATTTACTTTCTATGTGTCAGATTATCTGCTAGGCACTGGGGATGTACAGCTAGAAATGAGATGATTCCTATATTCACAAAGCTTACTTTCTCTTTGGGGAAAAATATATTGTCTACCATCCTTCTACCATCAAAAAAGAGAAAATACAGTAGAGTCCTCCCCATACTGGTGGGGGATTCATTCTAAGACCTACCATGGATATCTGAAACTGTGGATTTAAGGGAATACCTGCTGCCCCCCACCCCCATATGGAGGTGCTCTTTCTCCTTACTCCTGTCCCTTGTTGGTTAGGCACTTTGAAGCTTCCCAGGAAAAAGAACTTTAAAAAAGTGAAAGTGAGAGCAGAAGAGACTGATGCAGGGTCCAAACTTCTGCCAGGAGGACTTCCAGTGGTTCTCCAGTAGACCTTAGGTGCTTCAGGTTGACCTCAGTTAACTGGAAGTGTGGAAAACAAAAAGATGGATAATGGATACATATGGAACAAGATAAAATCAAAATGAATGCAGAGTATTGTAATGGGGCTTTTGATGGAGGTGGCCCTTGAGCAGACCCTTAAAGATGGGTAGGTATTCCAAGGAGCAGAAGGTAAGGAAGGATAACATTCTAGACTTGGGAACCTGCTTGTACAAAGAAAGAGTTGAGAAATGGAATGCCTTTTATGAGGTTTGTTGAATTGAACTGAATTCAATTAAACTCATTCCTCCTGGATTTCTATTTCACTCATGCTTTATTTTATACCTTCTTTAGAAAAGAAACTATGTAGCTATAAATGATAGCAATACTTCAGTAGTATGTCTTAATTTGAAAGATTATTTAAATATTTAATCAGACCCCTGAGGGTTCATGTACCTTTTTTTGTACATCTCCCCCATTTGACATATTTGAACTGCAGTATAACTGGAAGAATCCTTTAAATGAAGTTCCTGCACAGTGAATTGTAAGAGGTAGTCATATATAGTGCAGGAAACACCAGCTTTTTGATTCAGAAGATGTGGCTTTGAGGCCTGACTTCAAAGCAAATTAGCTAGGGGACTATAAACAAGCCACTGAAACAAATTTAAGCTTCTGATTATTTTATTTGTAAAGTAAGATGGCTATTTTCTAAAAGCTTTTCTCACTACAATCTCATGAAGTAGATATTTCAATAATAAATGATGATGAATGGAAAAAAGGAGGTGGGCTGATAACTTAGAGATAATAGCTTGGAATAACTTGGAGTACTCTCCTGTTGATCCTTATATAGAACAATCGGTAGCCCAATTTTTTCTTTTCACAAATTATTCCTAGGCTAGCATATTATCCCTCCTCACCTTCTGCCCTTTGGAAAACTTGCCTTCCTTAAAGGTTCAGCTCAAAGCTTACCTTTCACGACAAACCTTTTTCTGATTTCTGAAGTTGGTAGTCCCCATCACATTGCTTTGCACTCATTTTGTATTTATCTTGTATTTCTTTTCTTTTTTTTTTTTGTCGGGGAGAGAGGTAGTAAACAACATATTTTGGCCCTGACCCCAAGGAGAAAATAAATTATTTAAGAACAGGAATTGCCTCATTTTTATCTATATATCCCCAGAAGCTTCCTCCTTTCTTGACTGCCTACAATTCTCAGTTAAAGTCTTACCTTCTACCAGGCCTTTTCCAGTCTTCCATAATCTCAGTGCCTTCCCTTTGAGATTATCCTCAATTTATCCTCTCTATATATCATGTTTATTGAGGGAAATGGGAATTTCTATTTGCAACATCTACAACCAAATTCAGTTGAGTCACATCATTTTTGCCCCTACCCGAAACCTCAACTTTGATCTCTCTGTCAATCAGAAGGGGTCCTGTGATAAAAAATGTCTGGGAGGAGCAAAAACTTGGCAGAAAATCATTTTAGCTAGTTCTGTAGCAGAGCTCAGCTCTGTCTTATGATCAAGGGTTAAGAGAAGAGACCATATATGGAAAAGGGATTCTCCATGGGAAAGGTAATCAAGGTTGACATGGGTTAGTTTGCTTCTTGGGATAGACTATATATAACCTCTGATTTTTCTCAGCCAATGAGGAAACAGGGAAGGGCTTCCCATTCTAGGTTTAGGGAATATATACTGCTGAGGATGCTCTCAAGATGTGTGCCTGTACCAAAATCTGGTCCAGCAACTGCTCATGTGAGGGCATTAATAAAAGAGCTTTTCTACTTTACAGTCCAGTAAGAATTGTCTTTTTAGGTAAGGATGTGTTTCTTACATTTATACATAATTGTCTGTTGTTTCCACCATTAGATTGTGAGTTCCTTGAGGTCAAGAACTATATTTTGGTTGCTTGTTTGCCTTTAGTTGTATCCTCAGTGACAGGAACATAGTAGGTATCTAATACATAGTAGTTGATTGTCTGTCAGCAAAGGTAGTTCCCTGGAAATTGTTGATGGGAGGAAAACCAGTAGTTTAAGTAGAATTTCTTGGGAAGATTTATAGGAAAACTTGGACCAGAATCAGAATTATGGAATTTCAAAGATTGAAAAGACCTTAGAGTATATCTACACTAACTCTTACCTGACAAAGGACTGGCTGTACAATCTATTTGAAAAGTAGTTATTCAGGGGGGGCAGCTGGGTGGCTCAGTGGATTGAGAGCCAGGCCTAGAGATGGGAGGTCCTGGGTTCAAATGTGGCCTCAGACACTCCCTAGCTGTGTGACCTTGGGCAAGTCACTTGACCCCCATTGCCTAGCCCTTATCACTCTTCTGCCTTGGAACCAATACTCAGTATTGATTCCAAGACAGGTAAGGCTTTAAAAAATATTAAAAAAGAAAAAGAGTTATTCATCCTTTGCTTAAAGATCTTAAATGATAGGGAACCTACTAAGTCTGAAAGCATTCCAATTTTCAATAGCTTTGTTAGCTAGCCACTGTGTTTAGAGAACTTAAGGTTTGCAAAACACTTTATGAATATTATTTTATTTAATTGTCTCAATAAGCCTAGAAGGTAAGTGCTTTTACCCCATTTTGTAGGTGAAAAAAACTGAGGGAAATAGAGATTTAAGTGCCCAAGGTCATAAAGCTAGTGGGTATTTGAGGCAGGATTTAAACCAAGTCTTCCTGTGTTCTCCCTAGTTCCTTTAGCAAGTCCCCCTTCATATCCGGTCTCAATTTGACTATTTATTCTTATCATTTATTGTTACCAGTTCTCTAAAGCAAAGAAGAACAAATTTAATCTCTTTTCTGAGGTTCAGGAAATTAAACTATCAATAACTACTTATTAAGTACCTACTGTGTGCAGGCACTATGCTAAACCTTGGGGATACAGAATAAGAGCTCACAATCTAATGGAGGGAGACAAATAAATATGAAGAATTAGCAGAGGAAAGGCACTAGAGTTAAGAATTGTCAGAAATGCTTCCTAGAAAAGATGGAATTTTAGTTGAAACTTAAAAGAAGGGAAGAAGGAGGTGGAAATAAAAGGGGAGAGCATTCCAGACAGATGGAACATCCAGGGAAAATTTCCAGAGCTGAGAGGAATATCATGCTCATCAAACAGCAAAGAAGCCAATGTCATTGGATTGAAGTATTCACCACAAGGGTAAAGATGTAAGATGATTGAAAAGGTATAAGGGAGCTAGGTTATTAAGAATTCTTTTTTAAGCCCTGACCTTCCGTCTTGGAGTCAATACTGTGTATTGGTTCCAAGGCAGAAGAGTGGTAAGGGCTAGGCAATGGGGGTCAAGTGACTTGCCCAGGAGAGGTCAAGATTTTTATATTTGATCCTGAAGTCAATCAGGAGTCATTGGAATTTATTTATTTATATGTGTCTGTGTATGTTTGTGTGAATGCACGTGTGTGTGACATAGTAGGACCTGCACTTAGGAAAATCACTTCAAAAATATAATGTAGGGTACACTGGTATAGGGAGCATCTAGAATCAGGCAGAGCCATTCACAGGTTATTCTAATAGTTCAATAGCTAGGTGATGAAGACATGCATCAAGGTGGCTAAAGTATCAGAGGAGAGAGAAGAAGTGGATTTGTGAGATATTGCAAAGGTGCAATTGGCAGTTCTTCACAACAGATTGGATACGAGTGGGATAAAAAATAGTGAGATGAGGGTAACACCCAGGTCACAGGTCTGGGAGTCTGGGAAGATGATGGTATCCTTGAAAGTAATGAGACATTTGGAGAGGGGAAGAGTAAATGGGAAGAGATAATGAGTTCAGTTTTGGACATGTTGAATTTGAGATGGCTGTTAGACATCTTGCTTGAGATGTCTGAGAAGCTGTTGGAGATGTGAGACAGGAAGTCAGCATAGAGGTTAGAGTACTATAGGTAGATTTGATATTCATCAGAATAAAGAGAATAATTTAATCTATGGTAGTTTCTGAGATCATTAAATGAAAAAAAAGTCTCCTGAGATCATAAAATGAAGTAAAGAGGGCCTGGAGTTCTGAGGGACACCTAAGGTTAGTGGGCACAACCTGGATGAAGATCCAGTGAAGAAAACTGAGAAAGTGTGGTCTGATAAGTAAGAGGAGAACCAGTAAAGATTAGTGTCTGTCCAGAAAACCCAAAGAGAAGAGAGTATTAAGAAAAAGAAAGTGAGGCCAAAGTCTATGGAGAGATCAAGAAGAGTGAGGAAGACAGAATGAAAAGCTCTGGAAACACTGTTATTTGTGGAGAATAGCAAAAATTCACAATTTTATGGCATTTTAAAACTTATAAATTGTTTTTCTCACAATTCTCCCATGAATTACATAGTATAAATATTATTTTTTTTATTACAGATGAAAAAACTGAGACTCACTGATGTGACTTACCTATGGCCATAGGACCAGAAATTTTTTTTTTTTTTTTTTTTTAAATTTTTTTTTTAATATATTTTATTTGGTCATTTCCAAGCATTATTCGTTAAAGACATAGATCATTTTCTTTTCCTCCCCCCCCCAACCCCCCATAGCCGACGCGTAAGTCCACTGGGCATTAGATGTTTTCTTGATTTGAACCCATTGCTTTGTTGATAGTATTTGCATTAGAGTGTTCATTTAGAGTCTATCCTCTGTCATGTCCCCTCAATCTTTGTATTCAGGCAGTTGCTTTTTCTCGGTGTTTCCACTCCCATAGTTTATCCTTTGCTTATGAATGGTGTTTTTTTTTTTCTCCTGGATCCCTGCAAGTTGTTCAGGGACATTACACCACCACTAATGGAGAAGTCCATTACGTTCGATGATACCACAGTGTGTTTGTCTCTGTGTACAATGTTCTCCTGGTTCTGCTCCTCTCGCTCTGCATCACTTCCTGGAGGTTGTTCCAGTCTCCATGGAACTTCTCCACTTTATTATTCCTTTTAGCACAATAGTACTCCATCACCAACATATACCACAGTTTGTTCAGCCATTCCCCAATTGATGGGCATCCCCTCATTTTCCAGTTTTGGGCCACCACAAAGAGCGCAGCTATGAATATTTTTGTACAAGTCTTTGTGTCCATTATCTCTTTGGGGTACAGACCCAGCAGTGCTATGGCTGGGTCAAAGGGTAGATATTCTTTTGTCGCCCTTTGGGCATAGTTCCAAATTGCCCTCCAGAATGGTTGGATCAGTTCACAGCTCCACCAGCAATGAATTAATGTCCCTACTTTGCCACATCCCCTCCAGCATTCATTACTTTCCTTTGCTGTTATGTTAGCCAATCTGCTAGGTGTGAGGTGATACCTCAGAGTTGTTTTGATTTGCATCTCTCTGATTATAAGAGATGTAGAACACTTCTTCATGTGCTTGTTAATAGTTTTGATTTCTTTATCTGAGAACTGCCTATCCATTTCCCTTGCCCATTTATCAATTGGAGAATGGCTTGATTTTGTGTACAATTGATTTAGCTCTTTATAAATATGAGTAATTAAACCTTTGTCAGAGGTTTCTATGAAGATTTTTTCCCAATTTGTTGTTTCCCTTCTGATTTTAGTTATATTGGTTTTGTTTGTACAAAAGCTTTTTAGTTTGATGTAGTCAAAATTATTTATTTTACATTTTGTGATTCTTTCTATATCTTGCTTGGTTTTAAAGCCTTTCCCCTCCCAAAGGTCTGACATGTATACTATTCTGTGTTTACCCAATTTACTTATGGTTTCCTTCTTTATGTTTAAGTCACTCACCCATTTTGAATTTATCTTGGTGTAGGGTGTGAGGTGTTGATCTATTCCTAGTCTCTCCCACACTGTCTTCCAATTTTCCCAGCAGTTTTTATGAAATAGTGGATTTTTGTCCCAAAAGCTGGGATCTTTGGGTTTATCGTATACTGTCTTGCTGAGGTCGCTTTCCCCCAGTCTATTCCACTGATCTTCCTTTCTATTTCTTAGCCAGTACCAAATTGTTTTGATGACTGCTGCTTTGTAATATAGTTTTAGGTCAGGGACTGCAAGGCCCCCATCATATGTGTTTTTTTTCATTATTTCCCTGGATATCCTTGATCTTTTGTTCTTCCAAATGAACTTTGTTATGGTTTTTTCTAAATCAGTGAAGAAGTATTTTGGTAGTTCAATGGGTATGGCACTAAATAGATAAATAAGTTTGGGTAGGATGGTCATTTTTATTATATTGGCTCGTCCTATCCATGAGCAGTTAATGTTTTTCCATTTGTTCAAGTCTAGTTTTAGTTGTGTGGCGAGTGTTTTGTAGTTGTGTTCATATAGTTCCTGTGTTTGTCTTGGGAGGTAGATTCCTAGGTATTTTATTTTGTCTAAGGTGATTTTGAATGGGATTTCTCTTTCTAGTTCTTGCTGCTGAGCTGTGTTGGAGATATATAGAAAAGCTGATGATTTATGTGGGTTTATTTTGTATCCTGCAACTTTGCTAAAGTTGTTGATTATTTCAATTAGCTTTTTGGTTGAATCTCTAGGATTCTTTAAGTAGACCATCATGTCATCCGCAAAGAGTGATAACTTGGTCTCCTCCTTGCCTATTTTGATGCCTTCAATTCCTTTATCTTCTCTAATTGCTACTGCTAGTGTTTCTAGTACAATGTCAAATAGTAGAGGTGATAATGGGCATCCTTGTTTCACTCCTGATCTTATTGGGAATGCATCTAGTTTATCCCCATTGCAGATGATATTAGCTGTTGGTTTTAGATATATACTGTTTATTATTTTTAGGAATGACCCTTCTATTCCTATGCTTTCTAGTGTTTTTAATAGGAATGGGTGTTGTATTTTATCAAAGGCTTTTTCTGCATCTATTGAAATAATCATGTGATTCTTGCTAGTTTGCTTGTTGATGTGGTCAATTATGTGGATGGTTTTCCTAATGTTGAACCAGCCCTGCATCCCTGGTATGAATCCTACTTGATCATGGTGAATGATCCTTCTGATCACTTGCTGGAGTCTTTTTGCTAGTATCCTATTTAAGATTTTTGCATCTATATTCATTAGGGAGATTGGCCTATAGTTTTCTTTCTCTGTTTTTGACCTGCCTGGTTTTGGAATCAGTACCATGTTTGTGTCGTAAAAGGAGTTTGGTAGAACTCCCTCTTTGCTTATTATGTCAAATAGTTTGTATAGTATTGGGATTAACTGTTCTCTGAATGTTTGATAGAATTCACAGGTGAATCCATCAGGCCCTGGGGACTTTTTCTTAGGAAGTTCTTTGATGGCTTGTTGGATTTCAATTTCTGATATGGGATTATTTAGGAATTCTATTTCCTCTTCTGTTAGTCTAGGCAGTTTGTATTTTTGTATATATTCATCCATTTCTCCTAAATTGGTGTATTTATTGCCATATAATTGGGCAAAGTAATTTCTAATGATTGCCTTAATTTCCTCCTCATTGGAGGTGCTGTCCCCCTTTTCATCTTTAATGCTGTGAATTTGCTTTTCTTCCTTCCTTTTTTTAACTAGATTGACCAGTACCTTGTCTATTTTGTTTGTTTTTTCAAAGTACCAGCTTCTTGTCTCATTTATTAAATCAATAGTTCTATCACTTTCGATTTTATTAATTTCTCCCTTAATTTTTAGGATTTCTAATTTGGTTTTCTGCTGGGGGTTTTTAATTTGATCGCTTTCCAGTTTTTTCATTTGCATTTCCAATTGATTGATCTCTGCTCTCCCTTGTTTGTTAATATAAGCATTTAGGGATATGAATTTACCTCTGATTACCGCTTTGGCTGCATCCCAAAAGGTTTGGAAGGATGTTTCGCCATTGTCATTTTCCTCGATGAAATTATTAATTGTTTCTATGATTTCTTCTTTAACTAAACGGTTTTGGAGTATCATATTGTTTAATTTCCAATTGGTTTTAGATTTGGTTTTCCATGTACCATTACTAATCATTATTTTTATTGCCTTGTGATCTGAGAAGGCTGCATTCATTATTTCTGCTTTTCTGCATTTGTGTGCTATGTTTCTGTGACCTAATGTATGGTCAATTTTTGTGAATGTGCCATGTGGTGCTGAGAAGAAGGTGTATTCCTTTTTATCCCTATTTATTTTTCTCCATATGTCTATTAATTCTAATTTTTCTAAGATTTCATTCACTTCTTTTACCTCTTTCTTATTTATTTTTTGATTTGATTTATCTAAATTTGATAATGGTTGGTTTAAGTCTCCCACTAGTATGGTTTTATTGTCTATTTCTTCCTTCAATTCTCCTAGTTTCTCCATTAGAAATTTGGGTGCTATATTATTTGGTGCATACATATTGATTAATGATATTTCCTCATTGTCTATAGTCCCTTTTAACAAAATATAATTACCTTCCCTATCCCTTTTGATCAGGTCTATTTTTGCATTGGCTTTATCAGATATCATGATTACCACTCCTGCCTTCTTTCTATCAGTTGAGGCCCAGAAGGTCTTACTCCATCCTTTAATTCTGACCTTGTGGGTGTCAACCCGCCTCATGTGTGTTTCTTGAAGACAACATATGGTAGGGTTTTGGATTCTAATCCATTCTGCTATTCGTCTACGTTTTATGGGTGAGTTCATCCCATTCACGTTCAAAGTTATGATTGTCATTTGTGGACTCCCTGGCATTTTGATTGCCTTCCCTAATTCTAACCTTTTCTTCTTCGGCTCTAACTTTTAGTCCAGTGATTTACTTTGAAACAGTCTCCCTTGTCCCCTCCCTTGATGTTTCCCTTTTTAGTCCCTCCCTTTTTGTTCCCTCCCCCTCCCCCCTCTCTTACCCTCCCTTTTTGTTCTCCCTCTCCCCCTCCCCCCCTGGTTTTCCCTTCTCCTTACCCTTGTTGGGTAAGATAGAATTCAAGATCCCAATGGATCTGGAGGTTTTTCCCTCTCAGAGCTGATTTCCCTGAGATTGAGGTTTAAGTAACCCCCCCCCCCCTCTCTTCCTCTCCTTCTTATAGGAGTTTTCTTCCCCTCCCCTTCCCATGTGAATCTTTGTGTGAGAATGATTATTCTATTTGGTCTTTCTTTACCCCCTATTTATACATTACATTTTCCCCACATGTTAGTATACATAGGTTGATATAAATGTAGTCCTTATAGAAGAGAGTTTGAGTAAAAGAAGAAGATAACATTTTCCCCTTTCCTTAATATTTACCTTTTCAGGTATTCCTTGCTCTTTGATTTTCGGTATCAAACTTTCCACAGAGCTCTGGTCTTTTCTTTGCAAAAAGTTGGAAGTCTTCTATTTTGTTGAATGCCCATACTTTCCCTTGGAAGTATATAGTCAGTTTTGCTGGGTAGCTGATTCTTGGTTGGAGACCCAGCTCTCTTGCCTTTCTGAAGATCATGTTCCATGCCTTACGATCATTCAGAGTAGAACTTGCAAGGTCTTGGGTGACCCTGATTGGCATTCCTTTATATCTAAATTGTCTTTTTCTGGCTTCCTGTAGGATTTTTTCTTTTGTTTGATAGCTTTGGAATTTGGCAATTACATTCCTGGGAGTTGTCTTTTGGGGGTTTAGTGTAGAAGGTGTTCTGTGAGCTCTGTCAGTGGCTGTATTGCCCCCTTGTTCTAGAATCTCTGGGCAATTTTCTTTGATTATATCTTGTATCACCATGTCCAGTTTGGTGTTTATTTCTGGCTTATCTGGGAGTCCAATTATTCTTAAATTATCCCTTCTCCCCCTATTTTCCAGATCTATCACCTTGTCGGTGAGATATTTTATGTTCTCTTCTAATTTCTTGGTATTTTGGCTTTGCTTTATTGATTCTTGCTCTTTTACACGATCGTTGTCTTCCAGCTGCCTGATTCTGGCCTTTAAAGCCTGGTTTTCTTTTACAGTTTGGTCAAACTGGTTTTGTAGATGCGTGAATTTCTTTTGCATTATTTCCAACTTTTCCTCCCAGAAGGCTTCCATCTTTTTGGTCATTTCTGATTCAAATTCTTCATAGGTTTGTGGAGAGTTTCCATTTCCTTTGGAAGGTTTTGGAGCATTTTCTTTTATATTATCTTCTGTCTGCTCTGTATTTTGTATTTTGGCTCCATAGAATGTGTCCAAAGTCGCCCCTTTCTTCTTATTTTTCTTGGTATTTTGGGGCTTCTGTGGTTCTGTGGAGTTTGTCATCTCTGAATGTGGAGGATTAGTTTTTCTTGTCTCTTTCTGGTGTTCAGAGGCAGTCCTGGGCAGATAGTTCTATGGGCTTTCCCTGGGTTAAACTGAATATGCCTCACTGGAACTGGAATGGAAGGGTCGGACCACGAGGCCACACTCTCCCCCCGGCTCGCTTTCCGGAAGTTGCCTTCAGAATCGCTGGCCGTGAGGCTGTTTCGCAGGCCTGCGGGGGGATGGGCTGCCGCTTCCCCAAGCTCCGAGAGCACAGACTTTCACTGAGACTTGGATAGCAGGATCCAGCCCGTGAGGCTGTCTTGCCCGCCCTGAGGGTTGCTGTTGTTTTGACCAGCTCTTTGCAGCGGAGGCCCCAGGCAGTAACTTTCACCCGGACCAACCGGCTCTTTGACCGAGCCCCAGGCAGTAACTTTCACCCGGACTGGGACTTGGGTAGAAGACCCTGAGGGTTGTTGTTCCTCAGACCCTGCTCTCTGAGCCCGGCGCGGCTGCGGCTTCCGGGAGCCTTGGACTCTGCGCTCCTACCCCTGAGGTCCGAGGGATCTCGGGTTCTGGCTTTTAAGGGGAGCCGTACCTTTTGAACCGGGTCCAGGTCCAGGAGGAGGGTTCCCAGGGTCTGTGCTGTTGATCGTTTTGAATTTCGGCGCCTTAGGAGCTTATCGTTTGAGATTGGTCGGGAAGGGTTTTCCGGAGATCTGAGCTTTAGCTTTCTCTAAGCCGCCATCTTAACCGGAAGTCAGGACCAGAAAATTTAATAGCCAGAAAATGAACTCAGGTTTTCTGACTCTAAGCATGATGTCTTTTCAATATCACTGAAGCCATACTTACATATGGTGAACTCAAAGTAATAGTGCAGGAAGTAAATCTTATGCTAGGTACTGAGGGAGACACAAAGGTAACTCTAGGTCCTCCCTACCCCAAAGATGCATTAATTCTAAATGGACAGAATATATGCTAGTGTATCAGTGTCCCGTGAGTGGTTCGTATGATAAATACTACAGAGGTCAAGAGGAAGGAGACCTCAATGGTCCCAATTATTTGGAGAAGGCTTTCCAGTCAACAAGTCAAGCATTTATTAAGTTCTTAGTATGGTCTAGATACTGTTAAGCACCAAGGATACCAGTAAAAGGACAACTAAAGACAGCCCCTTCCTTTCAGGAACTTGCATTCTACTGGGGTAAGACAGTACATAAAAGCTAGCTGAAAAATAAGAGAATGGGGAAGAGAGAACATAGGAACAAAGTCCAAAGAGTCAGAAATAGAAACAAAGAGAAATGAAAGACAGCTGGCCTAGGCTCTTCCTCCAAATGGAGGTTTTTGGGAAGACCTCTTCCATGGAAGAAAGGTGCCATGGGGGTAGAGTGAGCTTCAGATAGGAGCTTTGACTTGTGTGAGGCCTTGAAGGATGACTATTTTCCCCCATAGATCTCATCATCTTGGTAATAGACAGTTGCATGGATGCGTTATACACAGGCTATTGCCAAATTGGGTTTGGTCAATGCACAGAAGACAACATCTTTGCCTTGCTTTGTCATGCCATTTGCTGATGGGGTCAGCAGAAACCTCATATTCTTCCCATACAATTTACTTTATTCTCTAAGATAAGAATGTGACAAGAGAGCCAGAAGTTATTATCAAAAGTAATAACATGTAAAAGACAATTATAAATTAGTATTAAATCTCTCTGATCCATATTTTATTAGTTTGTAGACTGCATAAATCAAAGGCATATCTGTTGGAAGAGTCTTTCTCTCATATTGCTAAGACTTTCCTTCAGCATTTAGATGATTTCTAACTATGCCAATGTGCAAACTTTGCCCACTTGCCTCTACCCCAGAGAATCGTTACTACAATGAAGCATTGATAGGTCACTACAGACTATATAAAGTGCTTGTGTATATTCTGGAGGAGTATGAAGAAATTGGAATTGTGATTTAATCAGCATAAAATACTCTTGATGAGGAAACTCCCTTCTGATATAGGTTGGCTTTTGCTCTGTCATCGAGAGTTGCTGGGGTGTAATAAGAGGTCAAATGACTTATTTAGGTTCACAGAATCTGTATGTGTCAGAGGCAGGTCTTGAACTCAAGTCTTCTTGACTCTAATTCTTGACTCTATATTCACTTTAACACGCTATTTCTGTAATATATTTGCCACAAATTATAACAAAACTTCTCTGGTTTACTGATCCCCTTTGTCTTTGCCCCATGACCCAGATGATACTAAGTCTCTGACCACCACCCTTTTGCTGCCTAAGCTGCAGATGTTTGTATTTTCACCCTTTGGAAATTTTGTTTTTTATTTGTCTATCCATTAACCTAGACTTATCTAATTTATTTTCTACCTCCTGCCCCTTCATATGTACTCCTATTGTTTTTATCTAAGTTCTTTCTGTGGTGTAAATCATAACGCAATATGCCTTTTAAGCATAAATTTAAGCATAATCTCCTCCTCCTCCTCTTTTTTATTATTCTTCACTTAGAAGGGATGAACTGATCATCTTTAGTTCTACTGAAACTCAGATATTCAAAACTCAAATGATCCACCAGGCTCAGACTCCATAGGAGCAGAAACTGTAGGTTGCACCACCATGCCAGTTGTTATGCTTCTTCACAGATATATCTAAAGCCCAATGAGAAAGCCAAAGAATACAGTTACAGAAGGGATTCCTATTTCACTTAGTGTTTAGACTAGACAACCACTGAGGCCCCATCTATCCTGAGATTTTTGAATATGATGATTATTATTATCAACATGACAGAGTTTGTACCTGCACATACTACTCTACCTAGAAAGTTAGAGACAAGAAGTCTGCCCTTAAAGGTTGACATGATGTACAACTCCTCTGCTTACACAAGTGATTCCAATCCATCTCATCACCAACATATTTTCCTGTTATATTCATTTTCTCAAATCTTCAATCTCTCCCAGTCTACTGGCTCTTTAAAAATCCTTATTCTTCCATCTCCATGATCATGCTATAGCAATTCTGCCCTTTGTGGAAAAATCCCTTTAATAGACTGTCTGTAAGAGTCACCTCCATTTTCTCTCTTCTCATTTGGTTCTTAACCTCTTTATAATCTGGCCTCTGACCTTATCATTCCATCAAAACTGGTGATCCTAACATTATCGATGATCTCTTAATTACTAAATCCTATGTCCCTTTCTCCGTTCTCATTATTTTTGACCTATCTGTGACCTCTGACATTGTTGATCACCTTCTTGATACTCTTCTCTCTCAACTTTCCAGGTTCTCTTCTTACCTGTCAAACCAGTATTTCTCAGTTTTCTATGCTGGATCCTCATCCAGGTCATGCCCTCCAAATGCAAATGTCTCTCAACATTCTGTCATGGTTCCTCTTCTCTTCTTCTTCTATGCTACTTTACTTGATGATCTCCCAGGCTCTCATAAATTTAATTATCATTTCTATGCTGATGATTCTCAGATGTATCTATCCTGCCTCAACCTCTCTGCTGACCTCCAGTCTTATATCTCCAACTGTCTTTCATACTTCTCAAATTGGATGTTCAGCAGTCATCTTAAATTCAACGTGTCCAAAACTGAAATTATCTTTCCCCATAGACCATTCTCCTCTCTAAGTTTCTCTATTACTGTCAGGAAAACCACCATGATTCCAGCAAGTCCCTGCAAGCCTGATGTCATCCTAATCTCATCACTTTTTTTCACTCCCCTCATATCCAATCTGTTCTCAAACTGTCGATTTTACCGTTGCAATATCTCTTGAATACTCTCCCTTTGCTCCTTTGATACCGTCATTACTCTGACAGGTCTTCCCTATCTAATACTTGGGCTATTAGAATAACCTGATGGTGGATCTTCCTATTCTAGAACCTCCAAACCAATCCATCCTCCATTCAGTTACAAAAGTGATTTTCCTAAAACAGGGGCCTGACCATGTCACCTTTGACCTGCCCTCACACTCAATAAACTCTATTGGTTCCTAGTCACTTCCAGAATCAAATACAAAACCATTCATATTCCACATGTCTAGTCTTCTTATGCCTTATCTTCCCCCACATACTTTTCTATACAGTGACCCTGCCCTCTTTGCTGTTCCATGAACAAAATATTCCCTTTCGAGGTTCTAGGAATGTTCTCTGACTGTCCCCTATTTATAGAACACTACCCTTCCTCATCCCTTGTTTCCCCAACTTCCTTTGAGTCTCAACTAAAACCCCAGCTTCCTTGAGGAAGTCATTTCTAACCCCATATATTTCTAGAGCCTTCCTTCTGTTAGTTTTTTTTTATCCTATATATATAGCTTGTTTGTCCATGTTTGTTTACTTGTTTCCTCTCCCATTAGGTTGTGAGCTCCTTGAGAGTGAGGAATGTCTTTTGCCTGTTTCCCTGGATTTAGAATAGTGCCTGGCACACAATAGGAATGCAATAAATGTTTATTGACTGACTGATTAATGACATATTTATGACATTACCATACATAAAAGCTATGGGATCTTAAGAAATAATTATCACATAATACTTTCTTTTACGGTAATATATTTCTGATATCTTATTTTTCTACTAGCTTATATGATCCATTAATCTTTCCTTCAATCAACTTGGATTTACTTTCTGTATTTTGTACATACTTATGTGAATTCAAACTTAAAAAATTAAAAAAAAATTATTTCCAGTGAGTTGAAACTTTCCCCAGATACAATATAAGCTTATTGAGAGCATTGACTCTTTCATTTTTCACCCCCATGTCCAGGTACTTGATATCTAGTACATAATAAATTATTGTTAATTGAATTTTAAACTTTGTGTTTCTCCCTCCATCAAAGTGCTTCATGGACAGGAGGTGTTAAAATATTTGTTGAATAAATAACTGTATAGTCCACTATATAACCACTATAGGCTGCATTTTTGATGAAATTTCCTGTCAATTGAGTAGAGGAAGACATTACCCTCCTGATTGACTTGTCCTATATAAAGTAACATTTCTGGATTTCCTGACTTAAAGTGAGGAGGGGTTTAATTTCAAGGACCTTTGGCACTGGGAGGGGGCCATTCAGAGAGCTGAGACAAAACATTGAATATCCAGGGAACTGAACTGGAAAAGACTTTTTTTTTTTATTTTAAGAGAGCAATAAAGCCTTATTGTACTTGTTCTGCCATGGTTCATCTACCAGACAGCATCTCCCTCCCCCAAGACCAAAGCTGAATGACTTCCGTGGCTCTTCCTCCTGAAGACATTAAGAGGAAAAAAAGCCCTTTCATTGTGGGAGAAGTTGCCTAATTTAAAACTGCAGTCAAGCAGTAGGATTGGCATAGGCTTAGCTCACTCAGACTCTTTTTGTACAGACTCAGAAAGTTTGCATAGGGCTTGAGACTATCTCCTGCTTTTGTAAAGTGTGGAGATTTTTTTTTTTGGAGGGTGGAGGGGGGGAATTGACATGACAGTGTTTCCATAGCAATGGAACCTTAGTTACAGAGATGGTGTTTGGATTGGATTTTGGCAAGTCATGTACCAACTTTAATTGCTCAAATGTCTGACTTCTTTGGCACTGACTTGTTATAAAGGAGGCTCTAGGGAGACCAGATTGGTGGCCCTTACAATAGTGTCTTGAGGTCCCTCACTACAGCTGTGAGGAAGACATCATTCTGCCTCCAGTCTTTGTTGTTTAAGTTTCTCGTTGTCCCAGAAGGCCCTTGGCCACATAACAGCTGTAAAAGTAAATAGCAAGAAACTACTCTTCCAGCCAATATTTCAGAAAATCCATTTTTCCTCATATCTATGTATGTGTGCACATACACACAGTATGTTTCTAGACTTGTTTTATGCTTGCTTATTTTTGATGGGAGGGTGAGGGAGGGAATTAAGTTCACTTATTCAAGTCAAAGTTCTCACATTAATTATTCTATATTTAACAAAAGTTTAATTGATGACATGTTTTTCATATCAGATGAATTTCTGAATGTATTCTTCCCCCCATATCTAGTGAGTTTTCTTTTTAATAAAAGCTATTCTAACAAATTGAAACATCAATTGAATCAGATAGTCTATTCAACATTCCTCATCCATAATGCCCTACTTCATTTTTTCATCTCTCTTCAAGGATGAGACTAGTTTTTATAATTACCTATTTTTAAGTTTAATTTTCGGATTATTTTTATTTACATTATTTTAATCATTGTACATACTATTTTTCCTGATTCTGCTTGCTTCACTTTGTTTCATTTCATGTTTTTAGATTTTTCTCTTAAATTATATCTGTCATTTCTTATAATGCAATAATATTCCAATACCCACATGCACCACAATTTGTTTGACTGCTTCTCGATGTATACCTATTTAATTTTTAAATTTTTGCTCCCATAGAAATGTTCCTATAGATTCTTTAGTGTATATGGGTCTTTTCTTTCTGTCTAATCTTTCTTGATATGTACTTAGAAGTGGGATCTCTGAGTTGAAGAGTATGGATGCTTTAGTCCTTTTGTATGCACAATTCTAAATTGTTTTCCAGGGCAACTAGGTAGCACAGTGGGTAGAGTTTTGAGTCTGAAGTCAGGAAGACCCATCTTCCCAAGTTCAACTCTGTCTTCAGACCCTGGGCAAGCCACTTAACTATGTTTGCCTTAGTTCCTCATCTGTAAAATGAGGTAGGAAAGGAAATGGCAAATCACTCCAGTATCTTTTCTAAGAAAAGGCCAAATAGGATCACAAAGAGTTGCATGTGACTGAAATGACTGAACAACAACAATTACAGTGACAACAATTTATTTTCTAGAATGGTTTGATCAATTGAAAATTCTAGCAAGCCTCTTGAAGTGCCTATCTTTCTGCAGCCTTTCCACCAGTAACTATTTCTTTCTATGTCAATTTCCTGGGTGTTAGGTGAAACTTTATAGTTGTTTCAATTTGCATATATTTTATTTTTAGTAATATGGAGCATTTTTTCATATATTTTTAAATAAAATTTATAATTTTTTCAAGAATGATATGCTTATATCCTTTATCTTAAAAAAAATTACTTTCTGGTCTTATTAAAACCCTAAGTGCAAGGATTAAGCAAAGGTGGTTAAATGACTTGCTCAGGATCACACAGTTATGAAGTGTCTGAGGCCATATTTGATGCCAGGTCCTTTAGGCTTGATGCTCTATCTACTGTGACACCTAGTTGACCTTGATCATATCCTTTAACCATTTGTCCATTGGCCAGTAATTCTCAGTTTGATATGTTTATTATAATTTCCTACATATTTTAGATGTCAGTTTTTTATTTTTAATTAATTTTTTCCACTATTACATATAAGAACAGTTCAGTTTCCAACATTTTTCAAAAAATATTCAGTCTCAACTTATCTCCTTCTCCCCATTGAGATGGTAAGCAACATCATATAGATTTTAAACTTATAATCATGCAATTAATTTTCCTGTAGTAATACTTTTGTGAAAAAACCCCAACAAAATATTAAGAAAGAAAGTGAAAAAAATTTGCTTTGATCTGGATTTAGACTCCATCAATTCTTTCTCTCGAAGCAGATGCCATTTTTTATCATGAGTCCGTTGGGATAGTTTTGGGTTATTGTATTGCTGAGAATAGCTAGGCTATTTACAGTTGTTCACTGCACAGTATTCCTGTCACTGTGTACAATGTTCTTCTGGATCTACTTATTTCTTTTTGCTTTAGTTCATGTAAATCTTTCCAGGTTTTTCTGAGCTCTTTTTACTCATCAATAGTATTCCATTATGATTATATGTTATAATTTATTTAGCCATTCCCTAGTTGATAGATATCTCACTTTCAAATACTTTGCACCCACAAAAACAGCTGATTTAGGTGTCAGGCTTTTACTAAATAATTTTATAAAAAGATTTTATGCCAGTCAAAAACTTGCATTCTCTTCCTAATTACATTGATTTTATTTGTATAAAATCTTAGTTTCATGTGACTGAAATGATTTTATGCTTTGTATTCTCTTTTATCCTTTGATTAAATATACTTCCCTTAGCTATAACTATGAAAAATATTTCCCTCTAGTCTCTTCAATTTTTAATGATGACAAGGTTATGTGTCCATTTGGAAATAAAGTATAAACAATTTTACTTCCTTCATTGTAAATGGTATAGCTAAATTCCATCTCCTTTTATTTCAGTCAATTTTTCAGTTTGCTAATTATTCCTATCAAATTGTAATGCTTATTTAAGTAGTTTATGCCTTTGGATTTATTGAATTCTAGGCTATTCAATTAATTTTGATGAAATAATTTAGATCATTTCAATCACTCCATAACCACCAAATCTAATGACTTTCTTTCAGTTCTTATCCTTCTTGACCATTCTGTAGCCTTTGACATAGTCAATGATCCTTTTCTCCCTCCCCTAGATATTATATTTTCTTTAGTTTTTTTTTTTTTTTTGGTGACTGCTCTTTTCTCAATCTATTCCTACCTGTCTGAACTGTCCCTTTCCAGTATCTTTGTTGGATCTTTATCCAGGTCAGCTCCATTGACTATATTTGTCTCTCAAGACTCTGTCTTTGACTATTTTTTCTTCTTTCTTTATGCTATTTCATTCAGTTATCTCATTAGGTTCATGGTTGCAACTATCATCTTAATGTGTATAATTAACTTTTCCAATTCAATTGTATGTTTTCTTTTAACAATATTTCTGTTAGATTTATCTAGCTCTAATAGAGGAAAATCAAAGTCTCCTATTACTATTGCTTTACTATTTATATCTTTTTTCAGCTCAGTTAACTTTTCACTTTTTAATTTAATTTCTGTGCCATTTATCACACAGCTATATATTTGCTATCAGTATTTCATTTTCTATGGTGTCTTTCAACATAATGTAGTTTCTTTTCCCCTACTAATATTTTGAATTTTTACTTTTGCTTTATCTGATAGTAAGAGTGTATCCTCTGCTTTTAGATTCATAATCTTATGAGGAGTAAATTTTGTTTCAGTCTTTCATTTTTAATCTGCATCTGTCTTTATTTGATTTTTAAACTGTATACCTAATAAGCAGCAAATTTTTGGGCTTTGTTTTCTTAGTCACCTTATCATTTCCTTTGATTTGATTATGTTACCCATTAACATTTAAAGTTGGGGCAGCTAGGTAGCTCAGTGGGATTGAGAGCCTGGCTTGGAGATTGGAGGTCCTGGGTTCAAATTTGTATTCATTCACCTCTTAGCTGTGTGACCTTGGGTAAGTCACTTAATCCCTTTAGGCTAGCCCATACCCTTCTGTCTTAGAGTTGTTACTAAGATAGAAAGTAAGGGTTTAAAAAGATAAAGAATATGAATATATGAAAAATTTAAATCCATGATTGTTAATTTTCTATTTTCTTTTCTTTATTTATTTTTATCAATTGTTTTCTCCTCACTCTTTTTAGTGAACACTTTTTATCTTTGATTAATTTTTCTTTTACTGCTTTGTTGCTAATCTATTTCCACAAATTCTGTTCACCTCTTCTTCTTTTGACTTTTGTTTTTGCTTTTGCTCTTTGTATCTCTCTCTCTCTCTCTCTCTCTCTCTCTCTCTCTCTCTCACCACACACACATGCACAATTTCCACTCTTTTCATAAATCAAACTTCAAGCAACAGTATTAAACAACAACAACAACAACAAACAAATCCTTACCTTCCACCTTGGAATCAATTCTAAGTATTGGTTACAGTATTGGCAGAAAGGGGGCAAGGGCTAGTCAGTGGGGATTAAGTGATTTACCTAGGATTCCAGAACTAGGAAATGTCTGATACCAGATTCGAACTGTGAATTTCAGATTTACTCCACCCTGCTTAGTCTAACAAAAGAGGAATGTCTACACCCTTACTTAAGGATTAAGTATTGAGAAGGATGGCCTATGACAGACATGTGCTAGCAAATGACAAATCAGAAACAACTGACAGACCCCTGGGCTGTCCTAAGTCAAGCTTAAGCTACCATTGGTACATGTGAGATGCAGGAAAGTGATGTCAAAATAGTCTATATATTTTGTGTCACTTCTTTGGTCGCTTTTTGTGGAGAGGTGGCTCTGGCGGCAGCGTGCTGAGTGTCTTGGCATCTTGGTGTGGTGGAAGCTATTGTCCAGGTTTGGTGGTGAGTTTCCTTGCTACAATACCAGGAGAAGCTTAGTAGCCTAGATCAGGTGAGGCATCTTCTTTAGGAAAGCCTCTAATCTTCTGAAAAAAAAAACCTCAGGGCAGAGGCCTTTGAACTCCCCCTGGCTCAGGACAGGTGGGAGAAATCGTATACCCTTTCCCTTTCTCTTCTCTTTAATCCTTTCCCTCTATATTAATTAAAGCACCATAAAATTTCCAAACTGACTTGGGTATTTTATTTGGGATATTCCCTGGTGACCAAATTAATTTAGATTAAGTCACAACCCTAAAATTACCCTTACAGTCTGGCTAATCCACAAAGGGTGTGACCAGGACCCTCAAATTTCTGTCAAACCTCTTTCCTTTCTCTCTTTATTACTTCCTCAAGTCAGCTTTTTAAGCATCTACTCAGCAGTTTGAAACACAGCTGTGAGATCAGGTGAGTATAAAACATTTTTTCTCTTTTTTCCTTAATTTGAATTGAACACAGACTTTTTTTAAAAAAAAAACCTAAAAGCGGCAAGACTGGGGAATCTATTTATATTTGAATCCCCTTTCTCTTAGGGAACAAACAACCCAATTAGGCAACCCTCACTGACAATACTGCCTAGATTACTCTGAATTAGCAGTGAGAGAAACCTGGAGGAAGTTTTGGCCTTGTCCTGCTCCTCACATGTCTCTAGTTTTAAAATTAAGTGAGGAGTAAAACAACAAAACAAAACAAAAAACCCTGTGGGGCCCACTAGGAAAATAACTAATATATATATATAGAATTAGGGAAATTAAAGATTTCAGAATACCTCTAATTTCTTATGTTATTAGATAATTTCATTTTTATATTCCTAAATATTGTGATGATCAATGCTAACTTGAAAAAATCTGAAGCTAAAATACAGGAAAACATGCAAACATCTGAAGCTAACATACAGGAAAACATGCAAAAATCTGAAGCCAAAATATAGGAAAACATGCAAAAATTTGAAGCTAAAATGTAGGAAAACATGCAAAACCAATTGGATAATTTAAAATGCTTCTTACAGGATCAATTGGCAAATGCTGATCCCACCAAAAACATGTCTGAACCTGACAAACCTGTTTCTGAACCTATAAATGAGGAAATTCCCTCCCCCGAAATGGAGATGGAAAACACCTCTCCTATAGCTCAGCTAATAGACTTGTTCTCTCATGGTCTACAAATCTTGGCTGAACTTAATCCCCAAGACCCTTCTCCTGAAACCCAAACTTCTGACATCCCAGTTTCTGCTGTTCCTTCTCCTACCCAAAAAACAATCCCAACCTCAAGGAAATGTCCTCCTACCCAAAAACCAATTCCAGCCCCAAGGAAATCTCATCCTTCTAAAGAAACTCATTCTTTTCAAACTGACCCACAGGTACCAAATTCAACTAGAGGCCTTTTTCCTCTAAGAGAAGTACCTGAAATAGGAAGCAATGGGGATGTGGCGACTCTAAGGCACAATGTACTGTTTACTCCCTAAGAAATAAATGAATTTACACAAAATGTTCCCACATATGAACAAGATCCCTTTCTGGTAATGAAAAAGATGACAGACATATTTTTTCAGTATAATCCATCTTACAAAGATTTTGAAAACTTGCTACAGGCTTTTTTATCTGAATGTGAGGAAAATAAAATAATTTCTCATGTCAATAAAACCAGGGGTGCAATGCAGCACACTGGCCATCTCAGGATCCCAAAGGGGACTATAACAACTCTGAGGATTATTTATAACTATACAATTATAGGGAGGCCATCTTAACAGACATGAGTGAGGGTGCAGATAGTACAGATAAGTGGACAGAATTTGAAAGAATTAAGCAAAATGAGGAAGAGACACCTTCCATATTCACGGACAGAATAATTGAGTTTGGGAGTCGATACCTGAATTTTGACCTTTCTAAAGAAAATTGCATAAGACAAATTAGAAGGCACTTTGTCAATAACTCTTGCAAAGTGATTAGGCATTGTTTTAGAACACATTGCCAAAGATGGTCACAGATGGACCTTGAAGAATTGCAAAGAATGGCTCTATATGTTTCAAAGGGAAACAAAGAAAAGGAGGAAGAGACTAATGATTTCATGGAGAAAACTGAGAAACAATTTACATATTTAACATATAGGATTGTTAAACTAGAAAAAGGGCATGATACTCAACCAATGGTACTTGTCCCTCTACAACAATCTAATTTTTGATCCATTACCTGCCAATTCTGTGAGAAGAAGGGCCACAGAATGATAGAGTATAGAACTTTATTCAAGGCAATCAGAAGGAATATGCAGTTTCATAACAACTACAGAAATGATAATTATAGAAATAACTAATAATGATGATGTAAACCACAACTTTAGGAAGGATAAGTATAGGAATAGATACTGGGAAAATGATAACTCAAACCAAGTGACTCCAGAAAAATATAACTTAAGTGGTACTTGTCCAAAAAATACTCGGAGTACTAATGCCCCTCAGGGTGGTGCCAAAGGAACTTCCCAAATACTAAGAAGGTGTCAAAGAGAGGCTGGGGAACAGGAATAAGAGGATACAACCTTTGATTTTCCAGACCCTGATGACCTACTCTCCATTGTCCCTATCCACTGCCCCCCCTATACTGATGAGCCCCATGTTACCTTAAAGGTGGATAGTACTTATTATGATTGTCTTTTGGACACTGAAGCTTCCAGGTCTATATTAAAGAGCACACCTGATTTATATTGCTATTCCATTGACTTAGATAATGTAATGGGAATGTCAGGGACACCCCAAAGAGTTAAAAAGCTTTCCCCTAGAAGGGTGTCTGTAGGACCCCTAGAAGTGCAACATTATTTCCTTTTGATGCCTGATTCCCCTTTAAATTTGCTAGGGAGGTACCTTCTATCCAAACTAAGAGCCACAATAACTTGCTCCCCAGATGGTTCCTTATTATTGGAAGTACCCGAGGAATCTTTAAATTTACTCCCTGTAATTCTCTCAGAGAATCAGGAGGGGAAAGAGCATACCAACTTTGTAATACCTGAAGATATGTCAGAGTCTCTTTGGGCTACATCTTCTTCCAATGTAGGCTTACTTAAGTCAGCTGTTCCTGTGCAGATAAAAACCAAATCTAGTCAACCTCCTTCCATTCCTCAGAATCCCCTCTAAAAAGAGGCAACTGAGGGTATTACCCCAGTGATAAACTCATTAATTGACCAGGGAATAATAATCCCTTATAAACCTGAATACATTTCACCCATTATGCCCCTTAAAAAACCAAAAATAGGGCCCGATGGCAAGTACCTCTATAGATTCGTACAGGATTTGAGGGCTGTGAACAATCATGTTATAAAGAGATATTCCGTAATTTCCAACATATGTACAATTATTTCTTCTATTCTTAGCACAGCTACATACTTTACAGTAGTGGACTTGTGCTCAGCTTTTTTTTCCATACCCATACATGAGAACTCCAGGAATATCTTTGCTTTCACCTGGAAGGGCTTTAAATTTACATGGACTCGTCTGCCACAAGGGTTTGTGGAAAGCCTGAGTTTATTTGCACAAATTTTGAGCCAAGACACAGATAATATAACACTTAAAAGCAACAAATCAATCAAATATGTAGATGATCTACTCTTGGCTTCAACAGACGTAGAAGTATGTTAGGAAGATAGTAAACACCATCTTTTGGAACTACACAAAAGAGGGCATACAATCTCAAAGAATAAAGTTCAGTGGTGTCTCCCTAAAGTAGAATATTTGGGGTTCATCCTGACTGTGGGTGCCCACTCTATTTCTCCCAAATGAATTAAAAATATTCAAAATTTAAGTGCTCCTCCAACTAAGAAACAGTTGAGAGCAATTTTAGGAGCAACATGGTTTTGTAGACCATGGATTCCTTACTATGAGGAAGTTACTAAACCCTTTATAGCACTAACAAGGGATTCGGTCCCCAAACCCCTCAAATTAGAGCCAGAACACTTGTCAGCTCTATCAGATATAAAACAGTCTATCCTGTCTGCCCCTGCTCTAGGCATCCCAGATTACCACAAGCCATTTACTTGTATGTACATGAACAAAGAGGAGTAGCTTCAGGTGTTTTAACTTGGACTTTGGGACCTTCTCAGCACCCAATTGCTTATTATTCTGCCCAACCAGACCCAGTAGCATCAGGAGCACCACCATGTCTTAGAGGAGTAGCTGCTACAGCCTTACTAGTGACAAAAACTGTTGATTTGGTATTGGGATGCCCATTAACAATTATGTGCCCACATGAGGTAGAAGCATTGTTGTTAAGGCATAGAACACAGGCATTCTTGGATCAGCAAATTACAAGGTATGAAATAACCTTGTTAAATAGTGAAAACATCACCTTGAAATGCTGTTCAACTCTTAACCTTGCCACCTTGATTCCAGATTTACCAACTTCAGGAGAACCATTACACAGTTGTGAAACACTAGTGTCCATGGCAGAAAAGCCTTGAGATAATCTCTTGGACACTCCCTTAGACAATTCAGATCTGGTCTTATTTACTGATGGTTCCTCTTTTATGAGGGATGGCAACCACTATACTGGAGCTTCTGTAGTCACAGAATTTGCCACTAAGTGCTCAGCTTCCCTGCCCTCTAATATTAGTGCTAAAGGGGCAGAACTCATAGCTCTCAAACATGCCTGTATAATTGTCAAGGATAAAAAGGCAACAATTTATATGGATTCTAGATATGCTTTTGGCCTTTGTCACTCAGTCGGGATGCTATGGATCCAATGAGGATTTTTAACCTCAGCTGGAAAATCTATAGCTAATGCAGAAATTATTAATGAAGTCCTTTTTGCTCTCCAGCTGCCTGAAGCCCCAGCTGTAGTTCATTGCTCTGCCCATACAGGTGGCACTGACCTTGTCTCTAGGGGAAATGATTGAGCAGATGCCACTGCAAAGCTAGCAGTCACAAAAGGGCCTGAATTAATTTTAACATTAACAACCACTGATGACTTAAATTTATCACTTTCTTATAATGAAAAGGAAGTGGAAAAATGGAAGCAAAAATTCAAAGCAAAACAGATTAATGGAGTATGGGTGTCATCTGAAGGAAAACCTCTGCTTCCTAGAATTTTCTATCACCATATTTTCCAATCTATTCATAAAAATGGTCACTTTGGTACCCAGGGCATCATGGACTCTATTAAGAGAGTATGGATAGCCCCTGGTATAACTAATATAGCCTCTAAAGTGTGTACATCCTGCTCTACATGTCAAGCATATAACCAACATGCATTTTGTGGCAAAGCCTTTGGTGGGCATCCTCTGGCTTACCCAGCTTTTGAGCACCTACAGATAGATTTCATAAGAATGCCAAAGGTTGGACATTATAAATTTTGTCTAGTCATAGTAGATCAATGACCAGATGGTCAGAAGAATTTCCTCAAACCTGAGCCACAGCAGCTTTTGTTGATAATGTGCTTTTAAAAGAGATTATCCCTTGCTTTGGCATGCCAGCATGTATTGATTCAGATAGAGGAAGTCATCTTACTGATTCTGTCCTAAATCAATATATTCTTGCTTGGAGAAAACTCCCAAATTTCATGTACCATATCATCCCCATAGCTCAGGCCAAGTTGAAAGATTGAACAGAGAACTTAAAATTATGATTGGAAAGTTATGCACTGAGAAATATTTAAAATGGCCTGAAATTCTCCCTCTGGCCCTATTTTATCTTAGAAATAGGCCTAGAGGAGACCTACACATCTCACCATTTGATATGTTTTTTGGACATCCACCTATACAGGCTAAGCCTTTATCCCTTGCATATATATATCACTATTAGGGGGAGATACTATGATTGCTTCCTACATACAGGAATTACAGCACAAACTGCATGAACTCCATGAATCCAGAGCTGCAGTATAAGCCGAACCACTAGACTTTTCACTTCATGACCTGAATCCAGGAGACAAGGTGTATATTAAGAATTTCCGACATACTGGAACAACTCAGCCTTCCTAGGAAGGGCCATTCCAAATATTGTTAACTACTCCAATATCTATAAAGATTGGAGAGAAGGACTCTTGGATTCATTGCTCACATGGAAAGAGAGCATCTTCTGTTGAGACTGATGGACTGTATCCTATCACATGCATTGGAGATAATAATCCATTGACAAATGGATGTTGTTTTTCAAAAACACATTGAATTCCTGAATTTTTTCCCTTATTTTTATTATTTCTTTTCTTTTGATTAGAATATTTGATTTTTTCCCTTTTTTTCTCATTTCTTGTACTAATGGTACATACAATTAATATTTTTTCTCTGCATAATTATAAGTTTAAATTATATATATAATATATATTTTTACATATATATATATATATATATATAATATATGTATACACTTGCTATAATATCAATGCAGACCCCAAAGCTTTAAATTGTGGGAACCTGCCAATTATTGATAAAATGTTATGGGGCTGTGATTAGTGTTTGTGTCTGATTCTAGGAAATGGGATAAAAAAAAACAAGGAGCACAGATTGATGCACTTCTAAGCCAATACAAAAGGACTTGAACCTAGTGTGAGACTTAAGGTTGCAATGCTTGACATATGTTAAGTCATAGGACTTCCTTATATCTACACTCTTTGTGAAATACTCAGACAAGTACTGAAGTTTGGCTATCATCCTGGCTCCCCATATCCCTGAGAATGACAAAAAAATCAGACCAAGGAATGACACTTCCCTCTCAAAATAAAATTCTAGTTCTTTTTTTTTTCTCATGGTATGGCAACTTCCTATAGTCTTGGCTGCAAATGGGTAAGTGAAATATTACTGCATTCTGTCCTACAGACTTGTGGGATTAGAAATTAGGACCCTAATACAAGGGCCTTTTTGAAATTTATTAAATCCTAATACAAGGGTCTATTATGAATTTATTCTTGGTTACTCAACATTTTATATACATAGATTTTGATATTTTGATTCTGATTTTGAATTTTTTTCTTTCTACCAAAAGTTTAACTTTCTTCCATTTTAAAAATATTTTTGGCTTTTTTTTCTCTTCTTTTGATAATTTACTCGTACAACCCCATAACTCAACCATGCATCCTGAGCTGATCTGGATGTTTCTTAACACCCACTTCAGGGGGGATTGTATTTTAATAAAAATTCAAGATTTAAAAATTTTTGTTCAAGAAAGATCTTCAAGGAAAGATGCTTTCTAACTCCTAAATCCAGAGAATGAACTTGTAGAAAGATGCCAGAAAACATATACTACATCAAGAAGATCCAGAATGAACTTTGGGTGTGGCTGATTGAACTGAAGTTTGATTGAACATTTATTTGAATGTATACTCTTATGCCAAATGGGGACTGCCCCCAATTGGTTTTTGTCGATGCTCACAGCAAACATTGGTTTTGCTATCTTTCTCCCTTCTATTTCCCTCTTCTATTTAACTATTGTAGTTTCCTCTTAGAAGGTGAAATTATGTATGCACCTCCAGTTAGAAAATTTGGAGGTGCAGGATTAATCTGTTTAGTGATCAATTGGGGATACTAGTCTCCCAATCATCATAAGGGCGGACTGTGAATTCTTAGATTTACTCCACCCTGCTTAGTGTAACAAAAGAGGAATGTCTACAACCCTACTTAAGGATTAAGTATTGAGAAGGATGGCCTATGACAGACATGTGCTAGCAAATGACAAATCAGAAACCACTGACAGACCCTTGGGTTGTCCTAAGTCAAGCTTAAGCTACCATTGGTACATGTGAGATGCAGGAAAGTGATGTAATAAAGGTCTACATATTTTGCGTCACTTCCTCTCTTGGCCGCTTTTCATGGAGAGGTGGTCCTGGCCTCAGCGTGCTGAGTATCTTGGCATCTTGATGTGGCAGCAGCTATTGTCTGGGCTTGGCAGTGAGTTTCCTTGATACAATACTGGGAGAAGCTTAGTAGCCTAGCTCAGGTGAGGTATCTTCACTGAGCTCTCTTGGAGTTTAGGCTGATTCTTTTCTCCTTTAACTTCCAAACACTATCCTCTTAGGAAAGCCTCTAATCTTCTGAAAAAAGCCTCAGGGCAGAGGCCTTTGAACTCCCCCTGGCACAGGCCAGGTGGAAGAAACCCCATACCCTTTCTCTCTCTCTTCTCAATATTAATTAAATCACCATAAAATTTCCAAACTGACTTGGGTATTTTATTTGGTATATTCCCTGGTGACCAAATTAATTTAGATTAAGTCACAACCCTAAAATTACCCTTACAGAACCCAGGACCTCCTGTCTCTAAGTCTGGCTCTCTGAACCCTAAAGCCACCCACTGTCTCCAAGCAACATTCTTTTGTGAGATCTTTTTCAAATGTTACTTTTTCTGTCTTCTTATTTCTATCTTTTGATTTTTATTTTCCCATTATTTGTATATATCTTCTCTTGTTCCTTCTTTATTTTCTCTGTGTAAATGAGAGCTTTTGAAATGCCAAATCTGAGCTTCCTCCTCTATCTCATATCTATCTTATCACATTCTTGCATATCACATCATCATTTCTTCCTATTGACTATCTATCTATCTATCTATCTATCTATCTATGTTTAATTTAATTTTCTATTTTGTTTTGGTTTTGGTTGTTGGTCTCCCTAAAAATATTATATCATCAAGGAAGCTATTATGGTGGTGGGAATCACTTTATATCTGAGTCAAGAGAATGCATTCTACTCCCTCTTCTTCTAGAATCATGTATTGTTTCAGGTCATCATTTCTGTTGATATATGTCTCTCCCTCCCCACCTGACTCTAAATCATTTTGGAATTATATTCCTTTTATAGATGTTTATATTATCTCTCCTGAAGGTGGTGTGGTCTGGGGAAATACAATTCTTACTTACTCAGAGAAAGTGTACTCCCATGGCATTCACCCTGAGAAAACTCATTATGATGCCCCCATCTTTCTCCCAAGACATATACCTTTTCCCCTCCCCAATATTAAGGATGTTGTTCAATGACCCTTTTTTCCTTACTGATTCAAGGCAAAGTTATGTTTTATTTTTTGAAAGATTAATATACAACTTAACCTCCTACATGTTGAGCAAGATTTTTAAAAAATAAACACTTATAACTGGTATCAAATCATATGTCTTTATGTGTTGAGGAAATTAACCAGTGGCCAGGAAGTCTCCAGTTCACAATATGATAATTTTTGTTCCAATTAATCTTAACAAAATGAACAAAATGAGTTTATTCCCATGATAATTCTTTTCCTCTGACTAAATTAAAAGACAACCAGCTCCAATTTATTAAGACACCAAGTGGCTCTTTTTTCCCTTTGGGACAGATGAAAAAGAATTCCAGTCTTTTTTCTGGAGAGTGAAGAGATCTATCATTTCATCATTTGAAACTCCTTCAACTGATAGAAACAAGCAATTTGTCTAAGAGGTTTATTTGAGTTACTAAGAAACTAAGCTAATTGCTTATAATCGGATAAAAAGTGTATTGAATCCATGGCTGCACCTCTAACTACAACTCTAATTATTCTCTTTTGTAATTAGAAAAATCAAAACTCCATCTTTGATGTTCTAGGTTCTTTGCATTTCTGCTTCTCTTCAATATTCACCGAGAAGAGATAGACTGAGTTGGGGTGGCTATCATTATAATCCATCCATACAATTGTTGGAGTCTTTGTTACTAGTGGTATTGAGTTGAAAGAAGTGAAACTCATGTGCACAAAAATAAGTTCAACTTTAGTTAAAACTCCAACTTTCATGTACATTGTTATAATAAAAGGAAAATACTTTTAGTCTTCATAAAACCAAAAATGGAGAATATAGGCCAATGAATCATTAATAGTTTTCTTTTATTTCCTTCAAAAACATCTTGATTCATTTAACATACTTTCTACCTTTTAGGAGAAACATCCTAGATTAAGGAAAATAGTGTTTAGCTTTTAAATGTGAGGATCTGGTTTTGATTTCAGGTTCATAGCCTACATCATTTTAAATCTCATTCCTTCTCCCCCATATCCAAACAGTTACCAAGCCCAATTGATTATACTTTTACAACATCTCTTGCTTCTGTCTTCTCTCTTTATTTGCATAGTAACTTTTGTAGTTCATAAACCCATTAACTCCAGTTTCTTCTCATTACCTTCTTCCTTCTCCATTATCACTGCCCTCTCCATCTTCCACCCAAATGCCTTAATAATCTTCCTGGGGCATAAGTATGATTATGCCCTCCCCTGCTTGAAAATTTTTGGTGGTTTCCTATTATCTGTAGGATAACATGCAAATACCTAAGCTTAGTGTTGGTGAACCTTTTGGAGATTGTTTGCTCAGACTGCACCCTCAAGCTGCCTATGAGCCCCCACATTATTCTACATAAGGGAGGAATTGCTCACATGGAGCTGCTGGGCAGAGGGACAGGGCATGTGAAAAATGTCCTTGGGTGCTATGGAGAAGGGGCATGGGGCAGTCCTCTCCAGTACATGGGGGCACATGTGCCATGGGTTAACCAGCATAGGTAGAAGGAAGGAAGGAAAGGACAAAAGAATGAATGAGGGAAGGAAGGGGCAAATGTAGGAAATAATTTGATATTCGAGGCTCTACACAGTCTGGCTTCCATCTGCCTTTCCAAACTTATTTCTTATTTTTATGTTTTATCCCAGAGTACAAACCATTCCACAAACCTAGTACTACATTTCTTAATTTTGTGAACTTGCACATGTCTTCCATGTCTAGGATATACTATGGTATCTTTTCATATCTTCTTTTCAGGAACCTTGTCTACAACTCAGTCATCACCTCCTTTTCAAAGTTTTTCTGATATTAATAGATGGAATGTCTCCTGCCTCAATTTTCCTTGTGCTATATTCACTTGTGTAAATGTTGTGTAAATGTGTAAATATATCCCTTGATAGAATGTAAATTCTTTGAGGGAAAGAGTATTATTTCTGTCTTTGGTCCATAGCAACTGGCATGGCATATCCTACATAGTCATATTTTTGAATTTAACTCTGTGTGCCATTTGGGAAATCACTTTACTCTTTCTTGGTCTCAGTTTATTTATTTATAAAAGAAGAGGATTGAGTAAATTTTTTTCTAAGTTTCCTTCAAACTAAAAATCCCATTACTATAAGACTTAAGAGAAAAAATGGAAAAAACAAAACCTAAGGTGGAAGTTGAAAAGTAGACTACTTCTGGATCATGATATCAAAGAAAAATGGAAGAAAGGAAAAGTGGAGGAAAAGAGAAACCCAAGAATGACACATGAAAGAAGAAAAATCTTTAAATTCATCACTACTATGCTTTAATTTATTGTTTAATGTCCATGAATTTTCTCAGTTTTGCCTTAAAAGAATTTACAAAGACTTTAGTAAAGACCTAGCAAATCCATGATGTTGGCCCAGAAACATTGGACCCAACCCAGAGTGATTCAGGTCCACCAATAGCAAAAAGACCAGCTGCTTAAGTAGTAAGTTGGTCCATCCAAGAGGTAGCTATTTATCCAACAGACAGATGGCTAAGAAAGTTAAAGTTAGTTGGTGGGTTTTTGTTGTTTAAGGGGCTGTCAGCCAAATAGGATGGCCAGATCCAAATGATCTAAAAATCATGGTGTTATACCTTGAACTTTTTTCAAGAATCTTGCAGGTACGTAATTAACAGACACAGGGCAATCCAGGACAGTTATATACATTCAGCTTAAGATCTAGCACTGGAAAAGTGTTAAACCTTCTTAACTAGCACTAACGGTAACAGTGTTATCTATAGGGTAGCTTATTATTTTATAGAAGTAATAAGATACTCATTAAGTCTCAGTTTTCAAACTCATGCAATAGGAGTTATCAGAGAGACAGCTTTCCTTGTTTTGAAGAACATGCTTTGTGAGCTAAAATATGCAACATATACATAGAAGCTGTGATTGTTACTAACATTATTATAAGAAATATGAAAAAAACCCTTTAGGGCAGTGATGACAAACCTTTTAGAGATTGAGTACCCAAACTGCAACCCTCATGCCAGGGGAGGGAGGAAGCACTCCCCCTGGATTGCAGAGGTCATGTGATAAATGTCCTCAAGCACACATGGAGAGGAGGAAGGGAGCAACCCCCTACAGCATGCTCTAGAATGCATACCATAAGTTTACCAACATGGCTTTATGGAAGGTCATTTCAAAAAATGGAAGACTATCCATTCCATTCTCCTCACAGATATACGGTTTCTAAGTACAAAGAGGTAGTTCATTCCAAAATAATGGTCATACCACTTCCATTGAGGTATTAAAGTACCACAGTCATTGCATCATCGGGCAAATATCTCTTCATGGTTTCCCACAAGAAATGTCATGAAGGAGATTATCCAGGAAATGTATGATCAGAAAAGGAAGTGGGCCAGACATGTAGTGAGAATAAGGATAACAGATGGCTAGACCAAGTGTTGTAAAGGTGCACATAGAATACTAAAAGACTCAGAGAATGGCTTCCAGATTGTTGGTTCTTTTATCTATAAAGCATTTATGAGAACACATGGATAAGAGCTGCTCATGATGGGTGGGTTTTATAAGCTTTGTGCTATGGCACTGAAAGGAGTACCTACATTGATGAAGTCACACATGACTTGAAATATCAGACTAATGGGGAATAATTTGAGTGAGACCTTGGAAAAATATAAATAAACTAAAGGTGTAACTTGTTATTTATGAAACATTATTATTATTATAGTTAAAATATATTGGGAAAGGGTAATCAAAAGTTTAGTGTCTTTATTATCCCTCTTTGGTATATGCCTTGAAAAAAATCCCAGGTTTTTGTTTGACAACGTGTTCAAAACTGGTTGATACAGAATCATTTTTCATTTCTTCTTTTCCTTCAATTATTGCCTGATCTATATTAACATTAGAAAGTCTAGAAACATAGTTACATTCTCCATTGAATTTGATATCTTTAACTGGTAGGGTACAAGTTTCTAACGTTTTTGTAATTACTCCTTTTTTATTGTAATTTCCTGCTTTCCCATGCTGTAGTTATTTATTCTGGTGAATAATATTTTTTGTGAACTTTACTTAAAACATCTTATTCTAAAATGTTCTCTATTAGGTTTTGTCAGTGCATCCTCCTCACTTTGGAATGAAACATTTTAGTGTGAATTTCAACTGTGTTATATTTCACATTGTAGCACCAAAGAGAGTGATTTCTGGTTAATGGTATATGAAAGAAAGAGAGAGAGAGAGAGAGAGAGAGAGAGAGAGAGAGAGAGAGAGAGAGAGAGAGAGAGAGAGAGAGAGAGAGAGAGAGAGAGAGAGAGAGAGATGTTATTTTTATCTTCCATTTCTAGTGGAGACAAGGAAGTTTTTCAATAGTGTCCCCAACCAGAATTTTGAAATAATAGTTATATGAGAGAGCTGCAAGAGACCTTGACAATAATTTCATCTAATCTCCTTTTATATATGAAAAACTGAAGTTTTGCAACGAGGAGTTACTTGCTGAGAGTTAGTGGATTATAGATATGGAGCTGAAAAGGACTTTGGAGCTCATCAGGTGAACACTCATTTAGCTGATGAGAAAATTGCTATTCTGAGAGTTTTGTTAAAGGATTTGTCCAAGGGCCACAGGTGATCAGTAGTAAGGATGGGATTAGAACTTAAATCCTTTGACTCCTAATCCAATTGTTTTACTATTATATTGTGCTGTACTACTAGCTAAGTGGTCAAGCTATGATTTGAACTGTGGGGTCTTGGTTCTCAGTATAGTGTTTTTCTTTTATGTGGAGATCCAAATCATTGTTTTGGCCCTATTATTCTTACAAAGACTAATAGATTTTCTCCTTAGAAATATGGCTGACAATACTTGGATAGCATCACCAGTTTGTCTTAAATGATTGTGACTAGCTTGATGCTATGATGGATCCCAGCTCTCACCCAAATGGCAACTCTCTCTACCAGGAGAAACCACAATTCCTCCATTCTTTCTTCTCCTGGGTAATTCTTGGCTATCTCTTTTCATAAAACCTTCATGGAAAACCTACCAAATATATTACAACCCTTCTGTTGATCCTTTTTAACCTCATGAGAGTACTAATATAGTACAAAGAGTCCATAACATGATATATACATGCAATATAGGCATGACCCAAGTAATTTTCCAGTTAGAGATTTATTTGTTGATTGTTTTCATATGATTTCTCAAGGACAAGTATTTATAGGTAATGTTGCTTACTAGGCACCTTTCCATTGTTCTTTCGCTTGCCTATACGGTTCATATCTTGAAGACTGAAGCATTTTATGATTAATATTCACACACTGATTCTTGAAAGATAATAACGTTAAAGTTATAGGACCTTCTAGCAATATTTTTAAAAAAATTGATTTATTTAGTCAACTTAGAACATTATTCCTTGGTTACAAGAATTGTATTTTTTTCCTCCCTTCCCTCCCTCCACCCTTCCTGTAGCTGACGTGCAATTTCACTGGGTATTACATGTGTCCTTGATCAAAACCTATTTCCATGTTGTTGGTGGTTGCATTAGGATGTTCATTTAGAGTCTACATCCCCAACCATATCCCCTTGACCCAAGTAATCAAGCAATTGTTTTTCTTCTGTGTTTCTACTCTCACAGTTTTTCCTCTGAATGTGGATAGTAGATCTCTCTGAGTAGATCTCTTCTTGTAGATCCCTCCAAGTTGTTCAGGATCACTTCATTACCACTAATGGAGAAGTCCATTACATTCGATTGTACCACAATGTAGCAGTCTCTGTGTACAATGTTCTCCTGGTTCTGCTCCTTTTGCTCTGCATCAGTTCCTGGAGGTCATTCCAGTTCCCATGGAATTCCTCCAGTTTATTATTCCTTTGAGCACAATAGTATTCCATCACCAACATATATCACAATTTGTTCAGCCATTCCCCAATTGAAGGGCATCCCCTCATTTACCAATTTTTTTGCTATCACAAAGAGTGTAGCTATGAATATTCTTGTACAGTCTTCTCTTTATTATCTCTTTGGGGTACAAACCCAGTAGTGCTATGGCTAGATCAAAGGGCAAACTGTCTTTTAGCTCCCTTTGGGCATAGTTCCCAATTGCCCTCCAGAATGGTTGGATCAATTCACAACTCCACCAGCAATGCATTCATGTCCTGACTTTGCCACATTCCCTCCAGCATTCATTACCTTCCATTGCTGTCATCTTAGCCAATTTTCTAGGTATGAGGTGATACCTCAGAGTTGTTTTGATTTGCATCTCTCTGATTAGAAGACATTTAGAACACTTTTTCATGTGTTTATTAGTAATTTTGATTTCTTTAACTGAAAATTGCCTATTCATGTCCCTTGCCCATTTATCAATTGGAGAATGGCTTGATTTTTTGTACAATTGATTTAACTCTTTATAAATTTTGAGTAATTAGACCATAGTCAGAGGTTTTTGTTATGAAGATTACTTCCAAATTTGTTGCTTCCCTTCTAATTTTGGTTGCATTTTTTTTTGTTTGTATAAAACCTTTTAAATTTGATGTAATAAAAATTATTGATTTTACATTTTAGGTTTTTTTTTTTGTCTAGTTCTTGCTTGGTTTTAAAGTCTTTCATTTCCCAAAGATCTGATCTGTATAGTATTCTGTGTTCACCTAATTTACTTATAGTTTCTTTCTTTATATTCAAGTCATTCAACCATTTTGAGTTTATCTTGGTGTAGGGTGTAAGATGTTGTTCCAAACCTAATCTCTCCCATTCTGTTTTCCAAATTTCCCATCAATTTTTATCAAATAGTGGATTTTGGTCCCAAAAGCTGGGATCTCTAGGCTTACCAAAGAGTGTCTTGCTTAGGTCACTTACCCCAAGTTTATTCTACTGATCCTCCTTTCTGTCTAATCAGTTCCCCTAATTCCCACCCTTATTTTACTTCTCTTTCTATCCCCCTTCTTATTCCCCTCTTATTTTCTTTACAGTCTTTTTAAACTGCCTCCCACCTTCTCTCTCCCTTGTACTGCTTCCCTCCCCATCAGTCCATTTGTTACCCTTCTACTTCCCTGTAGGGCACAAATCAATTCTCTGCCCCAATGTATTTGATTGTTCTCCCCTCTTTGAGTCAATTTCAATATATGTAAGAATTGAGTATTTCTATATCCAACCTCTTTACCCTTCCTGTGTTTTGATGTCCCCCCCCACTCCTGCTATGTGCTTCTCTGTAACATATAAATTTACCCCATTTTGTTTCTTTCCCAATTTCTTTTAGTATTAACCTCTTTTTTAGCTTTAGTTGTATATATATATATATATATTTATGCATACATATATCTATATACCTATTTATGTCTTGGCATTTCATCCTATACAGTTTGTCACTGTTCCCTCTAAGTGTAATTCTAGCTTCCCAGGTGATAATAACAATTTTTAAGAGTTACCAATGACCTCTTTTCTTATAGGGATACATATCATTTAACTTATTGGGTCTCTTAAAAAAAGTTTTTTTTTTGTTTTTGTCTTTCTTTTCCCCCTTCTTTCTTAATTACCTTTTGATGATTCTCTTGAGTTCTATGCTTGGGCATCAAATTTTCTGTTCAGGTTTCGTCTTTTCTTTACAAATGCTTGGAATTCTTCTATTTTGTTAAGTGACCATACTTTCCCCTGTAAAAATATAGTTAGTTTTGCTGGGTAGTTGATTCTTGGTTGTAGATCCAGTTCCCTTGATTTCCAGAATATCATATTCTATACCCTTTGGCCCTTCAGTGTAGATGCAGTCAGATCCTGTGTTATCCTCACTGTGGTTCCTTGGTATGTGAATAACTTCTTAGCAGCTTGTAATATTTTTTCCTTGGTTTGATAGTTCTTGAATTTGGCTATAACATTCCTGGGCGTTGTCAGTTGGGGATTAAATACAGGAGGTGATCTGTGGATTCTTTCAATATCCACTTTTCCCTCTTGTTGTAGAATATCAGGGCAGTTTTCTTGGATAATTTCCTGTAGTATGATGTCCAGGGTTTTTCTTTTGTCATGGTCTTCCGGTAAACCAATGATTCTTAAGTTGTCTCTCCTGGAATGATTTTCTAAATCTTCTCTTTTGTGAATGAGGTGCTTCATATTTTCCTCAATTTTTTCATTCTTTTGATTTATTTTAAAGTGTCCTGCTGCCTTTTGAAGTTGCTTACTTCTAATTGTTGTATTCTGGTTTTTTAAAGACTGAATTTCATCCCTGGATTTTTAGTCATCCTACTCTTTCTGGTCTGATCTTCTTTGGAGGTCATCTTTTATCTTCTTTTCCTCATCTTTTATTTTCTTTGCCTCATCTTTCATCTCCTTTACCTCATTTTCAAGCTGATTAATTTTGTCTTTCAAGACACTGTTTTCTGCTTCCAGAAGACTTATCTTGCTTTTTAAGATCTTTTCCCAGTTGTCTTCAGCCTCTCTTAATTGTGTTTTGAATTGTATTTTGAGTTCTTCCAAAGCCTGTATCCAATTTGCTGGGATTTCTGTTTTTTTTTTTTGCTTGGTGTTCCCTCATCCTTCTCTTTTTCATTTGCTCTTTGTTCATTGCCTGTATAGAAGCTGTTGATTGTAATTTCTTTTTTATTTTTCTGTTGTTTGCTCAGATTTACCCCGTATTTACTCCCTGCAGTTGCCTGTGTTCTTGTTTCTCTCATTTTTTTTGTTGGATCTGTGGTTTGGGGCTTTTCTGTCAGCCTTCACCCTTGGAGCTTAGTCAGCAAATCTCTCAGTGTAGTCTGTGGGGGAACTTGAGCTTCCCTGCCCTCTGGAGGCTTTGATGGGATTAAGTACAGTTGGGTTGAGTTGGATGTGCTCTGGGGCCAAAACCTCAGGAAGAGGGGGCAATATGGAGTGTCTCCACTGCCGTAAACAGGCTGCGTGCTCTGCGCTTCCTCTCCAACTATTTTCCTACCACCTTTGGTGACACTCTGAGTCAGGCACAGCCTTGCCCACAAGGTACTCCCTCCAGAACAGCAACCTTGTCTGTCCAAAGGTTTCAGCTACAGCTGGAGGCTTAGCACTCTAGGTAGGGGAGGGATCCTGGGACCTTCCTTCTTCCTTCCCCTTAAACCTGAATGTTCTCAAATTCAATCTTTTTGGGGGGGGGCATACCTTTTAAGTTGAATCCAGCAGAAGGGTTCCTTGCCTTTGTCTTGTTGTTAGGTATGATTTTTAGTCTCCTAGGAGCATTTAGTTTATAATTGGTAAGGAAGGGTATTCAGAGGTCTGAACTTTTGCTGCCTCTATGCCGTCATCTTGACTCCACCTTTTCTAGCAATCTTACAAATATGTGGTACTAGTTAAATGTGAGGCTGGGTCAGAGTTTGAATGCATTACCTCAAACCTACCTCTGCCCAAAACAAGAAATTGAAAGTGATTTTATAATATGGTTCTGCAAGAAATCAACAGTAGGATTTCATCTAATGGGATGAAAATATACTACTTTAAGGTACCAAGTAGGTATCCACAATCTTCCAGAACTTTTCAAGCATATTTCTAACTTTATGTATTGTCTGCATATCAATTTTCTCCATGGCCATTTGCAAAAGTGAAGAATAGTATATTGCTTGGGTTGATAATTGTGGGTTTAGAAAGCAAATTCTAATTATGCTGCTCAATGGGTCTTATTTTTGGCAAAATGTGAGTCTCACTTACATTTTCTTTTTCTAGATTTTCCATTTCTGTACTACTGATCTCCAACTATGACTGCTAAATGAAGTATGGAGTTTTTTTTATCATGCAATTTGTTTAATTATTTTTAAAGTGAGGCCTTAGAGTTAAATACTTTTTGATTGTAGTATCTTTGCCACCATAGATATATTTTCTCGACAGGAAGAAGTGGTAAAAAATCTTAATTTTTCTTAGTTTTTGAAGACCTGGTTCCTATGGGATAATACAACTAGAAATTGCTAGCACAGACATTAGATTTATCAATTAAAAGAGAGCATTCCATGGAATGTCGAATTCATTTCTTACTCATTTTCCCAGTTGAAATTACTTTGCATAATTATCATTTTTTTCCTGGCTTGTTCCACATTTTCCTTCACCTCCCTACTCCAAAGCTCAAAATGAAACTCTCTAGGATAGAACTCAACCTGTATATCTCACAATTGTTAAAAATACAGAACACAACCCACCTGAATTTGTTAGTGAATTTCTCAGTCTAAGCATTTCAAATGTCAGCTTAGTAGAAAACTAGCCAGGTTGGCAGCAGCTAAAACCTTATTCTTGCTTCTGTTCAGTTCTTCCTGTGTTACAAATTACAGTGGATTGGTAGTGATTAGTTTTTAATCCTGTTCTGAAAGTTTAAGAAAAGGGCTGTTTTAATTAAGAGGTATGGAAACAGATAAGATTGGAGGGAGATCGTTTGGGGGCAGGAAGGGTACTTTCTCAATGTAGTGCCATAGAATCATTGATTGTTAGAACTTGGAGGAATATTATAAATCATAATCTAGGCTAGTTGTCCCATTTTACAGAGGGGGAAATTAAGGCTTAGGAAGGCTAAATGTTTGTTGAAGGTCACAGCAGATAATAGTGACTTTAAGACATATTCAGGTCACCTAAATCCCTTTCCAATGCTCCTTCCACTATAGTATGGCTTGATTTAAGAGGCACTGAGAACTACACTGTTAACACATTTTCTTCCCTTCCTATCAATCTATCTTCCTCTAAATCCATGTTAGAAATTCCATAAAAAGGGAAGCCTTTTATTTCACAATTAGAAAAAAGGAATTAAAATGCATATTCTTCTGGGGGTGGAGACAAAATGATGCATTTTTTTTACTTCAATACTAAATTTGGTTTACATATTCTACATGAAGTCTTTACATATTTCTTTCTGGATCCTTCTTAGCTGAAAATATTCTCCTCCTGTCTGAATTAAAAATTATTTTTGTTTAGATTATTCTATTACAAAAATAAATAATATAGAAATAGGATTTGAATGATATATGTATAATCCAGTGAAATTGCTTGTAAACTCTGGGGGGGAGAAGAGGGAGACAACAAGAATCATGTAACCATGAAAAAAATAAAAAAAGCAAAATAAAATAATTTTGGATTATTTCATCAAGTCTTTACCAATATCATGTAAATTTTTGATAGTCGTTTAAAAAAATTGAAATTCTAATTCTTTCCTTCCCAACCTCACCCCACCCCTTCTTGAGAAGGCAAGCAATTTGATTTCAATTATAAATGTGAGGTTTATATTATTAGCCATGTTGCAAAAATAAAACAAAACAAAAGAAAAATGCAAACAAAATAAAGCAAAGATAAAGGAAAAAATTAAAATTTTTGTTTCATTCTGTATCCAGAGTTAAGTAGTTCTTTCTGTGACTGTGGATCACATTTTTTATCTTGATCTTTGATCTGAGTAGCTAAGTATTAATAGTTGATCATTCTTATAATATTGCTATTATGGCATACAATATTATTCTAGTTTTGTTCAATTCAGTTTGCATCATTTCATATAAAACTTCCTAGTTTTTTATAAATCATTTTATTCAATTTCTTATAGTACAATAGTAGTTCATCACAATCATATACTTATTCAACCATTCCCTAATTATTGGACATCCTTTCAATTTCCAATTCTCTGCCACCATAAAAAGAGCTGCTACAAATATTTTTGTCCAAATATGTCCTCTTCTCTTTTTTATTTGAACTCTTTAGAATATAGACATAGTAGTGGTATTGTTGGATTAAAGAGTACGCACAGTTTTAAGACCTTTGAGCATAGTTCCAAATTGTTCTCCAGGATGATTGGACTAAACTCACCACTCCACTAACAATGGATTAGTGTCCCAGTTTTCCCACATCCCTTCCATCATCTGTCATTTTCCTTTTCTGTCATGGTAACCAATTTTATAGGAGTGAGATGGTATCACAGAGTTGTTTTCATTTGAGTTTCTCTAATCAATAGTGATTTTGGAGCATTTTTTCACATTACTATTGATGATTTTTCATTTCTTCTTTGGAGAACTGATTGCCTATATGTTTTGACCATTTCTCTTATTTTTACACAATTATCTCAGTTCCCTAAATATTTGAGAAATAAGGCATTTATCAGAGGATATGTAAATTTTTTCTCAGTCTCCTAATTTCCTTCTAATTTTGACTGTATTAGTTTTATTTGGACAAAACCTTTATAATTTCATCTAATTAAATTTTATATTTCCTTCACATAATTCACTCTGTCTATTGTTTTGTCATAAATTCTTCCCTTCTCCATAGATCTGACAGGTATATTTTCCATGCTCCTCTAATTTATGATGTTTCCCTTTAGGTTTAAATCATCTATCCATTCTGATCATATTTTGGTATATGGTGTGAAATGTAGGTTTATGCCTAGTTTCTGCCAAACTGCTTTCAAAATTTCCCAGCAATTTTTTCAACTGTTCAATTATTACCCCCAAAGCTAAGAATTTTGGGTTTATCAAAAAACTAAATTACTATGATCATATACATATACCTAATCTATTCCACTGATCCACCACTCTCTTTCTTAGCCAGAGAAGGAAATGAAAACCATTCTAGTATCCTTGACAAGAAAACTTCGAAAAAATGACTGAGCAACAACAGAACACAAGTGAAAAATTATTGAACAGCAGCAACAACACACAACAACACAACTTGTTTGCTTCTATGATTATTACTTTTTAATACAGTTTGAAACCTGGAACTGTTCAGCTGTTTTCCTTCACATTTTTTTCCTTTTTCTGATTATGTTCTATTTTGTCTGACTCTTTCCTATGCTCCATATATTTGACCTTGGATTATATTTGTGTTCATGACTATCATCTTGGTTAATTGCAAGTTTTTTGGGGTGCAAGGATTGTAGTTTTTTCTTAAATCCTTGTATCTCATATATGTATATTATATATATATATATATATATAGTGCTTTACATATAGTTGCCACTTGATGAATGGCTTTTGAATTGAATTGAATCACCAATTATTCATTTATACCTTAATGTAAATTAATTTTTCATACCTCCCTGCTCAGAGCAGAAACTTGATTAAGGGGAGGTGAGGAAGACCCAGGAAAAGTTATCTGACTATAGGGAAAGGAATTGTGGATTAGGAATTACAATACTTGGATTCCAATATTTTAGCTGACATTTTCCTAATTTGTTACTTTTTCTCTGCCTCCATTTTTTATCTGTAAAATGATGATCGCTAAAATCATATTCACTTCTGAATTTTAGAAAACTTCTCAGAGGGAACTCAGGGAACAGATCTAAAGGGTATCGTTAGGGCAGTGAAGGGTTCTTACATCACAATTTTAATCCAGGTAGGTAAGGAAGAGGCAGTAGAGGTTTAATATTAATTGTGTGTGTGTGTGCATGTGTGTGTGCGTGTGTAAGAGAGAGACAGACACACACACAGAAAGAGAGAGAGAGAGAAACTTGGCTGATCTATTAGAAAGAATACCGTCTTCTGCTTTTACACAGTGGAGTTTAGAAAAATGAAAAAACAAACAAACAAACAAAAAAAACCCACCTCATACAAACAAACCCAAGAACCTTTACTTTGCTAATAAAGCTGAACTAATTCTCCATTTTTGCCCTCTTCCCTTGGGACGAGAGTCAAAGTAGTACTTCCCCAAATGAGGAAATCGAAGGGCATATTCCCTGGGGATAACATTGCACTGCGTTAGCGACCTTGTCCCTGCAGGGATCTTTTTGGGTTTCTGCAGCCTTGGTTTGCCTGGCGGGAGGGATTCCTAGGAACAAACGGTTGCGCTGGGCGCTGTTCCAGAGCTAGGCGTTCCCCTCCTGGACCACTGGGCAGCGTGGTGCCAAGGCAGATTCATCTTTATAGATGGGGCTGTCAGGGATATACTTCTAGGGCAACCCCCAATTCTTGCGCACACTGGAGTCGCCTTTGCGGGAGAGGCGAGAGAAGCACTAGGCACGTTTACTAGCTGCAGAAAATCAAGAGGAAGGGTCTAGGGTTTTGTGCAACAGGGAGCGGGCTTTTGGGGGAAAGTATAGACTTATAGGCATCTGTATATACAGGCAGGTGCGGGCTTGCACACACACACACACACACACACACACGCACACAAGCACACAACCTGAGACCAAGCATACTCCTCAAAGACGGAGAGCGGGGTCCTTAAGTTAACAAAAATAGGCAGGTTTTATTTGATGTTGGTACATTAGGTTCATATTAATCTAGAGTGTGAGGGTTTTCCAGGTTTGTTCAGTTACTCTGAAGCTGAGACCTGATTATCAATAAGTGAACTCAAACTCATATCTTTCCTATAATTAACGTGTGTGTATATTTCTACAACTTTTTTTTGTTGTTGTTTTGTTCCGGGTGGGGAGAAAGTTGTGTCAAGGCATTGAAGGAGAGAGGAATACACCAGACACAGACACATACACAGACACACAGACACACAGACACAGACACACACACACACACAGACACATACACACACCCTGAATTCCAGAAGCAGGTCCTGTAGTAATCCATTCGCTGCCTCTGTCTACTCAGGGAGCGGATAGTTGGGCTGTGTTGGTATGACATAAGGCTTTGGGGAATTTGTGGCGAAGAGAAACTAGGAATTGCGAAAGCCCTGGCCATGATATCAGACTCAGGATCTGGATAGGCGAGGGGGCAATTTCCACTTCTGTAGTCCATATCTCGATTCAGCCAGACTTCAACAAAGCCAGCCAGGAGCATCTGATGGAAGAAATGATGGGAGAATCATATGTTTTTGTTTCTTCCTGATTTCTCTTTTTCACGTCTTCCTTCATCATCAATAACACACCTTGGGGTGTTTGGGTTTGGGGTAAGAATATTTTTTCGGGGGAGACATTTTGGATACCGAGGGTTGAAAAGGGTGGGTGCGGGGGAACCAGAAAGGGTTGAATATTTGGGGGAGGAGGGTGGGTAGGGGTTCTGCATGAGCTCCTTAAAGGACAAAGGTAACAGAGGGAGCGAGAGAGCTAGAGGGAAGACTTTGACTTTAAACCACAGAATTGGTGGAAGTGTGTGCTACGCTGCTGCCGCTGCTGCTGCTGCTGCTGATACTGCCACTGCTATTCAGGCTCCCGCGTCTGCTCTTGCTTTTGGTTGGTTTCAGAGCTCCCGGGTCCGGGAAGGTAGTGAGCCAACGCAGGGGAGCGCCTGCCGGCTGCAGCGGAGGTCGCTCAGGATGGGCTCGGGGAGCCAGGCGCTGTCCATGGTCCCAGCGGTTCTCCTAGCACTGACTCTGCCTGGGCTTCCTGTGTGGGCGCAGAACGACACTGAGCCCATAGTCCTGGAGGGAAAGTGTTTGGTGGTATGCGACTCCAATCCGGCTACAGACGCCAAGGGCTCTTCCTCGTCTCCCTTGGGGATCTCAGTCCGGGCAGCCAACTCCAAGGTTGCTTTTTCAGCCGTAAGGAGCACCAACCACGAACCATCAGAGATGAGCAACAAGACACGCATTATTTACTTCGATCAGGTCAGAGCTGGGTCCGGGGTGGGCATCTTCAGGGAGCTTGACATAACCATAGCTGCCTAGATCTGAGCCTAGCAATGTCAAACCTACTTGGAAAGAATAAAAGGGTAGAAATGGTTTAGACCTAATGGAGAGGGTTCCCCACCCGGCTTCCTAGAACGGTGTAATGTCAAGAGCTTCCAGGCAAGCTCCACCTGTTCCTTCCCGGTCTTTCCCAAAAAGCAGGGTCGGTTGGCGGTAGAGAAAAGGGGAAAGAGATCTCAGGACGAGTTTGATGGCAACAGGTCATGGAAGCTGAGGGGCCTTTCAGTCCAGGGGGCTTTCCTTTTATCTTCCGGAGACCCACATTTCTCCTTCCTCCCTTCTCCGATTTATGTGTCATGATTCCTGTGTTCTTGAACCTTCTAGAAGGTTTGATAAATATTTGATAGACCCAAGAAGTTGTGCCTTTGCCTGGCAGGGTCTCCTAGACTTGCAGACTAGCACTCTCCCACTTCCTTTCCTTTACGACAAAAGATACTGGAGTTCTAAATTCTCTTGCTGCTGCAGCCCAAGTAGAACTTGGTGCCTTTTCTAGCACTTTGTGAAAAGTTGTGGAGCAGAAGAAAAGGATGCCAGCAGCTTTACTGAGGCCCCCTGGGAAACACGGAGGAAAGCAGATCTTTCTATCCTCTATCTACTAAGGCAAAAGTATCACTGAGCCTCTAGCCTTACAAATTGTGGGAAAGAGAGAGGCTTACTGGGACTAGTGCAACCAACCACTGCTATTTAGCCTGGCTGACTGTCCCTGTGGGTTTGTGATCCAAAGGAACTCCCAGAGACTTCAGCATTGCTTCAGCAGTAGCTGGTAGGGGGGGAAAGGGAGGAAAGACTTGGGCTGTCAACATAATAGCATTGAACACATTCATATTCTACAACCTCACCAACTGGTCAGTCACTCCTATGTAGAAAGACATATATACACACATAAGTATGTATATGCATGCGCATATATGTAAATATACCCATATGAATATGCTCTCATATATCCAGGCAGAAATCTAGTTGAAATGATATTCAGAAAAGCAAAGGGGAAGAAATTAAGTGACATTTATATGAATTATTGAATTCCTTATAAGAAACCGATTTAGCATCTGACATCAAGCATAGAATCTACCCCTACACCATAAGGGTGGGGTGGGATAGGAAGAAGGAAGTTAAAATAGCACAAATTTATTTTTATAGTTCAGGTGACCTTTTGGACTTGGGTGCATTTTTTCCAGCCCCAAGGTAATAAAGAATAAAACAACCCAGGATTTCAGAATGAATTAATTAATGCTAGAATGCAATGGCCATTTGAAACAGCTTCAGTACCTTCTGTTCCTTTCCAGTGACCTTTCTGTCAATTAGAAGAGGAAAGGTTTTCTCTTCTGTGCAGAGAGTGATAGATCTTGGCTACAACAAGCTACATTCAGTTATAAATATAGTTAAGATAGATGCTCTAATTATAATGTAGAGTCAACATCAGCCATTCTGTGTAGTCAACACTAATCAGCAATTTCCATTATCGCTAATGAGTTGTGCGACTTGCACTAAAATCACAAAGATGCGACTAAGCACTTCAAATTATTTTAAATGTGCTCCAAAAAACATCTTTAAGAACCCTCTGTTTAAGATGATTAACAGTCAGTGATTTTTTTTCTCAAAAGTCCATTGATCATCAAGTCAGAGGACAGCAATCTTAGTGTTTGTCTGAGACATGATAGGATCTTAGGCTAAATTAAAATATTATATTGGGATCAGAATTTGTTCATCTGGGCAAACACCACTATATCAGTCTGTGAATGATCTATGCTATTATATTACTGGGACAGCTTGTAGAAGGTTAAACTGGATAAGTATGGATATACTAAAAAATAGACTATTTAAGGTGTGTGTTAGACAAGATATGAGGAATATGAAGTTTATATGTGAGAAAAGTGTCTTTACAGGAACAAATCATTTTCTTGAATTTTTATCTTAGGGAAGAATGTAGAAATCCTGACTATTCTCACACACACTCAAACACAAACTAAGTGATATTTTTATATCCCTCTCTATATTTAGATTAACAATGCACTTATTGAAATCTGGTATTACTGGCTTTGCTACAATAGCCAATAAAATTCCACTTCAATTTCTGGAGTGAAGTTTTTATCATGCTTCATCCTTGGGCAATATGCTCCTTATGAAATGACCTTTGAACTTTGAATAAAGATTAGATAGCTGTGTCAGTGATGCAAAACCGTGGACACAGCCTGTTTCTCATATTATCTTCTGTCTACCCTTTCTTGGCATCTTCAAAAACATAAGCCTCTACTAAAACCTGAGGTCTGTATGTCAAAGGAATGACAAATGAACAAGAAAGCTAGACAGAGGGTAGGTAGATCCTTTTAAGTGATCAAGTTATTCTGACCATTCAATTTGTCAGCTGTCCAGTATTATGAATTATGTCACCAAAAGGAGGGATGCCCTCATCTCTCTACAATGTTTCTAGGAATGACTGCAGATATTCCATGGATGCTCATTGGTTGACTTGGGAACGTCATTTCTGGATATATCAATGACTTTTAGGGGGGTAGTAATGTAAATGCATGGCAGTTGTCTTATATCTGACTTATTCAACATAAAGCTAACATAAGTAGGCCCTCAAATGTTCCCTGGGTATTTCTGAGCCAATTGAGCATTGTTGGAACTTTAGTTGCTTCTATACTGCAGTTACAGTTTTACTTATACCATTTTAAAAAGCAGAACATTTCTACAAATAGATACATTTTCCAAGTCATTTAAATGATAATAAAAGGCAACTGGATATTTTAAAGACAGTAATCACTAGTCAATGAGTCTCTACACCCCATCTCCCATGCTTGCCTTTTTTTTTTGTATGTATGTGTTGAAAGAGAGAATGCTTATATTAATTACTATTGTGTATTTTTGTTTATAGATCCTAGTAAATGTGGGAAATTTTTTCACTTTGGAGTCTGTCTTTGTAGCACCAAGGAAAGGAATTTACAGTTTCAGTTTTCACGTAATCAAAGTCTATCAGAGTCAAACAATCCAGGTATGTTTTTTTAAAAAATAAAAAATTCTTCCCCCAAACAACCATTCAACAGTTGGACTTAATTTCTATATGGTCTTGGACCAAAATTGTGATAGAAATATGGGAACCAAAATGCACTCTTTTGTTGTTTCAAATAAAATGGTTAGCTTTGCATTTATTTAGAAATAATGTCTTGATGCCAAGCTTGTTCCTTATATCATTAAATGAGACAATTTTACAATGGACATAGAGATAAAAAGTTATTTAAATTATAACTCTGAAGAGAGATGGTTTAGTCATATTTAATGGAGTGAATCCTAGTAGAAAATCTTTTATATTCTAAATGGATGTCACCTTTAAAGTTAATTAGTTCATTAAAACATCACTGAACTTGAAATGAGACAATTTTAAGATTAACAGACTTATTTAAGTTTGAAATAAGCAAATATAATAATAATAGTAATAAAAATAGTAGCTAACATTATATGGAGCAATAAGAATTGCTAAATGCTTTACATACATTATCTTGCTTGAACCATATTTCCATTAATTGCTGCTAATAAATATATGAAAAATGATTTAACTTTTAGGGTATGTTAAAGAAGTTTAAATGCCTCCATCTCCACAGTTTATGTTTAATCATTTTGATACTCAAAAATTATTAGGAAGGACAAGGAAAGCCAGACCATTTGGATTTCCCTATAATAATACTATTATTGTAGTACTTAACATAAAAAACAAACAAACAAACCTCATTGCCTTTAAGTCAAGGACCATGAAATCTCAACTATACTTGCATATGCAAATGCCTAAATCACAAAATTGCACATTTTTGAAGTAAGTTGTTTTTAAAAAACTTATCTATCTTCATAATAAATGAAAAATGATAAAAACATGACTAAGTTGCCTAGATTTATATTCTATAATGTGTCCGTGGAGATGAAGGAACAACTTACAGCTCTAAACCAACCGATCTGTCAGTGCTCTAAATTTTCTTTCTTTAACATACTCTTACCTTTAGGACAATGAGTGCTGGATGCAGGTACAGCCTTTCAGGGCTGAAAGAACCTGACATCCCTATATCTCACAATTCTAAGTTTCATTTGGATGTGAGTGCTTAATGCAGTATTGAAATATAGTAGAAGGAGAATGTATAGACAAAATCTGAAGCTAGCAATTTGTTATGAGCCATTCATTAAAATCTGCAGTGGTTTCTATCATAATTAATTAATATTAATTATTTCAAATAATTTTAAATTGTTGCAAATCTAGCAGGGAGTAGGATGAGAGTGGGAGGAATTACACATGGCACACCCTCAGAAAGCATTTTTTTCAAAGCTAAGCATATCCCTGTTGTAGTTTAACCTCTTAATGTTTTGACAGACTCATAGCAGCTGGATTCATCAGGTCACTAGGGTGGTAGTGACATAGTAGGAAGCCATATATTTCCTTTATTGCCAAAAAATTGGGGTTGAACAGAAGTGGTAAATCTCTAATGAAGGTGTCATAGTGAGGTCCCACTTCCTGTATCTAGCCTACTCTGGATAGATGCTATTTGTCTTTTGACTTTTTAGAAAATTCCTTGCAGAGGAATAAAACACGAACTTGGCAAACAACCTTAGTCTAGTAAATACAGTTCCTTAACTTGAAAGGAGAGTGATATGTTTTTCAAACATTGGTTCTTTTGCCCAATCCTTCATCCCATTGATGTCATTTATAATCCCCTGTAGATATTTCTCCTTTAACTAGAGCTTTGCAGTGATTTTCTTCTTGTAGGTTAATCTGATGCTAAATGGAAAGCCAGTAATTTCGGCATTTGCTGGAGACAAGGATGTTACACGTGAAGCTGCTACTAATGGAGTCCTACTCTACCTAGATAAAGAGGATAAGGTTTATCTGAAACTGGAGAAAGGTAATCTGGTTGGAGGATGGCAGTATTCTACGTTTTCTGGCTTTCTGGTGTTCCCCCTATAAAGTCTGATTTCTCTGTGACATTCATCCAGGTGTGGAGCAGCCAATTCCCTCTGTTATTTGAAGATCATTTTATCGTCATTGGATTGATGTTTCTTATTGATTTCTCATGGGTGAATATGGATTCTCTTTAAGGCTTCTGGGCCTATCTGAACCAGTATGAAGTTTCACAGAATTTTTGTGTGTTTAAGTATATTTGGACTGAGATGTTAAGCAGACAATCCATATCTATGCTTAATGTTAACAGTCAGAAGCTGCTTGCAAGATTTATTCAGAATTTCATTGACTGGACTTGCCAGAGTCATTGGAGGTGTGGAATTTCATGGTTTTAAAAGGACTGGCAACCAGGTCTATAAATTAGGACTATTTGCATTCCGACTTCAATCAAGAATTCGTGTCTTGCTGCCAAAGAACTGTTTATTGAGCTATTGGTTCTATTTGTTTTTCTTTCTTTCTTTCTTTTTTAAACTTCATTTTGTTCTCCTGAGATAACTGGCAATTGTTATTCAATGACTGGTCTTGTGTCTTCTCTACGTGTAGCATATTGGATGGCTGACCCATAGATGTACCCTTAATCAGTGATCACAAACATGACAGCCCTAAGGGGAGGGAAGGGGATGCATCATAGTTGTATTTTAATTGTATACATGAAAGATTCATATTTTCCAAGTTATATTTTCTAATAGCAAGAATAGATCATAAGTCTGACAAAGGAAAAAAATTGCTTACCCATGTTCTGAGTGATCAATTCATAAACCTTGGCAAAATTACGCTCCTCTGCAGGAAATTGTATACTTTATTGTTCAACTTTAATTAACGTGATTGATAATAACCACTTTATTAAAAACCTAAGGGATTTTTTCCTTAGACCCAACCACTTTATTAGCAGGAGATGAGATCCCCTTGTTTTTAATTATGTCTATTTTTCAAGCCTTCAGTTGTGTTCTAGGTATAATCTGGTTTTGCCTTAACTCCTCAAATTGTATATACTTGTAGATCATCTGTTTAGCTAATATTAAATCTAAATATCCCATATCTAAACTTGGTGCAATATCTCTTTGTCTTTTGTACAGGTCATATGAGTTCATACATTTATTTATGATGTCACCATTCACAGAATAAAGGTCAATATATGTTAGCTGGATGTTTTTGACCCTTGGGTTTTGGAGACTTGTATTATATTTCTTTCTGAATATGGTTACTGCTAAAGTCAGACCTCTTGAATTTTGGGATATTGTCCTAAGGAGTATTTATTTCATTCAATCTGGACAAGTCCCAGAGTGGTGCAGCTTATAGAAAGATAATCAATGAACTCAGAACATAATTCTTTCAGAAAGATTTATCAAGTGGAAGGGGAAAAGAAAATCTCCAGCCTGTCATGCTAATGATGAGTACAGGGATGAGTGATGCTGAGCAAAATTCTAGACATTTCTGAACATGAAACAACTGAATAACAGAAATGCATTCAGGCCTTATCACAGTGAAGATGCTAACATGATCCTGTGTTGTTGCTACTTTTGTTGTTTAATATGAGATTGATATCCTTATAAGAAGCATCATATGTAGTAAGAATAGCATTGAATTGGGTATCTGGAAGTCTGGATTCTTATGTCAGTTTTATAACTAATTGGTTGTGTGACCTTGGGTAAATCATTTGACATTTTTGGGCCTATGCTCACTCATCTGTAATATCAAGGGCTTGGACTAGATGATTTTGAATTTCCCTAAAATCTCCATGGTCCTCTGAATTTATATTACTGAAATCTCTAGAGAATCAGAGTATACTTATAGGCTTGAAACCAAAAGGAATGTTTTAGAGAAGCCAATGCCAGTATTGAGGCCCCATATAGCACATCCTTTGAGTAGGATACTATGTAAATTTAATGACATTTACTTAGAATCATGATATTCATAAGGCTTTCTGTATTCAAAATCTGCACCTTTATTTTTTAATCTTATTTGATAGAACATGCTGTTCATTACTTTGGGCAAAATAGCTACAATTAACAATTCAGATTTATATAGCACTTCAAGGAAAAAAATTTTGTCATAAAAACCACAAAGTGGGTAACATAAGTATTGTTATTCCTTTTTTTAGATGATAAAACTAAGTCCCAGACAAGTTAAGCAACTTTGTCCATGTGTACATAGTTATAATGTGTAATAACCCTGACCTCACTCTTTCCATGATACCATATTACTTTGGGAATAATTAGTAGCCATCTCAACTATGATATATCCATGAATGTGGTCACTAAAATAAGGACATATAAATATCAAAGCTGTCCTGATTACCTTTGAGGTTTTTGTTCTAAATTACTTGCTGTTTCTCTTTAATTGAGCCACTGTGGAAGAAAAGGGGAAAATCATTTCAATTGCCAGGACTCTGATATGTAAGGTGTTTATATCAAAATGACTGCATATAGATACATTTAAAACTTTCAAGATAAAGCCCATTTTGATTGAGATTGTATTTTGAAGACCTGAATTTCAACATGGGAAAGTGTCCCTCTCAAAGGAATAATGAAAGAATAATAGAATTTTAGATTTGCACAAGTATTGATATAAGTCTTGAATGGGGGGTTCACAATAAAGTCTTCTCCAATCATTGCAAATGTGAAGTTGCATTAGTGTGAATGTAGGAAGAGAGAACATAGAAAATGGAGGAGAATGAGTTTTCATAGTACAAGAAAGGAAATAAGAGAGAAAGGAAAAATTTAAATAGAATAAAAGAGGTAGAGCATAATGGCACACTTGAATTAGAGTTATGGAGAAAGAATTGTCAAGGACTGCTTCTAGTCTAATCTCTGCCTCTTATTCATTGTGTGACCCTGAGCAAATCACATCTCTCTGGATCTTAGTTTTCTCATCTGTAAAATTAAAGGGCTGGACTAAGTGATTTTTATGATGCTTTTCAGCTCTAAAACTGTGATGTGGGGCAAAAAAGTGTTTCCATTCAATGTAGCTAAATTATGGGTAGCCTTTGGAAAATGGAGGAAAAGAAAGCAATGTTCTAAGCTTTCAAGTCAACAACTTTTCAAAATATTTCAGTTCAGAAACTTAGAGCACAGCAATTCTTTTGTTCCTTACCACTAAAGAAAAGAAAATAAGTCTTCTGTTGGTGGTTTTTGCATGTACTCTTAGATCCAACTAAGTCATCAGTAAAGGCTTTTCATCATTAAGATTTAAAGTATACCCAGCTTTACACTAAACCACAAAAGAATATGCCTCTCCTTTTATCTTGCATTTCCAAATGTAGGTTGCTCAAACATCTATGTGTATATGCCACTGTCAGAGAACTCTGGGCATCTTCTAAAGAATGGTACCTGGTTGGTCAGTTTCCATTCTCCTCATTATATACATATTTTTTCCTTGAATAGTGTTTTTATAAACTTCTGAGTCTGCCTATCTTCTAATTGAGCCCCATGATTGTCTTAGCCTTGTTTCCATATAATTATATAATCTTGATCCTTTCCTTACTCCTTATATCCTCTCCTACTGCTCTTTGATTCATTGATTAGCAGATATACTTAGATCTAAAACATATAAGAACTCAAAGGAGAGACAAAATGAATCTTGATTCTCCTTAGTCTGAAATAACTGCTTTTATTAGATCCCAGATACATTGGTCAATAGTTATTTTCAGAGTTGACATAGCATACCCACTTCTCATCTCTCCATTTTCAGCTATTACAACCTTGGATTATGACATTTATTTCTTTAGGCCAGTATTATTTGGTCAGTAACTACTTCAATGGATGTATTACTTAGTGATGGAGTTGAGAATAAGTATTTTTAAACATACCTCTTTGGAGCTAACTGGAGCTAGGACTTTTGCCAAAAATTCTGGAGGTTCTAATAATGTGTTCCAACTTCTGAATGGTGAATGATGCAATTCTAGGGAATATGTTTTGAGACTTAGTATCACATTAATGTAGAAAATAACTGGACTCAGAGTCAGAAAATTTGGCCCAAATCTTTTCTTAGCTTCTTAACACATGTGGCCTTATATAAGTTCTCTTTGAGTATCAGTTTCCTTATTATTTAAATGTCAGGTTTGAATTGATCAATCAACTAATAAGTTGGGAACATCTTCTGTGTGCTAGGTGCTAGGAATCCAAATACAAAATGAATGTCTCTGCTTTGAAATAGTTGACATTGTACAGGGGTGTCTTCATGTGCATGTAGAGTTCAACATATTTATAGTTAAATAAATATGACATATGCACAGCAATAAGGGAGCTCTAATAATTGGAGGAATCATAAGAGGCCTTTTGAAGGTAGTGAGTAGTATTGAGTCTTGAAGAAATCTAGGATTTCCAAGAGAAAGAAGTGAAGGAGAGCATGTTAGGCATAATGGAAAGTCCTTGTGAAATGGTAGAAATTAGAAAGTTGTTTATTGGGTATTTTACTTAGGTCAGTTTGATAAGAGTGGGAGAGTAATGCATAAATAGTCTGGAAAAATAGTCTGGTGCCAGATTGTGAAGGGCTTTAAATCCTATAAAGTAGTTTACATTTTATTTCAGAAGCAATAGGGAGTTACTGAAAGTTGTTGAGCAGAAGGGTGATGTGTTCTTTTGAAATATCAATTTGTAGACTGTGTGAAGTATGGAATGGAAAGAGGGAAGGCTGAATGTAGGGATACCATTTGGAAAGCTATTAAAATAATAGAGGTAAGAGGTGATAAAGATTTAAATGAGGCTAGTGATCATATGAATAGAGAAGAGATGGATGTGAAAAATTTTGATTAAGTAGAATAAAAAAGACTTGAAAACTAATTGAATGGGGAGAGGTAATTAACGAAAGTGAAGAGTCACAGATGCTTCTTAGCTTAAGAACATGGTTGAAAATAGTGATTCTGTCAGCAGATATATTAATGTTATAGGGAGAGGTAATGAATATAAAGAGAAAGAAAAGTAATTCAAATTTGGAAACAATGAGTTTAAGATTCTATGAGATAGCTACTTGGGGATGACCAGCAGACAGTTGGCAATATTAGAGTAGAGCTCATGTGAGAGAAGAAGGCTGGGTAAATAGTCTCTACATCATAATAACAGTTGAATTCATAGCTTCTCATAAGATCAAAAGAAGGTGTAAAGAGAAAAAGGAAGGGCGTTCTTTTTTCCTTGACATTATTTGTGAAAAGATATAGAGCCATTGGTTAATGGCTTAAAGGAGTGATAGCATCAAGTAAGGTTTTATTTAAGGATAGGTGAAGTCTAGGCATAATATTTCATCAAGAAAATAAGAGATTTGACTAGATGGCCTTCAAGATTCCTTCCAACTATAAATCTTATGAAACTAAGATACAATTTCATAAAATACTTTTGAATCAATCCCTGAAGGTGGCAAGATGTCATGAGCACAATCAGCATTAGGCAGAGATTGAGTAATGAAACACATTCCAACTGACACTGGAAAGCAGAGAATGTTGGGGACGTGGGAAGCTTAAGCTGATTTTGGCCCATGTTTCCATTCAGAGCTACAGAAATGAAAGCATGTTATTACTCAAAATATTTTTGGTTATTGTATCTAGTTTAAAAAAACCATCTTCTAAATAGACCTCCTTTTTATTTCTAGCATAGCTCTACCCTTTGAAACATTCTCATGCCTAAAAGAGGCCTTGTCTGTCTATAGAATTCCTGGGAAAAAACATCTCTTATCTAGCCAGAATCAAAGACGGCTAACTTCAGAACCTGACCCTGAACCCCTTCTACAAGTACCTGCAGTGACATCTTTCATTTTGGGGAACTGTGTGTCCAGCTGAACCTAACTTACAGTATGTTTCCTTTTTGAACCCAGCTAACCAATGTCAATGTGGCAGAAGCTTTAGCAGAAGTAAGTGTGCTCTGGAGTATACCCCAAGCTAGTGACATGTGTGAACGAAAGGTACAGCTCACCTTAGAGGATCACACACCTATATCTATGCCAGCTGTGAGCCTTGCAGAGAAAGAGAGAAAAATACAGGCAACATTTATACAGGATGAAACCAAAGGTGGGTCACCCATATACAATGAGGAATAACTGAAAATTGTAAGCTCTTTAGGTGAAGAGACTTACATTGGCAGCATGAGATCTGGGATACTGATATGAATACACATTGCTTCAGGCATTCTGATGATTCTCTTATGGTGACACTTGTTCAATCATCTTCTGAACAATGCCATTTGATTCTAAGGACACTTTGTTTGACTGCTAAAAGAACCATCTTTTGAGCTTTTCTGTTGGTTATACAGAAGGCCCTCAGAGTTAGAAAAACCTGGGAAATCAGTCAGTGGATTTGTAATTTATTTAAGAGCAAGAACATTTCTCAACAATGTTTTTTGTCCAGATGGTGACATTTTCATTGAGAAAACACATTGTCTTAGGTGCTGAGCTAAGGCAGCTTTTATTTGCTTGAGGGTTAGCAGTGAAAAATAAAACCCAGTTAACATGTCCTTTCCTAAAGTTGGAAAGATAATGCATAGGAATGATGATGGCAAAAACACCAGTGAGTTTTGGAAGGCTGAAAGTTACATAAAGGTAAACTGGTCTCTTTCTAGCTACTATGGGGAGCTTGGGTAGGGAGGAACACGACCTATCTAAATTCAGATCCGGGGGTGGGGCCAGAGGGAAGATAGTTATAGCTCTCTCTAGGTATAGGTTCCCTCCTCTCTCTTTTTTGGCCTCTTTCAGCTTCAATGTCAATGTAAAATCAATATGTAGAGGGGAGAATGTTGAGAAATCGATTGGTGTCATATGGCTCTTTGCACATTTTTTCCTCGTGCAGAGAACAGAAGACTGTAAAGTTAAAATGACTTGCTATATTGGTAAGCCCCTGCATGGTTTTATTTAATAGATCCACAGTGGGGAGGTAGATGGGATACAAAACTGAGGGATTAGGATGCAGGGAAAGTGTTAGTGAGGTGGGCATTGTGAGACTGGTGAGGACATTAGGCTGAAAAAAGATGGAGGGTTATTAGAATGAGTTAGGTTTATGGATGTTTCGAGGTCAGGTGAATAGTGAAGGACAACCTGATATTTTTGTGTAAGCATATCCTAGATCATATCAACACAAGGTAGAGTAGTGATTGGACAAGTGTCCATCTACTTTGAGCAATGTAGACAGTTACACTAAAAAATTCAGGTCAGAATGCACACTCTAGGGTCTGAACTATCCTATTTCCATATAGTTGCTCAGTCTCCCCCTTATTTTGTGCTGTGTGGGCACAATCTTGAGATTGCATAGTTATCCTGTTTGAACACCATAGATAGCCAATCTGAATAATTCAGGACTCAGAGTGGAATTTTTGACCTGAATTACCTGGCTTGGCTGTCTGCATGGATCCGACGCACCAGAAAATTGACTAATCTCCCTTTTACTTTATGCTGCATGGGGACATTTTCTTCCAAGTTCCCCACGCTCTTTGGGAATGCATAACTAGGCATAAGTATTTTTTGAAATAACTTCATTTTTACTTTATTTTATATATATATACACACACATATGTATAATTAAAAAAAATATGGCATTAAAATGCTAAATTCAGTCACAGCTACTTTCTACATCACTATAAAATGGGACACCTATTAACATGTTACAAGACATTAAATCCAAGAGATACTATGCCAAAGTATGCAAAGTTATCCAGTAAGGTTTTATATTTTGAGAATAAACTGAGCAAATAGTGAGGCTAATTTTTTCCTCATCTTGATATGATGAAATCAAGCAGAAATAGCTTTGCTTATCTTTTGGGCAAGGCAGAAGTAGCCATTGCCAGTAAACTTCAGGAAGGAATCAGTCTTGAGTTTGGAGTCTGCCTACAGGTAGGGAGAACCTAAAACTCTTAGTGGTTATCTAGGCTAACCCATTATACTATAGAGATTCAATTGTGTGGGTAAGAGGACAAAAACAGTTGAGATGGGATAGCATAGTGAAGCTTGGGGAAATTTGATTGTTTGAGATATCTATGTGTCTTTGTCTGTGTTCTCTTGAGTTGTATGTGTTCTGGGAGAGTCTTGTATTAGTCTGTACTCTGAGTTGGGGTTTTAGGCTCCAATTAAGCCAAAGTATACCAAGTACACTACTGGGAAGTGATGGCCCTATGTCACAAGATTAGTGATAGGTGTGTCCTAAATGTCACTTTCTAAGGTTTCCCCTATGGCCATATTTAGTGCAGAGAGTCTGGAACAGAGAGTCAGGGATCTTGTAATTCAAAGAGGAGGGAAATAATATTAATTGCTAAAACTTCATCTAGATCTGACCAATCATGAGATAGAGAAACCTTGATTCTGGCCCAAGTCAAGAATTGAATCTAGAGCTCTGTCCAGGGTCTTTTCAGGCAAAACTATATCATTGCACAAAAATCTCGACCAGCTTGTCCTTCATTTGTGTTGCTTAATGAACCATGGATAGTGCTGCATTAGAACTAGGACTCAGTCCCTTTGGGTTGGATTTATTAGAAAAGCCTGGCTAGTGGCTTGACATTGTACTTCCTCCAAGGAGGAAAACATTCCACATTTTGAGTAAATCAAACAGATCTCTTGGGATCTTAGAAAGAAGCTGAGCCCAAGGCTTGACTTCAGAAATTGAGATCTTGAATCAATTGACCTAATTGGTACAATGAGACAACAAAGGCATTGTAGAGAAGAGTATTGTTGGTGTCACTGCTCTGCTAAAAATATGCAATGATTTCCTTTTTTATTAAAAAAAAAAAAAACCTCAAACTCCTTAACCTGGCATATAAAGTCTAGTTTGTTTTTTTCTCCCCTCATATAATATATAAACTCCTTAAAGACAGATATTGTTTATTTGCTGTTGTTTAATCCTCAGTGCTTGGTACATTGTAGGCACTTAAAAATACTTGGTTGATTGTTCAATACTCTTTTATGTTCTCTGTGATTAAAACATACTGTTCTGACTTCTGTGTCCATTATATACCCCATGCTCTCATGACTTCATGCTTTTTTTTCAAGTTGTTTCTTGTGTCAAGGTTATACTTCCTTGTCCTCTTTACCTGTTCTTTCTATAAGGCTCAACCCAACAGCTCCTCTTTTGTGAAGAACTTTCACTGATTCATTGTTTAGTAACAATTTACTTTTGTACCTCATTTGGCCCTTTGTTTTGTATTTCCAAAAATACATGCATTGAGTATTACTGCTTGTCATAGTTATCTATGTTTGTATCTTATCACTCTGCTGGATTTTAAACTCTATGAAGGAAGTGATTCTGTCTTATGTAAGCTTTTTTCCTCCTAAAACCCAGTACAATGCTGTGTACTTGGCATGCATTTACAAAATGCTTGAGGAACTCACATTCATAAAGAAAAATCTAGAGCCCATCCAAGCCAGTTATAAAAACAATACATTTTAGTAGCTTTTCTTGCCTTTCAGCACAATCTTATGAACGAGTTCAGTTTTAGAAGTATCACCTTCTATCTAAAAAGAGACATGAGATTATGAATGGAAAATGAACATTTTCAAATCTTAATTTTTTTCTCTAAGGACAGGAGTCATAAGGCATATATGGGAAGGCAGTATAACATAGTGGAGAGAGCACTAGACTTTAAAAGTCTTGGGGGTTAAATTCTGATTTGGATATTTAGTAGTATGAGTCTCAACTTCTATGGGCCTCGGTTTTCTCAGTTTTTTGGGCTTTCATATCATGCTAAATGCTCTCTGATCATTGTTCTTATTTTCCTCATTATTCTACTATTACAGCCTTGGTCTCTGCCCCTGAAACTACTCTGGGCTATGAGAGATGATCTTTCTTTTAGGTTTTCCCTGGACCAGACCTCCATGTCATTTCCCAGTTTTCCTATGTGATATTGCTACATTTATGGCACCCTTCCTCCATTTTAGCTTTCCTTTTAAGTGTTGTCTTCCTCCATTAAAAAGTATGCTCGTTGAGGACAAGGATTGTCTTGGTCTTTTTTCATTTTTATTCTAAGTGCTTAGGACAGTGCCTGATACATAGTAAGCACTTAATAATCACTTCATCACTATTCCTTTGCTTAGCTATAAATGATGCGGTTGACCTAGATGATCCTGAAGGTTCTTTCCAATTTGCTATGAAATAGAAGCCAAAGTCTTATCTTAGGTTTGGCAGTACTGTCTTTGACCTCTCCTATATCAGCTTGGCAACATGGAAAGGTTGCTGTATTCATGTTGGACAAAACTGAAATGGAGTTAAGGAATAATACAATAATATATATAGCAAAGTGTTGATGACTCTAGGGATTGAACAGTTGATAGGGACCAGTTTCTACCACTAAGCTTGTGACTCAAACTTATGGCTAGATTTAAATAGGCAAGATTATGGAGGAAAGAAAGAAAACTAACATTTGCTATCTTTTCATCTTTCATTTTGGAACCCTTTGTCAAGTACCCATGATACTCCTAGGTGATATCAGTTTGGATGGGTCTTATGTAGCTGAAGAGCTAAACTCTTTCTGTTTCTGTCTCTTTCTCAAAACTTCACCTCTGCATGTAATTCCTTCTGGACTCTGTTCTCCAACACTGTCATCAGTTTAATTAAATTACTTATTATCATCCACAAATATTTTTGAATGCATTTTCTGTTCAAGAATCTTTGATCTTTTAAGTAAAAGCAACTTCTCAGGTATGTTATAGAAATAATTTCTTTGAAGATATCAATTGGATAGGTCAGGGATAGAAATTTTTTTTGTTGAGTGATTGGCATCTTTTAAAATATAGGACATAAATTGTTGCCTATTGTACTTACATGAAAAACTATTTTTGGGCTCAGTATGATAGACTACAGACCATCTGTTTGGTTTCTCTCTTAGGTGCTTCTGAGCACAATAGAGTACCTTTATCAAACAGAAGAGAAGGTTAAATCCTTTTAGCTTACCATTTATACTATCCTCTTTTATTGTTCACCAACTACTACAGGTTCCTTATTGGTCCTAGGATTCACTAAGGAAACCTATTGTAATAGAAACTGAAAATTCTGAAACATGTTGAGACATTGAATATATATTATTGCTCTGTAATGCCATTGCCCATTGGTCAGTTTAGATCCCTAGGATTGCTATGAAATTCTCTTAGACTCTGAGAGTGCAAATGAAAATACTTTATAGTATAACTGCATCACATAGAATCACGATAAATGGGAAAAACATTTGACTAGGTATCAGATTATGAATCACTTAATAACTATGTAAATCATTTTATCTCCATGGATATTAGTTTCCCCATTTGTGAAATGAAGGCCTAAGTTAAGAGAAACTCAAAGGTCCCTTTAGTTCTATCATTCTATATTCTTAAGATCATGTTAATCTTCATGATTAAAAAAGAGGTGGCATCATCCTCAAAAGAAATGAATTTATAACTAAAATACAATGTAGGTCTGAGGCAAATCTGGCTCACATATTGTACCATAGAAAGACTTGACTCCATCAATGCCAACCTTCAGTAAAATTAAGTATCCTTGGGCCTTCTTAAGTATATGGTCCAGACCAGGTCAATGTCACTGTGTACATGAGGCAGTATGGTATAATAGAAAGGACTCAGATATTTGACTCACATAGACTTGGGTTCAAGTCTGAACCCTAGTACTTGCTTGCTGTGGGACCATTAGTGAACCATTTAAACTTCCTGATCTCATTTTTCTTTACTATAAAGTGGGAATAATAATAGTCATAGTACCTTCCTTATAGAACTGTGAGGAACTTTGTAAACTCTAAAGATTGAGTTATTAATGGTAAGATAAAGAATAGTTGCCATGAATGGGACAAAGGGGAAGTAGTAAAATACTGATGACAGCAATTGTATGTTGAGTCTACATTTACCCAATCAATGTTTGCCTTCAATAAGTAATCACTGGACTTGATTGTAATGAGCACTTGTCTAAATGAAACATTAGCTTCTTCTTCAGGATACTTAACTAGGACACTGACTTTGACCCATATAGTTTTCACAGTAGGTTTTGAAGGGTTCATACACTGAGTGGTGATTACTTTAGTTATTCTGAGCATTGTATGTAGTCTAGACTATAGAGTGACTTTCTGGGTATTATTCAAGATTTTGTCTCCAAAATGAATGATAGCCTTTCACCTCTGTCTATGTATAGAAATAGAGAAGGGAAGAATCCTTGCTGAAATAATTCCCCAAAACTGACCTGCTTTGGAGATTACTGATGTAATAATAATTGAGAAATGTAGTTTTGTTCTGGAGGAAGGCCTAACCAGGCTTTTTCAACAAGATGTCAGTTTTTCTTCGTTAATGTATACTTTTTGAGGAGGGTTTTGCTATTTGTTATTGATAATCAACATACTAATTAAAGAACACAAAAATGGGAGAATTGTTAAAGTTTCTGAACTCTCCAAATGCCTCTCACTTGGGAAATCTTTCTGAATACAGACTCATTTCCAATCGCTAAAAGGAAAGTCTAGCAAATCAGATTGCACTTCATTAGCACTGGTAATATACATAACACTGCTGAT